>NC_138222.1:61578064-62268064 GCF_964197995.2 Scardinius erythrophthalmus | reverse complement strand
AGTAAAGAGTAAACATGAAGCTCAAATATGTGTGTGTGTGTGTGTGTGTGTGTGTGTGTGTGTGTGTGTGTGTGTGTGTTGGGTGTGTGAGAAAACGCATGCATGGTATGTGTGTGTGAGTGTATGTGTGTGTGTGAGTGAGTGTTTGAGCCTGTGACTGTTTGAATAACGAGACGAGAAAAGTGCACTGTGTGTTTGTTTGTCTTAAAACGCGAGATGCGCGTGTAAGCGTAAGAAGTACGCTACAGTGACGTGGAGATTGCGTCACAGTGACGTGGAGATTGCGTCACATATTTGTTTATTTATATTAAAAACGCGAGAAGCGCGTGCAAGCGTATGAGGTGCGCTGCAGTGGCGTGGAGATTGCGTCACAGTGACGTGGAGATTGCGTCACATATTTGTTTATTTATATTAAAAACGCAAGAAGTGCGTGTAGCGTATGAGGTGCGCTGCAGTGACGTGGAGATTGCGTCACATATTTGTTTGTTTGTCTTTAAACGCAGAAGTGCGTGCAAGCGTATGAGGTGCGCTGCAGTGGCGTGGAGATTGCGTCACATGTATGTTTATTTGTTTTAAACGCAGAAGTGCGTGTAAGCGTATGAGGTGCGCTGTAGTGGCGTGGAGATTGCGTCACATATTTGTTTGTCTTAAAAACGCAAGAAGTGCGAATTAAGTGCGTCAAAAGGTGCAAAAGCACACTATTTGTTTGTCTGTCTGTAAGAAAATATCTGCAGAAGTGCAGAGAGAGGATTGAGAGAGGATATTAAATATATATATATATATGTGGGTGTGTAAAATTACACTAATTCGAGTGAGAATTATTAGTGATCTTTTATAGAATAAGTGGGTTAAAGCAAAAGTGATCAGGAGATATAAGATCATTATTATATTACGATATAGGAAAATCTTAGGGAGAAGAGCAGAGAAGGGGTGCTTGTCCGGTCTGGGTGTGTAGTCAGATGTCCGGTCCGGGCGTGGTGCCAGATTATTATTAGAGCGCTATCAGTAGCACAGAGAGGACTGCAGAAAGACAACAAAGAAAGAGTTTTCAATACATGTGTAAAGAGAGTATTCTTTTAAGGGAAAATTGATAATTTTTTATAAAATAAATAGATAATAAAGAAAAACAAGCTGAAATAAGTGTTTTGAACTAAAAAACCTGAATGAGTATTAAATATATATATGTATAAAAAGAGCATTGTTTTAAGTAAAATTGCTAATGAGTTTTATTGAAGAAAAAGAACAAGTTGAAATAAGTGGTCTCAGTAAAACTGAATAGAAGATATACAATTATCATTATATTAAGTCAGAGAAAAATGCAAAGGAGCAGAGGGGAGGGGGTAACAGCTGTTCAGTCTGGGCATATGGCCAGAGCATAGAGGAGGGAGTACCGGTTGTCCGGTCTGGGCATACGGCCAGAGCATAGAGGAGGGAGTACCGGTTGTCCGGTCCGGGCATACTGCCAGCTGTCTGTCTACTTTGCCAGCTGAGTGTTTATTTTGCCGGCTTGTCTGTTTATCTTGTCAGCTGTCTGCTTATCTTGTCGGCTGTCCGCTTACTTTGTCGGCTGTCACTCTTATTTTGATGCGCTGTCTGGTTTATTTTGGTATTACCAATTTATCCTGGACGAGCTGTCGATTTATTCTGTGCCAGTTGTCAATTTATCCTGGGCTAGTTGTCAATTTATCCTGGACTAGTTGTCAGTTTATCCTGGGCGGGTTGTCAATCTATTCTGGTCAGTTGTCAATCTATTCTGGTCAGTTGTCGGTCTGTTCTGGGCTGGCTGCCAAGTTTATTCAGAGCAAGCTATCAAATTTATTCTGGGCATACTACCAGAAAGGCACTAGCAATAAATCTTATAAGCATGTTGAGCTGCAAGTGAAAATCAAATTTAACAAAAGCTAAGCAGAGGACTTGATTTAAAATAATACAAGGTTACATCAACTAAAATTGGATGGATGGTGAAAAGCAAATTAGTAAAAAAGGGTACAAAGATATAATTATCAGAGAACAAGAAATATTCCAAAAAGCTGGCCTTGTCGATTATTTGGCCATTTGCCAGACTGCAGGCGTTGTGATCCACACAGAGAAACACAGCCTTTGCTAAAAAAGGACTGAGCTAACAAGCATTGTTTCTGCATTTATAAAAAAAAAAAAAAAAATAATAATAATATCAAATGAATGAATGAAAGTGTGTGATTGAAATCCCGGGTGTATGAATGAGGTGTGAATTAAACTAAGCATAATTGTATGTGAAGTGAAGAACCAAAGAAGATAGAAGGGAAGTAAGGAAATACAGAAAACTGATAAAGCTTTCTTCAAGAAGTTTAAAAAGTAAGAAAGAAATGTGGGACGGACTTACCGATTATGAAAAAGATAAATATAGGAGGTGGAGCAGAAGGCAAAGAGAAGAGGAAAAATTAAGGCAGGCACTAGAACTAACAAAAGGCATAAGAAATCATTTTTGGTTGGAAAAGGAATTCATAAATGAAGAAGGACAAAGACAGGAACTGACTAATCAAAAAAGAGATGAACTCCTGCGAAATGTGGTAAAAATTACAAATATTAATCAACTTGAAATTGAATGGCCGCACGTGAATTGGACTGAAATAATTAAAAACCAAATAACTTTTGAAGCCCTAAGGCCACATTTGAACAAATTCAGCCTGCCCAAGTCTCTAATTCTGGAATTAATGTTATCCACTTCAGAAATAAAACTAAAACCACTGTATATCCCATACCTGAAAAGAAATGCAGGGATGTATTGGCCTCAGGGGCTGGGAGGAGCAATAATATTGCAGAACCTCTACATGACAGTGGGTTCTTGCATAAGGCCAGTGAGGTGGGAAAGTGGCGCAGTTTTTGAAGTTAAAGTCGGATAGGGAGGAGAAATTAGACCAGCACAGGTAGATATTTGGACACTGGAAAAACTGGTGGTAGTGGTAGTTTTGAGGAGCAACCCCAACCATACCAGTCATATGTTGGTAGAAATTCATGAAAAGACAGAAGTGAAGTCAGTTGTCAAAAAGAGCAGTCAGTAACAACTGGAAATGTTGCAATGGTGGACAAATAGGAGAGGCAGGAGAGGAAACGGGAAGACAAATCTTAAAAAAAAAAAATTGAAATAATTTGGCTTTGCCTCTTCATTGTTACAAAAAATAAAATAAAATAAATAAAGTAAAAGTGTGTGCACGTAAAATGCACAGATTAAGACTGTTTGAAAAAGAACGATATTCATTTATAAAAAGAAACTAGAATCATGTAAGAACACTTGTTTCTCTCTCATATAGCAAAGTAAAAGGTGACTGTGATATGAGAAAGAGAGGCAGAAAGGAGGGGCTGCAAGAAGATAGTGAGACTGCATGTGTGTGTGTGAGGAAGGAAAGGAGGGAGATAGAGAGAAAGAGTTCACCTTTCCTAGTTGTGGCTAGCATATAAACCAGAAAGTGAGTAACCATTTCTAACATACACTTTGAACAACACTTTGAGAGATTTTATTTTGTAACTGTCATCGCAGTTTTTTCACCTTCTGACACATGAAGAAAAAGAACACGTGGTCTAGAGTGAGAGATAATTACGAGGCAGAGGAGAATGGATTGTGGAAAGAAAGAAAAGATGAGAATGATGTTCAAGAGGCATTAAAACTAGCCTACTATTAAGAATCACTTCTGGTTAGAAAAAGAGTTCATAGATAATGAAGGGCAGAGACAGGAGTTAACAGACCAAGGGCAGCAGGGCATTTAGCCCATAACTGTAAATGACCACTCAGAAGGTGTAAAAGAAAGGAATAATGTGAAAGTGACGTGTATTAATGTGGGTTTGAAAGTAGAGCAGTATTTAAATGACAATTTTAAAGTTTTCGTCTGAGAAAGAATTAAGAATGTGAACACAGTGATAAAGAAAGTAAAAAGAATGTGCGAGTAAATGAGGGAGAAAAGAAAGTTAAATGAAAGTTGATAGATGGAAGTCGTAAGAAGATTGAAGGTTAAAATAAGGTTGAAAAATTTAAGTCTTAAGGGAATAAAAATAATTGATACGAAATTAACCTGAAGGAAAATATAAAAATTGCTTAAATGTTAGTTGACTGGTCTATGGGGGAATTAAATTAATAAGCAGGCCTAACAGGGATTGATATGGAGGATTGCGCAAACTGGTGGCCATCAAAAACACTGGAGTTTTCTAAAGACGTAGCCTGTGATGTTTGCATCTTGTTGTCCCTGGGGGACAGTTTTAGATTTGAGCCATTGCAGAAATTGAGATCTTTGGATCGTGTTACTTAAAATAACTTGTGCATTGTGTTGAATGAGCAGGATTGGGTGACCATAAACAGACATTTTTAACAGCCATACTGTATTATACACATTTCACAGTAATGAGACTTATTGATTTAATCCTAAAATGCTTGAGAGAGTAGAGATCAATATAACGAGTGATAAAAATACTATATATTTGACTAAAAATAAGGCAACTCAGACAGACTGAAAGACCGCTATTTTCTGCATACTGCAAAGAAGAAAAATGCTTGCTCTTTTCTGCAAAGAAGAACTTGCTTTATTAAAATTGCATGGGGAAACTGCTGTTATCAACCAGATGATACTCCTGAAATGCAGGGACAATTGAAAGAGATGGTTGCAGAATTTATAAAGGATGATTTGATTCATGCGGATCTCTGAGTGTTTAATTTCCAAATGACACCAGACAACTTTTGGGACGGCTGTGCAACAAGTGAGAGCAAGAAACATAAGGACACGGCTGCAGAGAAAAGAAGAGGCGTTCAGTTGGTGGGCCTTCATCCCCTCTGAAAGAGGAAGTTGAAACTTCTGGAGGGCCGGTATGGACAAAGACTGTGTTGATGCAGAAACAACCAAGAAAACCACCCTGCCATCATGCAAAATTGCCTCCTCCGTGGCTTGGCCAAAAGCCAGACTGAGGAGAGGCAGAGAGACAACAGCATCCAGAGTCAAACCACTATGTCCAAACATGACACCAGACCCTTGAATGCCAACAAAGACTGACAGATCAAATGCATCAGATGAGGAGGGAAACATTCAGACAGCAGCCCAACCAGTTCAACTGATCGCTGGTCCAAGCAGAAGGACTTCATCCTTTACTGAGTGGGCACAGGTGATGCGTTTTCAATGATCACTACAGAGACCGCTTCACATTTCATTGATTGGCCATATTAATTGTATTTTGATTATTCACTGGTCCAACAGCAGTTCTCTATATTCTGTGAAACTGACACTCTATATTTGCTTTCTTTCAATAGACATTAGTCCAGCTGTAAGCATTAAAAAAATGGGAGGGGAAGTGTTTGCATGACTCAATAATTAACTACAACTGACACTGAACTTAGCATAGTGAGGGACTAATGCATTAACCAACTAGGGGTAAATGCATAATTAGATAATTGATGATGTTGTTCATTGAACAGAGAGTTTTTGGGCTCTGCTTTCAAGACAGAGCTGATATAAGCTTGAGTGATACTGAGCTCTCTATCAGGAAAAGAGGACATAATATGTTCAACAACAAAAATGTGGATGATAAAGCTATGGTGCTGGTCACTCCATCTTGGTCAATTGTCAATTTTAAATTTTTTTAATTTTTTTTAGGTTTAAGAAAAAAAATAGTGACTACACAAATTACAAACACGTGATGTCACAAGTGCTGTCATTACCGGGGATTGCACGATGTTAATATTGTTGGTCATGAATTTGAGATTATGCTGAAATCTCCAGTCATTTAAAAGAGCATCTAATAAGCAACAGAAGAAAAGATTTTGAAGAGAAATTAAATTAACAGATGAATGACAAATCAGATAAGAGACATTGATAATGTTTTTTTTCAAATGACAGCATGTCCCAACCTACTAGAAATGTATCTATTAGACATTGAAATTTGTGGTTTATGACAGCATTGTTTAACACAATCAAATGGCAACTGATATCGACCAACTGTGTTATTCAAAACATTTAGACACTGTCACACGGGGAATGACACATTGCCTACATTCAGCAGCTTTTGTCATCAGAGTTGTGTTACCAATTTACAATTGGTTGTATTCGCACCTTGGAATTTAGAATAGATAATTGAATATAAAATTAAGTCTATCATTGGTCAAGAAGACATAAGCAAAACCCTCAACTTCAGACTGTTGGACAAATGAAGTATTAAAAGACAAATAATTACACTAGCAACCCTTTTTACTATTTTAATTTCAGATGCGCATGGTTTCGACCATTGCGCAAGGAGGGAGATTATTTGAGAATTATTAGAAAAATAAAATTAGAAAAATAAAAAAGACTATAATGTCAGAAAAGGAACAGCAAGTCCAATATGATCTATCTCAGTTCCAGAAGGACCCTTCAAACATCTAGTGATGGATTATGTGGACATGATCAAATCAGTAATAGGAAAAAGATACAGATACAGTTTTCATAGATTTAGCATATAGGTCGAAGCAGAACCCTCAGCAGACCAAGGAGCAGAAACTGATAAAAAATGTAACCAAAGAAGTCATCCCAAGATTCGGCATACCATCTCAGATTAGCTCTGACAATCAACAGAACAATTAAGACTAAGATCAAGCAATGGATGCCTTAGGTCATCAGCTAAAATACACCAGCAAAATGACATGGCAAAACAGACAAGCTCTGAATTGGCTACTGGCAGAAAAAGGAGGGGTATGTGTGATGTTTGGAATTGACTGTTGCACCTTTATTCCAAATAATACAGCCTCTGATTGAGCTTTTACTAGGGCCATGAAGAAGCTGAAGGACCTGAGACAAGATATCACTGGAAATGAGGGGAGAAACAGACACATTGGATACTGGTTTGACTCTATATTTGGGTCCTGGAAAGAATGGTTCATTAAGGTGGGAATAATAATAGCCGTGGTTGTTGTTGTTTTTCTTCTGTTGTTCTGTTGTGTTGTGCCTTTCTTCAGATCCGTGCTAGCCAATGCAGCGGCCAAACAGATGATCAATGTGCTAATAGGACAATCAGGAGTTGACACTGGATGCAACAACACAAGAGTGCATTCCATTGGCCCAGGCATGGATGAGTTGATGACTTTTTATAAGGATCTGGATGGTAGAGTAAGGAATAAGGGCACCTTACTACTTTTAATACATTTATGACTATGTTTTTGGTAAGGAAGGGAGATAGCCCCACTGTGTATTTTATTTTGGGGTAAAAATAGATAGAAGGATTAGATTGTGGGTAGAGTAGGAAGTTAGTTAGAGGGGTTTTTGTATTTCTTTATTGTTTTCATAAGGGCCCTTTTCCTGAAAATATTTCACTCATATAGTCTCTTTGATTATATTTACTCATATAATCTTTTTGAATATATTATACCCATATAATCTTATTTAGAATGCTGCTACATATAATTAACCAACTGTTTACTTATATAATCTTAGTGTATGAGAGGGGACGCTAGAAGGTTTAAAGCAGGTCATTGCCCGTGGTACGAGGTAATGCAACCAGACATAAAGGGAAAAGATAAGAATGTTTTTATCAGTAATAATCACTTTATTTACTTTTACTTTTTACTTTTTATGTTTTCGTATATTCATGTAACAAATTAGAAGACAGAAAATTACCTGCATTTGGGCCACTGGAACATGTATATAGCTATGGTGCAAAAGAGGAATTATTTGCAAGCGCGGTCATCAACTGTTGAAGAAACAAGAGCTGACTCAACTGGTGGTTTAAAAACCCGCTGTCTGCTCCAACACCAGATAGTGCCAACAGCAGGACCAGGGCACCTCTGGAAACGATGGAGCAACCCAGATAGCACTCCAGGCCACCGGAAGCGCCTGCGCAGTACCTCTGGCACCGATGGATAGATATTAAACTCCAAGTTTATGCAGCAGGATAGGTTGAAAGTTTGAAGTATTAAATAACACATCCCTTAAAATGATGATATGACAGGAAGATGAGATCTTTTACTCCACCCTAGCCAAGTGGGGGTGGAGATGTTTGGTCTCATTCTTCCTCCAGGATGTACCTTTGTGATGAGGTCTTTTGGTAAAAGATGGATGGTCTATATTGACCATATTGGAGATGTGAAGAAAGAAGAGTGACTTGCTCATGAAGGTACATTCTGGAAAATAATAGTTGAAGGTGGGACTTGAATTAGTCCCAAAGGGGGGATGTGTTGGAGAATTTCATCTCTCATACATGAGTCCAATCTAAATGCATGGATATTAGGGATGCTAGGCCTAAAATAGAGGTGGCCTAAAATCATGGGAAACAGAGAGAACAGGTCAAAGGGAATAAAATGATGGGAAACACTGAACCTGTCAAAAGTGTTTACGAGGACAAAAACTGAAAAAAGAGGTTGTGTGAGGACAGGATAAAAACTGTGTGAAAGGCTGTCTAAGGACAAGAGTGGAAAAGTACCCGAAAAACCATATATGAAATCATATCTAATAAGGCGCATGCGCCAGTATGACCACCAATAGAAATTAGACATTAATGCAGGTGTCTCTAATCGTGGTGAAGTGATAAGGAGGAGCAAAGAGAAAAAGATAACTGTATGAATGCTAATTGGACACCCAAATGGACATTGAATGACGTAAAAAAGGGTATAAAACATGTGTGCAGACCATTGTAAGATCAGATGTCCGGATGGCCAGCCGGCTTCTCACTTTATTGTTTGTCAATAAAGTTATTTCTCCTGAGACCTGAAACTTAGACTCTGAAAGATTTCTTCTGAGACCTGAACCAGATTTTGAACACTTGAACCAAAGATCATGAATTCGCCACAACATTCTCCATAAGATTAATGATGCTGTCTTGGAAACAAATCCATTAATTGTAAGCACTCAAGGAAAGGGTGCATTGGCCACTGATCACAGGAGAAATCTTTTTTTTAAAGATAAGTTCCCTGTAATTCAGCCTACTGAGTATACATATAAAATAACCCATAAACAAACATTTGTTTATGTTTCAATCATCCAGGTTCTTGAAACTTTGTTGAGACAGCCAGATTTTGTGGAGAAGTTGGTGTTTAGTCAGAGGGACAACCCAGGTCAGTTTTGCTCTTTTCGAGACGGACAATTCTACAAAGACAATGGTCTTCTGGGTGTGCAAGATGCAAGTATCTCTATAGGACTTTACATAGATGACCTGGAACTATGTAATCCTTTGGGGTCCTCAAAAAAAATCCATAAAATTACTGCTGTCTATTGGATTTTGTTGAATTTACCAAGCAAGTTTCGTTCTACTCTCCCCCTAATTCAACTGGCTTGTCTTGGAAAAACTGTCGATGTCAGACAATTTGGGTATGATGCCTTTCTTTATCCTTTGATTAAGGATCTTGGATTTCTTGAAAAGACAGGAGTGTATATTGAGGCTCTAGATACGTTTGTAAAGGGAACAGTGTTCTGTGTCTGTGCTGATAACCTTGGTGCACATAGCTTAGCAGGTTTTCAGGAAGCTTTCAATGTCGAAAAATTCTGCAGATTTTGTTGCATCAGTCGAGACCAAATTGGAAATTGTGAGCCAAGGAACTTTCCACTGAGAACTGTGACGCAACACGATTCTTTTGTGGAACAACTCAAATTGAGTGATAAGCCTAACCCATGTGTGAATGGTGTTAAATCATCCTGTGCTTTAAGTAAGTTGTCTTTCTTCCACCCAGTTACTGGATTTCCCCCTGATCTTTTGCATGATCTATTTGAAGGTGTTGTCGCAGTGGAGTTAAGTTTGTGTTTGAAAGAATTGATTAGAAAAGGTTTCATTACATTCGATGGACTGAATAACCGCATAAAACAGTTTCCATACAAATTCTCTGATTTGGTCAACAAGCCACAGGCAATTACAAAGACAAGCCTTGCATCTGGAAAGGTAAACGGTAACGGACATGAAAACTGGGCACTTTTACGTCTGCTACCTCTCTTGATCGGGAACTATATACCTGAACAAGAGCAGTCATGGGAAATTTTAATGGACCTTAAAGAGATTGTGGAGATTACAGTGTCTACTACGTTATCAGAGGGAACATTATGTTACTTAGGGAATAAATTGTCTGACCATCGACAGTTACTCACTGACACCTTTCCTGAATTCAAGTTGAAACCAAAGCATCACTTCATTGATCACTATGTGCATCTCACACGGTGCTTTGGGCCATTAGTGGATCTGTGGACGTTTAGATTTGAGTCTAAGCATAGTTTTTTCAAACAGGCAATTAATGATGCTCACTGTTTTAAGAATGTACTACTCACCCTTTCCACAAAGCATCAACAGTTCATGGCATATCTTCTTGACACACAGCAATTGTTCAAGCCAAAATTGCATGTTGGTAGTGTAGATAGAGTGAAAATATCATCTTTAGATGAAAAGCTCAGGACAGTACTAGAAAAGAAGTACCCAAATGAAGATGATGTGTCTCTTGCCAAAGAAGTACATTTGTATGGGACCCAGTATGTGAGGGACATGATAGTGTCTGCAGGTGAATGCAGTGGACTGCCAGAATTCTTTAGAATACTACACATATTGGTGGACAAGTGGTGGAAAGTGTATTTTGTCACCACAAGGTTATCATCTTGGTACATGGAACATTATCGGTCTTACCAACTCATTGATAACTGTCACTCAGATGTAGAGATCCTGGATCCAGAGACTTTGAACGACTACCACCCATTGGCTGCATACCAAGTTGCTAGAACTTTGATGGTGACCCCAAGGGCTTGGCTACTGCAGTAAATTGAAATGGTAAGCACCTTTCTGTTTGTATATTTTCATAATTTTGTCATGTGTTAATGACTTGATTTTAAGTGTTCAAGGTACAGTCATGGCCAAAAGTATTGGCACCCCTCCAGATGTGTTGGTTTTCGAGCAAAACTCACAAACTTTTGAAGGTGTTTTTATGTAATAAACAAAACAAGGTTATTTTCAATAGCTCAACAGAACTGAAACAACAAAAATTGGTTTCCTCAAATTCAACACAAAATATCACCAACATACTGTGGGAAGTGAACACTGCATGGTCAAAAGTATTGGCACTCAAAATAACTGTCTTTTGCAGTGATACAAGCACACTTTTCATTGTTAAAATCCACAGCTAAGGTTATGGATAGTCAGACGTCAGCTGTGGTAGCATTCCTGAGAAGTATAAGCCCATTTCTAAAGGATAATAAACTCGATTCTACTTGAAGAAAACCTCATACTGTCCATTTAAACCAACAGAAATGTATAGTAAGTAAACTGGAGAATTTTGTCCATTAGAAATGGGCTGATATTTCTCAGGAGTGCTACCACAGCTGACGTCTGACTACCCATAACCTTAGCACTGGATTTTAACAATGAAAAGTGTGCTTTTATCACGGCAAAAGACACTTCTTGTGAAGGGTGCCAATACTTTCGACCATACAGTATTCACTTCCCGCAGTATTTTGGTGATATATTCTGTTACATTTAGGGAAACCAATTGTTGTTTCAGTTGTGTTGAGTTATTGAAAATATCCTGGTTTGGTTATTTTATCAAAAAACCTTCAAAAGTGTGCGAATTTTGCTTAAAAGCAACAATTCTTGAGGTGCGCCAATACTTTTGGCCATGACTGTATATGGCTTCAGTTTAAAGTGTCATGCAAATATCTGTTCTTCTTTTGTCCTCACAGGCTTTGTTGCTTCTGGTCCACATAAATCCCAAACTCGTCCGTAAGATTCGGCTGACCAAAGCTCCTGAAACTTTAGAGGAACTGTACAATGAACTGCGTCAAAAACTTGAACTTGTGGGTGAATTCTGTATACAGTATGAAGACTCAGACTTTGGCCAGGCAGTTTGCAACCTGACTGACATAGCAGAGTTACCTTCAGAAAAGGCTGTCTTGCATATTCTGTGGAGCAATGAGGACATGCCATCACCACCACCTCCAACACCAACTCGGTCTTCCTCTATCTCTTCCCTTGACACAGCCATCATTGGATCTCCAGACTCAATCCATAGCTTATCTTCAGTTGTGCGGACATATAGGAGGAATGTTTCACAGTGGCCCACTCCGTTCCCAGTACCAGAATTCTCATATGACGTTGAACTGATACTCCGCAAGGGGAATGACACGTTTGAAATATCAGGGAAGGGTTTACATGTAACCAGAGATGTGAAAAAAGAGATTCTGGACAAGTTGGCACAAGAAATATTTTCTGTGAAAGCCTACCCTGAAAAACATGAGTTCGATTCTGTTGCTGCTGAACTTGTCAACAAACATCCCTGCCTCAAAGAGCCTGGTGGTGGTACTGGATATGCAGGATGGACAACCAGCATAAAGTACAAGATGGGGAACTACAGATCAAAACTACGTCAAGCTGGTTGTAATGAGGTTGGTGTCAACAGGAGATCAAGAAGGGAGGAGGCGGATGATCATGGTGTCAACAGGCGAAGAAGAGATGATGATGATGGGGGTCCGGAGGGAAGGTTTTCCTTGAAAAAAACAAAACGAGGTGAGGTCAACCATGTACCAGATCACCCTGAAAGCTACACTGAGGATGACTTGGAAGACCTGAGGTCTTCCCTGGTTGAAGCCATGAAGAAGAAAAACAAGGACATGGAGTTCATCAGACAGAAGATGGACATCACATTCTCCCTTAGGAGAATGGAAATTGTAGAGATGGAGCCCATGGTCTCAGAGGTTCTGGAGAGGTGGCCCGGTCTATTTCTTGAAGAACAGGTAAGGCATCTTTTTTTTCTTGAACTTGGTGCATTTGTTTACATTTGTGTTATGTTTTTTTTTTTTCATAATAGTGTATGTAGGTTCATTTGTATCATGGCTTTGAGTTTGCAGTCTTAATTATAACAATGAAATCACACTATCAGCTTGTTGTATTTGTATTGTATTTGTTTCATTCAGATTTGTCAAGAGTTCACTCGTGTGACCACCAAGGACCTGATGGGAACATTTACAGCTGCCCTTGAGATGTTCACCCCTCGTCTGCTGAAATTGTATCGTGCCAGGAGGGGCACCTTTAGTCGAGAGATGGAAACCCTTTTGGAAATGCTTGACAAACAGGTTGTTATATTGACTACAAGGCCTTTTCTTCAGTTTGTCCACTAATATTTAAACCATTAATCAAGAAGGAACTACCAAGCTAGCACTCTGCACTTTTGATGTAATATAACTCAATTCTTTTTTTGCACCAGCTACGTTGGTGAGCGAGTTCCATCTTGATTGACTATTTAATACAGTAATATTTAAAGGATACATTCACGGTTTTGCACTTTCAACCCCCTCTCTGGGTTGATGAAATAGAGTGTTTGACACCAGAATTTTGACTATTGGTCCAGTCTTGAGCTTTTGGCTGATTTAGAATCGGCCCTGCCATGCTTCAGAATGGCTAGCTACATGCATTCACAAACCTGTCTTTAAATCAACCCTAAACGTTCGTTTTCAAAGATGTGCAACTCACCGATTGGTTAGTCGTGTTTGTTGAGTGTTCGTCAAACACTATTTCATCAAAGATAACCCAGAAAGGGGGTTCAAAGTGCAAAATAGTGAACTTATCCTTAAAGGGGGGGTGAATTGCTGTTTCATGCATACTGAGTTTTTTACACTGTTAAAGAGTTGGATTCCATTGCTAAACATGGACAAAGTTTCAAAAGTTAAGTTGTACGTTTGAAGGAGTATTTTTGTTCCAAAAATACTCCTTCTGGTTTGTCACAAGTTTCGGAGGGTTTTTTTCGAGTATGGCTCTCTCTTACGTAAGAGAGGGCGGAATTTCCTTATATGGGTCCTCAGGGCTCTTCTCCGCAGGCGCGCGCGCACTCGTAGACCAGAGAGAGAAGAGAGCGAAAGCAGTACGTTACCTCAAAGCGCTATGCTCGGCTTTTAGGGAAGTCAATGTCACCAAAGAAGTGTGTTTTTGGTTGCCAGGGCAAGACAACCCTGCACAGATTCCCAAAGAACCCAGCGTTAAGGGAACAGTGGATGGAGTTTGTTTTTCCTGAGCATAAACGGAGTTGTGTAGACTGTTCGTTCCCTGCATTTCGACGATGATTGTTTTATAAACAAAGCCCATATCGACGGATGTGCAGATCGTCTAATGCTTAAGGATCGAGCAGTCACAATGATAAAGGTTCGCTGTCGCATGCGGTGAGTAAAGTGCTTCAAATGTCTCTCTGTGTTGTTGTTAGCTCGGTTAGCACTATAGCACACCGCCCACACGGCCCGCCCCCAGCCGCTCGTTTTTTTCTGGAAAGACTCGGTACAGCCTATCTTTACATTATAAATATAATAAAACTAAAGACGTTTTGGAGATATGAAGGATGCAATACTACTCTATAGGTACTCAAGATTAACAGGAGATTGAGTGAAAATGAGCAATTCACCCCCCCTTTAAAGGAGAACTCGGGTCAATTTTAACATTGAGCTCATTTTTTTGTAAATTTGGAGTGCTGTCAGTACAGAGAACAACGACAAAAATCGGTGTTGCCTACACCGTGGTATCCTCTTTTTAAAATTTGCACCCTGTTGACTTAAATGGGGCAAGTTTTAAACCTGATTTTAGCCTCTTAACATCATTGATGTGTCATTACAAGTGCCCAGCCAATGTGAGTGATTCCTTCAGAGTGAACACGAGTGAATCTGACTGCAGTAGATGTGAAAGATATAAATAAAAATGACGTTTATTCAGCCAGCGCACATACCTGTATTTACATCCTGTTTTCAGTCGAAGTCCATAGTAGTCGATTGTCGAGTTCATGCGCGTGATCATAGGTAACTAAACGTTCGTGTGAACTCGACAATCGACTACTATGGACTTCGACTGAAAACAGGATGTAAATACAGGTATGTGCGCTGGCTGAATAAACATCATTTTTATTCATATCTTTCACATCTACTGCAGTCAGATTCACTTGCGTTCACCCTGAAGGAATCACTCACATGACCTGTGCACTTGTAATGACACATCAAAGATGTTAAGAGGCTAAAAGCAGGTTTAAAACTTGCCCCATTTAAGTCAACAGGGTGCAAATTTTAAAAAGAGGATAACACGGTGTAGGCAACACGGTTTTGTCGTTGTTCTCTGTACTGACAGCACTCCAAATTTACAAAAGAATGAGCTCAATGTTAAAATTGACCCGAGTTCTCCTTTAAAAGACAAAAAGAAACACTAACAAACTAACAGAGCCTGCAATTATTTTATCTGCCTACATGCACAATTGTAGAGATTGGAATACAAATGGAAGTACATTTCACAGAACTAAACAAAAGTATTTGTTTGTCTTTATATTCTTCCAATACAGACATCTGACATCACAAGTCATCGCAGACAGGCAGCTGTGGAAGGTCTTCCCATATTTCTGCGGGAGAATGGCGAAAAGCTTTTCTCTAGATGCCTGGTGAGTGCAGCTTGGAAGACCTTCAGCTTTTAGTATTGTTGTATATCAAAGAGGCCATACACAAATAGACATCATTCTTTATTGACTAGTTTTCTACAGGACATTATTTCAGTGGTGTTTTTGTTTTGTCAGGCAACTGATGCAGATGACAAACAGATGAAAGGCATCAAGATGGGGGTCCTCACAGTGCTTGATGATAATGACGACGCAGTCATTAATATTGCCCTTGTGTTGGAGGAAACCATTGTCCTGAAAGACATCCCAGACACCCCGACTGCGCTTGCGTATCTTTTTGGCTTGCTTTATGCCCTGAACATGGAGTTCCCAAAAGACACCAGGTACACCTTTGAAGCTATCCAGCACATTTTCATGGAAATGTCCACCAATTGCTCACAGCGTGTACGGAGCTTCAAGACCAAGCTGTTAAACCAGTGATTAATTTTCCACGGGGAAGATTTATATTATCATGTTTTATCATGTCTGTTCATTTATGTTTTTGATATTTTGTAAGTCTTCACATAGACCACCCTATAGTTTTTATGTTGTTCCTTTATTATGACTAAATACAAATCTGTTATTTGTACTTGTCATATAACTGTCACGAGACTATTGATTGTTTCTCAGAGCAAGCTTTGTTTCAGCATTGCTGTTATAGTCTACATATTTGCTGGTGTGGCAAGTGTCCTTGGGGAAGATTTATTTTATCATGTCTGTTCATTTCTTATGTTTGGATATTTTGTACGTCTTCACATAGACCACCTTAGTTTTTATGTTGTTCCTTTTGATTTCCCCAACTTATTGACATGTGCCTTATTTGCTCTGGACACAAGTGCTTTATTTGAACTAAAAATAAATCTTTTATGTGTAGCCGTCATATTACTGTCAAGAGATACAGTATTGATTGTTCAGTAGAAGCAAGCTGTTTCACCATTACTGTTATAGCCTGCATGTTTGAATTTTTGGCTAATTTCAAAGTTCAGAATTCAGAAAGTTCAGATAATTTGGCTACAACTGTTTATCGGTCATCTTGAGGTATCAGGTACTGAAACCTGATGTATTTGCTTGGCCATAACATTACTTGTTTACATTGTGGAATTGTAAAGCTGTTTGTAGCAAATTTGTTCAAATAAACATGCATAAATTAACTGGTTTACTGTCAGTGGATGATTTAATGTGGGGGGTAATTTAAACTCAAAATAGTAAATTATTACAGGGGATGGTAATCTGAACTCAAAATAGTAAGCTTTTACAGACTTGAAAGTTCCAGTACCTTGAATTTAAAAAACTTAGTTGTCAGAACTTGAAAAACTTAGCTGACGCAACTTAATAATTGTAGTTCTTCAAAACTTAAAAAATTAAGTTGATATCTTCAACTCAAAAATTCTGTGCAGTCGGTTGCCTTGAAAATTTGAGTTGAACTAACTTTTTCTTTTTTACAGTGCACCATGAAACACTACAAGAAATGTAACCTGGATGAATAGGGAGTCATTATCTCTACAGCAAAAGCCCTGCAACAATTGTTTTTGTCTGCCATTTATTACACTGTTGATTTACTATCTATTTCCCTGACCATTTAGTAGTGTACAATATGTGTTCTTTTTTGTGTGTTCATGTCCTTGTGATGTGTGCGTCTTTGTCAGCTAAAAAAAAAAAAACAACAACAACAACCAAATAAACATCAACAAAAACCATAAAAATTCTATAATCCAAGATGACCGCCACCATATGACGTGACGTGTATAATATGCTAATTAGATGGGAAAATGTAATCCCTACATAAACTTTGGGTCATCTTTAATATTTCTCTAATTTACAGAAAGTCTCTATCTTTTATCACTTTTAAGATATAGCCTTTTGAAATTAAGATGTCAAAATCGAACGTTTTAGGAAAAAACCTCTGGCGCCTAAAGGGTTAAAGTGAGCATGTAAATGTGGTTTGTGTATTTTGTTTTCTAAGACACAGTATTAACATACCATAATCTTATTGTTTTTTGTTGACTGTTTCTAGGTTAACTAACATTGTTGTGTTTTGTTCTTAAAAAAGGGGAACTTATCCTGCAAAACGTATAGGCCTACTGCCATGGGCTTTATGAATTTTTTTTTTGTTTACTTGTAACATTTTCTTTTTGTAACCTTGGGTGAAGGATTTATGAGGAGTTAATAACTGTCATGTATGTCAGTATTTCTCACAATTTTCCTTGCATTTCTGTGAGGTGGGAGTATTTACAACTATTAATGTATGAAGTTGTTTATTTCCTGTATTTTCACAGTGCTGCTGGCTGAGGAAAGCCAATATTTTTCCAGGGGGACTCTGTAACGGTCACGTTGTGCTTTTATGTCAATCTGAGGTAAAATGAGAACTGTGCATGTGCGTAGAGGGTCAGCGCTTAAAAGCGGTTAAAAAGAGAAAAAGTATTAGGTGAGTGTCATTGTTTGTATCATACGGGGCTAAAATACTAATGCTAGCGCTATTGTGTATTGAATATGGACCTGTTAGCCGATGCTGGCGCTGGCTGTACTTGTTTTATTGTATGAATCAGACTAAATATTTTGTGCCTATTTGGATTGAATTTATATGAACAATGCACTGATAATTAATTATATTTAAAGCAATATTAATGTGGAATGATTATGAAGTGATCAACCATACCTGTCATCTTATTTCACTGTAATATACTCCACAACTTGGCACCGCAACCTTGTGTCTGTGTTTCATTAAACCCAGCCTTTTCCTCCTTGAGCTGAACCTAGTTCATCTGATACTTGTCTACTATTTCTACCTACCATTGCAGCACATTTTTTTAATTTGCACGTCCGTTGTTGGCCATTAAATTGTGTGCATACAGTGCTCCAATATGAAGAAATATAGTGCTGATGGAGACAGACTGCGTCTTAAATTTTGTGTTTGGGATGCAGAAACAAGGTATTGGTCACTGACAGTATTGATGGTGAAAGAACATGGAAAACAAACGATAAGAATAGAAAATGCAAATACTGAGGTGGATTTTTTTCCTGTGAATTGCTATGGTAATACAATATACAGATCTTTCACTCACATTCAAATTAACATGTTTCCATAGAATTACAACAACAATGACCAACACAGAGAAAAGATGTAGAGACAAGCGAATGAAGAAGAAAAATGAAAAAAGCTTTTTTTAAGAGTAATAAACAAATGATGTGATGAGCTGAATGATGGATGAGAGCAGATATAATAATCACATAGTTTAAATCTGCAGATAGATTTATATATATATATATATATATATATATATATAAATTACTGTCAGAATATCACTGACCTTTCTGAAGACTGTTCATTTTCCTACAGGATTTGAAAGAGCAGTTGAAAAGCAATGAAATTGTAAGACCGTGTATTTACATTAATTGTGAACTGTCTGGGCCTGTTGTTTGTGAACAAATCATAACATATTATTGCAAATGAACAAAGTTGAGTCAAATATGTTTCTAGAACAGTGATTAAAATGTTGAAAATTGGCGGGAATATGTTTTTGTATATGAACTCGGGTGGTGATGCACTCTAAAAACTTTTAATATGATTTACTCAATTTTTTTGGTGAAACATTTTTACACTTAGAATATTGATTAGATTTTTAAGCAGTGAAATCAATTACATACAATGTAAGTAAAACAAATTAAATAGATCTAGTAACTGCATTTGGTACATTAACAAATAAAATTGAGGGGAGGGGGAGGGGCATTTAAAAACAAATATTTATGAGTAATATTAACTGTGTTTATATGCCAGTAATATTTAATTTTTTTTTTATTTCCTCTAAACCTTTGTAAATATATTCCCTCTAAACCTTTGTAAATATATTCCATACAACCACCGGTATAACTACATGACATTGGCCTTTATTGTCGATGAGTAGCCTACAGCAATACAGCATATTTGATACTATTTTTAACACGTATACAATATTGCCTACACTTAAACTCATGTAAGAAACATTTTCGAAGTAAAAATTAAACATTTAGGCCTAATCATTCAAGTAATTCAAGTGTAATCAACCGGTCTGTTATCCAGTATCCACCGGATCAGCGCTGGTTGCCGTGTCGGAGACGGACTCGCCTCTGCGGGGGAACATCTAACTTTACACCGCCGTTCTGCGTCACTCACAGCCGACAGATGCTGCGTAACCTGCCAAACCTGCCAATAAACAAACAGTGCACAGTTCTGAGGACATTTTATCATCCAAATTAGTTATATTCATTATCTTTAGGAATATAGTTATGTGTTTTTTTATGCAAGGCGTTACAATCACTTAATCAATTAATTTAGCCAGCGAAAATACCTGTATTTACTTCCTGTTTTCGGTCGAAGTCCACAGTAGTCGATTGTCGAGTTCACGCGCATAGGTTTAGTATCTATGATCACGCGCGTGAACTTGACAATCGACTACTGTGGACTTCGACCGAAAACAGGAAGTAAATACAGGTATTTTCGCTGGCTAAATTAACCTCACTTTTATTAATTTCTTTTACATCTACTGCAGTCAGATTCACTCGTGTTCACTCTGAAGGAATCACTCACATGACCTGTGCACTTGTAATGACACATCAAGGATGTTAAGAGGCTAAAAGCAGGTTTAAAACTTGCCCCATTGAAGTCAACAGGGTGCAAATTTTAAAAAAGGGGATAACACGGTGTAGGCAACACCGATTTTTGTCGTTGTTCTCTGTATTGACAGCACTCCAAATTTACACAAAAATGAGCTCAATGTTAAAATTGACCGGAGTTCTCCTTTAATAATAATAATATTATTAGTGTTTTTGCTGTTGTTATTAATAATTGCTCAAATACCAAATACAAAGTATTTATTCAATTTCCGCTTGTGTGTGTGTGTGTGTGTGTGTGTGTGTGTGTGTGTGTGTGTGTGTGTGTGTGTGTGTGTGTGTGTGTGTGTGTGTGTGAGAGAGAGAGAGAGAGAGAGAGAGAGAGAGAGAGAGAGAATGGGGTTTTTCATTAATAATATTATTATTAGCGTTTTTGTTGTTATTAATAATTGCTCAAATACCAAATACAAAGTATTTATTCAATTTCCTTGTGTGTGTGTCTGTGAGAGAGAGAGAGAGAGAGAGAGAGAGAGAGAGAGAGAGAGAGAGAGAGAGAGAGAGATTATGACTGGTGTTTATTGAAAGTGTTTGTTGCCTTTTTGGACTTGTTGCTTTCCACCTTCTCTGTCTCCTCCTCTAATGGATCTACCCTTTTCGCCACCTTCTCTTGGACAGCATCCTCTAACCTGGCCTTTTTAGGGGACTTTCCTCTCAGGGCGAATGAAAGGATGCTTAATTGCTTTTTACCTGACATCTTTGAAAGACAGATGCAATGATTAATGCATTCATGGCCAGGATATATTTATAAAATATGACATGATTTTAAAAGTGACCTATAACATTGTCTATGCAATACACTTTAATTTATTTAGTGCTAATAAAATTATTAAGCCTATTTGGAGAGAGAGAGAGAGAGAGAGAGATGTTTATAATGTGACAATATGTCAGTCATCGTGTGATAACGAAAATATGACTAGGCCTAGACTACTTGTTCTGAGCAGGTGTTGTCAGTGAACAGGCTGTAAAACTGTTGGCTAAGTTTTTTTTTCCCCACAGGTGACTTCCCGGGCTCCGTACGTTAACAATTCCAGATGTGCTTTTTTTCATTGGTTGTTTTGCGTTAAATCTTACCCAGATACAATAGTGCTATTTTCTGATTGGCTATTGTGTAGCCCCTTTGTTTGTTTTTTTTTGATTGGCTGATTAGTGAGATCGGCACGCCCAGAGAAATTTTGGGCGCTGCGGCATAAATAGTTTTTCCGTGTGAGAAATACAATGTGTGGCGGGAGTGCGTGACAAAAGACCGAAATGAGTGACTGTCACGCTCAATGTGTGACACTTGAGAGCCCTGTTGGTCCCGACATGAGCAGTAGAACCTGCGTGACGCCGTGTGACATAGGGTGATAATTCCCCTATAAACACAATTTCCTATGTTTTTATACAAACTAGATAGTAGTCACTAAGCCTCTAGTGTGGACTTTAGGTTCCAATTTAAGAAAGAACTTATGAACGGCTGGTGCAACACAATACTTCTTTTAGTTGTCTATGGTCTTGTCTCAGACTGAGACATGGCAGGTGGCTTCTATTTCTGGCTCCATTTTTGTATTTAAAAATTTGTTAGAAACACATCTTTCACTGTTGCTAGGCGACAGGAGCGGCGGGAACAGCTGGTGATGTAAACAGGAAATCCTCCATATTTTAGAGCGTATTGTTTAACAACATTCTCATCAACCTTACTGGACTTCGAAGGATTCAGCTCTGAATTGGGACACAATTATTGTGTGACTTTCCTGTTGTTTCAATACAACTAACAGATGAATAAGACTGAATGAAACATAATGAAATATGTTTAGAACAATAACACACTGTTTCTCCTGTTTCACGTCAGAGATGGAAATATCATCCATCCTGAAAGTCTAAATGTAGACATAATCAAATGAGTGATGAGGATGTGTTTACATGCAAATGTGTTCATGTTTTATAGACAAACATATAAACAGTAAACAGCAGGAGTATGAAATGAAACAAAATAATAATTTCACAAAGAGATACAATCTGAAAATGCATAACAAAATTTTAATCTCTTCATTCCAGCCAATCACAATCAAGTATTTAGACGGAGAAAATAAAGACAGGTTTATTCTGAAACAGCAGCAGCAGAAGATGATGATATTATTTCAGTGAGATAATGAGAGTCCAACAACCTTTACTAACATTAGAAATGGACTTCAGGGGAATGAAGCATAATATGAGCACTTTAATGTCTTTATCTCGTCTCTGTTGTGAATGTTTGTCGTGATCTCCTCCTCAACACCAGCGATCTCGGCTCTCAGAAGAGGAACAAGAAGAAATATAAAAATATAAGAGCAAAAACAGTTTTCAAACCCTCTTCTCAACACAAACTCTATTAATAGTCAAACTCACTCCCAACACAAACACACAATAAATTGAACAGTGATGCAAGTTATACAGTCCAGCAATAACATTAAAGCAGCTGTTTAGTTATTAATGTTAAAAAATAAATTATGAATGTAAATATGATTATATTTTCTGTTTAAGGTCCATGTTTATATTGACTGATATTGGCTGACAATATGCAAATAAAGGAAAAGAGAAAAATGTACAACTAAGGAAGAATTAGTATATGAAAATTAGTTTTAGTGAAATATACAAATGACGTGATGAGCTGAATGAGGGATGAGAGCAGATATAATAATCACGTAGTGTAAATCTGCAGACAGAAACATCAGACTCAGGACAGAAACACACGACCTCTAAAGTAAGAACATGTTCATTCTTCAAACACAATTACACTTTCGGATGTTAATATTGTCTCAATGATTGTGAATCGTGCTTTGCTGCTAAAATGTTTTTATTACATGATGTTAAAACGTGAGTTTTTTTTTTTTTTTTACTTGGGTTTTTGAGTTTTTCTATGTGTTTCTTCCTCAGAAATGGAGCAAACTCTATATTTGACTCTTCTTCTCATTGGTGAGTGTGTTTGTTGTATTATTTATGGTTTATAGTTTCATCAGGTTTGACCCTGTTATGAAAAGCATTAAATCAAACGCTCTCTTTCACAGCTCTCTGCTCCGTATCTGAATGTGTTCAGCGTCAGTATCACTTTATAAACGTGAACAAGACCTGGACTGAAGCTCAGAGATTCTGCAGAGAGAATTACACAGATCTGGCCACCGTTGACAACATGAACGACATGAACGAGCTGAAGAAGAGTGTGAATGATGGACGTGTTCAGTATATCTGGATTGGACTGCAGTGTTGATAAATGGCAGTGGTCTTCAGGTGAACCTGCGCTCTATCTGAACGAAACTTATCAATTCACAAAATTAACGGAATGCATAGCGGATATAAAAAATTGGATGACTCGTAATTTCCTACTTCTAAATTCTGAAAAAACAGAGTTTCTAATTATTGGACAAAAAACTTCCTCACGTAATAACCTAGAATACTGTCTAACACTTGATGGCTGCTCTGTTAAGTCTTCGTCGTCGGTTAGGAACCTGGGTGTGCTCTTTGATACCAATCTTTCATTTGAAAGTCACGTGTCTAGTATCTGTAAAACCGCATTTTTCCATCTTAAAAATATATCTAAATTACGCCATATGCTCTCATTGACAAATGCGGAACAATTAGTTCATGCGTTCATGAGCTCAAGGCTAGATTACTGTAATGCCCTACTGGGTGGTTGCCCTGCACGCTTAATAAACAAACTACAGCTAGTTCAAAACGCAGCAGCTCGAGTTCTTACCAGAACCAGGAAGTATGACCATATTAGCCCGGTTCTGTCAAAACTGCATTGGCTCCCTATTAAACATCGCATAAATTTTAAAATATTGCTGATCACTTACAAAGCACTAAATGGTTTAGCTCCGCAGTACTTGAGCGAGCTCTTAACGCATTATAGTCCTTCACGTCTATTGCGATCTCAAAATTCCGGCCAGTTACTAATACCTAGAATATCAAAGTCGACTGCTGGCGGTAGATCCTTCTCCTATTTAGCACCAAAACTCTGGAACAGTCTTCCTACCATTGTCCGGGAAGCAGACACACTCTGTCAGTTCAAAGTTAGATTAAAGACACATCTCTTTGACCTAGCATTCACATAATACATTATAGACTTCTATAATTTAATGTTAGGCTGCATAGATTAGGTCAGCCGGAACCGGGAACACTTCCCATAAATCCTGATGTACTAGTTACATCATGAGAAGAATGGCATCTACGCTAATTTTAGTGTCTGTGTTTACCCCGAGGTTTTCCCGCAGCCTGCCGGATCCAGGCCGTATCCAGATCTGACGAAGGACCTTCGCCTGGGCCGATGACAACGCAGTGCTGAAGTGCCAACTAGTCTCCCCCTATGGAGGATCCCTCTACCACTATACAGATAAGGCGTTGTCCGGAAAATTCGTTTCGCGTTCCTACCCCAAAGCAACAAAATAAAATAAAATTCTTTATCAAAATCTATAAGGAAAGACAAGTACTTTGTTTAGGCTTGGCTTGTAGGGAATTCCAAACCTGCGTATATTCAAACGCACATAACTATAGAACCCATTCTTAATGCGCATGTGAACGCCATCAGCATTTCTCACAGGTTCGCGTTTAAAGTCTGTGTAGAGAGAATGGTGTTGTCTTAGCGGCCCCTAATTTAATAACAAATGATCGTTGCGACGGAAGCAAATCAATCAAAACTAACTTTAGATTGAAACTAACTTAACTCTGCTATAAAGCCAAAACAATCTCTGTTACCTTACATTATACGCTTATCTCTGTAAAGCTGCTTTGAAACAATCTATATTGTTAAAAGCGCTATATAAATGAAGATGACTTGACTTGACTTGACTTGAACTGGGGATCTGGACAACCTGATGGCAGAGATGAGTGTGCTATGATGAGAAATGGAGAATGGAATGATGTGTCATGTAGTAACAGCCGGACTTTCATCTGCAATTCATCTAACAGTAAGTGCAGCTCCATACAATCACAATAAACATTCATTTATAAAAAGATGCACAATTTACTGTACAAAATTTTAATGCAATAAATGCTGCTATTTTTTAATGTGCTCATAAATATAGGAGAGACTGTGGATTTTTGTCAGAATTTTAACCCTCTGGGGTCTGAGGTGTTTTTGGGGTCCTTGAGATGTTCTGACATGCGCTGACATTTTTGCTTTTTTCAGTTGCTTATAAACATATTAATGACAAAGGTGTAAATTCACTCTATTTAGCACAAACAGGGCTACCATAATATGTGAGCACCATGCATGTACATGTTTGTATTTTTGAGAGAATAATGTTTATGCATGGTTATTGAAAAAACTAAAAACTAAAGTTTCTGAAATAAGGCCACAAAACACATAGTAAATATGTGTCAATACGACTTTTGACTAATGGATGTCATTGCCATGTGTTTTTTCTTCAAAAGTATGTGAAAATTATCCTGCCTAATCATTCACATAACACAATACATTGATTTAAATTTTACAAAACACTTTCTATCTGGAAAGTCAACATGCGGAGTGGGCGTCAACGATCATGCATATTTAGTGGTTCGCACCTGGAGACAATGGGGCCGCATACTTAATGAGGCATTCATTCAGGTGTGTCACAAGAAAGAATGCAAGAGCAACAGTTGGAAGCATTTAGTATTGGCCTATAATATGAAAAGGAAAACATGTCTAGTAATTGTGCAGTTAATTCTCATACTGTATTTTCAGTTTTGGAATATTTATCCTCTCCCCAAATTTGTCACAAATAAAACACAATAAAATATTATTTTAAAGAAAAGTCTTATATTTACCTTTTATTAGTTTGTTTACATCTACCTTGATTTTTTTTTTTTATTAAAAAGGTTACAATTACAACAACAATTCAAGTGTAATATTTATTTGTAAAAACTAAAGTATACATTTATCATACATATTTCAAAGTTAAGGATTCATTACTTGAATATAGCCTAGGCTACATTGGAATAAACACTATAACATATTATTTGATTACTTTATTTTTGACAAAACATACTATATTTAACATATGAGCAAAAATTGTCAAACAAAAGCTTATTTGAGGTGGCAGATATTTTACAGTGAAAACGTATAATCTATTCAAAACTAATCAATGAAATGTTGACTTTCATATGTCTGTAACATAGTTACTTTCGTTTTTATAATAAGAAATATAAATGTTAATTTGCAGTTTAATACATTGCTTATACAAATGCATTTTAATTCAACATATTTCACTCGATTTTTACTCAGTAGCCTATAGCAATGCAGTTTGCTAAAAGCGAAACATTCACAGACAGAAACGATTCAAATTTAAACCGTCTTTTGCCAGTTTTGGTAAACAGCGCGCATCTCTGCCGTTCATTCATTCATTCATGCACAGAAACGCGACGCACTTGAGAATGAAAAAAAACAAACTTACTACATTATTCCATAGCCTCGGATCTTTTGCTCCTCGTACGTCTAAGGTAAATTTTCCATTATAGTATTATTCCTCACAGCGCTGCGAGACTGTGTAAACAAGTACAATGATCTGATGTGTTTTCTCGAGCTGATGTGTATTACTTCATTTAAAAGGAGAGAATTCAAGCTTCATGCCTGTGTGTCTGTATGCCTGTTTGACTGAGTATTCGCTGAGTTATGGTTCATTTTCGGACAGGTTTCAGAATGGACTACACTGACAGAGAGGAGGCAGAACTCGCATCATGTTTATTTTTCTTTATTTGGCGAAAAGCACAACACTTTGTTTTTATTGTGAGTGTACACAAAAATAATACACACTTAACAGGATAGATTGATGTATAACACAAGCATATAAGATAAAAATAATTTAAAAAAAAAATTTTTTTTTTGCACTCATACGGAAAAAAAACGTGCCGACCCCGATATTAAACACATGTTGATCTTTTGTTGTTGATAACTGCACTGTAAAACCCAACAAGTTAACTCAACTCAAACCGATTGAGGAAACTGATTGCGGCAAACCATTTGAGTTTAAAAATAAATACATATGAGTATTGTGAACTTATATATATATATATATTGAGTCATATATATAATATCAATATATATATAAGTTCACAATACTCATATGTATTTATTTTTAAACTCAAATGGTTTGCCGCAATCAGTTTCCTCAATTGGTTTGAGTTGAATTAACTTGTTGGGTTTTACAGTGTGTGATAATCTGACATTAGAGCCTAGATAATTATTTTTCAGAAATTTCAAACCATTGTTTTGACAAACATAACTTGTAATGATTTAATGAATGCATAATATTTTAACATATAATAGATCTTGCCCCATCTTGATATTTATGAACAAAGAGAACAAGTTGTTTTTATTGTTTTCAACTGTCTTACAGAAATATGATATAGTCATTTTGTTTTGGAGATTGTTATTAAAAAGAAATTATCTCAACATAAACCTGTAAAAAATGTCATTCTTAGATGAACTTTAAATGACCTCACATAGACAAATTGTCCATTACAACATGAAAAACCAAACAGACTATTAACAAAACAAACACTAATAGTGTTATTATTGCAACAATATTAATTTGTATGTATTATTAGTCTACAATTCAACCTTTTGAATGAATATTTTACTGATATATTTTTTAAGGACTAGTTAAAATATATATTTAGCTGCAGTTTAACATCTTCATCTGTTTGATGTGTCTCTCATTCAGCTCTGTGTGTCTGAATCCAGTATTCTAGAGAAATGTGTAACAAAACATGATGGAGAAATATAAAGATGCAATAAAATTACCACAAACATTCACAAATGATACTTAATGTTAGCAAAATCATCATTAATATAATTTGTAATATAGCATCAGCTGTAGAAACAGTCTTTGAATGACACGTGTTTCTGATGCTTCGCTGCTCTTATTCACATTAAAAACCATAAACCAGCATAAGAATGATGAACAAACTGATTTATGAATATGTTTCCATGTGTTTTTCTTAAAGTGAACACAGGACTCGTCTTTGTCAATCAGACGAAGAACTGGAGAGACGCTCAGAGTTACTGCAGACAGAATCACATTGATCTGGTCAGTGTGAGGAACCAGAATGAGAATCAACAGATTCAGAAGTTCATCAATGATAGTCACATATCTGATGATGTCTGGATCGGTCTGTTCAGAGACTCGTGGCAGTGGTCAGATCAGAGTGACTCCTTATTCAGAGACTGGTATTATGGTGAACCTGATAATGTTGGAGGTGTTGAAAACTGTATAATGATCGAACCAAAAGCTCCAAAAACTCTGGGTCAATGGCATGACTACTCTTGCATTAACCAACTTCCTTTTGTGTGTCATGAAGGTGAGCAGATCCTCACAAACACACACAATCCATCCATCACCTCCAGATATCTTAAAGTTCACGCTACATGTCTGACATGACAGTTTCCTCCACAGTGTTTGTTCTGCATGTTGTTTTTGATCAGTCTCTCTCTAGTTTTTGCTTGTGGTTTGTTTTGTGTCCAGATAAACTGATTCTGATCAAAGAGACTCTGACGTGGCCTGAAGCTCTGAGATACTGCAGACAGAATTATACGGATCTGGTCTCGGTTCATTCAGAGGAGATGCAGCGTCGTGTGATGAATGTGGTTAAAGGTGCGTCTACTGAGGCGGTGTGGTTGGGTTTACACAACTACTGCCAAATGAACATGTGGCTCTGGTTGAGCGGAGAGATCGTGTGCTATCAGAACTGGGCTCCAGGGAACGGAACGACACCGGAAAACTGCAGCCTTACGAAGAGAAAAGGAGCAGTTCAGTCTGGAGGAGATCAGCGCTGGATCAGCCGTCCTGAGACTCACAAACTCAACTTCATCTGCAGCAGATCTGAGGAGTGAGAAGACGTCAGTGCTTGTGGGTTTACTTACATTCACTGTTTTCATTCCTCATTATTTTTTCTTATTTACTTTCAGGTTTAATTAGTTAGTTTTTTGGTAATTTCTGAGTGAATCTTCTAATTATATTTTAATAGTCTGTAATATTACTCTGTGTTAATTATCATAACATAATGTGATCTTATTAAAGTTTTCTGACATCAATGAATGTTCTTTAGGTGTCTAAAATACTAACACAATATATGTGTGTATTAAGAATCTCTGCATATCTGGTGTGTTTATGTGTCTTTATGTTTTTCACTAATCTTATCTGTATCAATAACTGTTGAATATGATTCTGTGAGCAGCAGCTCTTAAGAATATTCATTATTTGTGTCTCAGGAGAATTAAATCTGGTTTATGCTTAGAAAGGCAGAAGTGAAGTGATGTCACAATAAACTGTCAGTTATATGTAATAAATTTGTAAAATTTATATTTGCTGGTTTGGTGTTCTTGGTTGATATTTAGGATATGATGTTACTTACAAAACATGCATATTTCAGTTTCCTGAATAAATTAGTGGTGTGAATCTTTGGGGTGAAAGCGAATCGATTTGATTCATGATTCATAGGTTTTCACAAATTCAGAATGATTCGATTTGAGACGTTTCACAATGCGATACAATTCAATTAATTATTTGATTCTGAATTTCTAAAGTGCATTCATAAAATTGTTTAAATGCTTCCCTTAATGTGTCTTAGTCATGGTGTGAATCACACAGAAACCTTCAGTGGGTCTAAGAGTCAAAATCAAAACCCTTTTTTCCATTGATAGATCATGTTGTTATTAATGATGCGACATCACTTTATTTTATTAGCCAAATGTCTAACAAATAGAACCTGCATTTGTCCATAAAGCTTCCTATGGAAGTAAAATAATGCCAAATGTTTTTGAAACAAAAAAGCCTGTTGAATTGCACTACTTGTAAAAATATGCATTGCATTAACCATGCTTGCATTTTAATGCATTGTATTTTAGGGCTTGCATTTTAATGGGCTGAAATTCAACATGGTTGAATATTTAAGCGGTGAATATTTCAATTAAAAACATTTCAAACACATTTTCATTATTAAAAATTCAATAATCCATATTCACCTTTCATATTTCACTTCCAAAATATTCAAACTGTTTAAAAATACAACCTATAATATTCAACAGGCAGTTTTCGGTCCATTTAATTTCACTTTGCAAATTCACATCTGTGAATCTCTTGCTGTTAACTACATACTTGAATTAATGTAACTAAACTTCACTGCATCTGCAACTACACAGTTAATGCCTCTTAACCCTCTGGGCTTCTTCGTAAAATAGTCACACTTAGCTTCCTCCCGCCCGAATACGGGCGAAGCCTTAAAATTTTACTTTACTTTTTCCCAGGATAACCAATCAAATATATTTGTGTTCTATAATGTTTTCTGATTATTATTTAGAATTTTTAGAATTTTTTATGATATATCTGCATTAATTATATAATTTTAATGAGCTATTTTTGAATTAATATATTTTTTTTTTTATTTTTTTTTTTTTTCAATAAATGCAACATTTCACATCAAATTAGAGTGCAGGCCTAAAAAAAAAAATTCAAGTGAGAAGAGCGCCACCTAGTGGCTTCAAAATGTATTAATTTGTGCCATGTCCTATAACCGCCTATAGGCGGCCTATAGCTTTTTTATTTATTTATTTGATTTATTCCCATTCGGAACGAAAAAAATGTATTACTAAGCAACCACTGAATTACATTTATTAATTCCTAACGAGTGCTGAGTAATCCCTCTAAAACCAAGTGTAACACCAGCAGGCGCCACCTAGCTGCGAAAATATTCATTACCATATTTTTCAAAAATCTTGCCTTGATTAACACAAAGTTGATGTCATTTGAAAGCTTGAAGTCTGAACTTTACAGTGAATGTATCCACTTTGAAAAACTCTTAAGTATTGCTGAGTTATTTGCTGATAAATAGAATTTCTTTTTTTTCATAATCTATAAAATAATGTACTGCAATGTGTCAAAAACATCATACAGCTCATGAAACATTCTCAGATAATTGAAAATGTCACTTCATTTTTTACAGCATATTATTACAATTGAAATGAGCCTAAAATTAACATAATCTCTTGCTTTTATGACAAGATATTCTTCATGGAGAAAAAATTGCCCATGAGGGGGGGTGTCAAAGACTTTACAAAAGGGCCATCTCTTTTCAAAATGCTGTAATTTTTGATTCCTTTATCCAAAAATTATTATTTTTTTATCCAGATGCAGCTAACATGTAGGGGGACTTCACTAAAAAAGAATTTTCCTCCTACCTTATTTCCTTCCTGAGTTATTCCATGACAAATAAGAAAGATATGCAAAATCATAATAAAAATTATATATATATATTGTCTTTTATCCGCCGTTTCTTGGCAGGACAATGTCCAAATGTAATGTAATTTATATTTTCAAAAAATTTAAAAAGAGTTCTTTCAAACGATACCTACCTTTTGACTCTCCTTGCTATAGTTTTGGAGTTATATTGATTATATAATTTTTATATACTTTGGGGCAAAATTTGCTGTTTCAGTCTTACCAGTTCATTTCTCTCTGCGTGTGTGTTTGTGTGTGTGGGTGTGTGTGTGTGTGTGGGGGTGTCTTATTTGACTCTTGATGTTCTAGAGTAGAGACCTGCGCGGGACACAATGTTCAGTCCCGCTCCCGCCCGCTCCCGCAGTGTTCAGTCCCGCTCCCGCCCGCTCCCGCAAAGATTTGTCATTTTTAGTCCCGCTCCCGCCCGCATCTGTGATATTATGTCCCGCTCCCGCCCGCAAATGCCCGCAAGACGGCAGGCAGCAGGATGGATGTTCACATTCTGTCTCACGAAAGGTCTTGGAAAAAAAAATGCGTGCGCACATAATTCCTTACAGTAACTAACGCCAACAAAGATAAACATTAATCGGCCCAAATTTCAATAGGCTTAATTATCATGTAACATAAAAACAGCCTTAGGCATGGCCTACACACATAGGAACATTTGTTAAACGGATCATTTTTATCCTAGACTACAGGCCATTTAAACATTTAAAATGTGATCACCAAAACACGAAACGGTCCCATATTAGGCCTACGAACAGCATAATATTCACTAGTAGGCTAACAGTAACCAAAAAAAAAAAAAAAAAAAAAAATGTATTCGATTAGGTAATATTATTATCTATCTAATATATATAATTATATATTAGATAATGTTAGAATGTTATTGCTGTCTATTTTGAGCTTTCGAGTTCGAACACGGAGCAGCGGGAAGGAATTGTCTCTAAACAAGTGTGCGTGAGATTAGGCCCCGCCCGTACTCCAAAGGACAACATCCACAAGTTTAGGCTGCTTAAAACGTTTTTATTGCTGCCAAACAGAATCTCCCTCAAAACTACAAATTATGTACGCTACTTTAATCATTTATATATTTTACTTTACACTCATATTTAATTTGCGGGAGTGCAGCGTATCATCCCTCCCGCCCGCACCCGCAAGTGCACCTCCATCATCCCGCCCGCGCCCGCAATGACCTTTCAAAATTTGTCCCGCGCCGCACTGTTTTGCGTCGCAACCCGCGGGTCCCGCGGGACTCCCGCGGGAGTGCAGACCTCTATTCTAGAGTGTCACCCCTTCATTGCTGTACACTTTTTTTCAGCACAGTGGCTGATCTGTAGCTTGTACCACCAAAAGTTTCTCTGAGTTTTCCTATTTTTTCGTATTTCCCATTCATTTCCTATGTCGCCCGTTTTCGGGCGGGAGGAAGCTAAGTGTGACTTTTTTTTTACGACCCTTTAACATATCAGAATCATCTCCTTGATTTTTTTGTGTGTTCATATCGGTAATAAAACAAAAGTCACAAAGTTTCACCCCCATCCGATGAAGCAAAAAAAATTTTATAATTCGAAATGTTCAAGTTTTCGCCCGTTTTCTGGCGAAGAAGCCCAGAGGGTTAAATAAACAACAGCTCATCAATGTTTCTCGGTCTTCTCCTGGACTGAAGCACAGGCTCTACTCTTCAATAGGGATGGCTGACGCGAAACAGTTGTTCCGAAGCTTTGCGAGATCCCGAAGCGCAGATGCTTCGAAACACTGATCCGAAGCGTGATTCAAAACACCCATGTCACGTGACTATGGCCAAACGAAGCCTCGAAGTGTTTCGCCAAGAGTTTCATCAGGTCTGGTCCGCTGAATCAGCGTTTGATTGACACGGTCGGGAACAACCACACAATCGCACATCTGTATAAAAGTGAAATCAGTGCATATTGACCTCGTGGGTTTTTGTGAGAGGAGTTTGATTTTGAGATAGCGGATTTTTGGTGATATAGTGACATAGTCCTTCCACAAAGTCCTTCCACAGCAGAGAAATTAATATTTTTGAATAAAAATCTCTAAAAAAGTGAGACATTTTGGCTTGATTTCTTTTATTAATATAAATTTTGCAGGACCATAACATTATGCACAGTGAGGAGCCTATAGGTTACAAGCTTCACATATTACAAAAATACAATAAAAAAAAAAAAAAAAAAAAAAAAAAACATTTTTTTAATGGCTCGTCAAGGTGGTTTCAGATCAACACCTGCAAGTGACCACTAGGTGTCACCGTTGAGACGGGTGTCGGATTGATTTGAAGCCTTGAAACAATATGATCTTTTAGTATTTTTTTTTAATTAGTCATTTCTCATGACAACACTACTGCAAAAGTACCTGCAGTGCTGTGATATTCTAGAAGATTTTAGTAAATAATTATGGAGAAAATGACAATTGTTACCATTGTTGAGATTCATATGTTGATTCATGATGTCTCTGTGTGCCAAAAAAAAGTCTTCTCTGTATAAAGACATAAAACAAATCAAAATACCAGATATATCACAAGAAAATATGTGATATTAACAGCTAAAATACTCATATGTTTGCCTTAAAGCAATATTAGTGAACCAGCAGAGATCTTGAGAGATATGTTAGGGTGTATGTGCTGTTGCTGCCATTCATTTGAATTAATTCAGGAAAAACCTACAAAATAATAATACATTTAAGGAAAAAATCTGTTAAAGTTTTATTAACTTTATTGAAAATAGGATTTTTACTTTAATTTTACAGTTTTTGTAGTGAGGAAGGAGATTAATAGCCTTCATATAAAAGTTTGAATTTGGATCTGTTCCTGTAATAACTTAGAGAGAGATACAGTAGGTCTGAGAATTAAAGATTGATCATTTACTGAGTGAGTTTAATCTAGCGCATCACTGGATCCACATGCACAAACAACAGCTTCTTCTTTGCTGCTTTTAAAGCTGTTGAACTGCACTAGACTGTCGTAAATATTCACATACAACATTTAAATCTCACTCTACAACAATTCCTCACACAAAGCATCACATCCCGAAGAGTTGGATTACAGTCCAGTAATAAAATACAGTGTATTCTATGAGAGCATATTAATAGATTAAGAAAATACTGCATGATAATCATGTACATTTTAATCAATTCAATGTTGTAGTGTTGTTTAAATGTAATCTTTGAAATGCCAAGTAACAACAGATGAAACATTATAATTTCAAATTAAGTACATTGTAAATCAGTCAAGTCAACTGCATTAAAGTGCACTTAATATGCCCAAGGTCACAAGCCTGATTTGGAGCAGATGATCACTGGATTGATCATGCTGTGCCATCATTGCCACACAGGACCCAGCTCTGACATTGCCAACACGAGGCCAGCAGTGCCAGCGTGAGGACACATTCGGGCCAAGATCGCTTGCTATGTGGGATGTACCCTTTAGGTACTATGAACTTTTAGGGGTAAAAATGGTACAAATAAGTCCTTTTGAGGGCAATGCTCCAGTGAATCTGTTGTACATCTGAAGGTACAATTTTTGCACATGTTTTTTCTACATACACTCTCAGTAGTCAAAGTTATTCCTTCATCTCACACACGTTTCTTTCTCTTTGACTGGAGTCTCAAACAGGGGTTTTTAAAGGCTCTCAGTAACCAGTATCACCAGTCTTCACTAATGAACTCAACCCTCATTAATCAGATCATTAGTGGGTTGTTCAGATGAAAAATGCCTGAAAACATTTGTCAGAAAAAAAAATGTATGTCAATTTAAACAGGGAAGTAACACGTTTCGCTGCCTAGCAATAACATGAAAGCAGCTGTCTGGATGTGAAATTTAAAATGTAATTTTACATAGTTTCTTGGTAATTCTTTTTTTCAGCAGAAATTGTAGTTTCATTGATATTGACTGACACATATGCCAATATGCAGATACAGAGAAATACAAATAAGGAGGAAGTAAAAATATAAAAATTAGTTTTAGAATAATACACAAATGATGTAAGCTGAATGAGGGATGAGAGCAGATATAATAATCACATTGCAAACACACTGTAAAAAATATTTTTGCAATTTAGTTATTTCAACTTATTTTTGTGAGTAGAGATAACTAGATTGTCCAGACAACAATTTTTTTTAAGTTTTCTTGTCCTCAACTAGACTGAAAATTGAATGAACAACTTAAATTGTTATTTTAACTCAAAAATGTATGTTTAAACAACTGCACTAGATTTTCTGTTGAATTAACAAGTATAATTGTTATTTTAACTTATAAATGTAAGTTGAAACAACTGCACTAAATTTTCTGCTGGTTTTACTTCAATTATACTCTAATGCTTTATTAGAAGTAAATTTACTTTGTAAACTAAACTTAGTAAACTAAACTTAATTTATCTATATATCTTGCTGTCTGGTAGACTGCATAAAAACCTAAACTTCAATTTTATTAGTGTGTACATTAAAAACAATACACTGTAAACCCCAATGTTGTCGTTAATAAAGAAATCAAGTTATCATAACTTATTTAACATTACTTACAATAGCAAGTTTTTGCATCAAAAAATAAACATTTGATTTTAATGCAGCCTACTCATTTGGCAGCAAAAATCGTTCATTAAGATTTTAAGTGTTATGCACTCAAAATGTCAAGTAATTTAAATGATTGATTCCCTATGTGTCTGTTTAATATGATTGTGCCGGAAATTCTGCCTTGACAACACGCTGATTGGTCGATGCACAAGGTAGTAGTTTTTTTTGTTAAATCGTGAATTTGCTGATGCAGGTGTAACAGAGTTAGAATTGTATTTAGTTTTATTGTGAATCCTCCTGAATTCAACAGTAGTTATTCGTTTCATGTTAAAGTAGTGCCCTCATGTGGTTTGTTTGGGAGCTGCAGACAAAAATGCGTGGTTTGACGGAATATAGCATAACACAGCAGTTGCTATGGGGAATGCGTGCTGTTGGTGCGTATGGTCATGCTCTGTCTCATTTTGGCAATATTTGTGTGATTATGACACAAAATGACTAGCAATTTCAAGTATTTTGTGTTTGTGATTTGGTTTAGCCAATGTTTAAACCATTTAATCTGAGTAGTAACATATATTTGATTAGTTATGGCCTTTTGTAAACTTCCGTCTGATAGTGCTCTCGTTAGCAAGGCCACGAGGTTGCTAATTATATCATATATTTTATTTAGATGTGTAATGTCTGCAGCAAAACACCACTGAGAGGATGTTTTATTTCACTTTTCAGGTATGTTTTTATGTATATTTTTGTGTTTATTATTGCTTTTGCTTTTATTATTGCGTCAAGTTTCATATGAAATGTGGTCATGTGTCGTGTGTTCTATTATTGGTTATATACTGTTGTAGCATAACACAGCAGTTGCTATGGGGAATGCGTGCTGTTGATGTGTAATGTCTGCAGCAAAACACCACTGAGAGGATGTTTTATTTCACTTTTCAGTAAATACAGATCAACACAAAAGATGTGTCCTTGCATTTATTGGGGAATTGAGCCCACTGAGTCCTGTTTATCTGAGTGCACGAAGGACGTGTGAACGAATCACAACGCAGAATACGGGGAAAGAGACCAGATCCATTTACAAAAGCGACGAGATCCGTCACACAGGCAGCAGGCCAGAGGCACTGACACGGCATAAAAACAGTAATCTCGGGGTTAAAACGGAGCCGGTGTAGCAGTCGATTCTGTTCCCTATCGGAATTCCTGTTCCCTTTACGCAATCATACTACAAATCATGCATAGTTGTCGAGTTACCATGCGTACCATCAGAACTGAATACGAGCAAGAAGCTCAAATGGATGTACGGGAAGCGAAAAGGTTAAAAAAAAGGATTGTATGTTTTCCCGAAATTTAAGCGTTTTTTATTGTTTTTATTTTTTATTAGAAGCGAGTTTTTCCCCATCTGTCAATTCAATCCAGATTATTTATTTTCAAATTTAAAACGTTATTATAGATTATAATGTAATGTTTATTAAGGCTTTGATTTATTAAGGTTTATTAAGGCTTTGGCGCATGCGCTGTCAGCAGACACGGCTCGTTCAGGGGGAACAGGAATTCCGGGAGGGAACAGAATCGACTGCTACACCGGCCCGTCCATCACGTAGCCTACGGACATTTCAGGCCTCGCATTTGGAACTGAATCACAGGAGACTTTAAATTCCTGACGCCTGTAAATGGAATCTTTTTTTGAACCGACTCAGTCTCGAGCCTCTTCTCCCCCTCCCCCGCTGATTCACTGCAGTTCTTCCGCGCGCAGAGAGCGTCCGGTATTTTCTGAGGCTGAAAAAACGTATGGTAAGTGTGAATTCATAAAACTATTTTAAATAACATGTTTGCCAGAACATAACGTCAACATTTGTTCAATGTTCTAACATTTTTTTTACTGTATTTTCTAGACCGACATTGTTTTCGAGCCGTTAATTCCCGCTCCTGCTCCATTCAAATCTTGCGCGCTGATAACGCCCGGTATTTTCTGTGAGATTTACATCAGACGAAGGTAAGTTTGAAAATCATTGTAAATAACATGTTTACCATAAACAACGGCAAAGTTTTTCAATGCCATATTTTATCTGAACCGTATTTTCTAGCCCACTGCCTTCAGTTAATGTTACTGCGTGCGCTGCCATCGTCCAGTGTTTTCAGACATTTAACGTTATATCAGACGAGGGTAAGTGCAAATTCATAAAACCTTTTTAAATAGAGTAACTACACACATTTCTAAGAAGTTAGTCATTAGTTAAATATTCACGTTATTAATTAATTTATTTATTAACTAGTGTGCTTGAGTTGTTAACGTATTCTCCTTTGACAAATTAGTAGACACTTTCTTCTCAACTGTCCTCGGAGGCTTCAGAAACGGCACTGAAGGAAGCTGACTTTTGATTGATGTGAGGCAGACAAGGCCGAAAAGGTGTTTTAGCTATGTACTTAAAAATATATCATATTTGTTAAAGTGCAGTGTAAATTTCACTCCTTTTGTTTGTTTTAATGTTCTAGTAAGTGTGGAAATCTACCATGTACTTAGTTTTATTATGATGTAATGTACTGTGCAAGTTATATATATGATTGTTTTCAGGCCAGTTGGTAAATGCTGCCATTCTTCTCATACTGCTGCTCTTCAAAGAACAGAGTCATCCATCAGGTAACACACACAGAAAGAGTTTTTGTTTGAATACCATTTAGTTTCCCAAGTTATCTTGTATTTTATTTAGTTAATGAAACGGCAAGAACACACTTTGACTTGCTTTATTTCCATTATTGTTGCTGTCCAACTAACAAAATTGCTTTGTATTGTTACATTTTTATTATTATATCACTCTAACCTGTTATTTACAATTATGAGCACAGATTAATTAAATTACACAAAAAAATTGTCTAGCTGTTTCAGTTTTTATTCATGGTCAGATTCAATCCATCATGGATGGATTTGAGCACATAAACGATTCACTGATTTTAAACTTCCTTGTGTTCAAGCTTCAGTCAAGTTGATTAAAAGCTGCTTGTTCACCAACCGGACCAAACAGGATTTTTTCTTTTACCTCAGTTTCATCTCAGTTGTCTTAGGTAAGTCTTCACCACAATCTTTGAATTAAAAAAAAGTTACTGTCAAATTGAATCGAAATGGGTGATATAAATAGCAAGTAAAACGATGTTGTCACAAATTTAAGATTATTGAGTGTATTTCAAATCAGAGTGTTTTGCACATAGAAGATTCGCTCATTGTATTTCCTCGTGTTGACTCACAGGTTCTTTCAAGTTGACTAAAAGCTTGTTCACCAACCGGATTTATTACCTCAGTCACTACATCTCAGTTGCAGAGCACCAGATACAGGTGAGTTTTCACTGCAATCCTTGGGAATCATTAAAATTAACTATCAATTTTAATTGATGTGTGTAAAATAAGTAACTTATTATATCTGTACTTTTAAATGTTACTGTTTTTATTGATATTGGAAATGGTTGTGATTGACACTGCATGTTTCAGTGATGCGTGTTTGAGTCACCTGTAATTTGAGAACACATTTCAACCATCTTCCGAAATGAATCATGTGAATCGTTTATAAACCTGTTGTCTGAAGTTTTAGGCATTTGGAAGCAAAAATATTAAAGGGTTAGTTCACCCAAAAATGAAAATTCTGTCATGCATTAATCATTTCTTGTAAAATAATTCTGTAATTAATCACCCTCATGTTGTTCCAACCCCGTAACCCCTCATTTCCACCAACTGCAGAACGGCTGCGGATCCGCTCCGAAACGGCGTGGAGTCAATAGGTTTCCATTAAAGTCAATGTGTGTATTTTCACTTACTGCGGAACGGCTGCGTTCTGACTCCGGCGATCTGCAGCCCTCCGGAGCAGATACGCAGAGCTTCTATTTTTGTCGGATGCCGGAGAGCTCCGCAGCAATTCAGCACTTATATCACGCAATCATACGTGAATTTGCGAGATCTCATGGGTCCTTGTGACTCAGCTGTCAGTCATGGCCGCAGCCGTTCTGCAACAAATCGGACCTGGTGGGTATTGAAGTATGACAGAGCACAGAGCCTACACGCAGCGGAGCCGATCTGCAGCCGTTTCGCAGTTGGTGAAAATCTGGGGTAAGACTTTCGTTCATCTTCGGAACACAAATTAAGATATTTTGTCATGATTCTGCCTTGTCTCTGATTTTCCCTGGTCTTGAGGCAGGATCATGACAGGCCCATGTTTTGTGTGTAAGCACATGGCCATTTGTTTGGCTGCGTGCTTGCGTTGTCTCGTCATGTAACCCCGCCCCCTTGTTATCTCATCTTATTATCTTTATTGTATCATCGCCGTCACCTGTTTCCCTCATTAGTTTCTCCCTATTTAATCCCCTTGTGTTTGCTGTCTTGTTTCGGTTCATTGCCATACTTTATGTGATTCTCAGTGTGTGTAAACCTTCCTGTGAGTACCCTGTGAAGAACTTTGTCTTGTAAAGTCCTGATCTTGTAGCTGTTGTTAGTTTATTGTCTAGTTATCAGTTTAATCTTAGTCTAGTGTAGTTTGTCTTTGCTTTTGCCCACCAGCCATGTTTTGCCCCATCGTTGGTGTTGTTTTCCCTGTTTTCTCTGAATAAATCTGTGTTAATTGTGACCTCTGTCTGCGCTTGGGTTCATCTCTCCTACAACCACATAACAGAATGAACCGACCAAAGCAGAACCCTGCAGACAGTTTGTCTTCCCCTGTTGATCAACCTTTGGCTCTTCTGGAAGATTGGTGGCTCAGAGCCGTTTCTGACTCGAAGAGGGGCAAGCTCCCGTTTCCTCCTCAGGGAGAACTGCCATTGATGGAGTATGCTCAAGTCGTAGAAAAGAGGAGGTTTTTCTTACCTGATGATCTCCTTAATCGTTACCTCATCGCGGGTCTCAATGATCCCCCTCCACTGGCAGAGCGGGAGAAGCTGGTCCGCCGCTCGTTCCGGGATATGGTGCTCTGCTTATCACGGAGGTCATCGCAGGGTTCCTCCTTGTGGTCTTCCCCTGGTATGCTGCCCGGGATCCCGGAGGGTTGCATTCTCGCTGTTGCTTCGCTGGGGGACCAAGCTCACTCCTCTTCTACGCCCGAGACACCCACCGCGTCTGTCAGCCTCAGCGGAAAGCGAGGAAGACGCTTATCGTGGGAATCTGCCTCAGAGTCCTCTTCGACGGAGTCTACCCTTCCTGGGGTTGTCTTCCCAACTCCTGCTACAGACCCCACGGAGATTCTTCAACCGGTCGCTAGTCCAGCTACGGATTCCGCTCCGCGACCAAGGAGAAAGAGGAGGAGAAGGGGAGCCTCTAGTTCTTCATCTCAGGCTGCCCCTTGCGCTGTTCCAGAGCCCGCTCCTGCAAGCGCTGTTCCAGAGCCCGCTCCTGCAAGCGCTGTTCCAGAGCCCGCTCCTGCAAGCGCTGTTCCAGAGCCCGCTCCTGCAAGCGCTGTTCCAGAGCCCGCTCCTGCAAGCGCTGTTCCAGAGCCCGCTCCTGCAAGCGCTGTTCCAGAGCCCGCCACTGCAAGCGCTGTTCCCGAGCCCGCAGTCGTGTGTGCTGTAGAGAGAGCAGCGGCCGATTCAGCTGCTGAAGCTGTCTTGCGGTCGGTTTCTGCTTCTCAAAAGATGCCTGTCCTCGTTGTTGCCGATGCATTGTCTCAATACTTAAAACGTCTTGTCCAAATCCTTGAAGTCCCCGCCATGTCTTGTCCTGAGTCTGTGAGCGTCGTACCCCAGTCAGCTGCCGAGAGCGCCGTACCCCAGTCAGCTGCCGAGAGCGCCGTACCCCAGTCAGCTGCAGCCAGTGTTGATCTGAGGCCAGCCACTCAGAGCGCTGTTCCTAAGTCAGCCACCGCTTGCACTGTTCCAGCAGATGTGTCCAGCACTGTTCCAGCAGATGTGTCCAGCACTGTTCCAGCAGATGTGTCCAGCACTGTTCCAGCAGATGTGTCCAGCACTGTTCCAGCAGATGTGTCCAGTCCTGTCCCAGCAGATGTGTCCAGTCCTGTCCCAGCAGATGTGTCCAGTCCTGTCCCAGCAGATGTGTCCAGTCCTGTCCCAGCAGACAGGAGGATGTCTGTGTCCAGTCCTGTCCCAGCAGACAGGAGGATGTCTGTGTCCAGCCCTGTCCCAACTGTGTCCAGCCCTGTCCCAGCTAATGTGTCCAGCCCCGTACCAGCTGTCACCCGACCTCTGTTTGTTTCCCCGGACACCCCTGTCACCACTTCACCCCGGTCTGTTTCTCCTAAGACTGTTCCTCGTGTTTCCCCATCCAAGTCTGCCCGGACCCCTCGCCCTCAGCCATCATCCTGTCCACCCAGGACCACAGTCCCATCCACCCACCCTGGACATTCCCCCATGAACTCTGTGTTGTCTCCACCTCCTCTGCCTTGTCTGTTGTTTTTGATTTTTCACCCCAACCCAGCTATTGTTTATTCATGTTTGCCGTTGTTGGTTTTTGTCATGTTTTGTTGGTTTGTGTCCATGTCTCAGTCCGTCATGTCACGTGTTTAGTGTTCCCTTAGGGAGCGTCTGGAAGCCGCTCCTTAAGGGAGGGGTTCTGTCATGATTCTGCCTTGTCTCTGATTTTCCCTGGTCTTGAGGCAGGATCATGACAGGCCCATGTTTTGTGTAAGCACATGGCCATTTGTTTGGCTGTGTGCTTGCGTTGTCTCGTCATATAACCCCGCCCCCTTGTTATCTCATCTTATTATCTTTATTGTATCATCGCCGTCACCTGTTTCCCTCATTAGTTTCTCCCTATTTAATCCCCTTGTGTTTGCTGTCTTATTTCGGTTCATTGCCATACTTTATGTGATTCTCAGTGTGTGTAAACCTTCCTGTGAGTACCCTGTGAAGAACTTTGTCTTGTAAAGTCCTGATCTTGTAGCTGTTGTTAGTTTATTGTCTAGTTATCAGTTTAATCTTAGTCTAGTGTAGTTTGTCTTTGTTTTTGCCCACCAGCCTTGTTTTGCCCCATCGTGGGTGTTGTTTTCCCTGTTTTCTCTGAATAAATCTGTGTTAATTGTGACCTCTGTCTGCAATTGGGTTCATCTCTCCTACAACCACATAACATATTTTTGATTAAATCTGTGAGCTGTCTCACTCCTCCATAGGCTTCTAGGCAATTTCATTCTGCTGGTCCAGAAAAGTTAGTACAAACATTGTTAAAATAGTCCAAGTGACTAGTGCTGGGCGGTTTGACCAAAAATCAACATCACGTTTTTTTTCTAAATTATACCGGTTTCACGGTTTTTACCGTTTTTTTTTTTTTTAAGCATGATGGGTGTTAACCACATTTTCTACTGAGTGAGAGAGGAAATACTGGAGTAGATTTACTTATAATGCCCTATTTTATTGTCATGAGTGAATATTATAGAAAAAATCCACACTAATATTAATAATACAGGTTTGCAAGGCTGTTTACAAAGAGGTGCCAGCAGGACGCGCTTTAGGAGCGGCAGAAACAGTGGTTTCCCCGGTAACGGCTGTACACAAAGCAGCAACGCTCATAAACACTGCTTTATCAGGAAAGATAAAGAAAGATTCAATCGTAATACCAAAGAAACTTTTCTAAAGACCGTCAGTTCACTTCAGATATGTTAATACAGTATAAAAACACGCGCCGCGAGAAAAAAAGACACTCTCACCCCCACACGTCTCGTGCCCATTCTAGTCAATGCTTGTGTTTCAGATCGAAGCTTCCCAGAAGCGGCTCTCCGCGCCGCTTCGCTAAATATAGGCGCCTAGTCTATTTTGACACACCGCGTGGAGGACGGAATAAAACCTTGTCGCAGCTGTAATGCGCCGCAGACGTGTGTTGTAATTGAGGGGTGAGACTGTCGCGCTGCGCGCAGCGCTGCGTTCCGATTAAAGCGACATGCACCGGTATTGCGGTATATTAAAAATTCATATCGTAACAAAAATAAACACTGGTATTTGGTTTGAACCGGTAAACCGCCCAGCACTACAAGTGACTACAGTGGCTCAACCTTAAAGGAGAACTCCAGGCAATTTTTAAGTTAATCTTGATCGTTATACCTTTGTGAGTACTGTCTATAGAAAAAATGACACAAAATGCAATTAAAATGTCTGTCCAACATGAACAGGGCCCTTACATGACAACAAGATGCGTTTGGCAACATAGCCATTGTTTAAATTCACCTAAATAGTGTTTTAGACAGCTAGCTGTAGTCTCGCGCTGAAGTCCCGTGGGAGAACTCGGTTGTAGCCGGAAAAGGTAAATAGCAGTGTGCAGGTGGGAGGAGCGTAGTGTGTGAAGAGTGATGATCGGAGTTGCTCACAAGTGAAGAAGAAATGGTTCGCGTTTGTGCCGTTCCGAACTTCAGCGCGAGACTACAGCTAGCTAGTTATGCCCCCATAACTGCCATTTTAGCTGAGTGGGAGCTCTGGGCATTAGCTATAGCAGCTCTGTGTTGAAAGCACCAATCCGTTTATATATATATATATATATATATATATATATATATATATATATATATATATATATATATATATATTGTGACGAGCGTCCTCGAGGGAATCAGCGTCGCCCTGGCAACAGACACAAAACACCTGCACGTCCTCACAGCGGGCTGATCGGTCACAGCTGCACCTGATCAGCCCACAGCTACAAGAGCAGCACGCGCTGAGCAGACAGGCAGACTCTGGTCTCGAGCTGAATGTATTGCTGGACTAACCTTTCTCTCTGTTCCCTTCAGAAAGCAGCGAGTGACCGACAGCCCATCACGTTTGGAGCACGTTTGGACACCCACTTTCATTTTGGATTGAACACTGCAGAGCACTTGGAGCACCAGCCATCACTCACCGGATCACCGTCACCCTTCACCTTTTATTTCATCACTGTAAATAAATCCACCCTCCGGGGCCTTTTCACTAAGCCTGCCTTGTCGAGTGATTCTTCACCCCGTGACATTGGTGGAGAATGCGGGCAAGTGCGTGAAGAATCACCGTCAAGTTCACCGCCCCAACCTGAATTTTTTCCTTTTTTTTCTGTGTGCACTACAGGACCCGGAAAGCGGCGCGCTCGTTCCCCACGATGGAGGAGGTTCTACAACGCCTCACGGAGGTGAGCATCCGCCAGCAGCAAATTGTAGAACATCTCGCCACTCGCCAGGGCAGGACGGAGGAAGAAATAACCGGCATCCGTGCCGCCGCCGCCATCCAGCGCGTTCCGCTACCTGATCCTCGTGCTCAAGCAACCCGTCTGCTGCCGAAGATGACGGCTGATGATGATGTGGAAGCTTTCCTGCAAGTCTTTGAAACTACAGCTCAAAATGAGGACTGGCCCGAGGACGATTGGGCACGCGCGCTGGCACCTCTTCTCACCGGAGAAGCCCAACGGGCTTATTTTTCACTTCCCCGTGAGACCGCCGAAGATTATAACGAAGTCAAGCGTGAAATCCTGGCGAGGCTCGGCCTCTCATCCATCTGCGCCGCCCAACAGTTTCATGAATGGGAATTCAAATCCCGCGTGCCAGCCCGTGCTCAAGCCACTGAACTCAGCCGCATCGCTCATCATTGGTTGTTGGAAGGCAATCCCTCTGCCGCTCAGGTAGCGGAACGGGTGGTGGTCGATCGGCTCCTCCGTGCTCTTCCCCGTCCAATTCGGCAAGCTGTTGGAATGAAAAATCCTACCAACACTCTGGAGCTCGTGGAGGCAATCGAGCTGGCGGATGCCATCCATCACCGTGAGGCTGGGGATCGAGCGTTGCCGTTTCCCCGGAGGGTGGTCCAGGAGCGACGCCCGCTCGAAGGCACCTCGCGACCAGTCAGCAGGCCGACGGTTCCCCCGCCGCGAGACGAGCCCATGCCCAGCGCTGAACCCGGAACACCGCCGCGTGCGTGGCTGGCAGGCTGTATCGTCCACCAGCGTGTACCATCGGGAGCCCCTGAAGCGGACGTGGTCGTGGATGGGAGACGTTTCCGGGCCCTGCTGGACTCCGGCAGTGCGGTCACCCTCATCCAGTCTCGGTTATGTGCCCCTCGGAGCGGCGAAAAGAGTTTCCTGCCGATTACCTGCGTACATGGAGACACTCGCCAAGTGCCAGCCCGAAGAGTCACCATATCGTCACCTCAAGGCACCTGGCCGGTGGAGGCTGGCTTAGTAAAGGACCTGCCGGTGGCCGTACTGCTGGGGAGAGACTGGCCGGGCTTCAACAGACTGCTCACCGCCGCTACTCAGCCTGCCAGCCCAGAGGGGAACCGTCGACGACGGAGGCGGCCGCGTGGACCCCGCCGCAGACCAGCCCTATTGGCCTCCGACAGCGGGAGAGATGGTGAGTCCCCCTCCCAGTCTTCTAATCCTTTCTTTGATGTTTATCAACAGGCCGCAGGAGGGGGCTCATTCGCCAAGGAACAGCGGGAGGACGGTCGTTTAAAGCACTGTTGGTCTCAAGTGCGGATCATCGATGGAAATGACGTCCTCCCACGGCCCCATCCTCTCCCGCATTTTGTCGTCGATAATGGCCTGCTGTACTGTGTCGCACAGCGGAGGGGGGAGGAGAAGAAACTACTGGTGGTACCCCGAGCGAAGACCGAAACTATCCTGGAGCTGGCCCACTCCCATCCCATGGCAGGTCACCTCGGGGCAGCCAACACCACCCAGCGCATCCGCGACCGTTTCGTCTGGCCGGGCCTGGAGGCCGAAGTAAAGCGGTTTTGCCAAGCCTGCCCGACCTGCCAGGTCACATCGCCCAGGACTCCTCCCCCCAGCCCGCTCATCCCGCTGCCCATCATCGAGGTGCCCTTCGAGGGGATCGGAATGGACATAGTGGGGCCGTTGCCAAAGTCTGCCCGGGGACACGAGCACATCCTGGTGATCGTCGACTATGCCACCCGGTACCCAGAAGCAGTTCCCTTACGCAAAGCCACCGCGAAGTCCATCGCCCAGGAGCTGTTTCTGTTGGCCAGCCGAGTCGGCATCCCCGCGGAGATACTGACTGACCAGGGAACACCGTTCATGTCCCGGCTAATGGCAGATCTCTGCAGGCTGCTGCGGGTGAAGCAGTTGAGGACCACGGTCTATCATCCCCAGACGGACGGGCTCGTGGAGAGGTTCAACCAGACCCTTAAGCAGATGCTGAGACGCGTGGCGGCGGAGGATAAGCGGGATTGGGACCTTATGATTCCCTACGTACTCTTCGGGATCCGCGAAGTACCCCAGGCCTCAACTGGCTTCACCCCCTTTGAGCTCCTGTTCGGCCGCCAACCACGTGGGCTCCTCGACATCGCCAGGGAAGCTTGGGAGCAGCAGCCTGCCCCTCATCGCACCGTCATCGAGCATGTACGACAAATGAGAGAGAGAATCGATCGAGTGATGCCATTAGTCCGGGAACACCTCAGCAAAGCCCAACAAGCCCAGCAACGCCATTACGACCGGGCAGCCCAACCACGGGAGTTCCAGCCGGGAGACCGCGTCATGGTCCTGGTCCCCAGCTCGGCCTGCAAGTTCCTGGCTTCGTGGAAGGGTCCATACACGGTGTTAGAAAGAATCGGGCCAGTCACCTACCGTCTAAGGCAACCTGGTCGACGCCAGACAGAGCAACTCTACCATATTAACCTCCTAAAGAAGTGGGTGGGGACCCGGGACCAAGTGGCGGCCCTCAGTCTCACCGATCCCGTGGTTGTAGACGTCAACCCCCATCTTTCGGCTGCCCAGAAGGCGGAGCTGCAGCACCTGGTCAGTCAGTTCCAGGATGTGTTCTCGACCCAGCCCGGGCAGACCAACGTAGTCCAGCACGACGTCAGGACACCCCCAGGAGTCGTCGTCCGGCAACGGCCCTACCGTGTCCCGGAAGCTCGTCGGCAGGCTATTGAGGAGGAAATCCGACAAATGCTAAAGTTGGGGGTAATAGAACCATCCCGGAGCCCGTGGTCCAGCCCCATCGTAATGGTTCCAAAGCCGGATGGCACCCTCCGCTTCTGCAACGACTTCCGCCGCCTGAACGAAGTCTCCGAATTCGACGGGTACCCCATGCCTCGGGTCGATGAGCTGCTGGACCGTTTGGGAAGGGCCCGGTACATCAGCACCTTGGACCTCACCAAAGGCTATTGGCAGGTACCACTCTCTGAAAATGCTAAACCCAAAACTGCTTTCTCAACCCCCAGTGGCCACTGGCAATACCGGACCCTTCCCTTCGGCCTGCACGGGGCCCCCGCAACCTTCCAAAGAATGATGGACATCATCCTACGGCCCCATCAAGCCTACGCAGCCGCCTACATCGATGACGTCGTGATCCACTCCGAGGCATGGGGAGAACATCTGGAGCGTCTGCGGAGGGTGCTTTCGGAGCTCCGGCGGGCTGGACTCACCGCCAACCCCCGAAAATGTCATCTAGCTCTCTCTGAAGCCAAGTACCTGGGTTTCCGTGTCGGGCGGGGCCTGATACAACCCCAGGAAAAGAAAGTAGAGGCCATCCACTCCGCCCCGAAGCCCCAGACAAAGACCCAGGTACGAGCTTTCTTGGGGTTGGCAGGGTATTACCGGTGTTTTATCCCCAACTTCTCCTCTTTAGCCGCCCCTCTGACAGACCTGACCAGGAAGGGGCAGCCGGAGAAAGTATGCTGGACCCCAGAGGTGGAGGAGGCCTTTGCCCGGGTCAAAGAAGCACTGACGTCTTCACCGGTACTCCGCGCTCCAGACTTTAGCTGCCCCTTCCTGCTGCAGACGGATGCCTCCGACACGGGACTGGGAGCCGTCCTGTCCAGGAAGGTGAGGAGCATCCGATCATCTACATCAGCAGGAAGCTGTCCCCGGCCGAGAGGAAATACGCCGCCGTCGAGAGGGAGGCCCTGGCCATCAAGTGGGCAGTCCTGGAGCTCCGGTACTACCTCCTAGGCCGCAAGTTCACCCTGGTCACCGATCATGCGCCTCTCCAGTGGATGGCCCGCGCCAAGGACACCAACGCCAGGGTGACTCGCTGGTTCCTAGCGCTCCAGGACTTCCACTTCGAAGTACGACATCGGGCCGGGGCCGCCAACGCGAACGCTGATGGCCTCTCACGGATATGGACAGCTTATGCAGGTCTGTCAGGGGTCATTTCCCACCCTCCCCTTATTTCACCCCTACTATCTCCATACGTTCACAGGACCAGAACGACGCTTAGGGGGGGGAAATGTGACGAGCGTCCTCGAGGGAATCAGCGTCGCCCTGGCAACAGACACAAAACACCTGCACGTCCTCACAGCGGGCTGATCGGTCACAGCTGCACCTCATCAGCCCACAGCTACAAGAGCAGCACGCACTGAGCAGACAGGCAGACTCTGGTCTCGAGCTGAATGTATTGCTGGACTAACCTTTCTCTCTGTTCCCTTCAGAAAGCAGCGAGTGACCGACAGCCCATCACGTTTGGAGCACGTTTGGACACCCACTTTCATTTTGGATTGAACACTGCAGAGCACTTGGAGCACCAGCCATCACTCACCGGATCACCGTCACCCTTCACCTTTTATTTCATCACTGTAAATAAATCCACCCTCCGGGGCCTTTTCACTAAGCCTGCCTTGTCGAGTGATTCTTCACCCCGTGACTATATATATATATATATATTATATATATATAGACAGTACTCACAAAGGTATAACGATCAAGATTAACTTAAAAATTGCCCAGAGTTCTCCTTTAAGTTTATCAAGTGATGAGAATACTTTTTGTGCGCAAAAAAACAACTCGTGAACTCATTTTGAGGCCCACACAGAAGAAAAAGAATAGTTGAAAAAAAGTTTTTTTTTTTTTGTTTTTTTTACGAAAAGGTATTCTCGTTGCTTGATAAACTTGAGGTTGAGCCACTGTAGTCACTTGGACTATTGTAACAATGTTTTTACTAATTTTTCTGGGCTGGCAGATATCGATTACCCAGCAGTCTATGAAGGAGTGAGACAGTTCTCAGATTTCATCAAAAATATCTTAATTTGGGTTCCGAAGATGAACGAAAGTCTTACAGGGTTGGAACACCTTTAATGCTTTTCATAGTTTCTTTTTGAAAGGAATGTTGTGAACAGGATGTTTCATTTGTTGGTATGTTGTGCATGGGCGTCAGTTTGGTTTGAAATGTGCTGGGGACAGAGACGCATTCGGAAGTGCTTTTTCAGAAGTGCTGGGTACAATGACGCATCATTTTTTTCTCTCTTTCGCGCAGGTTATGTTTTGAAAGACGATGTCCTGTAGCTCAGGCACGGGCACTTTTCAACAGGCTCACCCAAAACTTAAAAAAAAAACACAAAAAAAACCTTTTACTATATTCTAATTTTGTCAATAATTATAAAAAAATCGCCAATAAGCTCATAATTTGTGCTAAAATAGTGTTTAGTTTTAAAAAACATTTTAAAAAGCAAGTTATATTTTGATGTTTCTGCGCAAGTTCACCAGACAGTGAGGTTCGGGTTTGTTCCGATCAGAGCTCGTGAGTGGAGAGCGCATTTCTGAATATTCCGCTCCGCTCGTTCATTCCGCAGGATCGCTCGCTCAACACAGATGTCCTGTTGCCTGGTTCGAAAATATGTGGAATAAGGGCTGCTTCCGACTAAAAGGTTTTTTTTTCTAGTCGACTAGTAGGCTAGTTGTTCATTTAAGTCATTCGTGGACAAATCGCCCCTTTATATTAATTTAAGTACTTATAGCCTGCCTACAGGATAATGAGCGTTTACGTAATATAGCCGCACTCAAGCGCACGACCGCACCATAGGACCGCACGCATAAAGCTTGCCACAAAGAACCGGTAAAAGTAATGATTATGAATGCGTCTAAATGTGTCTAAATACGCTGTGAATGTGAATGTGCATTATACGCTGAGTTTCGGTTCATTTGTGAGACGAACTCCAGTTCACTCGCCAGCGCCTCCATGTCGTGATTCTGCTATATTTACTTTAAATCCAGGCAATTTGTTCATGAAACATTGATTAAAATTAAGATATAATTAATACAAAACGAAATTAAATTTAAATAAAGGCAGCTGTTCTGATTGAGGTCTCTGTGAAAGTTGTAAAGCAGTCTTTTAGTGACTCTTTCAGAGCGCTCACGTCCGTAAGCGAGAACTGACACGTTGTTTTTTCCCTCATAAATGCGAACATGAAAAAAAACAAAATTATTATAATGTTTTTTTTGTTGGGTCAGACAATGATTACCAAATTTCTCTCTCATATTGCTCCTCATAACCACTGAAAACGGTCAAAAAAATCGAACCAAAAGTCAAATTAATATGGACGGAATTGGTGGGTACAAAATGACTCATGACGAAATCTGGTGGATACGCGTCCCCCCCGTCCCCCCCGAAATCGACGCCTATGATGTTGTGGGAGTGGCATTTAAGAGTGTTTAGTTTAATTGATGAATTTGTTGAAGCTTGAGAGCATAAATAATTGGTAACGTAGTTGATATTAAAATGGCATTTAAGCCAATTCATAGGTCTTTAATGTGTTAAACAATGTTTAAATGGTATATTTTGGAACAAAGGATGTTTCTATATTGAATGCTGTGGGTTGATCTTGTTTAATGTAACAGATTAATCCACAAGACATGCATTGAGACAGGTGTAAAACACCTTTCCATGAGGTTGTTTTCTGCAATTTCATTGCAGTTCATTGCAAAAAAAATTGTATTGTATACAACACCTGATGTACTTGTTACATCATAAGAATGGCATCTACGCTAATGTTAGTCTTTCTGTTTATTCCAAGTCAGCCGGATCCGGGCCGTATCCAGATCAGGTGGTGGACCTGCGCCTGGACTCATCCACGACACATCCCTGAAGTGCCAGTCTCATCAGCCCTGTGAAGGCCTCATCAACACGACAGCCATCAGCACTGATCCTCAACAAACTTGTCTACATACCGGCGTGTCTCCGACTTCCGGTCAGATGAAACTGGATAATATTCTGAATGTTCTGATCCAATCTGACTTCTGACCTTTAGTGCTGCCTGAATCATAATCATACATTGTTCGTTCTTTGCCCAGAGAACTGAGCGACTGAGCCTGGGTTCTCCCAAGGTTTTTTTCTCCATTCTGACACCTGATGGAGTTTTGGTTCCTTGCCACTGTTGCCTTGGCTTTTGGCTTGCTTAGTTGGGGACATTTAATATTCAACAATATTATTGATCTGCCTTACTTAAGGTGAAAGATGACACAATTTTCTCCTAGAAACAAACTTTGTTGTATTATTTTCATGTTATCACTGTGCTGCTTTGATACAATCTGCATTGTAAAAAGTGCTATATAAATAAAGGTGACATAACTAATTAACTTATTGTAAATTGTATCAGTGATCGTTAATTTTACATATTTTTTTAAATCAAATGTATTTTACAAATTAATGTTCTAGTAGTAATTCATTATTTGGTACTGCTGCAGTTTTCAAAACACCACTTTAGTTGGCTGAACTTATTGGGTGTAGTTTAGAAAACAAATATTTAGTTTGCTGAACTTATTGGGTGTAGTTTAGAAAACTTTACTTTAGTTGACTGAACTTATTGGGTGTAGTTTAGAAAACTTAATTTTAGTTGACTGAACTTATTGGGTGTAGTTTAGAAAACTTAACTTTAGTTGGCTGAACTTAAATTAGAAGTTTACTTAACTAAATTAAATCAGTTCATTGTACTTTATAACTTGTCAGGTAAACTTTTCCAAATTTGTCAGGTACACTTTTATAAATAAGTTAGTAAAACTCAAAAAAATCCATGCAAAAAGATAACAAAAAATAATGAGTTAAGTCAACAAAAGATTTTTTTACAGTGCAGAAACATCAGATCAGAGTCCTGCACGGGTTCGGGTACCTGATGAGTGACCCGCAAATTTTGCTCAGACGAGTGAAAAATATCCAACTGTGTCGGATACGGGTGCGGGTCGGGTCGGACACGGGCTAAACACAGGTTTAAAACAATCACGTGCAAACGTAAAAATATATGCATATTTTTAGGAACACATCTACAAAAAATATGCCTGTATATGCCTGTAAATCCACATCAGTTTATTTGTGCCCACGTCCTCCCAGGAGTCTCTATACCTACTTTCACTTTTAGAAATTCATCATAACCGCACGTGCTCGCTTGCAGAGATGGATGCTGAGGAGTTGAAGAAAATAATAGCTAGTGGAGATTGTAAAGTTTTCGACAATACGTCATCAAAAATCAAGTCCAGTGTGTGTGAGAAATTTAGAGTTATCTGAAGAAAACAATGTTGTGAAAGGCATTGCTGCATGCATTTTCGTGTTGGATGCCGCAAATGTGGAACTTCATCGCCGAGGAAGCACGCAGAAACTGTGGTAACAAACCTAGCAGTTCTATCGAACGGAATTTTTCAAGTTTAACACTGTTCAGTATGTGTGGTGTGCAGGGCGTCTTTGAACCCAAAATGGTCAGATGTAGGCTAGACGAAATTGCGTGGCATATAGTGTTGTAGCCGCGTCTGTTCGATTGGTAAAATGTTATATGGCACTCAGTTTTGTGGTAACTTTAGCCATGTTCTTCATGTACCGGCCTTTTGACAGCTTCGGCTGAAGTTGTCCTTGTGTTAATGGTCGTGTAATAACTTTTGTATGACCTGGTAATAAACATTTTTGCAAGTGTGTCTATAATGTGATAGTCTAAACTGATTTTATTTCAATTGTGGGTCAGTTCTATTTAAGCAGGTCGGGTTAGGTGTGGATTTTAATTAGTGCTGCTGTCGGAAAACGGGTCGGATGCGGCTTTACAAAATCAGACCCGTGCAGGACTCTGCATCAGACTTAGGACAGAAACACACAACCTCTAAAGTAAGAACATGTTCATTCTTCAAACACAATTAGACTTTGAGATGTTCATAATGTCTTAATGATCGTGAATTGTGTTATGCTGGCTGCTGCTAAAATGTTTACATGATCATGTTTAACTTAATATTTTAGTTTTTCAACTCAGAAATGGACCAAACTCTATATTTCATTCTTCTTCTCATTGGTAAGTGTGTTTATGGTTTCATCAGGTTTGTTCCTGTTATGAAAAGCATTAAATCAAACGCTCTCTTTCACAGCTCTCTGCTCCGTATCTGAATGTGTTCAGCGTCAGTATCACTTTATAAACGAGAAGAAGAACTGGACTGAAGCTCAGAGATTCTGCAGAGAGAATTACACAGATCTGGCCACCGTTGACAACATGAACGACATGAACGAGCTGAAGAAGAGTGTGAATGATAGAGGTGTTCAGTATATCTGCATTGGGCTTAAGAAGACGAGTGTTGATAAATGGCAGTGGTCTTCAGGTGAACCTGCGCTCTATCTAAACTGGAGATCTGGACAACCTAATGGTGGAGATGAGTGTGCTTTCATGAGAAATGGAGAATGGAGAATGGAATGATTATTCATGTAGTAACAGCCTGACTTTCATCATATCAATACAGATTTCTTCCATTCGGCCTAGCCTGCCTGGTGTCTGCAGCAATGAGTAGTCCACAATCCACACATAATCCACAAATCTAATCCAAGCAATGGTAATAATCCACATAATGGTTATCAAAACTCAAGCATGGCTGCCACTGATAGTTGCATCGCTTGACTCAGGACATCATTCAATGCAAACTCAATCAAACCAAAATAAGACTTGACCATTGGCATGGTTTTATTTCAGTTAGCCTAATAGCTGGTTTGATTTGCATTGAGAGATGATCTTATGGAAAGTACCCCATGCCAATCTCTAGGTATGGTGAAGGCTATGTGATGATGTGGGGCTATTTTAATTCCAAAGGCCAAGGGAACTTTATCAGGTAACACAGTCTCACCCCAAAACGTCACATACTGACGGGTCTTGACCATACGGCAACATACGACGAAAAGGGTACCCCTAAAACGTCCATATGTGACGATTCGGGTTATGGGTAGGTTTAGGTATGCGTTAGGGTACCGCTAGAAGGCGCTGCTGGTGCGCTTATGTCTTCGTCTCATATGGACGTTTTAGGGGTACCCTATTCGTCGTATGTTGCCGTATGGTCAAGACCCGTCAGTATGTGACGTTTTGGGGTGAGACCGGGCTGTATCAGGATGCATAGTATCCTAAAAAAAAATAATAAAAAAAAATACTTAAAAATAAAAATCTGCCTGCCTCTATGGGAATTTAACATAGGGGTGTACTCACTTATGCACCATGTATTTTAAGGAAGAACATTTATTTATTTACGATACATTATTCATTCACAAAGAAAATTGGTGTCCTTAAAGGTTGGCTTTTTCCTCATTTTTTAAATGAAGGCATTAAGTTCAATTTCCAAAATATGATTTTTTATTCCTCTTTTTAGTCAACTTTAGCATGGGTGTCTAAACTTATGCATTGCACTGTATATATATATATATATATATATATATATATATATATATATATATATATATATATATATATATATATATATATATATATATATATATATATCAGTTGTGGTCAAAATTGATGGCACCCCTGATAAATATGATAAAAAAATAGCTGTAAAAAATAAATCTGCATTGTTTATCCTTTTGATCTTTCATTCAAAAAATTCACAAAAATCTTACCTTTCATTGAAGTAAAATAATTGAAATTGGGGGGTAAATCACATTATGAAATAAATGTTTTTCTCCAAAACACACTGGCCATAATTGTTGGCACCCCTAGAATTTTTTATGAGAAAAATATCTCTGAAGTATATTCCCATTAATATTTACCTTTTTAGCACAGCAGGGTGACTAGGAACATGAAATTTTCCAGCTATGACTTCTTGTTTCACAGGAGTTTAAATATGAGGATGCACAAAGGCCAAATTCCCTGAATCATCCATCACAATGAGTAAAACCAAAGAATAGAGTTCTGATGTGCATCAAAAGATTGTTGAGCATCACAAAATAGAAAGTCGCTGTAAGAAAATATCTAAAGAATTGAAAATCCTCATTTTGACCATCAGGGCAATAATTAAGAAGTTATAATCAACTAAAAATGTTACGAATCTGCCAGGAAGAGGACGTGTGACTATATTATCTTAATGGACGGTGAGGAGGAAAGTTTGAGTGGCCAAAGACTCTCCAAGGATCACAGATGGAGAATTGCAGAGATTCGTTGAGTCTTGGGGGTCAGAAAGCCTAAAAAAAAATTATCAAACAACCCCTACATCCCCATATGTTGTTTGGGAGGGTTTCAAGAAAAATCTTCATCACTCCTCCAAGAACAAACTCCAGCATATTCAGTTGTCAGACACGACTGGATCTTCAAAAGGGACCGGATTCTGTGGTCAGATGAAACTAAAAAAGGGGCTTTTTGGCAGCAAACCCAGCAGATTTGTTTGGTGCACACAGGGATGAAGAGTACCCCATGCCTACGGTTAAATATACTGCTGGATCTTATATGTTGTGGGCCTATTTATTTGCTGGAGGTCCTGGACTTCTTGTTCAGATACATGGTATTATGGATTCTAGCAAATACCAACAGATAAAAAATCAAAACCTGTCTGCCTCTACTAGAAATCTTATAATGGGCCGTGGTTGGATCTTCCATCAGGACAACGGTCCAAAACAAACATCAAAATCAACACAAAAATGGGTAACTGAGCACAAAATGAAGCTTCTGCCATGACCCTCCCAGTCCCCAGACCTGATGAGTGGAGTGAACTGAACAGAAGAAGCACCAACATGGATCTGTGAATCTGCAGGATCTGGAGAGATTCTGTATGGAGGAATGGTCTCTGATCTCTTGTCAGTTGTTCTCCAAACTCATCAGGCATGATAGGAGAAGACTCAGAAATGTTATCTTGGCAAAAGGAGGTTGCAAAAAGTTTTTAATAACAGGGTGCCAACAATTATGGCCAGCGTGTTTTGGAGAAAAACATTTATTTTATAATGTGATTTACCCCACTTTCAATTATTTTACTTCAATGAAAGGTTAGATTTTTGTCAATTTTTTGAATGAAAGATCAAAAGGATAAACAATGCAGATTTATTTTTTACAGCCATTTTTTATCATATTTATCAGGGGTGCCATCAATTGTGACCATGACTGTATATATATATATATATATATATATATATATATACACTTCTAAAATTCTGAATGAAAATGAAATTAAATGAAATATGTTTCATTCAAAAGCCGGAGGGTAATCTCTTCCAGAAAATACAAAACGGAGTCATGCAATTATGAAGTTCCAGGAAGTTCCTTATATGGACAAATGAATATGAACAAACACACGACTGCGACTATATATTGTTTGTGCTTGTATATTTTTTTTTCAAGCAACATCAGTTTATTTTCATATCAGTAAATTATAAACAATGCAGTGCCCATTTCTACAGATAAGATCAGTGAAAAACATAAATACACATAAACACACCAGATATGCAAAGAGATTCTTAAAACACACATATATTGTGTTAATATTTTAGACATCTAAATAATAGTAATCATTGGTGTTAGACAACTTTGATAAGATCACATTATGTCATGATAATTAACAGAGAAATAAATCAGATTTTTAAAACACAATTAGTAGATTCACTCAGAAATTACTAAAGATCAAATCAAACAAATGAAAGTAAATAAGAAAAATAAAGAATAATGAACACAAGCATTAACGTCTTCTCACTCCTAAGATCTGCTGCAGATGAAGTTGAGTTTGTGAGTCTCAGGAAGGCTGATCCAGCGCTGATCTCCTCCAGACTGAACTGCTCCTTTTCTCTTCGTAAGGCTGCAGTTTTCCGGTGTCGTTCCGTTCCCTGGAGCCCAGTTCTGATAGCACACGATCTCTCCGCTCAACCAGAGCCACATGTTCATTTGGCAGTAGTTGTGTAAACCCAACCACACCGCCTCAGTAGACGCACCTTTAACCACATTCATCACCTCCTCCTGCATCTCCTCTGAATGAACCGAGACCAGATCCGTATAATTCTGTCTGCAGTATCTCAGAGCTTCAGGCCACGTCAGAGTCTCGTTGATCAGAATCAGTTTATCTGGACACAAAACAAACCACAAGCAAAAACTAGAGAGAGACTGATCAAAAAAAACATGCAGAACAAACACTGTGGAGGAATCTGTCATGTCAGACATGTAGCGTGAACTTTAAGATATCTGGAGGTGATGGATGGATTGTGTGTGTTTGTGAGGATCTGCTCACCTTCATGACACACAAAAGGAAGTTGGGCGTCGCAAGAGACGTCATACCATTTACCCAGAGTGTTCAGGTTATTTGGATCGAGAATTATACAGTTTTCATTTCCTCCATAATTATTAGGTTCACCAGAATACCAGTATCTGAATGAGGAGTCACTCTGATCTGACCACTGCCATGAGTCTCTGAACAGACCGATCCAGACATCATTAGATATGTGATTATCATTGATGAACTTCTGAATCTGTTGATTCTCATTCTGGTTCCTCACACTGACCAGATCAGTGTGATTCTGTCTGCAGTAACTCTGAGCGTCTCTCCAGTTCTTCGTCTGATTGACAAAGACGAGTCCTGTGTTCACTTTAAGAAAAACAAATGGAAACATATTCATAAATCAGTTTATTCATCATTCTTACACCGGTTTACAGTTTGGAAGTAAAGAAGACCAGTGGTCATCAGAAACTAGTGATGTTACATTTGACACTGAAGCGTATATCGAGTTTTCAGCGCAATATCTCATGAATCTCCGTGCCGGAGCGCGTATTTCTTTCAGAGAAACATGTGATCAATGAAAAAGTCTCGTGGATGCGTGTCAGAATGTTTGAACCCAGACCACTACACTACAGGTTTTTGAAAGTTTAAGTCCATTTACTATTTTTATTTTATTTTTTTTATAAATAGACCTATAGCCTATATAGCCATGATCACATATTCTGCCATATAAACATCATAGAAACCATAAAGTAATTAGACCACCATTTACTTGCATCAAGCAACTTTGTTGGTATTTTTATAAATATTATGAATATAATTGTTAGATTTAATTTATTGCAACACTTTAATATGTGATTTATATTATCATAAAACTGAACATTTAGTGTTGCCAGGCTTTTATTTCCGCTCAATAGATAAAACAACGGCGCTGTGGACAGGGTTTATGGCTGCTATAAATTTGACCTGCCACAAGATGGCGCTGTTTTCGACACTCTTGATGCTTCAAATCTTTTCCCGGAACAATCAGGGGAAATTCTCAGTGCTTCATGAGGCTTCATTTCTCCATCCCTATCAGAAACATGTGTCATTCATAGACTGATTTTACTGATAACTGTTGTGACAAACTGCTGGCCCAGCCAGACTGCAGCAGGTGAAGCTGATCTGCTCATTAGCAGGGTAGACACAGGCTGTGTATGAAATCGCCCATATACACTTAAATAGGGCACTATTATAAACAGCCAGTTGTAGTGGTGTGTGTAAAATCCTGTTTTGTATCTTTGTATGCTCTTAAAGTGGTGTTTGTATTTGTGTTTTAAAAGTTTTCACCTGACTGATTGACTGCATCAAACTTTCAAAATAAAAAAGAAAGAGAGCAAAAGTGTGGTCAAAGAGTGGAGTCCAGTTTTATTATTACTGTAGGCTATTGGAAAGTGGCAGACTTCTGCACACTGAGAACTATTGAGGAATCACTTGACAATAACATTGAGTACCATTTAGTGAATTTTCATGACAATTTTATTGCAACTTTATATTTCTCCATTACGTGTCCTTACACATTTCTGTGAAATACTGGATTCAGACACACAGAGCTGAATGAGAGACACATCAAACAGATGAAGATGTTACACTGCAGATTAATGTTTGTTAAAGTAACACTAAGTAACTTTTCAACCTTCATAATATATTTCCAAAACCCTTGTGATGGTACATCGACTTAAAATAGACTGAATGACGCGTCTGCCATAGCCTGACGGGGTCTGTATCGCTTTTACTGGCACTATGTAACTTCGGGGTGCGGGTAGTAACCTGAGCAGCACAAAAAGAACAACATTCGGTCGCCTAGGGCGCAAACAGCTGGGGGGCGCCAGTGAGAGCCCCCACCCCACCAAGAGATTTTTTTTCTCACCCAGGCGAGTGGAAGAAAATCCTTTTTTTTTACATTTCCGATAATGGAGCGTATATTTGCACTAAGTGCCTGTCTTTTTGGCAAAAAGACGCCCACTACTTAATATCTACAGTGGTATAGGTCGTAAGGCGTGAGGTGCTTGTAGCTTTTGATGCGTTCGACCCGAGTTCGAATCCGCCTTTTGCCGAACTCGCTCTTCTCCCTTTTCCCAAGACATGAGATGTAAAAGTTATAGCCTAGCATAAAGGTCTCTAGCGTTACATTTTGTCATCGAACTAAAATCGAAATCGTGATATGGCTTTGTGCCTTTATAAAACAGCACAAGACTTTAATTAAGTAGCCTATATAGGCATTCTGTTTGTGCTGCGTGATTTAAAGAAAAGCGCGCTTAAGCGCTTAAGCGGAGATAAACATGGCGGCAGTCAACGGGACAGGTGCGTCAGGAGCTCTCCTGGCACTTTTAGTTTTTGGAATTATTTTAAACCTCACAGAATCGGGACAGTTTGTAAACACACAGCAAGTTTCCCATAATATATCAGTATATCGAGAAACATCATCAGTAAAGCATTTCGGATATGGAAAGCACATTTTAATGCAGACGTTTGTAAACACTGCGGTCGGCCGGGATCAACACAAGCGAAATAATGCAGTCCGGGGCAAACACCAAAGTGACAGTGGGATTATCATCATACTCTACCTGTTGCTGTCCGGAGATGTGCACCCGTGTCCAGGTCCGATTTTCCGGGACGCCAGCTATAAGGCACCAGCGAGCGCACTAGTCGCCACTGAGGGGCTGGGGCTCATTCGGCTTCGACCGGCAGGTGGATCTATCAATGACGGGGAGCGAAGATCTCGGACGAAGCGGGCTGTGACGCCGGGCTTGGTGAGTGCTGAGGGCCTTGACTGGCCATCTTTCAGCGCGTGGACCGACGGCGGCGGGGCTGTCGCCGTTGAGGAGCAAACAACTACAAATTCCTGGCCCTGCGTTTCTGACCCGACTCGATCATATCGTGCGGATGTTAAGGTAACTGGTCATTGCGCTCAAGGTAAGCGTGAAAATCTGCACGATACAACCCACAGTCGTTTCAAAAACTTTATAAACCCTGCTTTGAAAAAACACCGCAAACTGAACTTTTTTAAAACTGTCAATCACTCTCGACTGATCTGGGATCAACAACTCAAACCAAGGGGTCTATTTGGAGGGCATATGAACATCCGTAGCCTCAGCCCAAAGTCTGAAGAAGTACATCATCTTCTTATTAACTCCAACTTAGATTTTTTAGGTCTGACAGAATCTTGGTTACATAAAAACTCTCCATCTGCTGCATTACATGTACCAGGGTATAATATTTTTAGACGGGACAGATGTGAGGGAAGAGGGGGAGGGGTAATGATTTACATAAAAGATCACATTAACTGTCAGCAGATATGTTGGCCTTTTGACCATGATTTGGAGTGTATTGGGGTGAATATACTGCTCTCACCTGAAATGTCTTTTGTGTTAATTGTTGTATATCGTCCACCCTCCTCTATTAATGATTTCTATATCACTTTTAAAAAGTTACTTCAAACATGTGATTTTAAAACTGAGGTAATACTGCTTGGTGATTTTAACTGTAACTGGCTTAATAAGACTAATAGGAAATCCCTTAAACAGATCACAGATAGTCTGGATTTTACTCAATTGTTGGAAGGTCCTACTAGAATAACCACATCGTCTCAGACACAGATAGATTTAATATTCAGTAACAAGCCTGAAAGAATTGTAAAAACATTTAATTTTATTACTGGACTGTCTGATCATAATCTGACTCTACTGTCGAGAAAACTTACAAAAAAGCGATTTCATCATTCTAATAAACCCGTGGAGCAACTTAGAATTCCTAAGAATGAAATGGATAATTTTCAAAAGGCAGTACAGCAGACTAATTGGATAGATATATTTACTGGGATCAATATAGAAGAAGTTAGCAAAATGTTTTCTACCAAGCTACAAAATCTAGTTAAGGAGTTTACTAGAAAGGTAAAAGGAAAGAAAAAAGCAAATGCACTCCCCTGGCTCAATACTGAAATATTTAATTTGATGAAAGAAAGAGACTCCGCTTTAAAAAGATCATTAAAAACAAAATTAAATAGTGATAGGCATAGGTTCACTTCACTACGTAATCAAGTGATTAAAGTGATAAGAAAGGCTAAAGCCAATTTTTTTATGACAATTATTAATGAGGGAAAAGGTAACACAAAACTGATCTGGGAACAGATTAAGAATGTGATGGGAATTAGCCATAAGCATAGAAAGCAGTTAGAATTGAACCTGAATGGTAAACTAATTCAAGACCCAGCTCAAATAGCTGTAGCTTTTAATGAATATTTTATTAATTCTGTGAATGAAATCGCACAGAATTTTTCCCTAATAACTGAAAATGTTGTCACAATAGATGAAAGCATGCCTTCTTTTAGCATTCAACCTATCTGTGAAGTAAAAACTCAGGCAATTATTAATTCTCTTAAAGTCTCATCAACAAAAGATATTTATGGAATGGACTCGAAAATGCTTAAATGCCTGAAAGAACATCTATCCTACCCTATCACTCAAATTTTTAATCAGTCAGTACTAGAGGGGATATTTCCAACCACCTGGAAGACTGCAATTGTAACTCCCATATTTAAGTCAAATGACCCACGGAACATATCTAACTACCGCCCAATTAGTATTCTACCAGTGGTCTCTAAGGTTGCTGAAAAATGTGTGTCAGAGCAGCTTGTCTCTTTTCTTAATAATAGTCCCTTCACACTTCATCCGATGCAGTTTGGCTTCCGGGCCCATCACTCCGCAGAAACGGCTAACTGTTACTTTTTAGAGACTGTTAGAGCAATGGTGGACAAGGGAGGTGTTGTTGGCGCTGTATTTTTAGACCTCCGTAAAGCATTTGACACAGTTAACCATCAGGTCCTTATTGCCAAATTCTCTACTTTTAATTTTTCCCCTTCTGCAATTAAATGGTTTGAGTCATATTTAACTGGTAGAACTCAATTTGTTTCTGTGAACACCCATCGTTCACTAGCTCTTAATTTATGCACAGGGGTGCCACAAGGATCAATACTTGGCCCGCTTTTGTTTAGTCTTTATATTAATGATTTGCCATCAGTTTGCCCTGATATCAATACAATAATGTATGCGGACGATACTGTAATTTATGTGCATGCCAAGACAAAAAATCTGGCTGCCACAAAATTGACCAAAGCCATGGACCAGATCACCAATTGGCTAAATCGTTCATGTCTTCAATTAAATGTAGATAAAACTGTGGGAATGTTTTTTACAAAAAGACATAATAGTGTGTCAAACATATCAATTTCGGGTCAAAACATTACTATTGTGCCACAATTTAAATATTTGGGCGTTATTATTGATTCTAATCTCTCTTTTAAAACACATATTAAGAAAGTCTGCAATAGGGTCAAGTTTAGTTTAGCTAATTTTAGATATATTAGAAATGCCCTTACTTTTAATGCTGCTAAATTATTTATGGATGCAATGATTATGTCACATCTAACATATTGTCTGACAAGCTGGGGACAAACTAACAGCTCATCACTTAAGCCACTAGCAACTATTTATAAAAAAACTCTTAAAATTTTGGTCCAAAAGCCTAACAGTTTACACCATTGTATAATCCTTAAAAACTATAAACTGCTGAGCTGGGAAAATATAATCAAATATAAAAATATTTGTCTGGTTTACAAAATTTTACATAGTACCGCTCCGCCTCCTTTCAATTCATTCATAATCCAACGTAATAATAGCAGTCATAATACCAGAAGCACCACACGTGGCGACCTAGTAATCCCACTCAGAAAAAGTACATTTGGTCAATTATCATTTTCATTTACTGCAATACATAATTGGAACTCATTGCCCATTACAATTAAAAACATACATATGTATTCGACTTTTATTGCACACCTTAAAAATTGGCTAATCGACAATTACACCTGCACACATTAATATGCTAGATGTGATGTGCGCACTAGATGTGACATGATCATGCTTCTGCCACCTGATCTCTGCTGGCTGCTTTAATGCTATGTCCTGTATGTGCTTCAATGTGGCCTGTGCATGATTATTTTTTGTGTCAATTTTCTCTAGTTCTTGCTTGACCTGCTTTTATGTCTTTGCAATTTGTGCTTGCTTGTCTGTTTCAATTTTGTGCCACCTTGTTTGTTTGTCTAAGCTCTTGCTTAAGCCCTGTTTTAATTGTAATGTATTTATTGATGTATGCCAATTAACAACTGGCTGGGGACTACAGCTGGAAATTAGCCGTAGAGGCTAAAGCTGCTCTTTTCATTAAAAGAGGTCGTCCACATTATTATAAACCAATAAACTAAACTAAACTAAACTAAGCTTTGCTCATGCGATCAGGTGTTTTTCTCCAAAATAAAAGCTCAAGGGTTTATTTCTTGCAACTTGCAAGTGAAAAAATTAGGACCAAAGTATTGTAATTTTCCTATACTATAGTAGGCTATAATGTAAAATATACGTACTGTTTATAATTTATACAGTACATATTATTGGCTATATGGATTTATTTTACGTCATAAGAATACTTAAAAATCATAAACACCAGTGATAATGTAATGTAGATTGAGACTCTATATCATAACTAAGATGTTTGAGCCCTTTAGTGTCCAGGTACAAGTCAATGTTTTTTTTTTGTTCAATGTGCACAGTTCATGGGTTGAAGCTCTTAATTTTTAGCTCTCAAAGTGCACCAGATTGATGCATTAATTTAACCTTAAAATGTACAAAATTTTCTAGCGGGGGAGCATGCCCCCGAAACCCCTGAGGGACAGGGGTCCACCCAACATAGTTTCACAAAATCCTATGGGAGAGAACGATCATTTATTAATTTATTTATTAACTACTTCAGCATAGTTCAACAACAAAGTCCTTTTAAGTTAGTAAAACTGTTAATGCCAAATTACAATATATAATTTTTATATATAATATTGCTCAATAGGAATCTTGCCTAGGGTGCCAAAAAGGCTAGAAACGGCCCTGTGTCTGTTACACCACGTCCACAGCATTACTTGATAGACAAAAATACTAGGACAAGAATGAGCATCAAACAGAAACAATCCGCTTACGGTGTGTTCGAGGCGCACATACAATACAGACTGTCGACAGTTAAACAGGGCGTGCAGCTCTTAAAGGGGCCACACCTTATTGCCACTCGTTACCAATATTATCTGCCTGCAGAGCCGGAGGCTGCATTTTCAGGACCCCACTTCTAGGACCGCATTTCTAGGACCCTAGTTTTTTGTGACAGCGCCACCTACCGACTCGGAGAACCGCAGTCTCAGGAACGCATTTCCAGGACCCTAGTTGTGCCAGGCAGTATTTCCACCCACCCAGTTTTAACTACATTAGAGTTTTACAGTTTTATTACACCCAAATACTACTTTATTTATTGCAATTAAACCTGGTTCCTAGGAATGTTGAGAAATTATTGGGTCTAGCATAATATAATAACTCAAGTAAAATAAACAAGGAATCATGTTATAGTCTTTTCAGTCACTAGATCGACCACATTTTCAAGTATAGAGGGAAGACAAGGATGACTCTGGGGGTAGATTGTGTATATTTTACAAAATAATATATCACACCTCAACTTGAACACACTAAATATTTTACAAAATAATATATAACAACTGAACTTGCACACACAAAATATTTTACAAAATAATATATAATAACTGAACTTGCACACATAAAATATTTTACAAAATAATATATAATAACTGAACTTGCACACACAAAATATTTTACAAAATAATATATAATAACTGAACTTGAACACACACAAAAACAAATTTGTTCATGATGTGGACCACAAACAGAACTTCATGGACAACATCATCACTGACTCCTAAGAGAGAGAGAGAGAGAGAAAGAGAAGTGAATTAAATAAGGAACATTTAGTTGAACATGTTCTACTCTTTAATTTTTTTTTTTCTTAGTTACCAAACAGTGCACACATATCAATTAATGTTCATAATACTATTATTGCATACTGTTCAAAGATTTGAGAAAAAAAAAAAGGTTTTGATGTTGTGGGAACAAAGGTTCTAGAAACACTCATGTCAATAAAGCCCATCTCAGTTGAGAAATCTGAATAGAAATAACATTGTAACATTGAAAATAATAATGACTTATTTTCTGACCATATATATATATATATATATATATATATATATATATATATATATATACTGTATATACACACACACACATTTACATATGTATAATATTTAAAGCACACATTATAAAACCATGTCAAAATGAAGAGACGCATGTAGACGCATACTACACATAACATGTATTGTGGGTAACGTTAAACAGGCTGACTGTGAGCACGTGACAGTGAAAACATAAAGATTATTTTAACTGAATTAAAATGGAAGAACAATGAGTAATTAACAAGCTTTCAGAACGAACATGCTACAGTTTTATTGTGCTGTCAATAAGTCAACACAGGCTTATCACGCAACAGTTCCGTTAAATGAACGTGCTAACAATTCATTTTCAAGCAACAGTTCCGTTAAATGAACGTGCTAACAATTCATTTTCAAGCATTAGAGGCTAAATACTATGGCTATGCATTCAAGACTATTTATTTAGCAAATCACCATCACGTTTGCTACGTTAACTTTCCAATTAAATGCATCGCAATTGTAAAAATTTATTCGCATTTGATACTCACACTCTGATTGTCATCCATCTTCGCTGGTCCTCTAATTCGGTAGGTGGCGCTGTCACTAAAAACCTAGGGTCCTAGAAATGCGGTCCTAAAAGTGGGGTCTTGAAAATGCAGCCTCCGGCTCTGCAGGCAGACCCTACTCCTCGTTACAGCTTCTATCCGACTAAACAGGGACCGGTATAAAGGGGCATCAGGCTCAGGATCAGTGAGTGAAGAGACTGCTTCATGAGTGGTATTTACGACAGTAACGTTAAATACAAGTAGTCCACAGCGACTCTAGGGGTCGTTGTTTGACCAAAACGGAAATCCTACATAATGGGGCTTTAACTAGTCCTTAGAAATAAATCAGTAAAAAAAAATCAAAATGTTGGATTGTAGACTTATAATTTAGGCTATTCGAATGATTATTGTTCCAAATTAAATTCCAGTTAATTCAATCAATCAAATCATTCAATCAAAACAAAATTATTATATCATATTTGCTTTCGTACATACAGTACAGGTCAAAAGTTTGGAAACATTACTTTTTTTAATGTTTTTGAAAGAAGTTTCTTCTGCTCATCAAGCCTGCATTTATTTGATCAAAAATACAGAAAAAAATGTAATATTGTGATATATTATTACAATTTAAAATAATTGGTTTTCAATTTATTATACTTTAAATTATCATTTATTTTTGTGATGCAAAGCTGAATTTTCAGGATCATTACTACATAGTCTATCACATGATCCTTTAGAAATCATGCTAATATGATGATTCATTATCAAAACTGGAAACAGTTCTGCTGCTTAATATTTTTTCAGAACCTGTGATACTTTTTTAGGATAGTTGATGAATAAAAAGTCAAAAAATTCAAATTAAAATAAAAAAAAAGAAGCAAATGTTTTAAAAATAGAAATCGTTTGTAACAACAATATACACTACGGGTCAGTAATTTGGGGTCAGTAATTTTTTTTCTTTCTTTTTTTTTAAATAAATCAATACTTTTATTCAGCAAGGATGTATTAAATTGATAAAAAGAGATAGTAAAGAAGAATTATATTATTAGAAAATATTTTTTTTATTTTGAATAAATGCAGTTCTTTTTAACCTTTTATTCATCAAATATATTAGGCAGCAGAACTGTTTCCAACACTCATAATAAATCAGAATATTAGAATGATTTCTAAAGGATCATGTGATAGACTGGATGTCATGTGACACTGAAGACTGGAGTAGAAAACTATTATTTTAAGTTGTAATAATATTTCACAATATTACTGTTTTTTCTGTATTTTGATCAAATAAACGCAGCCTTGATAAGCATTAGAGACTTCTTTCAAAAATATAAAAAAACGTAATGTTTCCAAACGTTTGACCTGTACTGTATATCAATTTGAAATTTGTTCTCGGTACAAGAGTTTTGTTCATATATATTATTCAAGATGTGTAAAGTTATTGTATGTCTATTATATGTTGACATTATATGCATTCATTAATTCATTACAATTTATTTAGAATTTATAATTTTTTAGTATATATTGTTGCTGAATTTTTTTTATCTGTTCTCTAATGGCAGATTCCAGAGTTATCAACAACAGAAGATCAACATGTTCAGTATCGGTTTATTTTCTATCCAGAAGATGAAACTGTGACAAATATCCACAGTCTCCTCTATATTTATGAGCACATTAAAAAGTAGCAGCATTTAGTATTACATTAATTTTGTACAGTATATTCTGCATCTTTTTTTATAAATGAATGTTTATTGTGATTGTATGGAGCTGCACTTACTGTTAGATGAACTGCAGATGAAAGTCAGGCTGTCACTACATGACACATCATTCCATTCTCCATTTCTCATGAAAGCACACTCATCTCTGCCATCAGGTTGTCCAGATCTCCAGTTCAGATAGAGCGCAGGTTCACCTGAAGACCACTGCCATTTATCAACACTCGTCCTCTTCAGCCCAATCCGGATATCCTGAACAGCTCCATCTTTCACACTCTTCTTCAGCTCGTTCATGTCTTCATGTTGTCAACGGTGGCCAGATCTGTGTATTTCTCTCTGCAGAATCTCTGAGCTTCAGTCCAGGTCTTCCACACGTTTATAAAGTGATACTGACGCTGAACACATTCAGATACGGAGCAGAGAGCTGTGAAAGAGAGCGTTTGATTTAATGCTTTTCATAACAGGGTCAAACCTCATGAAACTATAAACCATAAATAATACAACAAACACACTCACCAATGAGAAGAAGAATCAAATATAGAGTTTGGTCCATTTCTGAGGAAGAAACACATTAAAAAACTCAGACATCAAACATTCCCTGATTCATTTTGGAGTAAAATATGACAATTTCAGTTAGTATCTTAACAGCAGAATGAATTCACTGTACATAATCATTGAGACAATATTAACATCTGAAAGTCTAATTGTGTTTGAAGAATGAACATGTTCTTACTTTAGAGGTCGTGTGTTTCTGTCCTGAGTCTGATGTTTCTGTCTGCAGATTTACACTACGCTATTATTAAATCTGCTCTCATCCCTCATTCAGCTCATCACGTCATTTGTTTATTTCTTCTAAACCCATATTTCATATTCTACTTCCTCCTTATTTGTGTATTTGTCCAACTCTTTCCCCTTATTTGCATCTTGACGCCTGTCAGTGTGTATCATTCAATATGAATATGGACCTTATCAGAAAATTATATACATATGAGCATTCATAATTTACATTTGAACATTAATAACTAAACAGTTTCTCTAATGTTATTGCTGGACTGTATAACTCGTGTTACATCCCTGTTCAATTTGGCTTGGTTTTGTGTTCCTCTGCTTTTGGTCACTTTTTATCTGTTTGTGTGTGAACTGAACAACCCACTAATGATCTGATTGATGAGGGTTGAGTTCATTAGTGAAGGTGCTTGGGTGCTTGGGTGGTTGAGGGATAGAAAAGGACAATATTAAAGCTACAATACGTAAGATTTTTGTAATAAAATATCTAAAAATCTCTTGCACAGTGTGATATATTTCCTGCAGTTGTGTACCAACAATATCCCAAAAGTTCCCAAAGATTTTTAATTTCAGAGAAATTCCAGTTTTAAATAAAGGCTCGTCCATGTTCACTTGTCGCCTGTCAGTGACGTAATATCCGCGTTATCCCTGGTTTCCACTCGATCTGCCATAGTAACCAAGGCAACAGACGTGGACAATTGCGTTATGTTTAGCTCACACTGTTGTTGTTTCGTTCAAACATTATGGACCATGGCAAGCAGACTTTGGGACAAAAGGAGAACTAAAACGGGGATCAATATCAGCGTGCCGCTTTCGAGATGCCGAGACTGCAATGGGCTAAAGCAATCCACACCAGGCAGGTAAATCCACACAATGACTGGACGCAGACACAGGAACAGAGAACTAGAGATACACTGGTGAGAATAACGACAGGACAAGAGCAAACAACAATCTGACAACAAACACAGCAAACCGTGAGGCAGAGATAGGAGCTTTAATGCACAGCAGGTTCAGCCGCTCTGATTAACTCGACAGCAAACAACAATCTGACAACAAACACAGCAAACCGTGAGGCAGAGATAGGAGCTTTAATGCACAGCAGGTTCAGCCGCTCTGATTAACTCGACAGCACAGAGGTTTGATTGTTGTTTGCTCTAGGCTGAAACCAATGGAAACTTGTTTCAACCACGGAATAAAACCATTCAAAAGATAATTGCAACGTTTTGTCTCTCAACTGAGACTTTTTTTCTCACAATTGCGAGGTAAATAGTCAAAATTGTGAGATATAAATTCACAAATGCAAGTCATGAAGTCAGAATTGCTAGATATAGTCACAATTGTGAGAAAAAGAAAGAATTGCGACTTTATAACTCACAATTGATACTTTATATCACAAAATTCTTTGGAAAAAACAGTTTTGTGAGATAAAAAGTCACAATTGCATTTTTTTTATTGTGTTGCAGAAATATGCTTGTAGCAGACCACAATGACATGACATTCACAACAGAGACGAGATAAAGACATTAAAGTGCTCATATCATGCTTTCATTCCCCTGAAGTCCATTTCTAATGTTTGTAAAGGTTGTTGGACTCTCATAATCTCACTGAAATAATATCATCATCTTCTGCTGCTGCTGTTTCAGAATAAACCTGTCTTTATTTCCACCGTCTAAATACTTGATTGTGATTGGCTGGAATGCGGACATTAAATCATAAAAAAGAACTAAACTTTGTGAAAATTCTTATTTTGTTTAATTTCATACTCCTGTCGTCTACTGTTTTTTTTTTTTTTACACATTTGCATGTAAACACATCCTCATCACTCAGTTGTTTATGTCCACATTTAGACTTTCAGGCTGGACAATATTTACATCTCTGACGTGAAACAGAAGGAGAAACAGTGTGTTATTGTTCTAGTCATATTTCATTCAGTCGCATTCATTTAGTTTTTCTGCAACAACAGGGAAGTTACACTATAACTGTGTCCCAATTCAGAGCTGAATCCTTCAAAGACTAAGAAGGTTGAAGTGAGTGTCGGCTGCGTCCGAAAACTTAGGCAATGACTTTGCAGGCAGACACAAAGGTACCTCACAAAACAGATTTCAGCCAAACACCCCCCAGAAGCTTTTTCTCCCTTGGTTGAACATTATTAAAGTTAGAGTTTATTTAGAGATTAGTTTCTTCAGCTGAATGGCTTAGTGCAGGCGCTAATGGATCATATGATGTATCTCGTAAATTACCCCACTAATAATGCCCAGAATGGTACCAAACTTCTACAGTAGTACAAATAGATTCTGTACTCATAAAACTCCTCGATTCCTTGATTCCTTGTGGTGCGATTAGAGAATTGAGATTTCCTTCAAGATGGCTGAGCTCGATCGGTTTCCAGGTCATAGGATGGATGACAGAGGAGCGAGGAGACAAGGAGGGATATTGAAAAGCACCCCTCATGTCTCTCTTTTACTCCTTACCTGTGTTATTGTCCACTAAGACATATTGTCAAACAAATATTATGAAATAGATTTTCCATATTACTTTTTCCATATTACAGTTTTTGCTCGTTGCTTGAACACTATAGACCCATGCTTAGACTAAAGTATCACAACTTGAAGCTTTTGTTACCATACCTCAAACACATGTACCCATACCTTAAACAAAAGCGCTGCTTTGCACTCTAGTTGCAATTCTGCAACACACTTACTCCTTTATGCAACACACTTGGTCCTGCATACTAAACTCTATTTCATACATAAGACACTTAGTTCAAAAATGAAATCTCAGGGTGCCATTTGGAAAACACATGTATCCAAAATACAAAACACATCAGGTAATTGCAACCACTCAAATACACACCTGAAGGCACTTACTTGCAAAACTGAACACCAATCAACCAGCTACAAAAAGCCCTCAGTTTAGCCATTTCAAGAACTCTGCAAGCATGGATGGAGGAGGATGAAGGAGGAGGAGGAGGAGGATGGAGGATGGAGGAGGATGGAGGAAGGAGGAGGAAGGAGGAGGAGGAGGAGGAGGAGGAGGATGGGGGAGTGGGAGGAGGAGGATGGGGGGGAGGAGGAGGATGGGGGAGGGGAAGGAGGAGGAGGATGGGGAAGGAGGAGGAGGATGGGGAAGGAGGAGGAGGATGGGGGAGGAGGGGGAGGAGGGGGAGGAGGGAGGAGGAGGATGGGGGAGGAGGATGGGGGAGGAGGGAGGAGGATGGGGGAGGAGGGAGGAGGAGGAGGAAGGAGGAGGAGGAGGATGGAGGATGGAGGAGGAGGATGGAGGATGGAGGATGGAGGATGGAGGAGGATGGAGGAGGATGGAGGATGGAGGAGGAGGATGGAGGAGGATGGAGGAGGATGGGGGAGGATGGAGGAGGATGGGGGAGGATGAAGGAGGATGGAGGAGGATGGAGGAGGATGGAGGAGGAGGAGGATGGAGGAGGAGGAGGATGGAGGAGGATGGAGGAGGAGGATGGAGGAGGATGGAGGAGGATGGGGGAGGAGGATGGAGGAGGATGGGGGAGGAGGAGGATGGAGGAGGATGGGGATGGAGGAGGATGGGGGAGGAGGAGGATAGGAGGGGGGGAGGAGGAGGATAGGAGGGGAGGAGGAGGATAGGAGGGGAGGAGGAGGATGGGGGAGGGGGAGGGGGGGGAGGAGGATGGGGGAGGGGGAGGGGGAGGAGGATGGGGGAGGAGGAGGATGGAGGAGGATGGGGATGGAGGAGGATGGGGGAGGAGGAGGAGGATAGGAGGGGAGGAGGAGGATGGGGGAGGGGGGGGAGGAGGATGGGGGAGGGGGAGGAGGATGGGGGGGGGAGGAGGAGGAGGAGGGAGGAGGAGGGAGGAGGATGGGGGAGGAGGATGATGGAGGAGGATGATGGAGGAGGATGGGGGAGGAGGAGGATGGAGGAGGATGGAGGAGGATGGGGAGGAGGATGATGGAGGAGGATGGGGGAGGAGGAGGATGGAGGAGGATGGGGAGGAGGATGATGGAGGAGGATGGAGGAGGAGGAGGATGGGGGAGGAGGAGGGAGGAGGAGGATGGGGGAGGAGGAGGATGGAGGAGGATGGGGAGGAGGATGATGGAGGAGGATGGAGGAGGATGGTGGAGGATGGAGGAGGATGGGGGATGAGGATGGGGGAGGATGAGGAGAAGGATGGGGGAGGAGGAGGAGAAGGATGGAGGAGGATGGAGGAGGAGGAGAAGGATGGAGGAGGAGGAGGAGGATGGAGGATGGAGGAGGAGGAGGAGGATGGAGGATGGAGGAGGAGGAGGATGGAGGAGGAGGATGGAGGAGGATGGATGAGGAGGAGGAGGATGGAGGATGGAGGAGGAGGATGGAGGAGGAGGAGGAGGATGGAGGAGGAGGAGGAGGAGGAGGATGGAGGAGGAGGAGGATGGAGGAGGAGGAGGAGGATGGAGGATGGAGGAGGAGGAGGAGGAGGAGGAGGAGGAGGAGGATGGAGGAGGAGGATGGAGGATGGAGGATGGAGGAGGAGGATGGAGGAGGAGGAGGAGGATGGAGGATGGAGGATGGAGGAGGAGGAGGAGGAGGAGGATGGAGAAGGAGGAGGAGGAGGATGGAGGAGGATGGATGAGGAGGAGGATGGAGGATGGAGGAGGAGGATGGAGGAGGATGGAGGATGGAGGAGGAGGAGGATTTCTGATGATATAAGAGCAACTTTGGTGGACCATGTCATCAACCATGGCCTGACTATGAGGGAAGCTGGAAAGAGAGTCCACCCACATCTAAGCCGCTTCACAGTGGCATCGAAGAACATTCCGACTAGAAAACAGGTATGTCTAACTTCTACTCTACTCAGATGGTATTTACAACACTGTACTACAGTATATCACATTACCACATCACGTGTACAGGGTATTGCAGGGTGCTAATGCTCCTTTTGCAGCCAAAGTGGTAGTTTTTGTGAAACATACCATGATGATTACTTACAGTGTATTGAGATGTTTCAGTACAGTGGATAATACAGTATATACAGTAAAGTACTGTAAGAAAAAGAAGCAAACCGATGACAATTTGTGGTTGTATTTCTCTAGAATGACTAGAAGACCTTCTGGGGGAGGACGCCAACGCCTGTTCACACAACAGCAGGAACTTGCCGTTGTGGACCTAGTGAGGGCAGACAATGCCATCCGTCTCCACCAGCTACGACAGAAAATACTTGCAGACAGGCAAGTGTTCAACAACAGAAACCATGTGAGCATCACCACCATCAGACGCATCTTGGGAAAACACAACATCACCATACAATAGCCAACATATACTCACATTTATAGATGCTCTCCATAATATAGTTGTACAGAACAGCCCAGATCAGCCTAGGTTTGTGGTGGTATGGGATAATGTCAGTTTCCATCGGGCTGCTCTGGTCCATGCCTGGTTCACAAACCACAATCAATTTGAAGTGGTATACTTGCCCCCTTACTCGCCATTTTTAAACCCCATAGAGGAATTATTTTCGGCTTGGAGATGGCGTGTATATGACCGCCAACCACATGCTCGCAGGCCTCTTCTGCAGGCAATGGAACAGGCCTGCGGCGACATTCAGGTGACAGCAATCCATGGATGGTTTCGACATGCAAGGGGATATTTTCCCCGGTGCCTAGCAGGAGAAGACATTGCTTGCGATGTCGATGAGGTCCTGTGGCCAGACCCCAACAGACGGCGGGATCCATGAGCCCACGTATGCACAATTGCCATGATTTTCTGTGTTTATAGTATAGTGTTTTTTTTTTGCTTTATCTGAATTCATGTTACTGCAATGTACAGTGCTGCAATGTGCAATATTGAGTAGGCCTATTTGCTTTTTTGGTAGTTTGAAAATGTGCCTCCTGAAAATATGCCTTCTGAATAAACATTGAAAATCAAAGACTGCAGTGTTTTATATAAAGTAGACGTGTGTGTTCCCCCTGATCTGAAAGTGTATGCATATGATGCAGGTATGTGTCATTTTGTCATCAGAGTTACATTTTGACAAAGGAATGTTAGGTTTTGATAGCAGAGTTTAGGTTTTGATAGTAGAGTTTCAATTTGACACAGATGTGAATGGTATATTTCCCAGAGTTGTATCATGTTTACTTGTGTGTAGAGTTTTAGCACAATTAGCGAAGTTTTTCAAAATGTGTTCAAGCAACGGGCAAAAACTGTAATAATATTAAGAAATTAATCTGTTGTTATTACAGTTTTTGCCCATTGCTTGAACACTATATACCCATGCTTAGACTAAAGTAACACAACTTGAAGCTTTTGTTACCATACCTCAAACACATGTACCCATACCTTAAACAAAAGTGCTGCTTTGCACTCTAGTTGCAATTCTGCAACACACTTACTCCTTTATGCAACACACTTGGTCCTGCATACTACACTCTATTTCATGCATAAGACACTTCGTTCAAAAATTAAATCTCAGGGTGCCATTTGGAAAACACATGTATCTAAAATACAAAACACATTGGGTAATTGCAACCACTCAAATATACACATGAAGGCACTTACTTGCAAAACTGAACACCAATCAACCAGCTACAAAAAGCCCTCAGTTTAGCCATTTCAAGAACTTTGCAAGCATGGATGGAGGGAGAGCAAGAGGCAGAGGTAGAGGAAGAGGAAGAGGATGATGAGGATGATGATGATGATGATGATGATGATGAGGAGGAGGAGTAGGAGGAGGAGGAGGAGGAGGAGGAGGAGGAGGATGAGGAGGACAAGGTCAAGGTCGAAGAGGCCATGCACGGACCCATATTTCTCATGATATAAGAGCAACTTTGGTGGACCATGTCATCAACCATGGGGCTGGGCAGAGAGTCCACCCACACCTAAGCCGCTTCACAGTGGCATCTGTAAGAGCATTCTGACTAGAAAACAGGCATGTCTTCACCTCTCTACCTTCTATACTCAGATGGTATTTACAGCACTGTACTACAGTATATCACATTACCACATCATGTAAAACAACAGGGTATTGCAGGGTGCTAATGCTCCTTTTGCAGCCAAAGTGGTAGTTTTTGTGAAACATATCTTGATATTGAGATGTTTCAGTACAGTGGACGATACAGTATATACAGTAAAGTACTGTAAGAAAAAGAAGCAAACCGAGGACAATTTGTGGTTGTATTTCTCTAGAATGACTAGAAGACCTTCTGGGGGAGGACGCCAACGCCTGTTCACACAACAGCAGGAACTTGCCGTTGTGGACCTAGTGAGGGCAGATAATGCCATCCGTCTCCACCAGCTACGACAGAAAATACTTGCAGACAGGCAAGTGTTCAACAACAGAAACCATGTGAGCATCACCACCATCAGACGCATCTTGGGAAAACACAACATCACCATGAAGCAGCTCTACAGGGTCCCATTTGAGAGGAACAGTGTCAAAGGGTCAGGGTCAAAGGACTTCGAGCTGAATATGTACGGGTAAGTAAGTGTAACTGTCCTTTACATTTACAATACAGTATTGGTGAAATCCAGTAGCAGCTGAATATGTACCATATCAGTACCACATGGATCCATTCGGAGAGCTACACGGGTACCTGTGTGATGGGGTGAGGGTTCTGTATGTGTAGCACTGTAGTACAGTAATATGTTTTTTTTTTTTTTTTTTTTTTTTACAGAGAATCTTGGCCATATGGAGCTGCACAGCTCATGAATTAATTTTCATTGATGAAGCTGGATTCGACCTGAGCAAAACAAGACGACGGGGCCAAAGTCAATTTTTGGTTGTTTGAAAATGTGCCTCCTGAAAATATGCCTTCTGAACAAACAGTGAAAATCAAAGACTGCAGTGTTTTATATAAAGTAGACTAGTGTATTCCCCCTGATCTGAAAGTGTATGCATATGATGCAAGTATGTGTCATTTTGTCATCAGAGTTACATTTTGACAAAGGAATGTTAGGTTTTGATAACAGAGTTTCAATTTGACACAGATGTGAATGGTATATTTCCCAGTGTTGTGTCATGTTTACTTGTGTGTAGAGTTTTGGCACAATGAGCGAAGTTTTGCAAAATGTGTTCAAGCAACGGGCAAAAACTGTAAGTGGCTCCCCCTACACTTCCACCTAATGTTAGACCTAGCCTACCTGTTACCTTCCCCTGTCTTTCCTGATCCACCATCCTCACTGTTAAATATAGCAGTCTAAATTCTATTCTTAAATCAGCCTAGTGACGGCATCAGATATGAAAACTATTATGCAGTAAGAGGTTGTGCTGCTGTTGAAATTACATTCACATTTTGGATTTTAAAAAGTACAAATATGACACACACACACACACACACACACACACACACACACACACACACAGACATACATATATATATATATATATATATATATATATATATATATATATATATATATATATATATGTGTGTTTGTGTGTGTGTGTGTGTGTGTGTGTGTGTCATATTTGTACTTTTTGTACACACACACACACACACACACACACACACACACACACATATATATATATATATATATGTGTGTGTGTGTGTGTGTGTGTGTGTGTGTGTGTGTGTGTGTGTATGTCTGACAGCACAGCTAACATGAACAGCTAATGGTAAAACAAAATCTATAATGATTCCATGGTATACCAGACTTATTGCATATTTTATGTTTTCCAGCTTCTAGTCATTTATTGTGCATTCTACCTTATATTTACCAGTTGTTATTTTACCTTAATAAAATTGAGATATGTCATGCATGGGATGGGTACCACAGGGTTTAACCAAAATTTAAATCTAAATATTAGCAACCTTAGTTTGCATTAAGTTAGCAAACACTAGCCAGTCTGTTAACATTAATATTTGCAAGCCTCCATGTTTGGGAGAAAATCTATGCATTATTCCATGGTAAACCAGAGATATTGCATTAGTTGTTTTCCAGATCATTTATTGTGCATGCTACCTTATATTTTCCTGTTTGCAGCTCAGCAACCTCGGTTTTGCATATTCTAAGCTAGCCGTAATTTAAACCCCCATTTAGCTGTTACATTTCCAGTGTTAGCTAACACTAGCTAGGATGTTAACAAGAATATTTGCAAGCCTCCAAGCACACACAGACGTCACACTTTAAATTGTACCGGTTGCCTTTCACCATCCACTTATTTAGCTGCTGTCGCATCCTCTGACATGCTCTCCTTTTCCCTCTTTCTTTTTCTATGTTTAGCCCACGACAGCTTTTTTGCTTTATCCATCTTTTTCGACGACAACTCACTACTCGCACCTGCTCGCTCAGCGCTGACGGCACCCCCGCCCTCTCATGATATTACCTCCACACACTATGTCAACATTCTATGAGGGAATCTTATGAGGGCGCCGGCGCCTACTCTAGCCTTTTAGTCCTCTAAAATGTTATATAACATTGAGGAAATGCAGAAATTATTTAGAAAGCACAACAGCAGCTACATAAGAAAATACCCCAAAAAATATTTTTAACTTAATTTTTTTTTTTTTTTTTTTTTTTTTTGCCATCACTTTGGCGCCCCCATGGTGCTGTGCCCCTATGCGCCGCATATAGCGCATACCCACTTTTTGCGCCACTGCATTTGTTACTCCACTGAATTTTCGCTCAAATTGACCTTTGTACTTGCACATTACTTTCTGTTTGTTTGCGAGTCTAGTTTTCCTTTGCAAAGCAGATAGAGTTTGTTTGCAAAATGCTGAATTTTTGTTTAATTATGGCACAATATTAACTCCATAGGGACAGAGATTAATCTCTCTCTGCGTTGTCCGAACTGAGTTGCTGACCAGTTTCATTACAATTCATCACTCGTTCACAGCTTCTGGCGGAAATTCACCCACGGCCTAATGGAGGACTGATTCATCGGCATCGTCGATTTGAGATTGTTACATTCTGATTTTTGTTTCGGTTTGAAGCCAGTTATTCGGGACCTTGGACTCCCATCGCGCATTACACATGTATGCAGATGAGTGAGTACAGTTGGACTGAGCTCTGTTGAATATCAAATCTTTTGGAGGAAAAGTGCACCAACGGTTCATGGCAATTTCAAATGTACTGGTTTAGAGACTAAGTTTGGGGGTTCTCACTTTTATTATTGAGGTATTGAGGGTTTGATATCTGTATTGACACATGTGAACGAGATTTGTAATGAGTGAACTGATTATCAAAGACTAGGTTTAGGGAAACGAATTAGTTTAAGAGTGATTATATACAGTATAAGGAAAATTTTATTTATTTATTTATTTATTGGAGGGGGGGGGGGGTTATATAACACCCTCAGGGTTTATAACACTCAGGGGATATAACACATCTCAGGGTTTATTATTACTTTCTTATGGTCAACCTGTTTTTTTTTTATTTATTTATTTTTTATTCTCAAACACATGAGAATATATGTTTATTAATTGGAGGCACCGCACTATATAACAAAATATTCTTGTAGTATTCTTGTAGCTAACTACCCATTCTTCAGGGGAAGGACCAGACATTACCCTTTTCTACTGCTGGGATACCAGGGCTCCTTTAATAGTATTATACGAGTGTACCCGACTGGAGAGGGTTACACAACACTACCCTGCTTATTTCAAATATGAAATAAAATATCAGTTAAATAATATGAGAAATATACAATACTTCTTTTAACTGTCTATGGTCTTGTCTCAGCCTGAGATATGCCGGGTGGCTTTAAAAAAAATAAAATAGAAACATTTCTGGCTCCATTTTTGAATTTAAAAGTCTGTCAGAACGCATCTGTCACAGTTGCTAGGCGACAGGAGCGGTGGGCAGGAACAGCTGGTGATGTAAACAGTAAATCCTCCATATCTTAGAGCGTCTCGTATAACAATATTCACTTTGACCTTACTGGACTTTGAAGGATTCAGCTCTGAATTCAAACTCAATTATAGTGTAACTTTCCTGTTGTTGCAGTAAAACTAACAGATGAATCTCACTGTTTCTCCTGTTTCACGTCAGAGATGGAAATATTGTCCATCCTGAAAGTCTAAATGTAGACATAAACAAATGAGTGATGAGGATGTGTTAACTTGCAAATTTCTTCATGTTATATTAACAAACAAAGAAACAGTTAACAGAAGGAGTATGATATTTTTACAAAAAGACAAATTAAAAAAAAAACATTAACAATGTTTTATCTCTTCATTCCAGCCAATCACAATCAAGTATTTAGACGGAGGAAATAAAGACAGGTTTATTCTGAAACTGCAGCAGCAGAAGATGATGATATTATTTCAGTGAGATAATGAGAGTCCAACAACCTTTACTAACATTAGAAATGGACTTCAGGGGAATGAAAGCATGATATGAGCACTTTAATGTCTTTATCTCGTCTCTGTTGTGAATGTCTGTCGTGTCTCCTCCTCAACACCAGCGATCTCGGCTCTCAGAAGAGGAAAACAAAATTTCAAACCCTTCTCTCATCACAATGGGTGCTTCTCAATATCCCTCCTCGTTTCCTTGCTCATTTTTCCTCCATCCTATGACCCGGAAACCGATCGAGGAGTGAGGATTGAGGAGGGAGGAGTGAGTAGCGAGGACAGAGGAGCGAGGAGTGAAGAGTGAGGAGTCGAGGAGTGAGGATGCACAGGTGTATCCTATGCAGAAGTGTTTTATTGACTAAATGTGACGCACAAATAAATTATCCTCCCCCTTCACAACTGTCACAATCATTTTAATTTATACTTTACCATTGCAGTTTAAATAAACCACACATATTTCAAAAGGAGATCTTGCTTTATTATTAATTATGAATTTCTAAAATAACCAAACTTCAATAACATAAGGGCATCCTTTGAGCGCAGCAAATGACGTTATGAAGTGACGCTCGAGTGATCAAGTATTCCAATGAACAAATAAGCTTTCCTTCGATTCCTTCGTCCTCATTATCTTTCCTTGCAGCGTTCGCTCGTATTCTACAGGAGTGGAGCTGAGACGCGAGGAAAGGAAACAAGGATGCACAAATAAGAAATGAGAAGCACCCAAACTCTCTCAATAGTCAAACTCACTCCTTCATCTCACACACGTTTCTTTCTCTTTGACTGGAGTCTCAAACAGGGGTTTTTAAAGGCTCTCAGTAACCAGTATCACCAGTCTTCACTAATGAACTCAACCCTCATCAATCAGATCATTAGTGGGTTGTTCAGTTCACACACAAACAGATAAAAAGTGACCAAAAACAGAGAAACACAAACAAATAATAAATTGAGCAGGGATGATACACGAGTTATACAGTCCAGCAATAACATTAGAGAAACTGCTTAGTTGTGAATGTAAAAAAATTAATTCTGAATGTAAATGTGATTATATTTTCTGATTAAGGTCCATGTTCATATTGACTGATATTGACTTACAATATGCAAATAAAGGAAAAGAGGTGGAAAAATTTAACTAAGGTAGAATTAGGATATGAAAATTAGTTTTAGATAAATACACAAATGACGTGATGAGCTGAATGAGGGATGAGAGCAGATATAATAATCACATAGTGTAAATCTGCAGGCAGAAACATCAGACTCAGGACAGAAACACACGACCTCTAAAGTAAGAATATGTTCATTCTTCAAACACAGTTAGACTTTCTGATGTTAATATTGTCTGAATGATTGTGAATCGTCATTTGCTGCTAAACTGTTTTTATTACATGATCATGTTAAATCTTGAGTTTAAAAAAAAAATTACTTGGGTTTTTGAGTTTTTCACTGTGTTTCTTCCTCAGAAATGGAGCAAACTCTATATTTGATTCTTCTTCTCATTGGTGAGTGTGTTTGTTGTATTATTTATGGTTTATAGTTTCATCAGGTTTGACCCTGTTATGAAAAGCATTAAATCAAACGCTCTCTTTCACAGCTCTCTGCTCCGTATCTGAATGTGTTCAGCGTCAGTATCACTTTATAAACGTGAACAAGACCTGGACTGAAGCTCAGAGATTCTGCAGAGAGAAATACACAGATCTGGCCACCGTTGACAACATGAACGACATGAAGGAGCTGAAGAAGACTGTGAATGATGGAGGTGTTAAGGATATCTGGATTGGGCTGCAGAAGACGGGTGTTGAGAAATGGCAGTGGTCTTCAGGTGAACCTGCGCTCTATCTGAACTGGAGATCTGGAGAACATAATGGTGGAGATGAGAGATGTGCTTTCATGAGAAATGGAGAATGGAATGATTCCTCATGTAGTAACAGCCGGACTTTCATCTGCAGTTCATCTAACAGTAAGTGCAGCTCCACACAATCACAATAAACATTCATTTTTAAAAAGATGCACAATTTACTGTACAAAATTTAATGCAATAAATGCTGCTACTTTTTAATTTGCTCATACAGTAAATATAGGAGAGACTTAGCCTGGCACAGACTTAGCCCTACATCAAGATGTTAGGTCTGGCAACTCTCCATAGACACGGCTCAATCTGAAGGGGCGGGATAAACGTTGGTCTTTCAAATTCCCTTGGCACGCAATAGGACAGCGCTTCAACCAACCAGAGCCTTTTCCTAACAGCGGAGCTAACGTTAGTTGATAGATTCAACTTTTGCCATATCTGGCCGGCAAAACTACAAACACATCTTCCTTTTTTAAGAATGACTTAAGTAACTCCAAGTCCTCCAGAGTCGTGGCCAAAGCTGATTCGAAAGACCGCTGTTCGTCATCAGCCATTCTTTGTTTTCAAGTAGCAGGGATTTCACACGGAACCATCACAACTCTGTCGTCATTATGTTAAGCCCGCCCACCGACTTTATACACAATGTGATTGGCCTGACCAGAGTTTGTTTTTTCCAGCTCGAAAGTTGACGGAAAGTTGCTAGATGACACTGGAAGCAAAATAAATGTTGCTGCCGCTAGGGTGCGTCTAGATTTCTGGGCTAGGAGAGACCGTGGATTTTTGTCACAATTTTAACTTCTGTATAGAAAATAAACCGATATTAAACGCATGCTGATCTTTTGTTGTTGATAACTGTGAGAATCTGACATTAGAGAGAGAATTATATTTGTAAAAATTTCAAATCATTGTGTAGAGACCTAGAAAAAAATGTTTTAGGTTTTCTAAATGTATACCTGTCATTTATCTTCTTTATAAATAAGATAATTTAATTATTTGCATTTGGGCCTGAAATTGTATTCATACGCAAACAAAGTGTTGATGGATTTTTTTTTTCTTTTCTCTCTCATGTTCATATGAGACATGTTTATAAAAGTTTTTTCCAAAAATGTGTAATTGTGTAATTGAAAACAAATCATAAATGGTTGCATTTAATTGTGTTTTCTGAGAGCATCAGTCTTACGATGAGAACTGTGGACTTCTGACCTCTGAAAAAGTTCGAGGTGCAGGGGATTTTCCTCTCGCGGATGAGTTGCAGTTCGGCTGACAGCTGAGAGAAATCAATTTTCACGGACATTTTTGAGTGCCATTTGGTGATGAAAGTTTGGGCGAAAGTTTGGTGTGAACTGTGAAAGTGTCACAAATCAGTTTGCAGCACGAAAAAACGAACATTTCGAGAGAGTTTGGTGAGAGACTGTGCATTTCCGTTTCGCGTGAGGAGGAGATCTAGCACGAGGATCACACGTGAGATAATTCCTGTTATTTTCTATCTTTATGTTGATTTGTTTTATTAGTTTTAGATTGTGAAATCACCCGGAAGAATATTCCCGAGTTTAATTTCTTGAGTGCAGTGTTGCAGTTTAAGTTATAATAAGTTGTGTAAGTCGTTTGAAATCTGGAAGAAAATATCCGTGTTTTATTTGGTTAATTTTGGGAATAAGCTTTGCAGTGGTCTATCTAGTTGAGAGTGCACGTTAAGTGTGTGTTTATTTTTCTTTAACACTGAGAGATCGTTGAAATCGGGAGATCTAGGCCTATGTTGATTTTCGCGGTTGCATCCAACCACTTCGAGGTAACGTAGACTAACCATCAGTGTTGCCAACTATTTTCAAAGGAAAGTAGCTAACGCCTCCCCTAATAGTAGCTAAATGTCGCTAGATGATGTCATACGTCAATTAGCATATATCATGACGTCATCGCGGCGTACTTGCGTTCTGCCTGCCTAATGTTTTTTCTCATTAAAATCATGCTCACATACTGTATTTTAATATAATATAATATAATATAATATAATATAATATAATATAATATAATATAATATAATATAGGCTATATAGCCGAATGTCCAAGCTGTTCTCATTTACTATATTTTTTTTGTCAGACAATAGAACGAGCTCTATTGAATGACTATTTTTTTATATGTGTAAAATTATCTAAATTGAGAGAGTTCGGGAACTGGGTGAACTAAAGCACTGTGATAGTGAGTATTACAAGTAATAAGCTCAAGAAAAGAAACGAAAATAAAATGGTCAAACTAAATTCTTTAAATATAAAACAAAAGATAAGTCCGTCCTTGGAAACAACACTGCTCATTCACGTCTGTTAGCTGCCGTGCTGCTGCCCTCAGCCTTTCACAGAACAGGGTAGACGCAGAGAGAGGTGTGTGACGGCAAGGAGAAAGCAAATCTCGCACTCGCAGGACTCATGCTGGCAACATTTGGAGGTTACTGAGGTTTGTTCAAAAAGTAGCTAGATTTGTCGCTAGTCACTTTTTTGAAAAATTGTCGCTAAAGGGGTCTGAAAAGTTGCTAAAAATAGCGACAAAGGCGCTAAGTTGGCAACACTGCTAACCATGTTCCATACACTTTTCACCTTTCACCGCACGTCAACGGCCACTCCTCTGTTGCTGAGAGGCAGACATGCTTGTGTGAGTGCTTATTCTCTGGGGAAATTCCTATTGGAGGATATATTCTTTGATTGATGTCTTTTGGACCAATAGTATTTGAGAAAAGTGGGGTAAAGTCCCTCCTCCGCCTGGGTTTGGATACTCACAGACATCAACGGTGTTCTGTACAGGCTGCCAACGGTGTTCCGTACAGAGCGCATACCTTGATTTCAACTGCAAAAATTTACTTTTGACTTTTGAAAATTGACACAAATTATCATTTGTGAGCTGTTTATTTATTTTAATTGTCTATTAAAGTATGACTATCTTAAATGTTAAAATATTATGAATATAATCATCACTGCACCACAGTCTGTGTTGACAGACGTGCTGCATCTCTGCTGCCTGTCTCAGTGTGAGAGTGGCGCCAAGCGGCCATCGTACGGAATTTACGTTTAAAAATTTCCATTTCAAAGCAGTTATTCAATAAAAGGTAATATATTTAATGATTTGTGATCAGTGGCGGTTCTACATTGAATTACACCCTGGGCGAGACCCCCTTCGAGCGCCCCCCCCCCATACCCCCCCCACCCCCTCCCCCCCCCCTTTGGACATAATTTTTGTTACCCCGTTGACGGATCATGTTTTGCTTGTTTTAAATGAGAACTTGGTAGCTTTTTTAACTTAATAAAACTGTCTAGAAATCATTTGGATGGTTAAACAACCTGTTCTGGTGATATTGGTGACTTTCCCCGCTCCCCCCAGCGTTCCCAGGCGGAAAACCAACCTTGCAACTTGTTCACTACCGTCCCGGCAAGATAGAAATTGGAAGTCTCGTGAGAAGCGAGAACTAGAACGAGAACGAGCGCGAAACACAAATTGCTTTACGGCAATTCGACATAAACACACACGCATGTATGATGTATTACCAGATTACCCACCTCGGTAGACATAGCTCCACGCGATACAGTTGGCTTGCTCCGATCAAAACAAACGCACATGAGCAGCGGTAGAGAAGGGGAGGAGGCCGCCGCAAGTGAGTTTTTTACGACTGTGTTGTGAAATATACGCCCCACCACAGCTGTAGGGGGAGCTCGTGGGGAAAACATGCGACAACAAAAGGGAAAATCAGCGAAGAAGTGACTAGAGTTCGCTAAAGTTGCCGAGTTCGGCTTTAAGCAAAAACTCAATTTTAAGTCTTTCACTCAATTTTAAGATATTAAGTCTTGTTTTCTGGGGAGATAAAAAAAAATCCCCTGAAAACAAGACTTAATAGCTTATGTCATTTTACCACTTTGTTAAAATAACGTTATGCATCTTTAAGAAATGTTTGATATTTGGACTGGAAACAAGTCAAGTCAAGTCAAGTCAACTTTATTTATATAGCGCTTTTCACAATACAGATTGTATCAAAGCAGCTTCACAGGATTAAATAAAATAGTACATCAGTGTTTGTTTCTAGTTTAAAACATCCATGTTTGATAATGCTGATCAATAGTATTGTTGATTGATTAATTAAATTAAGTATCCCCAACTGAGCAAGCCAAAGGCAACAGTGGCAAGGAACCGAAAAACTCCATCAGGTGACCTAATGGAGAAAAAAAAAAACCTTGGGAGAACCCAGGCTCAGTCGGGGGCCAGTTCTCCTCTGGCGTTTATGAGGTAAAGACCGGATTTTACTGTAAGATTAAAAATATTATATAAATGCCTGGCTGAAGAGATGCGTCTTTAATCTAGTTTTAAACTGGGAGAGCGAGTCTGAGCAACGAACAGTATCCGGAAGACTATTCCAGAGTTTTGGTGCTAAATGTGAAAATGCTCTCCCTCCTTTAGTTGATCTAGATATCCTAGGTATGACCAAAAGCCTCGAATTTAGTGATCTTAAAGAGCGTGATGGATTATAGGGCGATAGAAGATCCGTTAAATAGACTGGAGCTAAGCCATTTAGGGCTTTATAAGTCAGTAGCAATACCTTGTAATTAATACGGAACTTTATAGGTAACCAATGCAGTGATGATAAAATTGGTGTTGTAACGAATACGACTCTGGGTTAATTTGAATTAGCTCAAGGATATAGGGAATTTTGGAAATATTAACAATCATAATTCATAAGTCGCATGTACATTTATTTTATCAATTATCGAGATTACCTCGTTCTATGACTGGTCTAATCATCAGTTATTCGTCCAGCGAATAACTAAGATCATCACAGTCAAGAACAAACTCCAATAAAGTTTAGGTTCTGGCCACGAACAGTAAACTTTATGAGTTTATTAATTAAAACTACGGAATGTAGTCTAATATCGAGCTTGTAGCTTAAGACCTTTTATTTCAGTGACTTTAGAATGGTGGGTTTTCAAACACAAAGACAGTGAAAAGTATAAATGGATTTTAATAAGTGTAACTTAACTAGATTATATGAGCTACGAATAGAAACGTACGTAAAAATGCCAACAATAAACACAACAAACATTTAAACAATAATAACATACGTGATAAGAATAAAATGACATGAAAGAAGGAAAGAAAGAAAATGGAAAGCTAGTAATTGTTACATACAGAAACCAAAAGTTTAGAGACACCGGGAAAACAGCTTTTATAAGACAATGAAGCCTACTTGCAAGTTTCTGTTCTCTGTTTGGTTGATGCTGAAAGCGTGGACGAGGTCCTGTTTGCCGCTGCGTCTTCCGGTGTCGCGGGAAGCTTGAAAAGGCTCACTGAAATGTAACGTTACCGAGAAAGTTCGTCTTCGTCTTCCGTGAAGGAAGAGGCAAGATATAACTTAGTTGCAAAGAACGGCTGCTATGGCTCGAACATGTGTTCGAGCGAGGAGAAGGCCGGAGCCTTTCAGATGTTTCTTGGAGCCGTGGAGAAGAGGATATAGATCCAGGAAGAGGGAGGAAGAGAGGAAGAGCCAAGAGAGTGTGATGAGGGGGTTTCTTCCTTTTAAGCAAACATCTGTTTACGCCTTCTCTTGGAACGACAGCGAATCAGATTGTCTTTTCTGAGGCGGGGAAATTCTCTTTGTGTGAAGAAGAAAACGCCTACTTTCACCATATGTCTTCTGAATGAAATAATTCATATTTCCTCTTAAGATTATACATACTGAACTAAAGATGTTACATATATAACTTAGGTGGGACTGATTGAATTAAAACAGGACGGTCAGACAGATACCAAGAATTACAGGTAGATTTTGGACACACATAACGTTACGTTCATATTTATCATTACACACCAATAAAGCTTGATTAAACATTCAATAAAATTGTCAGTGTTTCCGTTATGGCAAACGACGACACTTTAGAGAAACATAGGAATACATATCAACTTTTAGTGACTTGTATGTGTTGGACTGTGTGTTTCAAAGTCCACGAGGGTGTTTTGTGTGTGTGTGTGTGTGTGTGTGTAACATTTCAAAGAATGTCTTTGAAGCTGGTCACGCAGTTATAAAATCACCAGGGTTCCCCGCTGAAATTGGGGGAGGTCAGTCAGACCGGCGCTGGCGAATTGGTCTTTGTGTTTAGTTTAGCTTTATTGTCCCCCATGGGGCAATTTGGTTGTGGGGTGATTATTAACCCGTAAGCACACAAAAAGATGTGTTTGGAGACAGGATATACTAATTTGAACAGCATGTGACCTTATGTCAGTCATTAGCTATGTTTCCATCAACTTGTCAATCGAATTATCTGAAGTTCGGTAAAAAAAATCATGTGAATTAAGCTGCTGAAAGTGTGTTTCCATAAAACGGCTTTAAAGCGAATAAAAACCTGTGCGTAATGACGTCACATGCTGTTTTGCGATCAAATTGGTATATCGAATTGATTTGAGACATTTTAAGGTGTTTCCATTCATTTTCGCACTGAATCGCACAACATTCAAGCAAACATTTGCGAACAAAGTTTTGCAAGACAAAATCAATAGGCCTATTGCACAAGTTGTAATGGTGCAGAGTCCTGCACGGGTCCATTTTTTGAGACCGCCCCGCCCGTACGCGCAAAGTTCAGCAGATCTGACCCGTGCCTGCAATAAATCGCACACAAGCTAAAATCATTCAATTTAAAGTGCTTTATTTTTATCTCGCACCTCTCTCAACATCACCATGATAGCCTCATGAATGGGCTAATGAGCGCTAAAGTGCGCTTTGTTTTGGGCCATTCAAGTAGCCCAGGCTACCTCCAGTTCACGCGCGGGCGCCTCTCCGTGTCCTGATTAGGCTATATTGCCTGAGATTTAGCTCTTATTTATCATGACCGCCGCTAGCGTAGCTAGCGAAAGCGGTCATATAGGGATTGTCAAAGTTTTTTTTTTTTTTTTTTCCCGTCACCTTACTGAATTTTTCGTCAACGATACCAGGGACACCGAAGCACCGGGGAACATGAAATTTGGTGGGCATGTAGCCCCACTAGACTTCTAAGGAAAAATTTCGTTTGGTCCCCGGGGGCCACTCCCCCCCCCGCGCTGGGCCCCCCCAAACCCCAAAAAATGCAGTTTTTCCTAAATAACTACCTGAACCGTGGCACCGAGGATGAAGAAATTTTTATGGTATGTTGGTCTACTAGACTTTCACGGAAAAATTTTGTTTGGTCCCCGGGGGCCACTTCCCCCCCCCCGCGCTGGGGCCCCCGTAAATTTTTCGTCAACGATACCAGGGACACCGAAGCACTGGGGAACATGAAATTTGGTGGGCATGTAGCCCCACTAGACTTCTAAGGAAAAATTTCGTTTGGTCCCCGGGGGCCACTCCCCCCCCGCGCTGGGCCCCCCCAAACCCAAAAAAATGCAGTTTTTCCTAAATAACTACCTGAACCGTGGCACCGAGGATGAAGAAATTTTTATGGTATGTTGGTCTACTAGACTTTTACAGAAAAATTTCGTTTGGTCCCCGGGGGCCACTTCCCCCCCCGCGCTGGGGCCCCCATAAATTTTTCGTCAACGATACCAGGGACACCGAAGCACCGGGGAACATGAAATTTGGTGGGCATGTAGCCCCACTAGTCTTCTAAGGAAAAATTTCGTTTGGTCCCCGGGGACCACTCCCCCCCCGCGCTGGGCCCCCCCAAACCCAAAAAAATGCAGTTTTTCCTAAATAACTACCTGAACCGTGGCACCGAGGATGAAGAAATTTTTATGGTATGTTGGTCTACTAGACTTTTACGGAAAAATTTCGTTTGGTCCCCTGGGGCCACTTCCCCCCCGCGCTGGGGCCCCCGTAAATTTTTCGTCAATGATACCAGGGACACCGAAGCACCGGGGAACATGAAATTTGGTGGGCATGTAGCCCCACTAGACTTCTAAGGAAAAATTTCGTTTGGTCCCCGGGGGCCACTCCCCCCCTGCGCTGGGCCCCCCCAAACCCCCAAAAATGCAGTTTTTCCTAAATAACTACCTGAACCGTGGCACCGAGGATGAAGAAATTTTTATGGTATGTTGGTCTACTAGACTTTTACGGAAAAATTTCGTTTGGTCCCCGGGGGCCACTTCCCCCCCCCGCGCTGGGGCCCCCGTAAATTTTTCGTCAACGATACCAGGGACACCGAAGCACCGGGGAACATGAAATTTGGTGGGCATGTAGCCCCACTAGACTTCTAAGGAAAAATTTCGTTTGGTCCCCGGGGACCACTCCCCCCCCGCGCTGGGCCCCCCCAAACCCAAAAAAATGCAGTTTTTCCTAAATAACTACCTGAACCGTGGCACCGAGGATGAAGAAATTTTTATGGTATGTTGGTCTACTAGACTTTTACAGAAAAATTTCGTTTGGTCCCCGGGGGCCACTTCCCCCCCCGCGCTGGGGCCCCCGTAAATTTTTCGTCAACGATACCAGGGACACCGAAGCACTGGGGAACATGAAATTTGGTGGGCATGTAGCCCCACTAGACTTCTAAGGAAAAATTTCGTTTGGTCCCCGGGGGCCACTCCCCCCCCGCGCTGGGCCCCCCCAAACCCAAAAAAATGCAGTTTTTCCTAAATAACTACCTGAACCGTGGCACCGAGGATGAAGAAATTTTTATGGTATGTTGGTCTACTAGACTTTTACAGAAAAATTTCGTTTGGTCCCCGGGGGCCACTTCCCCCCCCGCGCTGGGGCCCCCATAAATTTTTCGTCAACGATACCAGGGACACCGAAGCACCGGGGAACATGAAATTTGGTGGGCATGTAGCCCCACTAGTCTTCTAAGGAAAAATTTCGTTTGGTCCCCGGGGACCACTCCCCCCCCGCGCTGGGCCCCCCCAAACCCAAAAAAATGCAGTTTTTCCTAAATAACTACCTGAACCGTGGCACCGAGGATGAAGAAATTTTTATGGTATGTTGGTCTACTAGACTTTTACGGAAAAATTTCGTTTGGTCCCCTGGGGCCACTTCCCCCCCGCGCTGGGGCCCCCGTAAATTTTTCGTCAATGATACCAGGGACACCGAAGCACCGGGGAACATGAAATTTGGTGGGCATGTAGCCCCACTAGACTTCTAAGGAAAAATTTCGTTTGGTCCCCGGGGGCCACTCCCCCCCTGCGCTGGGCCCCCCCAAACCCCCAAAAATGCAGTTTTTCCTAAATAACTACCTGAACCGTGGCACCGAGGATGAAGAAATTTTTATGGTATGTTGGTCTACTAGACTTTTACGGAAAAATTTCGTTTGGTCCCCGGGGGCCACTTCCCCCCCCCGCGCTGGGGCCCCCGTAAATTTTTCGTCAACGATACCAGGGACACCGAAGCACCGGGGAACATGAAATTTGGTGGGCATGTAGCCCCACTAGACTTCTAAGGAAAAATTTCGTTTGGTCCCCGGGGACCACTCCCCCCCCGCGCTGGGCCCCCCCAAACCCAAAAAAATGCAGTTTTTCCTAAATAACTACCTGAACCGTGGCACCGAGGATGAAGAAATTTTTATGGTATGTTGGTCTACTAGACTTTTACAGAAAAATTTCGTTTGGTCCCCGGGGGCCACTTCCCCCCCCGCGCTGGGGCCCCCGTAAATTTTTCGTCAACGATACCAGGGACACCGAAGCACCGGGGAACATGAAATTTGGTGGGCATGTAGCCCCACTAGTCTTCTAAGGAAAAATTTTGTTTGGTCCCCGGGGACCACTCCCCCCCCGCGCTGGGCCCCCCCAAACCCAAAAAAATGCAGTTTTTCCTAAATAACTACCTGAACCGTGGCACCGAGGATGAAGAAATTTTTATGGTATGTTGGTCTACTAGACTTTTACGGAAAAATTTCGTTTGGTCCCCGGGGGCCACTTCCCCCCCGCGCTGGGGCCCCCGTACATTTTTCGTCAATGATACCAGGGACACCGAAGCACCGGGGAACATGAAATTTGGTGGGCATGTAGCCCCACTAGACTTCTAAGGAAAAATTTTGTTTGGTCCCCGGGGGCCACTCCCCCCCTGCGCTGGGCCCCCCCAAACCCCCAAAAATGCAGTTTTTCCTAAATAACTACCTGAACCGTGGCACCGAGGATGAAGAAATTTTTATGGTATGTTGGTCTACTAGACTTTTACGGAAAAATTTTGTTTGGTCCCCGGGGGCCACTTCCCCCCCCCCGCGCTGGGGCCCCCGTAAATTTTTCGTCAACGATACCAGGGACACCGAAGCACCGGGGAACATGAAATTTGGTGGGCATGTAGCCCCACTAGACTTCTAAGGAAAAATTTCGTTTGGTCCCCGGGGGCCACTCCCCCCCCCCCGCGCTGGGCCCCCCCAAACCCAAAAAAATGCAGTTTTTCCTAAATAACTACCTGAACCGTGGCACCGAGGATGAAGAAATTTTTATGGTATGTTGGTCTACTAGACTTTTACGGAACAATTTTGTTTGGTCCCCGGGGGCCACTTCCCCCCCCGCACTGGGGCCCCCGTAAATTTTTCGTCAACGATACCAGGGACACCGAAGCACCGGAGAACATGAAATTTGGTGGGCATGTAGCCCCACTAGACTTCTAAGGAAAAATTTCGTTTGGTCCCCGGGGGCCACTCCCCCCCCGCGCTGGGCCCCCCCAAACCCCAAAAAATGCAGTTTTTCCTAAATAACTACCTGAACCATGGCACCGAGGATGAAGAAATTTTTATGGTATGTTGGTCTACTAGACTTTTACGGAAAAATTTCGTTTGGTCCCCGGGGGCCACTTCCCCCCCCCGCGCTGGGGCCCCCGTAAATTTTTCGTCAACGATACCAGGGACACCGAAGCACCGGGGAACATGAAATTTGGTGGGCATGTAGCCCCACTAGTCTTCTAAGGAAAAATTTCGTTTGGTCCCCGGGGACCACTCCCCCCCCGCGCTGGGCCCCCCCAAACCCAAAAAAATGCAGTTTTTCCTAAATAACTACCTGAACCGTGGCACCGAGGATGAAGAAATTTTTATGGTATGTTGGTCTACTAGACTTTTACAGAAAAATTTCGTTTGGTCCCCGGGGGCCACTTCCCCCCCGCGCTGGGGCCCCCGTAAATTTTTCGTCAATGATACCAGGGACACCGAAGCACCGGGGAACATGAAATTTGGTGGGCATGTAGCCCAACTCGACTTCTAAGGAAAAATTTCGTTTGGTCCCCGGGGGCCACTCCCCCCCTGCGCTGGGCCCCCCCAAACCCAAAAAAATGCAGTTTTTCCTAAATAACTACCTGAACCGTGGCACCGAGGATGAAGACATTTTTATGGTATGTTGGTCTACTAGACTTTTACGGAAAAATTTCGTTTGGTCCCCGGGGGCCACTTCCCCCCCCCGCGCTGGGGCCCCCGTAAATTTTTCGTCAACGATACCAGGGACACCGAAGCACCGGGGAACATGAAATTTGGTGGGCATGTAGCCCCACTAGACTTCTAAGGAAAAATTTCGTTTGGTCCCCGGGGGCCACTCCCCCCCTGCGCTGGGCCCCCCCAAACCCAAAAAAATGCAGTTTTTCCTAAATAACTACCTGAACCGTGGCACCGAGGATGAAGAAATTTTTATGGTATGTTGGTCTACTAGACTTTTACGAAAAAATTTTATTTGGTCCCTGGGGCCCCCGTAAATTTTTCGTCAACGATACCAGGGACACCGAAGCACCGGGGGACATGAAATTTGGTGGGCATGTAGCCCCACTAGACTTCTAAGGAAAAATTTCGTTTGGTCCCCGGGGGCCACTCCCCCCCCCGCGCTGGGCCCCCCCCAAACCCAAAAAAATTCAGTTTTTCCGAAATGACTACCTGAACCGTGGCACCGAGGATGAAGAAATTTTTATGGTATGTTGGTCTACTAGACTTTTACGGAAAAATTTTGTTTGGTCCCCGGGGGCCACTTCCCCCCCCCGCACTGGGGCCCCCGTAAATTTTTCGTCAACGATACCAGGGACACCGAAGCACCGGGGAACATGAAATTTGGTGGGCATGTAGCCCCACTAGACTTCTAAGGAAAAATTTCGTTTGGTCCCCGGGGGCCACTCCCCCCCCCGCGCTGGGCCCCCCCAAACCCCAAAAAATGCAGTTTTTCCTAAATAACTACCTGAACCATGGCACAGAGGATGAAGAAATTTTTATGGTATGTTGGTCTACTAGACTTTTACGGAAAAATTTCGTTTGGTCCCCGGGGGCCACTTCCCCCCACCCCCGCGCTGGGGCCCCCGTAAATTTTTCGTCAATGATACCAGGGACACCGAAGCACCGGGGAACATGAAATTTGGTGGCCATGTAGCCCCACTACACTTCTACGGAAAAATTTCATTTGGTCCCCGGGGGCCACTCCCCCCCCGCGCTGGGCCCCCCCAAACCCAAAAAAATGCAGTTTTTCCTAAATAACTACCTGAACCGTGGCACCGAGGATGAAGAAATTTTTATGGTATGTAGGGCCCACTCTTAAGGGCCCACATCAACCTAGCCCATAATCACTCATTTGTGATTTGCGCCCCTCCCATAAAAAAATGAAAATGCAATATTATTCTGCTTTAATCGCCCCTATCTTCAGTGGAGATGTTCAGAACTGCACCATATTTCATGTGTATGATTAACTTGACATCCTCTGGGGGTATCCTCTGCTAAGTTTTGTAGAATTTCATCCATGGGGGGGCATAAAATAAATTCATTTATGTGCACATTTAGTGACTGTACACTCATCGGCCTGTAGATGGTGCTGTTGAGCGAAGGGTTGCTGGTTTAGGATGATACTGTCACACACACACATGCAGGAATACAAACAAATGCAAGCATGCACACACACTGACATCCACACGCACAGACACACACCCATACACACACATACAAATCCACATGCACAGACACACAAACACGCACGCGCACACATACATATACGCACAGACACACACACACACACACAGACACACACACATTCACAAACACACACACACACACACACACACACACACACAGACAGACATGCACATACTATTACTTTTTTTAGGTATATACATAAACACGCAATACAGCCAAATTACTCCACGTCATTTATTTTTGTGGAAAGCCAGTGCAGGCCTGAGCGGCGGTCATATTTTGTACCGCGATGCGGTACATCTAGTTAAATCCAGGAAAAATGGTTGATTAAACATTGATTAAAATTAAGATACTGTAACCCAGTGGCAATACAGGGTTAAAATTACTTTAAAATGGAATTAAAATAGTGTAATATCTCTTTAGGAAAAAATCTGCCAAAATAGCTTAATATCCCTTTAAGAAAAAAACAGCCAAAATAGTGTAATATCTCATTAGGAAGAAATCAGCCAATCAGGAGTGATAGTTCCTCCCCTAGCTGACCATGATTGACAGGTCACGAGGCAAATTGCGTGATTCGACCATGCGCGCGAGTATGTGAAAGAAAGAGAGAAGACGAACACGATTGATGGCGACGGGAAACGAGAGGAAATTTACAGATTTAAAGATAACAGAGTGATAAAAGTGAGTGTATTAGCAAGCTAAAGAATCAACACAGAAGACAGAATAAGGAGGAGCAACCGAGAGTTTGGAAAACCCCGTTTTCCACCTGTATTTGTCTCGGTAAGCTAGTGAACTGCATGATGTTGATATTGCTTGCTAACTGTGATACAAAGAGTACAGAAATAGTAAGCTGATATTTAAGTTACCTGAACACAGCTGTTTTTATGTTCATTTGTTTTGTTTTAAGGAATAGTTGAGTGAATTACACAGCATTTCTATTGAAGGGAATGTTATAAAAAATACTATATGTTTCTATGATGATTTTATTTTAATGTTGTGAGTGGAAATGTTAAACTTTAATGTTTAAATTCTGCTGTGAGTAGATAAAACATTTTTGTTCTAAAAAAGGGTACTCTAATTAGAGTATTAATGTTGCAACTACAGCTATGTGTTGCAACTTAACTTATGTTGCACCTGTATTGTTTACAGTTTTTCTCTAATCCAGGGAGTTAAGAGTATGCCATTTTTGTTGATTTATTATCAACTGTTATTAAGTATAAGGTTGTGCATGTTATATTCTAGATATTGAGTTGAGATTTGAAGTTGAACTAAAGTGTGATAAATAGACCTGAACAGGTGATCATTTAGTATTATGCAGCATGTGATGCTTAATGTTACGTGGTTGTTATGCTTTAGTATGACTGTTGTACAACATATATAGAACATTATTTTAAATTTCCTGTTTAAAAAAAAAACAGGTCAGGTCTTATGGACAGAGTGAAACTACTTGGAAGATCCTTTTCTATCGATGGCGAGCCTCCCAGTGTGATCGTGAAGAGACGCAGAGTCGCAGACCAACTCATCGAACGTTTCCCCTGGTGGTAGGAAAGTATCAGTCGCCTGAGCTGGTACCCACTCTTTCATCCAAGTGCAAATTTCCTTTTAAAAAGAGAAACTGTCACAGAACTGGTGACACACACTTTTGACATCGAACTATTGACAGGACTGACTAATACAGAAAGTGATCACAAAACAGACTTTAACGACTACAAAAAGACAAAACCAGAGACTCATTTGTTTTAAAGGGCCCGTTTTTTTATTTTTCATATACATGTTATTCAATTGTGTTTCAACTGTTATTTGCAACTTAATGTGAGTAAAAGTTACTGGTTACTACTTACCTGGTCTGCTACTTCCTTTTATGGGTACAGTTTATATCACTTAGCTCCTTTCGAACCTAGCACAGTGTTAGTTCACGTTTAGAGTGTAGCACGGTTACAATACAATTAATACGAAACGAAATTCACTTTAAAGAAAGTCTTTCTACAAAAACAAACTTAATAAAGTGGTCAAAATCATGTCTGCCCACTCCATTTGTCTCCCGATATTCGGGATCATCTTATCTTATTCATGCTTTTTTCACTTTTCATATAATCAACATAAAAAAAAAAAAAAAAAAACTAAATCGTTTTTTAATGATAGGGCTACAACACATGGGTTTATTAGCCTGCCCTACAATCATTGAATATTATTTTGCTAGATTGACGGGTTTTTATTTAAAAGAAAGAGTGTAGCCTACGTTTGTAGGCCTATAATAGGCTATGGGCAATTTATATATACAATAGGCCTATTAAAATATAATTAATATTATTTTATTGCATTTGTATTAGTTGTTTGAAGAGTAAAAAAAAAAAATCGGTCGATCTTAACGCAAGTTTACAACCGGCCATTCGGTCGGACTAAAAGGGGGAAAAAAAATTTATTGGGTCGGTCCTAAATTGACAGGATCGGTCGGGTAACGGCAAAGAATATTTTTAAGGATGCCCAAAACACAATATTTGCGAGTGTGTAATGGCAATTTAGACAAACAAATATTGCACATATTTTTCATCCGCTACCCGCCCGCAAGGAGTTCATTATCCACCCACATCCCCGCCTGTGAATTTTAGGAATGTCACAATCCACCCGTTTTAGACACTTTTATGCGGGAACCCAACCCATTGCAGGACTCTAGGTGCTTATGTGACAGCTGATAGCGACATTATTTGACTGTTATGGCATTTCTTAGATTTTTGCTATAATAGCCGTTTTATTTTTCTGTTAAATTCAATTCAAAAAGTAGCCTATCTAGTCTCCTCGTTTGTCAACGTTGTTGACACCGCCACACCGGCCATGTGTGCAAACCAGACAGTATATAATGGGTGCAAACTGGGCGGAAATTAACTAAAACTTTTTCTTTTGTGGTGGGTTGTACCCATAAAATGACCTAAAACTTAATCGCAATCCATTATTTATTCGGCAAATAACGTTTCCATCAGCGTTTATCGCATAAACCGTATTTCGATCAAGATGAAATCCGATCAGACCGACCGTATTTCATTTTAGTCGATATTCAAGAAATTCAACCGAATTTTGCTGTTTCCATAAGGCATTTTTCATTCGATATCACATAATTCGGATAAAAACGTGGTGATGGAAACATAGCTACAGTCGCTACAGTGTTATATGGTCAAATTTTCTTGATCTAGTAAGAACTCTAGCGGCGGCATTTTGGACTAACTGTAGCTTGTTTATTGAGGATGCAGGACAACCAGCCAATAAAGCATTACAGTAATCTAATCTCGAGGTCATGAACGCATGAACTAACTTTTCTGCATCAGAAACAGAGAGCATATTACGTAGCTTAGCAATGTTTCTGAGGTGGAAAAAGGCTGTTTTTGTAACATATGAAATATGATTTTCAAAAGACAGGTTACAATCTAATATAACACCCAGGTTTTTTACAGTAGAGGATAAAGTAACGGGACATCCTACTATGTTAAAGTTGTATTGTAAGAGGTTTTGTGGGCGGTTTTTTGAACCGACAAGTAGTACCTCTGTCTTGTCTGGATTTAATAAAAGAAAATTGCGCGTCATCCAATCTTTTATATCTTTAACACACTCTGTCAATTTGGATAATTTAGCGTTTTCATCCGGCCGTGATGAAATATATATTTGAGTGTCATCAGCATAACAATGGAAACTGATTCCATGTTTCCTTATAATATTTCCAAGTGGCAGCATATATATTGAGAATAATAGAGGGCCTAACACAGATCCTTGCGGCACTCCATAGTTTACTGGAGTTATGATCGATTTTTCTCCATTTAAATAGACAAAATGGTATCGGTCAGATAGGTATGATCTGAACCAGCTTAGTGCTTGTCCTTGAACACCGGTATAATTTTGTAGTCGATCTAAGAGTATTGTATGATCTATAGTATCGAACGCAGCACTAAGATCAAGTAAAACTAATATTGAGATACATCCTTGGTCAGAAGCTAAGAATAAATCATTTGTGATTTTAACGAGCGCAGTTTCAGTGCTATGATGCGGCCTGAACCCAGACTCAAACTTTTCATAGATGTCATTTTCTTGTAAGAAAGAGCCTAGTTGGGCGGACACAACTTTTTCTAGTATTTTGGACATAAAAGGAAGATTTGAAATGGGTCTATAATTTGCTAGATTATTTGGGTCTAATTGTGGTTTCTTAATGAGAGGTTTTATAACTGCCTGTTTAAATGTTTTTGGAACATGACCTAAAGTTAAAGATGAGTTAATAATATTGAGGAGAGGCTCTTCCACTACAGGTAACACTTCTTTCAGTAGTTTAGTTGGTATGGGATCTAATAAACATGTTGTTGTTTTAGAGGAAGTGATAAGTTTATTTAACTCTATTTGTTCTATAGTTGTAAAGCACTGTAATTGTTCTTGCGGGGTGATAATCGAGGCTGAATTATAAGGCGCGATTGAGGATTGAACGTTTACAATTGTGGTTCTGATGTTTTCTATTTTCTCAGTGAAAAATTTCATGAAATCATTACTACTAAACTGTAACGGAATATTTTGTTCAGGTGACGCTTGTTTATTTGTTAGTCTAGCCACGGTGTTAAATAAAAACCTAGGATTGTTTTGGTTATTTTCTATTAGTTTGCGGAGATGCTCAGCCCTGGCCGCTTTTAGGGCCTTTTTATAACGTGACGTACTGTCTTTCCAAGCGATTCTAAAAACCTCTAAATTAGTTTGTTTCCATTTACGCTCTGAATTACGAGTTTCTCTCTTTAGAACACGCGTAGTATTGTTGTACCATGGTACTTTAATTTTCTCTCTGACCTTTTTTAGTCTCATAGGTGCAACAATATTCAATTTCCCAGAGAGAATGGTGCTCAACAAGACAAAAATACTAAGTAAGAAAAGCATTTTTTGCAGTGTAATTGTAATAACTGAATTTGTAACAGTTTTATTGCAAAGAACAATATTATGGTGAAATTCGATCTCGTGTTTGAGTTAAAACCGAATTATTGTTAAGCATAGCAAGAATCATAGCAAAAAGGCTAACAAATAAGAGTTATACCCACCAATTGCCCCTTCATGACATGGATACCGTAATCATACAAAGAAAACATAGCTGCATACCTTTATCTTTCGCTCGTTTCTAAATTGGGCACCTGATGGCTGTCGACCTTTCTTGTCCATCTCTTATTTGGCGCTTGACATCGACAATCAACAGATTTCCCCTGATCCCCCCCATACCAACTGACACTCACGAGTCACGACCAGAAGTCAAGACTAAACCAATTCACCTTGGTGGTGGTGACCAAGTAATCGTTTTTGTATGACCTATTTTTATTAGCCATTCAGACCATTCAGAAAAACAAAAATGTGCAGGAAATATAGAGGCCTGTATTTATAATATTATGAATGAAATGTGTGTTATTTGGAAGAAAGTCGTGGTGTGACTGACTTAGATAACTATATGGATCCCCCTCCTTGTCCGTTCCATTTGGGAGAGACCCAGAGGTGAACTGTCATCCACGCCCGCGCCTCTGCCGCGCCCCCTCCCTTTTCCCCTTCTCAAACAAACAGCTTCTGTGCACGGCATCTTCTTAGTAAGCAAAGGGCGCCTGCAGCTTCAGGGGGCGCAAATTTGCTAATTCCCCACACAGTGAAATGATCGATAATAGAAAACTGTTTCGCGGCGCAGATTTTATTATTATTTTTTTTTTTTCTGCTCGTGTCGGCGGCGCCACCCCCCCCAAAATGCCGCCCCGGGCGATTGCCCGGTTCGCCCGTGCCTAAAACCGCTACTGTTTGTGATAAAATAATAATCATTTCATGAAGACTATAGTAATGTGAGAAGCATTAATCCAATTGAAATGTACATTTTCACCGCTGTAATTGTCTCCCCACCTAAAGCTAATATCTGAGCTGCAGCTTGCCTACCCTCCATTAGCAGGCGCAGTGGGCGCACCTAGCAAACTTACTGAAATCTCTCTGAAACAAACGGCGGGGGATTCTCTTTCTTGGTCAGGGATCAAAGAGGGAGAAATTATGATAACACACATTTTATGTATAACCTGTTAGTATTTATTCAGCGATCGGCGGGAAAAGGTCATCTGTACGGAACATCGTTGTTGTACGGAACATGGTTCGTCTACGTTAGTGATGTCCGGTTCGTGAACGAATCGTTCTTTTGAACCGGTTCTTTTTAGTGAACTGGTCGATCCAGTACACTAAATCGGACTGAATCGTTCGAAACAGTTCGCGTCTTGCGTCAGCACTGATCCACAACCAGTGCTGGCCCGAGCCTTTTGGGGGCCCTAAGCAGAATTTGATTTGGGGGCCCCCTCCCACCACGCGTTCTCTCATGCTATTTTGCAGGTTTAGAAAACAATTCCGCCACTGACCGAAAAAAACTAGTTTAAAGTCAGCGGTGCGTTGCGCATGTTATTCATATGCTATTTTAAGGGCCATAATCAATGTAGCGTGTGCACAACGCGCATACACTTTGATTCTCTCATCTACACAGATTCATGGAGTCACCTGTGCTTGACGATTGACACAATGTCACTCTATAATATTACATTATAAATTAATACAATGACGTTATGTATTAATACAAAATAAATACTTAATAAAAAATAGATACTTTAATATTTTTTTTTTTTACTTTTTCTTTACTCTTTTACTAACTCTTTTAAACGTCTGAAAACAAATTGTCACAAAACATATTAAAAACAATTATTTGCAAAATATCCTCCAACATTTTGCAACACTTTGCAGTTTGAATGATGTCTTGTATGAACATGACGGAGTATGTTTTTATGTTTCCTCTGTTCGATCGCGCCCGCGCTTCACGCAAACACAGACACACATACACACACACACACACATAACATGCAACATATTCCAGCATTGCAATCTTGACATCGCAGCCTGTTCGTTATAGCCGTAATAAAATATAATAATAAAATAGTCAACCTAACATATAAAAATTACACTGCTCTGTTTAAATAGTCAGCAGTAGCCTACAATTCGTACCATTCAGCACTGCGTAGCCTAAGCAGCGCTCCACTGTGATGTTTCCAAGCACATTTTTGCGCATGTGAAGAGATGCTTTTTTTTCCCCTCGATATTGTAACATGGGTGAAGTGAAGCCTATAATAAAGAATAGTTTACCATCCAAATCCATCGCGAATGTTGAAACATTTTGATTCTAATGAGAGAGATACGTGAGCCCAACGCCTCTTTCACTTTCGCTTTAAATTATTTAGTTTTGGCTCGTTTATAGTTATTTTTTTATTCTTGTTCTGTTCTGAATATCATTAAATTTAAAAGATAAATCATTGATCAAATAAAATTTTTGTGACATGGCTTAACATTACCGTGACTTTGCGCACGAATTGTCTATGCACGCGAGGTTATGCACATGACTCAAACACTGGCAGACACAGCAGCAGTTGTAGGCAGGTATATTGATCATGAAATCAGAATTTTCTTGTCTTGAATTATTAATCCATTCATTCATTTATGTCACTTGTTTAATTTAATTAATATGTAAAAAAAATAAATACAAAAAATCGCTTGGGGGCCCCCTGGTGCCGCTTAGTTCGCTTATGCCTCGGGCCGGCCCTGTCCACAACAAGTTACTAAAGTTACTCACTTTCGGACATGCCTGAGTCCTGACAGTCCATTCGACTCAAAATAAACCAATATCCCGGAGTAGTCATATATGTTACTCCAGTAAATCCAACAGTTCACTGAACTGAGACATGTTGTGCTGAGAGAAGTGATGAGCATGAGCAGTTGATATGAGCATGCGCGCACTACCGAACGTACAGGTACAGCGGTTCTCGGACCACCAGTACAGAACCGAGAACTGTTTCTTTCGGACGCGTTCGATACGGAGAACCGATGAGCTGATGAGCTGAGCATGCGTGCAATTCTTTCAGAGGGACGAAATGCATGTTTCTTAAGTATTTTATTGAACATCAATAAGTGTAACAAAATAAAACATGTTTTAGAAACATGTTTATCACATCGGCTACTGCCTTTTCACTGTATTATTTTAAAGATTGGAAACACAATGAATGGATTGTAAAACTAAACATTTATTATTATAGCCTACTAAAACATTATTTTCTGGAACAGATCATTTAATTTCTAAGTAAGTTGATATACATTTTTGACGTAAACTCTTGCCAAGGTTTCAAAGCAAATGCTTATAATGTGCAGTGTTGGGGAAGTTACTTTTAAAAAGTAGTGTTTGCTCGTTACTCGTTACTTTTTAAAAAAGTAATCCGTTACTTTACTTAGTTACCCCATTTGGAAAGTAACTTTTTACGGTACTCGTTACTATTACGTTACTTTTATGTTGCTTGACTTTGGGCAGAACCCAATATCTGTTCCTAAATATGTAGACATAAAGTTATACAATGGAGGACATAACAGGTAATTATTTTGTGCTCTTTATTATAAAAAATAGTATCAATTTCGAAAGAAAAAAAGTCCTTCTCATTGGCGCTGCTGTGTGCGGCAACTTTTATTCTCAGCCGGCTCTGCATCATGGGGTAGAGTGCGACACTCCGCGATGAGCAGCGCGCCCGCACCACTTCTCTCCGCTCCGCTCCCCCTCCCTATCCACCGAACTTTAAATTTCGGCAACAGCCAATAAAGCGCTCCTGCTCTCTAACACCGGTGCGAATCGCGTCTTGATAGCATAGGACAAAATGATATAGAAGACATAAGCTTAGTTTTCAGACATACGACTCACTCTAAGGGAGTAGGAGAAAAAAAAGAGATTTTGAGAGAAAAAAATATATTTTGTTTAAAAGTACACATATTCAAGCTTTCTATATATTTCTCAGGTCTGTGAGACAAGTATAGCTTATCTGAGTTTCGGTTCATTTACAGTATGGAGACGAGCTCCAGTTCACGCGCTGGTGCCGTCATGATTATTTTGCATGCCATATTTACTTATTTATTAAATTCAGGCAATTAATTGGTTGGTAAAACATTGATTAAAATTAAGATACAATTAATACTCAACGAAATTCGTTTTAAAGAAAGTCTTTCTACAAAAACAAACTTAATAAAGTGGTCTAAATCATGTCTGCCCACTCCATTTATCTCCCGATATATTGCACAAAATTATGATCTTACTCATGCTTTTCACTTTTCATATAATCAACATAGATTAAATTATTTATTTATTTATTTCATTTAAACATAAATATGAAACTAAATAGTTTTCTTTAATTTACTTCTTATTAAATTCAGGCAATTGATTGATAAAACATTTATTAAAATTAAGATACAATTAATACAAAACGAAATTCACTTTAAATACAGGTTTTCTACAAAAACAAACTTAATAAAGTGGTCAAAATCATGTCTCCACACAAAATTGTTATTTTATTTTATTTAAACATAAATATGAAACTAAATCGTTCTCTTCAGATCTCAACCGTTCTCTTCTCTCAAGCGCGCAGCTGAGGCAGTGTCGCTGTCAAATATATCCATGGGAAAAGTAACGTTGCGCCGAATTGAAAAAGGAACTACGTTTCGTTACCAATTTTTTTGTAGTAACGCGTTACACTACTTTTTACCCGAAAAAGTAGTTACGTTACTGTAACGCGTTACTTTGTAACGCGTTACACACAACACTGATAATGTGTTAATCAAAACATAACGTATTAAACATACTGAAGACATGCATTGAGTTTTTAGTTTTGTCGACTGAAGGCTATAACCTAAGGTTTCAGTAGTTCTCAGCTCACACACAGGCATATGCTACGGTGCTCGAGTCAAGAACTGGTTGTTGCAGCAGTTCTCGGATCACCAGTACAGAACCGAGAACTGTTTCTTTCGGACGCGTTCGATACAGAACCGTCGAGCTGGAGAGACTGCGCATGCGTCTCTGAACCGAACTTTCTTTTGGCCAACTGATGCTGTGTTTATACTGTCTATGTGCTGTGCTGATACATGAGCACGGGTGAACCAAGGACTTAAATGAGGGGCCGAATTCGGCGAAATGTAAGTTTATTTAATTACAAATAAAAAAAAATGATGAAGACCAGTTTATTCACTTCAAGACATGTAAAACAGACGCGTTTTACTCATCGCCTTAGGCCTACTACAGGGTTCATTTTCAAAACGTAAATGTAAGAAACCTATCCAAGATGATTATGACGATGAGTACTATTATTTAACTGAAGTTAAGATTACAAATGCCTTTATTTGAATGTATTTTTATCCGCCGGGATTATAGAATTGACGTCATTACGTGATGACGTAAAAGAACTGGTGAACCGGTTTTTTGAACCGGTTCATTGAAACGAACTGTCTGAAAGAACCGGTTCGCGGAAAAGAACCGGACTTCCCATCACTACTTCGAGGAGGGAGGAGTTCATTGAGATCCACTCAAGCGTCGTCGTGGAACGTGTCATCATGGATGCTGTTCATCTCGGCGAGGAGTAAGGACAAAGAGTATAGAAGCCCAAAAGGCGAAACTCAATAGAATGCTCCATAGCAACAGTTGCCCCCATGACGTGATGGCGCGGCCGCCATTATGGACTGAAAACTGAAGGAAAACGCCGAAAAATAATGGGAGTCAATGGCACTGAAAAACTTAACATAACAAAAACTTAACATAACTTAATTTTTTCTGGCCGTCATATCTAAATATGAAAACAATTTAAAATACATTAATGAGGATGACCGACGTTAAATGACGTTAAATGACAGAAAATATACGTCTATGTGTTGGTTATGCATGTCCTAATTACCCTTAGGAAAATTGTATTTTGGGACAAAATATTACTATATAAGTACTATAAGACTACTATAGAAATACTATAGCGGCTCTAGGATATTATAGAGGTATTACAGAACATAACATACTTCTGTGATGTTCTGTAATAATAATATTTTTAAACTGCTATAGTATTTATATAGTAGTCTTGTACTCCTGTAGTATGTCCCAAATTACTATAGCTTTCCTATAAGATTACTATAATATTTTGTATAATATAGTACTATAGTACTTTTTCGTAAGGGTATGTCCCCCACCGAATCGGCTTCATTAGCCTAGCACTTACGGTTTGCAAAGATACAATTATAAAAGTACTGCAAACCTTTAATCGATCGATATTTATGTTCTATCATGCATTTTCCTTGTTATATGAATAACATAAATTCATGAAATAATATATAGGCAGACACACAGTAATAAGATATTTATTCAAATGTTGATTTTGAAATTAGTGAATCTCACCATATATATGATTTGGAAAAATAAATAAATAACATTATAAATGAACATTTCTAAAAACTTTTATTTTACATAGAATATCACAAAAATATTAACAACTTGTTTTTTCAACATCTTCAGTGAAAGTGCACACAGTGAACGTTTCAATGGCAAGAAAAAAAAAAAAACAATCTATGAATGTCCTAAAAGGACTTTGACTATAAACACCCACTAAAATGGATTTTGCCATTGACTGGCGCTAACGATTTCAGCAGCTTTCAGTCCATAAGGGCGGACGCGCCTCCGCAGCGCCATCTACAGACTGTTACCCATAACACAACAGAGTTTCGCCTCTTGGGCTTCTATACTCTTTAAAGGGGAAATGAAGCAGTCAATCAAGTTTACATGATTTACAAGATGGATTTCCACTTTAATCAACAATTATATAAGAAACATGACAAATGAAAACATATAAAAGAAAAAAAAGAAAAACCGCTATATCTTTTGCTGCCAGGGCGCTGCCATTGTGTGCAGTATTCTAAAGTGTGACGTCACGGGGTTGGTTGGCTTTAATAAACCCGGCTGAATGTATTAATATCACGACGTCAAACTGTCTACACCACGGAGTTTTGACCGCGATTCGCGAACAACTAATGAAGTCTAACATATGTTATATACAGCAGATGGACTCTGACACGGTGGGCATCGCATTACAACAGCCACACGCGCTGCAACTTACCAACCCGCTCTTCGCCCAAAACCACCACCGGCTGTTCGACATAACAACGTAACTTACCACTGCTCGGTTCCCACGCCGTATCGGCTCAAATGCATATATTAATACATGCTAACTTACATGGTGTTGTTGACAAGAGACATGAATATGATGGCAGACATCGCGAACAATGTTTCCATGTGCAGTTTGTTAACATAACGTTAACGTTAGACGTCGTCTTTTTGTCTGGTACTAATAAACTCCACTAAAGTTAGCTAAACACTAAGTTAGTGTTAGCTAGTTCATGCTTACAGCTGTTAGCTAATAATGACTGTACCTAACGTTAGTTGTTCGCGGTCAAAACTCCGTGGTGTAGACAGTTTGACGTCGTGATATTAATACATTCAGCCGGGTTTATTAAAGCCAACCAACCCCGTGACGTCACACTTTAGAATACTGCACACAATGGCAGCGCCCTGGCAGCAAAATATATAGCGGTTTTTCTTTTTTTTCTTTTATATGTTTACATTTTTCATGTTTCTTATATAATTGTTGATTAAAGTGGAAATCCATCTTGTAAATCATGTAAACTTGATTGACTGCTTCATTTCCCCTTTAAGGATTCAAGGTTACTATTCTACAACTGGAATTCTTGTTGTCCTGATTCGTGAGTACTCTGGTTTTGCATCAAAGAGCTCCAACTAGCACGCCATCTGTGTACTGAAAATCTCAGCTGGGTAAATTTTGAGTATTGCACTGACATTTTATTTTATTCGTTTTGGGGTTATGTTGATTCCTTGTTGTGACTCTGTAAATTGAATTATTTGGTAATTCAAAGAGAAACAAAAGAGAAAAGAGTTCCGGATACATGTTTATTGATCTGCCATAATTTTGTGTGATTTCCTGTGGAAAGAACTGATTTGTTAATAGGGTTTTATTTATTTAACGGTAAACACAGTAGGGGTTTATTTATTTATTATTTTCAGAAAAGAAGAAACATAAATCTGACACTATTAGGTGAAAATCTGACAATCTGGGTTATAGTTGTACTGTGACTGAAGAGAATATGCCTTTACCGGGGTAGTGGGTAAATTCAAGATCCCCTAGACAGATTTCTAACTTGTGAGCCATAAGATTCTACCCGGTGGGAGGGCTACAATTGTTTTGACAAACATAACTTGTAATGATTTAATGAATGCATAATATTTTAACATAAAATAGACATACAACATCTTGCCCCATCTTGATATTTATGAACAAAACTCTTGTCCTGAGAACAATGTTCAGTTCACATCTTGCCAGTTGATTTTATTGTATTACAGAAATATGATATAGTCATTTTGTTTTGGAGATCGTATTTAAAAATAAATCATCTCAACACAAACCTGTAAAAAATGTCATTCTTAGATGAACTTTAAATGAACTCACATAGACACATTGTCCATTACAATGTGAAAAACCAAACAGACTATTAACAAAATAAACACTAACAGTATTATTATTGCAACAATATTAATTTGTATGTATTTTAGGATGTACCAGCAGCCAGAAATGTAAATGACATGACAAAGGCAGAAATAGCACAGTCCAGAGTGGTTTTAATTCCATAAGGTGCAAAAATATCAATATCCAATGGCAATAGTAAAGTAACAGATACAAACAGATTATCAAAAATTATAATACCAAAGAAAATCAATCAAAATTGTTGACAATACACAAATGCAAGTTGACTATGCCAATATACAGGCCCACAAATACAAACGGATTCAACCTTTCCACACTTGCCCTCTCCCCTAAAATGGCTACCTCTTTTATAGGCCTTAGCTCCACCTATTTTTGTAAAATACCATTTTAGGGAGAAACCTATAAATTACAAAGAAGTGACTAGACATAAACAAAGAAACAAACTGTCATGACATTTCAACTCTAAATCATACATAATTTATTTCTAGTACAATTTAAAGGGCTCAAAACAATAAAGACAAAACATAAGAAGAAAGCTTAAAAACCCTCCCTCCCCCATGAGGCCAGAACCAGATGGAGTAATCTTCCATGAGCACATGCTGGTTTAAATATGGCTACTCTCCTTGTGTACTGGACTGGCAAGTAAGGGGTGCACCAGAAGGTATGTGTAGCTGTTTGAAATGCATAAAGTTAACTTGGTGTTGTGAACTTCGAATCGAACGACCAGGAGACTTGGTTGTATCTTCAGCAGGATTCTTTATTGAGATCACAAGCTGTCGGTAGCTGCAGTCACCAAAGTCTGACGTGAATGTTCTCTTACAGTTTATATACATTTAGGGGCAGGAACCAAAAAGACAGGTTTAGGAACCGGTTCTAGACTGAGAGTGCTGCCCACCCTAATGCACTCAGCATATCTATTCAAACACTGAGACCTGAGTACAGGACTGGCTGGACTTTCTTGCTAAAACACAAACTCCAAGAGTTTCAGTAAAACAGGACTGACTAGAGTATTTTGCTAGAAAACTCTGATAATCATAATTTATACCTAACCTTAACATGCTAAATTCAATGTAAACCTAAATTAAACCTTTTAATAAATCTGCATTCCCACATTGGTAACTGAATTAAATGAAATAAACCCTTATTGTATGAAGTATTTTTGGTGTACTTTTCTGTGTAATGGTGGAAACAATTTGTTGTGTGCACATACCCATGCTCAATCCCTTCAAAATAAAAGTCCTGTGTCACAGTCAGTCTGTGACAGTATTATTAGTCTACAATTCAACCTTTTGAATATTTTTTTTTTACTGACATATTTCTAAGAACTAGTTAACAAACATATTTAGCTGCAGTTTAACATCATCTGTTTGATGTTTGTCTCATTCAGCTCTGTGTGTCTGAATACAGTATTCCAGAGAAATATGTAACAAAACATGATGGGGAAATATAAAGATGCAATAAAATTACCACAAAAAAATCACAAAGGATACTTAATACTAGCAAAATCATCATTGATATAATTTGTAATATAGCATCAGCTGTAGAAACAGTCTTTGAATTACTTGTGTTTCTGATGCTTCGCTGCTCTTATTCACATTAAAAACCATAAACCAGCGTAAGAATGATGAACAAACTGATTCATGAATATGTTTACATTTGTTTTTCTTAAAGTGAACGCAGGACTCATCTTTGTCAATCAGACGAAGAACTGGAGAGACGCTCAGAGTTTCTGCAGACAGAATCACATTGATCTGGTCAGTGTGAGGAACCAGAATGAGAATCAACAGATTCAGAAGTTCATCAATGATAGTCACATATCTAATGATGTCTGGATCGGTCTGTTCAGAGACTCATGGCAGTGGTCAGATCATTTAGATCATCAGTCCTCATTCAGATACTGGTATTCTGGTGAACCTAATAATTATGGAGGAAATGAAAACTGTGTAATGATCTATTTGAAACGTCTGGGTCAATGGAATGACATCTCTTGCAACAACCAATATCCTTTTGTGTGTCATGAAGGTGAGCAGATCCTCACAAACACACACAATCCATCCATCACCTCCAGATATCTTAAAGTTCACGCTACATGTCTGACATGACAGATTCCTCCACAGTGTTTGTTCTGCATGTTGTTTTTGATCAGTCTCTCTCTCTAGTTTTTGCTTGTGGTTTGTTTTGTGTCCAGATAAACTGATTCTGATCAAAGAGACTCTGACGTGGCCTGAAGCTCTGAGATACTGCAGACAGAATTATACGGATCTGGTCTCGGTTCATTCAGAGGAGATGCAGCGTCGTGTGATGAATGTGGTTAAAGGTGCGTCTACTGAGGCGGTGTGGTTGGGTTTACACAACTACTGCCAAATGAACATGTGGCTCTGGTTGAGCGGAGAGATCGTGTGCTATCAGAACTGGGCTCCAGGGAACGGAACGACACCGGAAAACTGCAGCCTTACGAAGAGAAAAGGAGCAGTTCAGTCTGGAGGAGATCAGCGCTGGATCAGCCTTCCTGAGACTCACAAACTCAACTTCATCTGCAGCAGATCTGAGGAGTGAGAAGACGTCAGTGTTTGTGGGTTTACTTACATTCACTGTTTTCATTCTTCTTTTTTTTTATTATTCACTTTCATATGTTTAATTTGTTCTTTAGTAATTTCTCAGTGAATCTACTAACTGTTTTAAAAGTCTCTGATTTATTTGTGTTAATTGTTATGACATCTACTATTCTACTATACTATACTATCTACAATACTATAGATATCTAAAATACTAACACGGTATACAATATAGGTGTGTTTTAAGAATCTCTCTGCATATCTGGTGTGTTTATGTGTCTTTATGTTTTTCACTAATCTCATCTGTATCAATAACTGTTGAATATGATTCTGTGAGCAGCAGCTCTTAAGAATAATCAGGAGAATTGAATCTGGTTTATGCTTAGAAAGGCAGAAGGGAAGTGATGTGATGTCACATTAAACAGTCAAATAAATTTAACAAATATGTAAAAATTATATTTGAATGGTTTATATTTAGGAGATGATGATCACTGATCAGAAAGATCACTTTATCAGTGACTTGACAACTAAAGTCACTGATAAAGAAACAACAAACAATAATGCAAATTTTAACTAAATTGAAAACAAAATAATGAAAAGGAAAATAAACCTCTTAAAAAAATTATAACTATAAAGAGCCTTTAGCTGCATTCAAACAGTTTAATGCAGCACTAGGCAACTTTTCAACCTTCATAATATATTTCCAAGACTCTTGTGATGGTACATCGACTTACAATAGGTTGAATGACACGTCTGCCATAGCCTGATGGGGTCTGTATCGTTTTTAATCGTACTTTTAAACTTTGGCTTTCGGGTAGTAACCCAAAAACAAAAAGAACTACAAAATTCAACTGCTTTACGGCATAGTCTACCTCACTTCCCTCAACACGTCCTCGCGTGCTGTTGGACTTGTAAGTAACGTTATATTGCTTATATTGTATATCACTCGGACAAGCTTTCACTCGCTGGTGTGAGCTAAAAAGCACCTGGCGTTCTTGTTGATTGATTAGTAGATATCTTCGGAGGCTAGCTGTGCTTGTTCGATGTCCGACGATTTGTAACAGGTTGTGTTTATTCCCCAATCGAACTTGTGTAACTGTCTGTCACACGTTCTACCGTCCACAGCATTACTTGATAGACAAAAATAGGACAAGAATGAGCATCAAACAGAAACAACCCGCTTACGGGGTGTTCGAGGCGCACATACAATACAGACTGTGACAGTTCAACAGGGCGCGCGCAGCTCTTAAAGGGGCCACACCTTATTTCCACTCGTTACAGCTTCCATCCGACTGAACAGGGACCGATATACAGGGGGGAGGGGATCAGGCCATGAGTGAAGAGACTGCTCTGCGTGAGTGGTATTTACGACAGTAACATTAAATACAAGTAGTCCACAGCGACTCTAGGGTCGTTGTTTGACCAAAATGGAATTCTTACCTAGTGGGGCTTTAAAATATTGACCTCACACATTCGACCGTATGGCCGTGATTGCCCAATGGCTGTGAAGGCAGAACGGGCGGGCAGTGATCAAGTAGAGTGGCTGATATAAATGTTCAAAACGTACACATTAACAGCTGTCCAGGGCGGGCATGCAGTGATCGAGTAGAGTTGGTGATACAATGTTCAAAATCTGCATTAAAGAGACAGCTGTGCAGTGATCGAATAACGTTAGAGTTGCTGGTACGTAATGTTCAAAACACTTGAGAAAACAGCTGTCCAGGACGAGCAGGCAGAACAATCGAGTAAAGTTGCTGATACAATGTTCATAATATACACGTTGGGCAAGCAACACTCCAGGACGGACGTACAGCGATCAGATAACGTTAAGGTTTATGGTACAATATTCAAAAATGTACGTTAAACAGACAGCAATCCAGGCAAAACAGCAGCTAGTGAATGAATGCTCTGCAGCTGAAGTCAGTCTCCCGTTGAACCAGCCCGGTTCATGTTATTTATAAAAAAAAAGTGAATTAACCCCAAATCAAACAAATAAATCCTATACTATACACTGTAAAAACTAAAGGAGCCTCAAATATCCTGTCGGGGTTTATGGTACAATATTCAAAAATGTGCGTTAAACAGACAGCAATCCAGGCAAAACAGCAGCTAGTGAATGAATGCTCTGCAGCTGAAGTCAGTCTCCCGTTGAACCAGCCCGGTTCATGTTATTTATTAAAAAAAAGTGAATTAACCCCAAATCAAACAAATAAATCCTATACTATACACTGTAAAAACTAAAGGAGCCTCAAATATCCTGTCGGATACTCAAGGAACTTCAAAATGTAATTTAGGTGCCTCAAAGCTCTTTCTCCTATAGTAGGGTTACTGGAGGAGCATTGACAATGTTTGAGGTTCTTGCTGGAACTTATGGGATCCTTTAAGCACTTTGTATTTAGTTCAGAGGTTCTGGAGTCACCTTTTCATTACCATGAGACCATGAGACCTTGCTTTGGGTGAAAATAGAGGAACTTGAATGCAATAAAAGGGTTATTGGAAGATCTTTTAACATTTAAGTGGTTCCTGGAAGATCTCTTATGTTAAAGCCAGCATCTGGAGGATCCTAATGGTTCAGTGAGGCCAGAATAAGATTATTATTATCCTATTATTATTATTATTATTATTATTATTATAGGCTTACTTAACCCTTGTATGGTGTTCGGGTCTGTTGGACCCGTTTTCATTTTTTATCAAAAGAAAAATGATAGAGTTCCTGTTGATGAGCGTATGAGGATTACAGTGCAGAATGTTCCGACTGGTGAAAGATCCTCTCGGGCTTCTCACTCCTCTAGTAGCTCGTTGCCATTGGTTGTCCCGGCGGAGCTTCCGGGGCCGTCTCGCGCGGTCCCGGTTGTTTCCTTCAGGGCGCCGCCTGACGATCAGATGTCGATCGCGGCATCGGAGGGAGAGCGGTCATCCTCTGGTGATGCCTCAGCGGGTCTACCCCCTTCGGGTGTGGTGGCTGCGCCCGAGCCGGATCCAGAAATGGCCGCTATGCTCGAAAGGGCGGCCGCGAATGTCGGGCTTGTGTGGAACCCTCCACCGGGTCCCGAACATTCGCGGCTGGATGATTGGTGTCTCGGAGGGGGCCGTGCTGTTGCCCCGCGGCCCGCTCCAGTACCATTCTTCCCTGAAGTGCATGAGGAGTTGAGGAAGTCTTGGCTGGCCCCTCTGGTCGGTTGCGATACAGCTGTGTCCAAAGACCGCTTCCGCTTGGCGGGGTGCCCCTTCACTCCCCTCCCGTGCCTGTAAGTTTTCCTCTGGTTTGACCAGGGATGCTTACATGGCGTGTGGAGACGCCGCCTCCGCCCTGCATGCCATGGCGTTGCTCCAAGTCCATCAGGCTAAAGCACTCCATGACTTGCAGGCGGGTGGTCCCGACCCAGCCCTGCTGCAGGAGCTACGTGTGGCGACAGACTTCGCCCTCCGGGCAACGAAAGTCACCACACGTTCGCTGGGTCGGGCGATGTCCACCTTGGTGGTCCAGGAGCACCACCTGTGGCTTACCCTTGCGGATATGCGCGATTTTGAGAAGAACAAACTTCTCAACTTCCCCATATCCCAAGGCGGCCTCTTCGGCGACGCGGTGGAGAGCTTTGCCCAAGAGTTCTCCGCCGCCCAGAAGCAGTCAGAGGCAATACAGCATGTCCTGCACAGGAAACGGGCTGCTGCTGGCCCGTCTACTGTTGCCGTAGAGCCTCCGGCTGCTTCCCGTCGCCGAGGACGTCCTCCTGCGCCAGCTCCTCCTTCAGGGCATCAGTCTAACCCTGGAGGCCGGAGGTCTGGTCGCAAGAGGACGGCCCAGCCCGCTCAGGCGCCCCCGGCCCCTTCCCGTAAAAGGAAGGGAGGGAAGCGTTCCTGAGACGGGCGACCTGAGGGAGGTTCGGGTTGCTGCTCTTTGGGAGGGTGCCTCTGCTGCTCTTTGGGAGGGTGTTCCCTTTTGTTTCTGTTCCACCGCTGACCACGCAAGTAGTTTCTACCTCCTCCTTCAGGTCATCCACGGTCGAGACTGGTGGGCACACAGTCTCCTCCACCCAAGAGGGCCAGAATGGCAGTGGATGCCGTCTTCGAGCGGCATCGCTCCCGTTCCCCTCTTCCCAGTCTGCGGATAGCAGCGACGCAGCCTCTGGTGCGTCGCTCCTGTCTGCGGTTGGGCCTGGAGGCGCAGAGACCAGTTCACGAGGAGGCAGGGCCTCGTTCCTCGTCTCTTCCCCTCCCCTCGCCACTGGGCAGCCCGCAGCAGAATGTCCACGGGCCTTCTCTGCCGTCTGCCCACCGGGGGAAACAGGTTGGCGTCAAGTTCCACGCCCAGACCCCGCTCTCGGTCACTACAATGCCTCCGGAGCCGGGTCCCTGTCTTCCCCCTCGCTGCCCCTCCGTGGGTACACCGGTGGGTCGAGTGGGCTCGTTGGGATGGTTTCTGGAGGCCTGGCTAGAGCTCCCAACTCCGTCCCGATGGCTCATCCGTAACACCGGCTATGCAATTCAATTTGCACACCGGCCTCCCAAGTTCAGGGGCGTCCACTTCACCCATGTGCGGTCAGTGGATGCCCCTGTCTTGTGGAAAGAGATCTACGTCCTGCTGGCGAAGGACGCGATCGTGCCGGTCCCTCCTGCCGAGATGAGGTCCTGGTTTTACAGCCCATACTTCATTGTACCCAAGAAAGGTGATGGGTTACGGCCAATCCTGGACCTGCGAGTTTTGAATCGGGCCCTGCACAAACTCCCATTCAAAATGCTCACGCAGAAGCGCATTTTCGAATGCATCCGTCCCCAGGATTGGTTTGCGTTCGAGGGTCGAGCGTATCAGTACAAAGTCCTACCCTTCGGGCTGGCCCTGTCGCCTCGTGTCTTCACGAAAGTCATGGAGGCGGCCATTGTTCCCATGAGAGAACAAGGCGTTTGCATTCTCAACTATCTCGATGACTGGCTTATTCTAGCTCACTCGCGAGATGTGTTGTGCGATCACAGGGACATGGTGCTCCGGCACCTCAGTTGCTTGGGGCTTCAGGTCAACTGGGACAAGAGCAAACTCTGCCCCGTGCAGAGGATCTCTTATCTCGGTATGGAACTGGACTCGGTCGCCCAGACTGCGCGCCTCACAGAGGAGCGCGTCCAGTCAGTGCTCACCTGCCTCAAGTCCTTTCGAGGCAGGACAGCGGTTCCACTGAAACAGTTTCAGAGGCTCCTGGGGCATATGGCAGCCGCAGCCGCAGTAACGCCGCTCGGCCTGTTACATATTAGACCGCTTCAGCGCTGGCTTCACGATCGAGTCCCGAGGTGGGCGTGGCAGAGCGGTACGCTCCGGGTCAAAGTTACCCCGCGCTGCCGCCAAACCTTCTTCCCATGGTCGGACCCTGTGTTTCTACGGGCCGGAGTGCCCCTAGTCCAGGTTTCCAGGCATGCTGTGGTGTTCACGGATGCCTCTGCCATGGGTTGGGGGGACACGTACAAAGGGCATGCAGTCTCGGGTCTGTGGACGGGGCCCCAGCTGCATTGGCACATCAACTGCCTAGAGTTGCAAGCAGTACGTTTAGCTTTGTGTCGCCTCAAGGGGTTTCTCAGACACAAGCATGTACTGGTCCATATGGACAGCACTGCGACCGTTGCGTACATCAACCATCAAGGTGGTCTACGCTCCCGTCGTATGTCGCGACTCGCCTCCCACCTCCTCCTATGGAGTCAGAAGCATCTGAGGTTGCTTCGTGCCGTTCATGTTCCAGGGGAGCTCAACTGTGTGGCAGACGAGCTTTCATGGTTGCCTCCCCTGCCAGGAGAATGGCGACTCCATCCCCAGACGGTCCATCTGATTTGGAGTGTCTTCGGAGTCGCACAGGTAGACCTGTTTGCCTCTCCAGACACAGCCCATTGCCAGTGATTTTACTCCCTGACCGAGGGGACCCGGATGCCCTGGCTCACAGCTGGCCTTGGGACCTACGCAAGTATGCGTTTCCCCCAGTGAGCCTTCTTGCACAGACTCTGTGCAAGGTCAGGGAGGACGAAGAGCAGGTCCTGTTAGTGGCACCGTATTAGCCCATCAGGACTTGGTTCACGGAACTCATGCTCCTCGCGACAGCCCCTCCTTGGCCGATTCCTCTGAGGAAGGACCTCCTTTCTCAGAGACGGGGCACTCTTTGGCACCCGCGTCCAGACCTCTGGAAACTCCATGTCTGGTCCCTGGACGGGACGTGGAGGTTCTAGATGGCCTTCCACAGGCAGTGGTAGATACCATCACTTCCGCTAGAGCCCCCTCTACGAGGCGCCTCTATGCGTTGAAGTGGAACCTGTTCGTCGATTGGTGTTCCTCCCGTCAGGAGGACCCCCAAACTTGCCCGATCAGAGTCGTGCTTTCCTTCCTGCAAGATGGGTTGGAGCGAAGGCTGTCTCCCTCCACCCTCAAAGTGTATGCCGCTGCAATAGCAGCGCATCACGATGCAGTAGAAGGTAAGTCCTCGGGGAAGCACGACCTGATCATCAGATTCCTTAAGGGTGCTAGGAGGTTAAATCCACCTCGTGTTTTGCACTCTGTACCCTCTTGGGACCCAGCTCTGGTTCTTAGAGCTCTTCAAAGTCCTCCTTTTGAGCCCTTGTCAACAGTTGAGTTGAATATCCTGTCCATTAAGACAGCGCTTCTGTTGGCATTGGCTTCTTTCAAGAGGGTCGGGGATCTGCAGGCTTTTTCGGTCGACGAATCGTGCCTAGAGTTTGGGCCGGGCCATGTTGTATTGAGACCCCGGCTCGGATATGTGCCCAAGGTTCCTTCCACTCCCTTCGTGGACCAGGTAGTGAACCTGCAAGCGCTGCCCAGGAGGAGGCAGACCCAGCCCTAGCTTTTCTCTGTCCCGTCTGCGCCCTGCGGGTTTATATTGACAGAACACAAAGCTTCAGAACCTCAGATCAGCTCTTTGTCTGTTACGGAGGCCAGCAGAAGGGGAAGGCTGTCTCCAAGCAGAGGTTAGCTCACTGGTTAGTGGATGCTATCACCCGAGCGTATGAGTCTCTGGGTTAGCCTTGTCCTCCCAGGTTGCGGGCTAGTAGAGGCTACTAGAGGTGTTGCCACTTCCTGGGCTTTGGCTCAAGGTCGCCTCGCTGACAGACATCTGTAGAGCTGTGGTCTGGGCGACACCGAACACGTTCGCTAGGTTCTATAGCCTACGTGTGAAACCTGTTTCCTCCCGAGTACTCGCTACAGCCAGTGGTGCGAGGGAATAGGTTGTGTCGGCTTGCTACGCCATTCCGTGCCTCGGCCGGATACGTGCGACTTTTGCTCCGTTGGCGCCCTACGTCAGTGAGCCTCGTGAGTTCCTCCATCACCCCTCCGGTGCCAGGCGTGGCGGACCGCCTGGCGCCAGGTCTGCTACCTCTAGTAGGAGTTGCTAGTAGACTGGGTGTTTTCAGTGGTCTCTACGGTGACCCATAATGCCACGTGCAGTTCAGCCGTGTTTTCCCCTTGACAGACTTATTCTGTCGTCCCTGTTGAGTACGCTCCCACTTCCCTCGGACTGGGACTACCTCAGGGACTGCCATGTGTTTCACTACCCCAAATGGGTTAGTACACATGTGTATTCCTGGCCTTCTTCAGGCAGGCTGGGCTTCCGCAGCGTTCCGGGCACACTTTCCCGGTGTTATCCAAATCCACTGTGCGGGTCTTGCGGAACAGCAGTGTGACGAAAGGGAACGTCTCGGTTACGTATGTACAGGGAACGGAGACGTGTCGTCCCGTTGCCATGTTGCTGTACCTTCGCGGAGGACTGGACACTGTTCGGCTCCTCAGCGAAAAGCATTGCGCAATGTTTACTTCCGCCTTTTATACCCGCGCTAGTAGGCGGGTCGCGGAATGCAAATCTTGCATGCCAATATTCATTGGCTTGTTTTAATTTTCTCGAAGGCAATTGGCTCCCTAGCGTGATCCCAATTCGTCAGGGAATTCCCCCGGCGACACGTTGGAGTTCCCAGGACGAAAGGGATCCCAATTCATCAGGGAACTCCCCCGACGACACGTCTCCGTTCCCTGTACTCAGGGAACGAGGGTTACATACGTAACCGAGACGTTTTTTGAAATTCAAAAAATGGCAAAAGTTTTCTGTGATTGGTAGGTTTAGGGGTAGGGTTAGTGTAGGGGGATAGATTATACAGTTTGTACGTTAGAAAAACCATTATGCCTATGGTGAGTGACCGTACACCACATATCCGAGTGAGTGAGTGTGTGTGTGTGTGTGTGTGTGTGTTTTGTGTGTGTCTGTGTGTGTGTGTGTGTGTGTGTGTGTGTTGTGTGTGTCTGTGTGTGTATTGTGGGTGTGTGTATGTGTGTGCATGAGTGTGTGTGTGTGTGTGCGTGCGTGTGAGAGAGAGATTGTGTGTAAGTGTGAAAGAGTGCAAGAGTGAGTTTTGTGTTTCTACTCCTGCTATTCCCACACGAGGTTGCAATTCTTAAATGTGATCTAACAAAGGTAAAGAGAAAATATTAACCATATATGCTGTTTATATTGCTTGTAATTGGGATGAAATAAACATTTGTTGAGTATTTTAACATAATATTTTTGATTGTGTTGAATTAAAAACCCAAAAATGCAGCGGGTCCACCAGACCCACGCACACTGGCTGAGTAACAAAAATATGAACACCACGCAAGGGTTAAGTTTGATTCAGTATACCCAGGTGAAAAAGACATACTATTAAATGTATTAAAAATGTACTTGTGTGTTTTTAGTAGACCTACAATACAAATATACTTTAATGCATTTTTAATAACAGTAGCCTACATCTTTTTCACTTGGGTAGCTTACATTTATTTAGTATAGGACTATTTTATTGATTAATTTAAACCTTAAACAACACTAAATAATAATAATATTAATAATATGAATAAGAAGAACCAGGAGGAGAAAAGTTTTATTCTGTCACAAAACTGCTGCTATTCCTCTGCTGTCGTCGCTTCAGTGATGCTCGCGCTGCTCGCGCGCAACAAAGCTCAGCTGATCGACGTCATCGGGTTTGAAAGTAACAGCTCCTCTCATCAAAGCTTCCACCGTTTGTTCGGCTCTCCGTTACAAGGTTTGTAAACTTGCCAAATAAATATAAATACAGAGTCTACTCACTATATATTCAAACACACATATAAACTAAATTTATTATACATTACTACGTTTTTACAGTGTTTACCACTCATTTATTGCACAGTATCTGGTATGAAGGTTTAAGCCGCGATGCTAACTTCGTTGATCTAACTTAACCCTCTGGGGACCAAAAACGCGCCTGCGCGTTTTGCTCGTTTTTTTTTTTAGCAATGAAAAATAAACACTAAATGCTCTGTTAATTTTGATCTTTCATTTTCGTGTAATACATTAATCGATCCTGTTCAGTTTCTATTTTTTTTCTGTATACTCACAATAAAAATAAAGTGTTTTGCTTTTTGACAAATAAAGAAAAATTAACATGATACGATTTCTGCCTTCTCTCTGTCAGTAAACTCCCATTTGAAACACGTTCGAAAATGATCTATAACTTCGCGAAAATTCAGTCAAACAGGCAAACAAACCCACGGGCATAAAGCTTGAGATCGCATCTTTTAAATGAAGTAATTTATATAAAAAACAAATATTCTCAGCTTCTGTAATCTGTATAAAAAGAGAGCGACTCCAGTCGAGCTCATTAAGAGCTCATTCAAAAGTAATGTGACCACTCCCCGGAGAGCGTGTGCTATTCAAACGCAAATTCTGAGAACCATTTTAGACCTGTGAAACGCCCACATCAGCTGTAAACAAAGCGCGTCACGAGTGAGGCATAATATAGCGTACCTTATGGAGAAAAGATTCCTCAGAACAAGATCCCGCTGAGGAGTGAGGTAGGCTGTTTTCTTTTCTCAAATGTTGATGTGGAATAACGTTTCTGTGAGATGAATGAAGGGTACATATTTGTAAAGACTGTTTAGCCTAAATATGAATCGCGCGTCTGTGTGTGAAAGAATAAACTGCTTTGCTATAGCCTACTGAGATGAGTAAAAATTGACTGGAATATGTTGAAATAAAATGTATTTGTATAAGCAACGTATTAAACTGCAAATTAGCATTTATATGCCCTAATATTTCATAAAAACAACGTCTCTCAATCGCTCCAGCTTCACCTCCTCAGACAGCCACCAGCGGTCACCGCTCCTCGACCCAGGAGCACGGCAGCGAGCTCTCCATCTCAATCGATCCAGCTCCACCTCCTCAGACAGCCACCGGCGGTCACCGCTTCTTTTCTGCTCGACCTCCTCAGCACCGCGATCCCCCTCAGCAGCGACGGCTCTCCCACAGCGTATCCCTCCTTCCTCCCAGGCTTTGGCACCAATGTAGCAAAGTATGTTGTTATGGGAAGGAGGAGGCGGGAACTGGCAAACATTCATCACATTTTAATAATCAGAAAATAAATAAACACAAAGCGAAAGTAAAGGCAATAGCCCCTCATGGACGACTGCCACACACAAGATTAAAATAATATCAGATTTGTCTAATTTTACATAAACACAAAAAATAGAGATGGAAATATTACTTAAGTAAGAAATGTACTTATTATATAAATGTTCAGTGATTTTGTTTGTCTACTATTTATTTATTTATTTTTTTATTTATTTATTTATTTATTTATTTTTTTGGCACATTTTTTCTCTATATAGTGTTGATATGGCAACTACTGTAGTAAATACACTAAGTTCCGTCATGCTGACATGTTTGGAAAGTTTTCAACCATGTGTGTTACAACTAACCCCACGTTAGTTTGTGCCCCGCTCACTCCTACTTTGTAATGTAGTAACTTGAGTAGTTTTTCAGCAAACTACTTATTTACTCTTACTTGAGTTATGTTATTTTTCAGTACTTCTACTTGTGCTCAGGTAAATTATTTCTTAAGTAGCAATATTTTTACTTAAGTAGGCCTACATTTTTTCTTTTCACCACTGCACAATAGTTAACATGAAAATATACTTCTAAATAAAAAATTACATAGTTGGCAAATTAATGGTAAAGCCACTGCTGCAACTGGGCCATGGTTCATCCTGAAGGATGAGGTGTTGTTAGAGAGGTGTTCCACCACTGCTTATTTCAAAAATAAAACAAAATGTGCATTGTTAAATAACATAAGTAATTTACTTCTTTTAACTGTCTATAGTCTTGTCTCAGCCTGAAATATGCCGGGTGGCTTCTAAAAAAATAAATATTTTTTGTAAAACGTCTGTCAGAAACGTCTCTGCTGTGTCCTGATGGCATCTGTCACAGTTGCTAGGCGACAGGAGCGGTGGGTGGGAACAGCTGGTGATGTAAACAGGAAATCCTCCATACGTTGGAGTGTCCCGTTTAACAACTTTTGATTCGACCTTCGTGGACTTCGAAGGATTCAGCTCTGAATTGGGACTCAGTTATAGAGTAACTTTCCTGTTGTTGCAGTAAAACTAAATGAATACAAATGATTGAAATATAATGAAATACGACAAGAACAAGAACACTCACTGTTTCTCCTGTTTCACGTCAGAGATGGAAATATTGTCCATCCTGAAAGTCTAAATGTGGACATAAACAAATGAGTGATGAGGATGTGTTTACATGCAGATGTGTTCATGTTTTATAGACAAACAAAGAAAAAGTAAACAGCAGGAGTATGAAATGAAACAAAATAAAAATTTTCACAAAAAGATTAAATAAAAAAAAAAAAAAAAAAAAATTAACAATGTTTTAATCTCTTCATTCCAGCCAATCACAATCAAGTATTTAGACGGAGGAAATAAAGACAGGTTTATTCTGAAACAGCAGCAGCAGAAGATGATGATATTATTTCAGTGAGATAATGAGAGTCCAACAACCTTTACTAACATTAGAAATGGACTTCAGGGGAATGAAAGCATGATATGAGCACTTTAATGTCTTTATCTCGTCTCTCTTGTGAATGTCTGACGTGTCTCCTCAACACCAGCGATCTCGGCTCTCAGAAGAGGAAAAATAGTTTTCAAACCCTCTTCTCAACACAAACTCTCTCAATAGTCAAACTCAATCCTTCATCTCACACACGTTTCTTTCTCTTTGACTGGAGTCTCAAACAGGGGTTTTTAAAGGCTCTCAGTAACCAGTATCACCAGTCTTCACTAATGAACTCAACCCTCATCAATCAGATCATTAGTGGGTTGTTCAGTTCACACACAAACAGATAAAAAGTGATGTAACACGAGTTATACAGTTCAGCAATAACATTAGAGAAACTGTTTAGTTATTAATGTTCAAATTTAAATTATGAATGTTAATATGTATATAATTGTCTGATTAAGGTCCATATTCATATTGATTGATACAGACTGACACAGATGTCAAGATGCAAATAAGGGGAAAGAGTTGGACAAATACACAAATAAGGAGGAAGTAAAATGTGGAATATGGGTTTTGAAGTAATAAACAAATGACGTGATGAGCTGAATGAGGGATGAGAGCAGATATAATAATAGCGTAGTGTAAATCTGCAGACAGAAACATCAGACTCAGAACAGAAACACACGACCTCTAAAGTAAGAACATGTTCATTCTTCAAACACAATTACACTTTGAGATGTTAATATTGTCTGAATGATTGTGAATCGAGTTATGTTGCTAAAATGTTTTTATTACATGATCATGTTAAAATATTTTTATTTATTTTTTTTTTACTTAAGTTTTTGAGTTTTTCTATGCGTTTCTTCCCCGGATATGGACCAAACTCTATATTTGATTCTTCTTCTCATTGGTGAGTGTGTTTGTTGTATTATTTATGGTTTATAGTTTCATCAGGTTTGACCCTGTTATGAAAAGCATTAAATCAAACGCTCTCTTTCACAGCTCTCTGCTCCGTATCTGAATGTGTTCAGCGTCAGTATCACTTTATAAACGTGAACAAGACCTGGACTGAAGCTCAGAGATTCTGCAGAGAGAAATACACAGATCTGGCCACCGTTGACAACATGAACGACATGAACGAGCTGAAGAAGAGTGTTAATGATGGAGGTGTTCAGTATATCTGGATTGGGCTGCAGAAGACAAGTGTTGATAAATGGCAGTGGTCTTCAGGTGAACCTGCGCTCTATCTGAACTGGGGATCTGGACAACCTAATGGTGGAGTTGAGAGATGTACTTTCATGAGAAATGGAGAATGGCATGATGTGTCATGTAGTATCAGCCTGACTTTCATCTGCAGTTCATCTAACAGTAAGTTCAGCTCCATACAATCACAATAAACATTCATTTATAAAAAGATGCACCATATAATGTGGTTATAAATGTAGAAGAGGTCTGTGCATATTTGACACACTTTCAACTTTTTTATAGAAAATAAACTGATATTGAACACATTTTGATATTTGTTGTTCATAACTGTGGGAATCTGATTATGATCCTAGAGAATTATATTTTCAGCAAACTTTATACTGTAAATTTTAAATTGAAAAATATCAAACCATTGTTTTGACAAACATACTGTAAATTGTAATGAATTAATGAATGCATAAAATTTCAACATATAATAGATGTACAATAACTTGCCCCATCTTGATATTTATGAACAAAACTCTTGTCCTGAGAACAAAATTCAGCTCTTGTCTTTTCAGTGGAATTTGTTTATGTTCACTTGTTACACGTATTACAATAAAAAATGTAATAAAAAATAACTTAACACAAACCTGTAAAAATCATCATTGTTAGATGAACTTTAACTGAACTCACAAAGACAAATTGTCCATTATAACATGAAAAAAATCAGACTAGAAACAAGACAAACACAATAAAATAGTGTTATTATTGCAACAATATTAATTTGTATGTATTATTAGTCTACAATTCAACCTTTTGAATATATTTGTTTTGCTTATATATTCCTAAGGAGTTAACAAACATTAATATAATAAAATAAACTATAAAACTATAATAGATTAACATCTTCATCTGTTTGATGTTTCTCTCAGCTCTGTGTGTCTGAATATAGTAGTTGTCAGAACTCAGAAGGAAAAATTTAAAAGTATTCAGTTGCGAGTGAATAGTAGAATTTATTAAATTCAAGAGTCAGTAGGTAGTAGTGCTGGTCAGAGTGGAGGCAGGCAGATGAAGATCCTGGACTCTGTAACGCAGGGACGCAATGGGCAGACGTAGATGCAGGAATAGGCTGTAAATCCACAGGGAAAACTCGGGAAGTCCACTGCATTGGAACATGGACTGGAAATGCAGGAGAAACACGGTGAGGTGAACCAGGTCAGCCTCAACAATCATCTGACAAAGACAGGACGAAGTAACAAACAATATATGGGACATCACATTCAAAACAGCTGGCGCTGATCAGCTCATCAACCGCGCTAACGAGCCGCGCTGATGAGCCGTGCCCACTCACACAACACGCACACACATAGCGAGTCAGTGAAACCATGAACCGTGACAGTACCCCTCCTCCCAGGGAAACTTACCCATTGATTGTAATCATCAATAAGGGAGTGATCCAGGATGTCCCTAGCAGGAACCCAACTTCTCTCCTCCGGACCGTAACCCTTCCAGTCCACTAAGTACTGAAATCCGCGTCCCCTCGAGTCCAAAATACGACGAACCGAATAGGTTGGTCCCCCATCTACGAGACGCGGCAGTGGAGGAACCGGGGCAGGCGGATTAATGTGGGAATGAAACACAGGTTTTAATTTAGACACATGAAAAATGGAATTAATTCTCCTGTACGCAGGACGACACCTCTGGACTAAAGCGTGAGCAGAGGGGACCGTGACTTTGGATTCCAGACTAGGAAAAATAGGTGGCTGGTAACCTAGACTACACTGAAACGGAGAGAGGCCCGTGGACGATACTGGTAACGGGTTATGAGCATACTCAACCCAAGAGATAAGCTGGCTCCAGGAGGAAGGATTCTGAGATGCCAAACATCGTAAAACTCTTTCTAAATATTGGTTGGCTCGCTTAGCTTTATAGTTAGTCTGGGGATGAAACCCAGAAGAAAAACCAACGCTCACCCCCAGTAACCGACAAAACTCTCTCCAAAATTTGGATATAAATTGGGGCCCTCTGTCGGAAACCACGTCAGTCGGGAGGCCATGAATGCCAAAGACGTGATCTACGACAGTAACCGCTGTCTCCTTAGCTGAGGGTAATTTGGGTAAGGGAATAAAATGCGCCGCCTTCGAGAACCGGTCCACCACAGTGAGAATGACTGTGTTACCCCGAGATGGTGGGAGACCTGTGATGAAATCTAGTGTGATATGGGACCAGGGTCTCGAAGGGGCAGACAACGGTTGAAGCAACCCATCTGGGGGCCGATTAGAAGTCTTACCATGGGCACAGAATGAGCAGGCCAATACAAAATCCCGAATTTCACGAGCCATAGAGGGACACCAGAATCGTTGCTTGACCAAAAATCTGGTACGACTGACTCCTGGATGACAAGCCACATTGGAACCATGACCCCATTTGATAACGTCGGACCGGACTCCCACCGGCATGAATAACCGACCCGGTGGGCAATCAGGCGGAGATGTTACCCCTTCTAAGGCCGTGCGGACCTTCGACTCGACCTCCCATGTGAGTGTAGAGACAATAAGCCTCTCAGGTAGAATGCACTCGGGAGTAGACGGGCGTTCAGAGCGATCAAAAATGCGAGACAACGCATCGGGCTTGATGTTCTTGGACTCCGGGCAGTACGAGAGCGAAAAATCAAAAAGACAGAAAAAAAGTGCCCATGGAGCCTGCCTGGAGTTCAGTCGTTTGGCGGACCTGATGTACTCAAGGTTCTTATGATCGGTCCAGACGATAAAAGGTTCCCCTGTACCCTCTAACCAGTGACGCCATTCTTCCAATGCTAACTTGACCGCCAACAACTCTGTTACCAATATCGTAGTTACGTTCGGCGGACGATAAGCGATGAGAAAAAAACTCGCAAGGGTCATCTTGTCATCCCCAGGAGACCGCTGGGAAAGAACTGTGCCTACCCCCACCTCCGACGCGTCGACCTCCACCACGAACTGACGTGAAGGATCAGGGGTTATGAGAATGTGAGCTGAAACAAAACGGCTCTTGAGGTTGGTAAATGCCACTTCCGCAGCATTAGACCACCTGAATGCCGTTCTGGTGGAGGTCAAGGCTGTCAGAGGAGCGGCTATTTGGCTGAAATTACGAATAAAACGTCTGTAAAAATTGGAGAATCCCAGAAACCTCTGCAGGGCCTCACAGGAATCTGGAATTGGCCAGTCAACCACAGCCTTACACCCACGCGCACTCCTTTGGATGAGATGATGTAACCCAAGAACGGAATGGACTTGTGCATGAAACGCGCACTTCTCCGCCTTGACAAAAAGCCCATTCTCGAGCAACCTTTGGAGCACTCGTCTGACGTGTTGAACGTGTTGAACGAAGAAAATATCAATATGTCATCCAGGTAGACATATATGAACTGGTCGACCATGTCTCTCAACAACAGCGGGGGAGTTGGACAGGCCGAACAGCTTAACCAAGTATCAAAGTGTCCCCTGGGGGTATTAAATGCCGTTTTCCACTCATCCCCCCTTCTTATGCGGACCAAATGATAAGCGTTGCGAAGTTCCAGTTTCGTGAAAAGAGACGTTCCCTGCAGCCACTCGAAGGCTGAAGACATTAGCGGCAACGGATAAGTATTCTTTACCGTAATGTTATTCAGCCCTCGGTAGTCAATGCAGGGTCGCAGGGAGCCATCCTTCTTACCCATGAAAAAGAACCCCGCTCCTGCGGGAGATGAAGGACGAATGATCCCGGCTGCCAGAGAATCAGAAATATATTTCTCCATGACCTCCCTTTTAGGAACAGAAAGCGAATATAACTTGCCCGTAGGCGGAGACGTACCTGGCAGTAAATCTATGGCACAGTCATAGGGATGATGCGGAGGAAGAGAAGCAGCCCGGGACTTACTGAACCCTTCCTTCAGGTCGAGATACTCCGGTGGCACGTTAGAGAGATTCACTGGTTCCTCCTGCAACATAGAACGAGAGACAGACGAACAGGCAGATGAGAGACATGAGGCATAACATTGAACACTCCAGGCAGAGACAGAGTTCTGACCCCACTCAATCCTGGGTCCGTGCTTCACCAACCACGGGTGCCCCAGGACAACGGGAACCAGAGGTGACTCGGTGAGGAGGAATGAAGTCCTTTCAGTGTGATTGCCGGAGGTAGTGAGGGTGAGGAGACCAGTGGAGTGAGTGATACCCGGGAGTTCCTGTCCATTGAGTGTGTTGACGGTGATGGCGTGTTCCAAGGATGTGACGGGAATGTGTCTCCGAGCCAAAGAAAAGTCCATCAGGTTGCCCTCAGCCCCCAAATCCACCAGCGCCTGGCAGTTGTGGAATTGGTCTGCCCATTGTAGTCTTACCGGGAGAAGAGTGGTGGACGAGGATCTGGCCATGGAATGCCTCCCCGACAGTAGCCTCCGTCCTGCCAGTCTAGGTCCTTTAAAAGGACAGGTAGCGATGAAGTGGCCGGCCTCGCCGCAGTACAGGCACAGACCCCTCGTCTTGCGATGTTCCCTCTCCTGCCGGGAAAGCTGAGCTTGACCTACCTGCATGGGTTCTGGATCGTTCGGAGGGCTGACCGTGTTCATGTTCCTGGAGCCGGGATACTCCGAAAACTCCGGTACTGGAGTCTGGTGCGATCGGCTCTCTCTCTGCTGCAAACGTGCATCCACACGCAAGGCCAGTTCAATCAATCCATCGAGACTCTTAGGTAGCTCCAGGGTGTAGATCTCTCTTTGAACACGGTCAGCCAACCCATGCAGAAACACGTCCCACTGCGCCTCCTCGTTCCATCTGCCCTCGGCCGCTAACGTCCGGAACTCGATGGAGTAATCGGAGACGGTCTTGTTGTTCCGATAAAGGTTGGCGAGTTGACGAGCCACTTCGTGGCCCACGCCTGCGTGGTTGAACACCCGCCTCATCTCCTCCCCGAGTGCGTGGAACGAGGAACAGCAGGGATGTTGGTTCTCCCACAAAGCTGTTCCCCACAGAGCTGCGCGCCTGGAGAGTAAAGTCATTACCAGTGCCACTTTAGACTACTCAGAAGCGAAGGTCACTGGTTGGAGAGAGAAGAAAATGGAAAACTTGGTCAGGAAGGATCTGCAGAGATTAGGCTCACCAGAATATCTCTCTGGTGTAGGGATTCGCGGCTCTGGATGGTTGATGTTGGAGAAATTCGGGGGAACGGAAGGCGGGGGTGGCGCAGTGGGAGCTCTCAGTTGTTGTAGTTGATAGGTGAGCTCGGACACCTGCCTTACCAGAGTCTGTATCGCACGACATGTGGCGACGATGTGTTCGTCCTGTCGATTCATACGGGTGCTGTTGCTGGCGAACATCTCCTCTAAACCTGGCGTATATAGCGAGGGTGAGTCATAGCGAGGGTGAGTCAGTGAAACCATGAACCGTGAAAGTATTCCAGAGAAATGTGTAACAAAACATGATGGAGAAATATAGTTGCAAAAAAAATTATCACAAAAATTCACAATGGATACTTGATGTTATATCAGCAAAATCATCATGAATATAATTTTAATATTTAATATAGCATCAGCTGTAGAAACAGTCTTTGAATGACACGTGATTCTGATGCTTCGCTGCTCTTATTCACATTAAAAACCATAAACCAGCATAAGAATGATAAACAAACTGATTCATGAATATGTTTACATTTGTTTTTCTTAAAGTGAACACAGGACTCGTCTTTGTCAATCAGACGAAGAACTGGAGAGACGCTCAGAGTTACTGCAGACAGAATCACACTGATCTGGTCAGTGTGAGGAACCAGAATGAGAATCAACAGATTCAGAAGATCATCAATGATAATCATAGATCTGATGATGTCTGGATCGGTCTGTTCAGAGACTCATGGCAGTGGTCAGATCAGAGTGACTCCTCATTCAGAGACTGGGCTTCTGGTGAACCTAATAATGCTGGAGGTGTTGAAAACTGTATAGTTCTCAATCCAAACGCTCAGGGTCTTATTCCGAACTATCAGGGTAAATGGATTGATAGCTCTTGCGACGGCCAACTTCCTTTTGTGTGTCATGAAGGTGAGCAGATCCTCACAAACACACACAATCCATCCATCACCTCCAGATATCTTAAAGTTCACGCTACATGTCTGACATGACAGTTTCCTCCACAGTGTTTGTTCTGCATGTTGTTTTTGATCAGTCTCTCTCTAGTTTTTGCTTGTGGTTTGTTTTGTGTCCAGATAAACTGATTCTGATCAAAGAGACTCTGACGTGGCCTGAAGCTCTGAGATACTGCAGACAGAATTATACGGATCTGGTCTCGGTTCATTCAGAGGAGATGCAGCGTCATGTGATGAATGTGGTTAAACGTGCGTCTACTGAGGCGGTGTGGTTGGGTTTACACAACTACTGCCAAATGAACATGTGGCTCTGGTTGAGCGGAGAGATCGTGTGCTATCAGAACTGGGCTCCAGGGAACGGAATGACACGGGAAAACTGCAGCCTTACGAAGAGAAAAGGAGCAGTTCAGTCTGGAGGAGATCAGCGCTGGATCAGCCTTCCTGAGACTCACAAACTCAACTTCATCTGCAGCAGATCTGAGGAGTGAGAAGACGTCAATGTTTGTGTGTTTACTTCACTGTTTTCATTCTTTATTTTTCTTATTTACTTTCAGGTTTAATTAGATTTTTGGTAATTTCTGAGTGAATCTTCTAATTATATTTTAATAGTCTGTAATATTACTCTGTGTTAATTATCATAACATAATGTGATCTTATTAAAGTTTTCTGACATCAATGAATTTTCTTTAGATGTCTAAAATACTAACACAATATATGTGTGTTTTAAGAATCTTTTTGCATATCTGGTTGTTTTTCACTGTTTTTCACTATTCTTATCTGTATCAATAACTGTTGAATATGATTCTGTGAGCAGCAGCTCTTAAGAATATTCATTATTTGTGTCTAATGAGAATTAAATCTGGTTTATGCTTAGAAATACAGAAGTGAAGTGATGTCACAATAAACTGTCAGTTATTTGTAATAAATATGTAAAATTTATATGTGATTGTTGGTGTGTTTGGTTGATATACTTAGGATATGATGTCACCTACAAAACATGGACATTTCAGTTTCCTGGAATAAATTAGTAGTGTGAATCTTTGGGTTGACAGCGAATCAATTTGATTCATGATTCATAGGTTTTCGATTCAAAAGCAATTTTCACAAATCCAGAATGATTAGATTCGAGATGATTCACAATGCGATACAATTAAATTAATGATTCGATTCTAAATTTCTAAAGTGCATTCATTAAATTGTTTAAATGCTTCCCTTAATGTGTCTTAGTCATGGTGTGAATCACACAGAAACCTTCAGTGGGTCTAAGAGTCAAAATCAAAATCACTTTTTTCCATTGATAGATCATGTTAGTTATTAATGATGTGACATCACTTTATTTTTTTAGCCAGACTTCTAAATGTCTAACAATTGGAACCTGTATTTGTCCATAAAGCTTCTTGTTTATTATTTTCTTTTTTGAAAAAAAAAAAAAAAAAATTTTTTTTGCCAATGATAAACTCCAATTATTAGCCCAATTTCAACTGTCTGTATGACTTTGGTTACATGTTTTGAGTTACAACCCATATAGCCTGTAATCTGCATACAGTGGTCTCATATCTTCCTTTATTTTCTGAAAAAGTTGATCACTATGTTGAACAATGTCATACAGCATACACTACCTTGTGGTGTACCATTATCTATAGTATATATTTTCAAACAAGGTGTTCCCACTCTTACATGCACCATACTATCAAAAAAAAACCCACTATCCAATTATACATACTTCCTTCAACACCTATGTTTTTCTAATGAATCAAAAGCCCCTCTATCCAAAAGATATCATATGCATTGATGGAAGATGCCAGGAACCAATGAGGTTTTTATTATTTATTTATTGACTTATTTGTTAGTTTGTTTTAAACCAATATGGTGGCCATGATTGTTCTTACTTAAAGTGCCCTTCATCTAAAGTGCCCTTCGGAGGCAGATTTATCCTGTTTGGGACAGTTTTCAAATGTTGTTCACTTTCAACACTCCAAATACACAGCGGTGACGATAGACGTGAGAACCAATCAAGATGCTACGCTGCAGGCTGTGGCAGGACGACATACTTGATTAATCCAAAATCAAACCACTAAGGTTTGTGTGCAGCTTCTTTATCGCTTATGCAAACAAGCAAATGGTTTCACAAGGGGAGATGGATTCAAATGAGGGAGGACATGATTAGAAAAAAATAATAATAATAAAATATGACTTAAATTGCAACCTGTTCATCAAATAAAGCAATCAAATTAACTCAGAAGACTTTGAATAGTGCACATGAATCATATGGGCTACTTTTTACACTATGTTTATGAGTTGACATTTACATTTCACACATAAATCGAAGATTGTTTAGAGAGATATAAGTGAGAGAAATAAATGAGATTTCTTATAAAGTCTTCTTCAGGAGGATCAACGGGAACTGATGGCTCCAGGACGGTACCAAAGACCAGGGCGGAGCAGATTGTGAATGCGGAGACGACCCTTCGGGCGGTCATGGCGGAGACGACCCTTTGTTGCCTTTCCATTGGAGCCCGGCATGATTACTATGGCGGAGGATGAATAGCCCCCTGGACGGGCGGTCTTGGCGGGACACTACGGGCTTGGACGAAGGGTTATCTCTGGAGCGGGCAGAGAGATGGCTGCTGGAGGTGTTGATAGTCCTGGGGAGTCAGAGATCATGTTTTCGTTGTCCTCGACGACTCCCACAGTGAGGGAGAATCCACACACCCACAAGGCACAGTCGACGAACTCGATGAGATACACTGATGAACAATGAAGACAAGCTGATAGCGATGATCGCGGGCATGTGCGGGTAATGGTGGAATGAGTGCAGGTGTGAGCCGAAGAGGATGATGGGACATGTAGTGCAGATGGTGACTAACAGATGACAGTGACATGTTGTTTTTTTGTTTCTGTTATTGTTTCTGTTTGTTTTCCAATTGTAATGTGATATGCAACTGCAATCGCTCATTTCTTGGACTGGGCAAATGTTTATTGTCCATTTATGTATGAACTGATTGTTCTTTACTGTTATTGTGAAGCGTCCTTGAGCTTGGGAAAGGTGCTAAATAAATTAAACATTATTATTATTATTATTATTATTATTATTATTATGATGATGATGTGGAGTTAGTCTGAGCCGTGCATTAATATACAGCTATTATGGGAGTGGCTTGACAAAAAGACAAAACAAAGCTGTCTGCTGTGCATTAGAAAAAGTTCTTGACCCTTCAGAAACTAATTAATGCTGTCACATAATAAATCTGCTTTACGGTAAAATTAAATTAATTTCTAACATTGAAATAAAAATGTAAAGCCTGTACAAATACTAGAAATCGTGAAATTATTGGGAATCATTACACTGTAAAAAATATTTTCATGATTTGTTATCTTAACTTTTAATCTTTTGTCAAATCAACTTAGATAATTAATGTGGTTCAGATAACATATATTTTGAAGTTCTATTTATTAAACCATAATCTTTTGTCAAATCAACTTAGATAATGTTGTTCAGATAACATATATTTTGAGTTTTTTTTATTAAACCAATCTCTTTGTTGCATTAACTCAATTTTTTTATTTCAATGAACTCAAAATTTTAAGGCAACCAGGTAACTTACATTTGTAAGTTAAACCTTTAACTTAAAAATGTAAGTTACCTGGTTGACTTAAAATTAGTGCCGTTCTGTGTTTTTTCCCTATGTGTGCTTATGAACATGTGTTGGCCCGCACCGCTGGCCATCTGTTTGATCACCTCTATGCTTTTCTATGAGTCATATGTGATTGTTAGGCTCGCACAGCGTGGACAAAGGGTTCCCGCAAAGAACCTCTCGTAAGAGAACGATACTTGGTTACTCACGTAACCTCGGTTCTCTCTAGAGAGGGAACGAGTATTGCGTTCCCTGACCGTGCTGAGCCTATCGCTCGCGTCGCTTCAGTCGACAGAAAACAGAGAATATAGCCTACGAGCCTTCCTTATATACGCTCTGACGCCGCCCATTCTGGCGGGCTGTGACGCGCGAGGTCGCGCGCGCCCCCATTGGGCGTGACGTCACGCCAGGCTCACTGGTAGGCTTAAGCAGTTGCCGCGAGGCAGCCAATGAGCGCGCAGTATGCCGCTCTAGCTCAGCTGCCTACAGCTGCACTGCGTTGACAAAATATGAAAATTAAGGATAATTTTTTGGTTTCAGTATCTCGAGAAAAGAAGGCTTTTCCCGCTGCGTAAGCAAGCTTACGCAATACTCGTTCCCTCTCTAGAGAGAACCGAGGTTACGTGAGTAACCAAGTATCGTTATCCTCTAAAAAAATTTTTTTTTAGAGATGAAAGATACCCTCTGCCCGTCAGGGAAGATTAACATTACAGGTTAATATTGTGTACCCTTTGCTTTAGCACAGAGAAGAATTTTAGCATATGTGCTAATATTTTGGTTTATCCTTTGCTTCAGGCAGAGAAGAATTAGCTTACGTGCTAGTTATTTTTGTTTATCCTCTGTTTTTTAGTGTGGGGATCCAAATTTATTAAAATGTTTAATTTAGGTTTACATTGAATTTAGCATGTTAAGGTAAGGTATAAATTATGATTATCAGAGTTTTCTAGCAAAAGACTCTGGTCAGTCCTGTTTTACTGAAACTCTTGGAGTTTGTGTTTTAGCAAGAAAGTCCAGCCAGTCCTGTACTCAGGTCTCAGTGTTTGAATAGATATGCTGAGTGGGTTAGGGTGGGCAATGCTCTCAGTCTAAAACTGGTTCCTAAACCTGTCTTTTTCGGTTCCTGCCCCTAAATGTATATAAACTGTAAGAGAACATTCACGTCAGACTTTGGTGACTGCAGCTACCGACAGCTTGTGATCTCAATAAAGAATCCTGCTGAAGATACAACCAAGTCTCCTGGTCGTTCGATTTTAAGTTCACAACAATAGGTACGACTGAAGTGGAGATTTCGGACTTGGAGTATGAGAGAAAGGTCATTTTGAGAAAACGGGCTTTAAAGATTTATCATCAGCCAATGAGATTGTGCATTCAGTCCTTTTACTTTCACGATTGGTTGCTGATAAAAAGGAAATGACCATATTTGGATCCGACAGGATTGTACAGAAGAGAGAGAGCTTCCTAACGCTGCATGTGATGAGAGGGTGATGGCAGAGATCACGGAGAAGTATGTTGATTAAGAACGCAAACTTTTGTTGAATTTATGAGAAATCTACAGACGCAAACAGACAAAGTGTAGTAAAATAAAGACCTAAATGTGCATTTCGGACTTTTTTTCACCACAAGTCTGAAAGAAGACATGTTATTGAAGACAAATATCCAAAAATCTCAAAATTGACCAGTAAAAAAAAAAACGATGTTTTTGCCTGCCGTGTCACGCCTTAAATGAGAACTCGAGTCAATTTTAACATTGAGCTAATTTTTTTGTAAATTTGGAGTGCTGTCAATACAGAGAACAACGACAAAATACAAAAACAACGACCATGTTATCCTCTTTAAAATTTGCACCCTGTTGACTTCAATGGGGCAAGTTTTAAACCAGCTTTTAGCCTCTTAACATCCTTGATGTGTCATTACAAGTGCACAGCTAATGTGAGTGATTCCTTTAGAGTGATCACGGGTGAATCTGACTGCAGTAGATGTGAAAGATATTAATAAAAATGATGTTATTTCAGCCAGCGCACATACCTGTATTTACATCCTGTTTTCGGTCGAAGTCCATAGTAATCGATTGTCGAGTTCACGCGCATGATCATAGGTAACTAAACATATGTTATATGAAAACAGGATGTAAATACAGGTATACGTCTATAGTAATCCAGACGAGCAGCATGTGTTCTAAACATCTTCTTCTGACCCCAATATAGGATCGCAATGCCAGGAGAAACATTTGCATAAAGACGATTTAGTCCGCCATTGTAATTGTTATGCTTGAAGTTGGCGCAAACGTTTCTAAGAAAGCTAAGACGTAGCATAAGGCAACATACACAGTGACGTAATGACGTCGTTCGCTGGGCTCTCTAGTCAGTGGAAAAACAAAAAGGTTCTGAGAAGGTTCGCAAGTTGAACCAACTTTGAACCAGCACCAGTTCCGAACCAGTTCTTTTTTGGTGGAAAAGGGGTATTAGAAGACACAGGCTATATATCACATCAGGGCAAGCTGTATCTTCCTTTGGTTCCAGCAGCACCATGAGCAGTTGCAATCATGAAGAGGCAGACACCTGGATTGTGATCCATATACAGCATGGAGCAAGGTGCAAATACTGTCCATGTGTGTACTGTGGACACTGATGTCATTGTGATTCTTGAAGGTCTATTCCGTGATTTACTTGTGATTCAACCTTTTACTAACATCTGGGTGGCTTTTGGCATGGGCAAAAAGTACAGATTTTACCATATCAATTACATATGTAAAAGTCTGGGTAAGGACAAGTTTCAAGCACTGTTGATGTTCCATGCCTATTCAGGGTGTGATACAACATCTGCTTTCACTGGGAAGGGTAAGAAGTCAGTTTGGTGGGCCTGGCAAGCCTATGATAAAGCCACTGAAGTATTTGCTTCCCTTGCCAGAAATCCATTCCAAAAATTAGATGCTGCTTCATGGCAGTTCCAAAAGCTTGAGAGACTGACTGTCATCTTGTATGACAAGTCCAGTCCTTCAAGCTCCATTGTCCAGAAGAGGAAAGAACTCTTCTGCCATGGGAGTAGGACAATGGAGAAACTGCCGCCCACCCAAGATACTCTACTGCAGCACACCAGACGGGCAGTTTATCAGACTGGAATCTGGGCGACCAGCACACTCTCACAGTAAGGTATTCCTTCTCCAAGGGACTATGGATGGACCAAGGAATCAGGGTCTTGGGAACCAGTTTGGATGACACTTCCAGAAGTCCCCATGCACAGCCTGCAGAGAACTTATCAAATATAGCTGTAAGGGGGATTGTTCCACCTGCAAATGTGGCAAAGCAAATCTAGACTGCTCACCTCTTTGCAAATGCAACCGTAACGACTCATAATTATCAATTACAGGGCAAATAAAGATCATATTGCTAATACTTTAAAATGTATTGAAGCTTTAGTTATGTAAAAGTTCATAAACATAAATAAACATATCAAAATGCTAACTTTGGGATTCATTTGAATACTTTATCTTGTGCAGGAACTTGAAAATCTCTGTGTTTTTAAGCATATTTCATTGATAATGATATACTTCTAATATGACATGTTACAACATTTATTTCCGAGGGCTCCTAGGCCAAAATTACACTATAGACCCTAAGGAAACACCATGCAAAATTTGGTGCTTTTATCACCTCGGTAACGGTATTTTCACTACGCCACCGGACTAAGAGTTCGCATAAAGATCACAGGAAATGTCTCTATGGTAATAGAAGGTCACTGGAACAGTCTCAGAGAAAGGATGCAGATCACGGCACAGGCGGTTGGCAGCGCAGGCTTGCAGAAGACAACTCGGTCAGTGCGTGAAGTCAGATGAGTGAAGTGCAGACTCTTAAGTGAAGATGCAGGAATGACGACTGGAACTGCTACAGATAACTCCCCACATGAAGACAGGAACTGAAGCACGGAAACACGAGGAGGAACTGAACAGCACAGGGAAACATCCACAAACAATGATCTGACAAACACAAGACACAAGAGGTGAGTATAAATAGGCACTAGTAATTCGAATCAGCTGGCGCTGATTCTCCCGTAGGATCATCAGCGACCACGCCCATACACACACACACTCATGCACACACACATAAACACAGCGCAAGGAAGAGTCAATGAATTCATCAACCGTGACACACCTTTTGCACCATTTTTGTTGGAAAAAACTTACTGTTTTGTTACCAATTTATGGATGATCTTACCTGAGTAATTTGTTTTAACTGTTTGTTGGATACCTGTTTCCTGGAGTTTTATTTTCCCTTTTGGGTCCTTTTTCATTTAACTGCTATTGTAACTGGCTCCTGTTGTTGTTTCTTAGCTTAATTAAATTAATATTTTTTACTGTTATTGACAATCATATTGAAAACTCTAGGATTAGACATATCGGATGAACATATTTTCTCTCCTTTCCCCCCCTTGTTCAAACTGATAGTGATCTACAATAACAAAGTGACCTGAAATCATTCATTTTCAAAGTGAATGTGTGATTTCAAAGTGGTGATTTGCAGCTCGTCCAGTGTGCATTATTCACTGCTGCTGTAATACATAAAACTTTGCTGGATATCCTAGGTATGACCAAACGCCTCGAATTAAGTGACCTTAGTAACTAATTGAATTAAACATTTTACCTCAGTAATACGAACTAAATACAATTACATTAATTTTGTGATTTAATAACAGAAATTTCATTTCACGTAACTAGTCACTCCTCAGCCCTGAATACATTTTGTTCTAAAATAGATATTGATCATATTCTTGAAATAAATTACCCCCTCAATGTTGTTTAATTAGTTTTGTTCCAATGTAAATTTTATTTCAAAGTAATCAAACACAAACACAAAGTTGTTGTAAATGCAGTTATCATTTATTCCAATGCAAAAAATTACTGAGCAACACTGTTGCATCTAATTCTCAATAGCTCCTCAAATGTTTTTTCATTGAGTCTGCACCGTTCTGGTCTGAATATCTTTCCTGCAACACTAAAGATTCTCTCAACAGGTGCAGAGTGAAGTTGTAAGGGACTTCTGAAACTTAAAAAGTCCAGTGTTGCCCATCAAATTGTGCTTTCAAACAAATGTCCACCTCAAATTGTTTAGCAACCATTTTAAATACTTGGTTGAAGTAAAGCATTCTGGGAAATGGAGTCATGTTCCATCATGTTCCACAAAATTACAATTACAATAAATCAAACTTAATTATTTGTTCTGTGACTAGAGCTTTTAACATTCATTGCTGGGGGAAAACATATCATGTTAATGTAATCTGTACAAGTAGTTCAAACTAATATAATTTATTATGCAATCATATCTGACATATACTGTAAAGCTTCGTTGTTAAACACTTCACTTAAAATATGTATATGAATTTCTTTGAATGTTTATTGAATTGCAATTCTGCTTCCTTTAATTCAAATTCGAATTGTAATTCTAGATGCTGTTTTTGACATCAATTCAAATTCAATTGAAATTCAAGAATTGAATTGGAATTAAGGAGTCATTCTCAATTCAATTCTGAATTGTGCACAAGCCTGGTGAGCAGCAGCATTTAAGAATAATCATTAGTTGTGTCTCAGCAGAATTAAATCTGTTTTATTCTTAGAAAGGCATAAGTGAAGTGATGTCACATTAAACAGTCAAATAAATAATTTAATAAATATATAACATTTATATTTGATTGGTTGATATTGAGGATATGATGATCACTTACAAAACATGAACATTTCAGTTTCCTGGATTAAATTAGTTCTGTGAATCTTTGGGTCGATTTGAAGCAAATCGATTTCATGAGTGATTTTTGCAAATTCAGAATGATTCGATTTGAGACGATTCACAATGAGATACAATTCAATTAATGATTTGATTCTGAATTTCTAAAGTGCATTCATACAATTATTTAAATGCTTCCCTTAACATTTCTTATTCATGGTGTGAATCACACAGAAACCTTCAGTGGGTCAGAGAGTCAAAATCAAAACCCTTTTTTCCATTGATAGTGTTACGAACTGCTCCAAGACACGAAGGTTGAGATCCAAATGCAGCTTTAATTAAGGGGCAATCCAGACACGTAATCCAATATACAGGCAATAGGTCAAAACACAGGTAGGCCGTCCAAACAAACAAACAAACAAAAGAGTAATCCACGGAACAGGCAAAAAATCCAAAAACCAAGACACATGAAACCAGGGAAAATGCTCGGAAATGCAGTGCAACAACATACAAAACTTTGCAATGAGTGAATGAGTGAACATGGTATAATTAAGCTGAGAATAACAGGGTATTTATTTTTTCCCCACATTAATTTCCCACATGTCTAGTACAATTATGTGTTTTTGTTTTATTAATACATTATATACTTTTTTCTTGATATACCCCGAAAGAATGGAAGTGAAATGTGACAACATGCCCCATAGGTGGGGTACATTGTAACATGTGTGGGGCACATTGTAACATGACATATGGCAGCTTAAAATGTTATCTGATCTAATAAAAAAAAAATATACAAAACAAACTAAAATATTTTCTAAATAAAATACAATTAAAAAACTTTTTCATATAAAATAATGGCAATTTTTAATAATTAAATATAAACTCATTTTTGAGTTTTGACTATGAACACATGAAAACACAGCTATACAACATAGTTCAAAACAAATAAATAATTAGTAATTTCTGAACATTGACACTCAGTCTTTATTCACCTTTTTCTCACGTTTTCTCAATAAAATTAATAAAAGTATAGAATATAATAGCATATTTCTAATAGTTCTAATATTTACTAATAGTAATATTTCTAATAATTTCAGCCTGCACAACTGGGATTTAAACCCTGCTAGTGTCTCCTGCTAGTTAGCGAAGCATTAAAGAACTATCTCAACTGTTAAATCACTGATTCTTGAGAGTCGGGACAAAACATGTCCCACATAGAAAAGTCTAATTTATAGCAAAAATTAAGAAATTCATCATGATTGACATACTTACAAAGTTCAATCTAAAGGAATTCTATATACCTATCTGATTTTTAGAATAAACTTTTTATCTTTTTGGGGAAAATGTGTTTAAATGTATGGTCTGTGGTTAGAAGGTCCATGTTATTGCACTTGTCCTCAGCAAGAGGTCACAATATTAACCATCCCAAAAAACTTTAAAAAGCTCTACAATTGTGAAAACATATATATCAAATAAAGAAATAAGGGGTATAAATATAAAAAAACAATGCATGAAGTGAACATCAAACAATATTTTCCATAAAAATCTGCCTATTAAAGTTGTGTCCTCAGTTTCTGTCAACTCCGTCAGATTTTTTCATAAGGCTCTTTAAATCAGGAAATAGCATGGTCAGCTATTTCCCTGAGGACCCCTTTTCATCTCCCGGCCTGTGGTGAATGCAGCACTACCACACGTGCTCTGGTACATTTGACATTTTTTTTATATTTTAGACAAACAATGTCAATATTCCTATGGTCACAGCTGCACCATGTCAATACCATCTTTCTGTTAAGATGCTTTTTTTAAAACCATAGTGGATTGAATTTAAGCATTTTAGTGAGGTTATTGGGACAGCTAGCAACTGAGGAAAAACTACCTAGCTGCAGTGTACAATCCATGTTTTGGCAGGAAAATACATGCCCTTACGTCAACTCCATCAGACGTCAACTCCGTCAGGTTCTATGTCTGACGGAGTTGACCTGTAAGCTGACGGAGTTGACAAATCCACCAATAACCTCTTAATGTGCGAATATAATATTATTTGTGAATATAGTGAAGGGTTAAACTGTTATTTCAGGGTTTTATTTACACATAAATGCTTATACATAGCATGCATTACATTATTTAACCATACGCATCTGACTTGTAGATAATGGGCAGGCAGTGGTCTACTTATTATTGTGTAACGTGTAACTTTGCCAGCACTTTAATATATATATATATATATATATATATATATATATATATATATATATATATATATAATTATTTATATATGTAGAGACAGAGATAGAGAAATGAGAAGCCAGTGTAGGGCTGGGCGATATGGCCAAAAAAATGATCACAATCTTTTTTTTATATCAGTCGATATCGATAATTATCACGATAAATGTCTTTCAAGTTTAAAGGCAGATTTTTGCTCCTAAGTGAAAGTTGTAGAAAACAGCGTTAAAGGAGCTGTATGTAAGATTGTGGCCAAAACTGGTACTGCAATCACTTTCAAATTACTGTTTCCCCTCCCCCTCCCCCCTGACTAGGGGTTGCCAGATAGGCTGCAGGATCCAGCAGGAACCTAGGCTACAGTTTGTAGCTGCAGCTGTGGTAACTAGAGCAGAGCTGGCAACCCGGATGCTGAAACACAACTAACTTCGTGATTGGTAGATAGGTGGAGGGTGGGGCATCAGGCCAAAACACAAGATGACAACATCAACATCAGTTGAGGGCTGCAACTTCACTTTTTAAATGACAATATCCTGGCCGTACTACTGTTGTCAGTGATATAAGTATTTGAAATGAACATGATTTCTTAATGTCTAGTGACATATCAGGGCCATTTTATGATTAATTGAAATAAATTTCTTACATACAGCTCCTTTAATTGTGGTTTTTGTCACGGTTGGTAGATCCGCTGTCTCATTCTAGTCTGTGTGTTTACGTGTGTGTGTGTGTGAGTGTGTGGGTGTGTCTAAGTTCATTCATTGTTTCATGTGGGCGTTGTCACTGATCTCCCTATCATCCTGATCTGCGACAGCTGATTGTAATTATCACAGCCTATTTAATGCCCTGTCTTTCGTCCCATGTTTGTCAGATCGTTGTTGATGAATCCCCGTCTGCGTGCCTGCTCCTGTTTGTTTTCCTCGTGTTTCGCCCGCACTGTGCTGGATTGGATTCCTCACTGCTGATCTCACCACGGATTCTTCATTGTCGATCTCACCACGGATTCTTCATTGTCGATGTCACCACGGATTCTTCACGGTCGATCTCACTACGGATTCTTCACTCACCCACTCACTGAGGATCGCCTGTCTCAGCCCCTGTGTCACGCTCTCCTGTTTGCTGTGTTCCTGGCGATCTCCTGTTGGCTGTGCACTGACGATCTCATCAAGAAGAATACTGTATCTGTCATTTACCCTGAGTGTTTATTACAAAATAAACTTATTGTGCACTCGCACTTGTTTCCTATCAGTTTGTCGTTACAGAACGATCTGACCACCATGGAAGCAGCGAGCGCGGAGTCCTTCAAGGATTTTGTGGACCACAGTATCGCCAGGATGGATCAGCAACAGGAGAGTATCTCTAACACCGGACGCGCGGTTCAAGCGCTCGTGACACAGGTGTCCGGGCTCACTCAGCAAATCCAACTGCTGAGCCCTCCCACTGTGCCGCCCACACCGCCTGTTCCCCCCGTCGTGCCAGACGTCAGAGATCGTCCAGAACCACGACTACCTGTTCCTGAGAGCTATGCTGGTGAGCCAAACTTTTGCAGAGCGTTTCTCACAAAGTGTTCTATGCATTTTGCTCTACAGCCGAAGACGTTTGAGACTGAGAATTCCAAGGTGGCCTTCGTCCTTACGTTGCTGAAGGGGAGAGCAGCGTTGTGGGGAACAGCGGTGTGGGAGAACCAGGACCAATGCTGCGCCTCGTTCCACGCACTCTCCACAGAGATGAAGAGGGTCTTCGACCGCGCGGTGGCCGGCCGGGAGGCGGCCAGAAGACTAGCCGACCTGAAACAGGGAAGCTCTTCGGTGGCGGATTACTCGATTGAGTTTCGGACCCTGGCGGCGGAGTGCAAGTGGAACGAGGAGGCACAGTGGGATATGTTCCTGCATGGGCTGTCCGACCGTGTTCAACGCGAGATCTACCTGCTGGACCTGCCTCCTCGGCTCAACGGGCTCATCGACCTGGCTCTGCGGGTGGATGCCCGCATCAACCAGCTGGACCAACACCTCCCTCCCCGCCGCATCCATGGCGGAGTCGAGCCGAGGGGCAGCCTGGAGGAGAGCACGGACGGACCCACCAACGATCCCGAGCCCATGCAGGTAGGGAGAGCCTGGCTTTCCCGGCAGGAGAGAGAAAGGCGGAGATCCCAGGGACTCTGCCTTTACTGCGGCGGCCATGGACACTTCTTACACTCTTGCCCGGTAAAAGAGCAAGCCCGATAGTAAAGTTGAGGCTACTATCGGGTGGGATCTCCGCCGGGAAGTCCTCACCATCCACTCTCCTGCCGGTAAGGCTGAGATGGGCCATCAGCACGCACACTTGCCAGGCACTTTTGGACTCCGGGGCCGAGGGAAACTTCATGGACATTCAGTTAGCTCACAAGTTACACCTTCCCATCTTGTCTCTTCCCCATCAGATTTCGGTCAGTGCTCTAAATGGTCAACAGCTCCCCAACATCTCTCTCTCCACTGGTCCCATAACCCTCATCACCTCTGGCAACCACGTTGAGACTATTCCCTTCCTCCTTATGGACTCTCCTGTCGCCCCGGTGGTGTTGGGTCACCCTTGGCTCGTCAGACACAATCCTCGTGTGGATTGGGGCTCCAACACTATTTCTATGTGGACCGTGTCCTGTCATGAGTCCTGTCTTGTTTCTGCCTGTCCGTCTGTGTCTGTTTCTGTGTTACAGGAGAAGGCGGCGGATGTATCAAACGTGCCTGCGGAGTATCTGGACCTGAAGGAAGTGTTCAGTAAGTCTCGGGCTGCTTCTCTCCCTCCGCATCGTCCCTATGACTGTGCAATAGATCTAGTGTCAGGTAAGTCTCCGTCTAAGGGCAAACTTTACTCTCTTTCGGTTCCTGAGAGGGAGGCCATGGAGAAATATATTTCTGATTCTTTAGCAGCCGGATTCATCCGACCTTCCTCTTCTCCCGCGGGGGCGGGATTCTTTTTTGTGGGTAAGAAGGATGGTTCTCTGCGACCTTGTATTGATTACCGGGAGCTGAATAACATCACGGTAAAGAATACTTATCCTTTGCCGTTGATGTCTTCAGCTTTCGAGAGGTTGCAGGGAGCATCCATTTTCACAAAATTGGATTTACGTAATGCCTATCATTTGGTTCGCATCAGGAAGGGGGATGAATGGAAAACCGCTTTCAATACCCCCAGGGGACACTTTGAATATTTGGTTATGCCTTTTGGGCTTTCCAACTCCCCAGCGGTTTTCCAGGCACTCGTCAATGACGTGTTGAGAGACATGGTTGATCAGTTCATATATGTCTACCTGGATGACATATTGATTTTTTCTTCGTCTCTCCAGGAACACGTTCAGCACGTCAGACGAGTGCTTCAGAGGCTGCTAGAGAATGGGCTTTTTGTCAAGGCGGAGATATGCGAATTTCATGCACAGTCTGTCTCTTTTTTAGGATACATCGTCTCTTCTGAGGGAATGCGCATGGATCCTGACAAGGTTAAGGCTGTGATGGATTGGCCAAGTCCAGATTCCCGTAAGGCCCTACAGCGGTTTCTGGGGTTCGCCAATTTCTATCGGCGTTTCATTCGCAATTTCAGCCAGCTAGCCGCGCCTCTGACTGCCTTGACCTCCCCCAGAACGACGTTCAGGTGGTCGGACACAGCTGAGGCTGTGTTCTCCAACCTCAAGAGTCGCTTCGTTTCGGCTCCCATCCTCGTCGCCCCTGATTCCACACGTCAGTTCGTGGTGGAGGTCGACGCGTCAGAGGTGGGGGTAGGAGCAGTTCTATCCCAGCGCGCGTCCTCAGATGACAAGATGCATCCTTGCGCGTTTTTCTCCCATCGTTTATCACCTGCCGAACGTAACTATGACATTGGTAACAGAGAGTTGTTGGCCGTCAAGTTAGCGTTGGAGGAGTGGCGTCATTGGTTAGATGGGTCGGGGGTACCTTTTATCGTTTGGACCGATCACAAGAACCTTGAATATATTAGATCTGCCAAAAGACTCAACTCCAGACAGGCTCGGTGGGCACTTTTTTTCGGACGTTTTGACTTTACTCTCTCGTACCGCCCGGGTTCCAAGAACATCAAACCCGATTCATTATCTCGTATTTTTGATCCATCCGAACGCCCGGTTACTCCCGAGTGTATTTTACCCGAGAAAGTAGTTATCTCCACACTCGTATGGGAGGTCGAGTCGAAGGTCAAGACGGCCTTAGAAGGGGTAACGCCTCCGCCCGGTTGCCCACCGAATCGTTTGTTTGTGCCGGAGGGGTCACGGTCCGACGTTATTCGATGGGGTCATTGCTCCAACGTGGCTTGTCATCCAGGAGTAAGTCGTACTAGCTACTTAATAAAGCAACGATTCTGGTGGCCATTAATGGCTCGCGACATTCACGATTTTGTTTTGGCTTGTTCAGTTTGTGCCACTGCTAAGACGTCTAACCGACCTCCTGATGGGTTACTTCGACCGCTGTCTGTCCCTTCTAGACCCTGGTCCCACATAGCGCTAGATTTTGTCACCGCCCTCCCGCCCTCTAATGGCATGACGGTTGTTTTAACCGTAGTGGACCGGTTCTCGAAGGCGGCACATTTCATTCCCTTGCCCAAACTACCATCAGCCAAGGAGACAGCGGTCACGGTCATTGATCACGTCTTTCGGTTACATGGCCTCCCGATGGACGTGGTTTCTGACAGAGGTTCCCAGTTTGTGTCCAAATTCTGGCGATAGTTTTGTAGATTATTAGGGGCCACAGTCAGTCTGTCTTCGGGTTATCATCCCCAGAGCAATGGTCAATCTGAGCGAGCCAACCAAGACCTGGAGAGAATGTTGCGATGTTTGGTCTATAAGAATCCTTCGTCCTGGAGCCAACAACTCTCTATGGTTGAGTACGCACATAACTCGTTGCCAGTGTCATCCACGGGCCTTTCTCCGTTTAAGTGTAGCTTAGGATACCAGCCACCTATCTTTCCGAGTCTGGAACCCGAAGTCGCGGTCCCCTCCGCTCACGCCTTCGTCCAGAGGTGTCACCGCACATGGACTAGAGCCCGTGAGACTCTGCTCCATGTGGGGGCGCGCACCAAGGCTAAAGCCGATCGCCACCGGTGTAAGCCACCCGTATACGTCGCTGGTCAAAAGGTGTGGCTTTCTACTAAGAACATTCCTCTCCGCTCCGTGTCTAATAAGCTTGCCCCCAAATTCATTGGCCCGTTCACTGTCACCAAGATTATTAGTCCGGTGACAGTCCGCCTCAAACTTCCTCCAGCGTACAGGAGAATTCATCCCGCCTTTCATGTATCCAAAATAAAACCCGCGTTTCGTTCTCATCTTAATCCGCCTGCCCCGGTTCCTCCCCCGCCGCGACTCGTAGATGGGGAACCTACTTATTCGGTACATCGTATCCTGGACTCGAGACGGAGGGGACGCGGGTTTCAGTACTTGGTGGACTGGGAGGGTTACGGTCCGGAGGAGAGGAGTTGGGTACCTGCTCGAGACATCCTGGATCACTCCCTCATCGATGATTTCAATCGACAGGTAGGGTTGTCTGGGAACGCCAGGAGGCGTTCCTAGGGGAGAGGGTACTGTCACGGTTGGTAGATCCGCTGTCTCATTCTAGTCTGTGTGTTTACGTGTGTGTGTGTGAGTGTGTGGGTGTGTCTCAGTTCATTCATTGTTTCATGTGGGCGTTGTCACTGATCTCCCTATCATCCTGATCTGCGACAGCTGATTGTAATTATCACAGCCTATTTAATGCCCTGTCTTTCGTCCCATGTTTGTCAGATCGTTGTTGATGAATCCCCGTCTGCGTGCCTGCTCCTGTTTGTTTTCCTCGTGTTTCGCCCGCACTGTGCTGGATTGGATTCCTCACTGCTGATCTCACCACGGATTCTTCATTGTCGATCTCACCACGGATTCTTCATTGTCGATGTCACCACGGATTCTTCACGGTCGATCTCACTACGGATTCTTCACTCACCCACTCACTGAGGATCGCCTGTCTCAGCCCCTGTGTCACGCTCTCCTGTTTGCTGTGTTCCTGGCGATCTCCTGTTGGCTGTGCACTGACGATCTCATCAAGAAGAATACTGTATCTGTCATTTACCCTGAGTGTTTATTACAAAATAAACTTATTGTGCACTCGCACTTGTTTCCTATCAGTTTGTCGTTACAGTTTTAAACTACTCTTTATTGTCAGAACATATCATGACAAACAGGTGAACATTTCACAAATCTGAGGTAAAACATTCAAACATTTTTTGTCAACACCGTCAGTTTTTCAGTCAACACCGTCAGATCTTCGTCAACAGCGTTGGATGTTTGTATGTTTTTGTTAATTTTTTGGGGGGAAAAAATATTCTTCCTTCAGTTTATGTTGTTTTTTTAATAAAGGACCATCTGATCTACATCCTCTTATGTTTTATTTATTTAAGGAATTTGTTTTTACAATATTGAAATTAAAATGCAAATATTTAGAAATCTGAGTTTTCAGAATAGTGTGGCATCACAACTTAAGTTTATATATTGTATTTTTTTTACATATCAGAGTAACTGAACACTATTACAATATACTTCAGAACTTTAGATTCTTGTTGAATTTGAAGAATTAAAATTGTATACTTTTTAGTGTGTCTGACGGAGTTGACACAAATCCAGTTCTGAAGGGAAACATGTTTATTTGTTAAAAATGTGTTTTTATTTAGAACCTGTTCCTCAACCTGGTCTCATAGGATTCCGTGAAAAATAAGGCCCTTAACTCAAAATCCGTGGAGCCATCACGGAATCGCCCCAAATTCCGTGATGCGGCCACGGATATTACTCCAGCGCAAGTCAATGACACTGACCTTCCGTGGTCCACACACGGATACCCGTTTCAATGACGGAGTACAGATCTCACTCAATGGACGTGCTTTCTCATTTGGAAACGCAACATTTGAAGTATTTGTTACTTTTCCAACATCAAATGCCATAATGACGTTAACCTATTGCATTGTCCTGTCATCATAAAATTTCGGTTTGTTTCAGTTAGCCTAACCAAAGTCCCGTGATGGCACCATGCACGGACCTCAACAACCTGACCTCACTCATGGACGTTGTAATGTTGCTGGCTTGTTTAGGAACTTATAAGCTTTAGGTCGACTGTGTTGCAATGGCATGTAATTAACTTGATATTTTGTCTCGTCCTGTCATCATAAAATCCAGTTTGATGGCGTTTTACACCTATTGCTCACTTGGCTATGTATAGTCAGATCTAAAATCTGTGGTAGGAGCACGGAGTGAGTCTGTGGTGAGACCACGGATAACTCCAACGCGCAAGTCAATGACACTCATCTTCCGTGGTCCACACACGGATACCCGTTTCAATGAACAGATCTCACTCAATGGACGTGCTTTCTCATTTGGAAACACAACAATTTATTTCTTTTCCAACACCAAATACCATAAAGACTTTAACCTCTCTGTTATTGTAGCTGTTGCATTGTCCTGCCATCATAAAAATTCAGTCTGATTCTGTTAGCCTAACTGAAGTCCCGTGATGGCACCACGGACCTCAACAACCTGAGCTCACTCACTGGATGTTGTAATGTTGCTGGCTTGTTTAGACACTTGAAAGCTTTATGTCGACTGTGTTGCAATTTTGTCTTGTCCTGTCATCATAATATCCAGTTTGATGGCGTTTTACACCTATTGCTTGCTTGGCTATAGTCAGATCTAAAATCTGTGATAGGAGCACGGATTGAGTCTGTGGTGAGACCACGGATAACTCCAACGTTCGTGATATGGTCACGTAATATAATCTATTGATTCGTGCCACGGACACGTTTATTTCGTTATTTTTCGTCTTTCGTGATCACAGCTCGATTATTTCTGCCTGTCGGCTGCAGCAGAGAAGCTGTTTAATCAGCATTTATTCACGAGATCTTATCTTATCGTGGTTTTTGTATTTTTTTTAATGTTATTATTTCGGTCTTATTGCCAGGGAAGCTGGATTGCTTTGCTGTTTATTGATATTTTCAAAATTATATTTTACGAAATCGCGCTGAAGAAGTCTCGTTCCGAACACATCGCGATATTTGGCATCAGTTCACGAGTGTCAGCTGTTGGTAAGTAGCCTAGTAAATAAATACCTAAATACGCTGTCCTAATAATGTGTGATATAATGTATTTTCTGTTTGTCGATATTAATCTGCCATTATATCTGCCATTTCCACGGAGACTTTGCGTTTCATTGCTTTCTAATTCAAAATAGGGTGATTACACGTGACACTGCCTGTCACGTGACGTGCTATAGGCCTAGATATATCAGATTAAAAATAGTACAATTAGTTCCAAAGTTGTATTTGTAGTAGAAGCACAGTAAAAACAATACTTACCATGCTTTTACCACTGTAACATTAGTTCTCTTACGAGAGGTTCTCTCGTATTGCGTAGTTAGCTTACGCTACGGGAAAGCCTTTCTTTCTCGAGATACTGAAGCCAAAAATTATCCTTAATTTTTATAATCTTGTCAACGCAGTGCGGCAGCCTGCAGACCTAGGGCAAGCTAACTAGCGTGCCCATTGGCTGCCCTGCGGCAACTGCAGCAGCCTACCGCTGAGCCCTTGGCGTGACGTCACGACCAATGAGCGCGCTTGGCGCGCTTAATGCGTCACAGCCCGCGAAAAGGGGTGTGGCTTAGCGTATATAAACAGGGCTCGGAGGCTGCTTCTCTGATTTCTGTCTTTTCAGCGAAGCTCTTCGCATCGCTGCTCTCTGAGGAAGCCGCCGTCGAAACAAGCGACCAGCACGCCGAGGATCTCAGCCTGAGGACGCCGGCCGCCTTCGCCGCCTTCAGCTTTCCCTGCCTGCTTCGCTATCCGGCGATCATATCCTTTACTGCTCTGTTTTGTATGTGTTTGTGTGTTCGCCCCGCGACACACTTTTGCATCTAAAAGAGCGCGAGGCGTTGTTGCAAATGCCTCGCTCATCCTGTGGCTCGTGCAGAGCCCCGCTCAGCGATGGAGACCGCCACGTGGTTTGCGCTCTCTGCCTGGGCTTCGACCACGCAGCCCGCGCCCTCTCCTCGGGCGGCTGCGAACAGTGTGAGGACTTGCCGATGTCGACCCTGCGGGCTCGACTCGCCATGTTTGACGATCCTCCACCTTCCCCGGCTGCCTCTTCAGGGCCGCGTAAGAAGAAACGCCGCTCTCAAAGGCCTCCAGAGCCGGTGGTTATAGCTGAGCGCTCGCCGGAGCCCCTCCCGCGAGCCTCGCTTTCTCCTTCTCCCCCGCCCTTCACCGACGCGCAGCGGCCGGCTACTGCCCGCACTGCCGTCGCCTCAGGGGATGAAGCAGATGACGCCGCTGACAGCTGCTCTCTGCTTGCTTCGGACAGCGAGGAGTGGTCGGGCTCTCACCGCTCCGCCTCCTCGACTCCTGAGTCTGGCAGGTCCCGCTCCAGTGTCGACGCGGAGCTTATCCGCCTCCTCACCAAAGCGGTCGACCGACTGGGGTTGGACTGGTCCCCACCCAAGGAGCCCGCGCCTAACCGACTCGACGGGTGTTTTCTGCCTAGCCGCCGCCAAGCGCCAGCCTCTAGGTCAGCACCCTTCCTGCCTGAGCTCCACCAGGAGCTGTCGAAGTCGTGGAACGCGCCCTTCTCCGCTAGACTCCGCTCGTCTGTCTCCTCGGCTCTCTCCCAGGTGGACGGGGCCGCCGAGAAAGGCTATACCGGCATCCCTTCCGTTGAGGAAGCGGTGGCAACGCACCTTTGCCCGCCGTCTGCTAGATGGCGCTCAAAGTCTGCCCTGCCGTCTAAAGCCTGCAGGACCACATCAGCTCTCGCCGGCCGCGCATTCGCCGCCTCCGGCCAAGCTGCTTCTGCCCTGCACTCGATGGCTGTTCTTCAGATCCTGCAAGCCGACCTCCTCCGCGAATTGGACGAGAAGGGCTCGGATCATACAGCCTTAACAGATCTGCGCAGCGCGACGGACCTTTCGCTCCGTGCTACTAAGACCGCTGCACAAGCCATCGGCAGATCTATGGCCGCGCTCACCGTCATCGACAGACACTTATGGTTGACGCTGGCGGATATGAGTGAGTCAGAACGCGCTGTCTTCCTCAACGCCCCGCTCTCGCCCACCGGCCTCTTCGGCCCTGCGGTCAGCGGGATTGTGGACCGCTTCTCTGAAGTGCAGAAGGCGTCGCAGGCTATGAATCTCTTCCTGCCTCGCCGCTCGAGCCCAGCCGCAGGCCGCTCTCAAGCTCAGCCTCCTGCGCGCAGCTCCACACAGCGCTCGTCTCGGCCACCAACCACTTCGCAGCGACGCCAGGGCGGCCGCCCTAGGTCGCGCTCGACCAGCCGTCACAGACCGCCGCCCCCCCGGGGTCCGCGTCCCAAGATAACGCTGAAGTCTGAGCCCGCGAAGTCCTCCTAGCACCCGCAGGGAGGAAGAGATGGCTGAGTCCCGCTGCGGCCGGACCGCCATCAAAACGCCCAGCTCTGTCAGTCCCCTCAGTGCAGGCTACTGCAGCAGCTTACACCGCAGCCAACGAGCCAGTAATACCACTCGCTCGCCTGCACACAAACGCCGTTTTTACGGCGGCCCAAATAAATCTCAGAAAGAGTGTAAATTCGGGCTTTCCGGCTCCGGCCGAAGGTGTTGTAAGTGTAGAAAATGTGCCCACTCCCACGTGCTCACTGCTTCACACAAACACGATCCCCATGGTAACGTGTTCAGAGCGCTCTCTCATAAAGCGGTCACACGCCGCTCGAGTAATAAGTGTAGTAAATGTGCCCACAACTCTGTGCTCACATCTACCTGTAACTCGCTCTGCCACTTGGTTACCCCGGGCAACAGCGGCTCAAGCCGAGGGTGTTATAAGTGTAGAAAATGTGCCCACTCCCATGTGCTCACTGCTTCACACAAACAGGGTCCCCATGGTAACGCGTACAGAGCGCTCTCTCATAAAGCGGTCGCAAGCCGCTCGAGTATTAAATGTAGGAAATGTGCCCACAACCTTGTGCTCACACCTACCCGCTGCTCGCTCTGCCAGCCAGTTACCTTGGGTCACGGATCCTCTAAAGCTCCCAAACACTGGCCGTGTCATAAGTGTAAACCCTGCGCCCGCTCACGAGCACGCGCACTCACTTGTAGACATGATAATCCCCACGCCTCTCTCGCGCCTGGGTTGTTTGACAGCAAATCACGCTCCATCCGATGGGACCGAGCTACTGAACGCTGTACAGTCGGCCAATACTGTTTACCAGCCCCCGTGTTCGAGCACCAGCGGCGCGCGCGCCGCGCCTTTCTCTCTGATACAGGCTCCCCATCCCGCGCAGCGCGGCGATCTGAGCCCAGAGACCATTCGACCCCTAGCTATGCATGCGGAAGCATGGGAAGCGATTCAGGGCGCGTCAGAATGGGTGCTGAAAACTATAAAACACGGCTATTCGCTTCAATTCGCTCGTCGCCCTCCGCGCTATACAGCACAGACGGAGACGAGAGTGAGTTCAGAAGCGGCGCACTTGCTTCAAGCAGAAATAGCGAAGCTGCTGCGCAAAGGGGCTATAGAACAGGTTCATCCTTCTTTGAGCGAGTCGGGCTTTTACAGCCGCTACTTCCTCGTGCCCAAGAAGGACGGAGCGTTCAGACCTATTTTAGATCTGAGACATCTGAACAAAGCCCTCATGAGACGGCCGTTCAAGATGATCACAACCAGAAAAATCCTCGCGCAGATTCGCCCAGGAGACTGGTTTATCTCTCTCGATCTAAAAGACGCATACTTTCAGATCCAGATAACTCCCCGTCACAGGCCATTCTTGAGATTCGCCTTCGAGGGTCGAGTATATCAGTACACAGTCCTGCCGTTCGGCCTGTCTTTGGCACCCCGTACATTTACGAAATGCATGGACACGGCCCTCGCTCCCCTGAGGAAACAGGGAATGCGAATACTGAATTATCTGGACGATTGGCTTATTCTAGCGCAGTCAGAGACGGAACTTGTGTCTCACAGAACAGCGCTTCTCAGCCATCTGGAGGAGCTGGGTCTCTCGGTCAACTGGACCAAGAGCTCGCTATCACCCCGTCAGTCAATTTCCTTTCTTGGAATAGAACTGGACTCGGTGGCTATGACGGCCAGACTGTCGGAGCAGCGCGCGCGCCGCATCCGCCTTCTCGCCGCATCCCTCCAAATAGGCAGCCGGGTTCCGCTGAGGACATTCCAGCGTATCCTGGGGCATATGGCCTCAGCTGCAGCAGTGCTCCAGCTGGGTTTACTGCGCATGCGCCCGCTCCAACGCTGGCTGAAAATGCGCGTGCCCCACCAAGCCTGGGCGGCCGGCGGCTTGCGAGTCAGAGTGAATCAGGGATGCATTTCAGCCCTGCAGCCCTGGCTGGCAGCCGAATGGTATCACACAGGAGTGACTATGGGAGTGATTTCACACCGGAAAGTTGTCTCGACAGACGCTTCCAACCTAGGTTGGGGAGCGCTCTTCGAAGGCAGACCGGTCTATGGCCGCTGGTCAGACCAGGAGAATCTCCTACACATAAACTGTCTAGAGATGCTCGCGGTCGAGAAAGCGCTCAAACACTTCCTCCCATTCCTCCACGGTCACCATGTTCTAGTCCGTACGGACAATACATCGGTAGTGGCCTACGTGAATCACCAGGGCGGTGTCAGATCAAAGATGCTCTGCACCCTGGCGGAACGCCTCCTCGTGTGGGCTCAGCACTCTCTGCGCTCGCTGAGAGCCGCGCATGTGCCTGGCCACCTGAACGAGGGCCCCGACAGACTGTCCAGGGACAACGTTCCCCCTGGGGAGTGGTCTCTACACCCCCAAACAGTCCAGTCACTGTGGCGACGGTTCGGCAGAGCGAAAGTCGACCTTTTTGCGTCAAAAGACAACGCTCACTGCCCAGAGTTCTTCTCGAAGAACGAGGACGCGCTGGCCCAGATCTGGCCCAGCGGCCCGTTGTACGCTTTTCCCCCGGTCTCTCTGCTGCCTCAGGTCATCGAGAGAATCAGGGAAGCGCGCCACTCAGTGCTCCTCATAGCCCCATGCTGGGAGAACCAAGCTTGGTTCCCGGATCTAATACAGCTGGCAGACTCAGCCCCCTGGCCGATACCGGTGAGGAGAGACCTCCTCTCTCAAGCACGCGGATCGATATGGCATCCCCATCCAGAGCGCTGGTCTCTGCATGCGTGGAGCCTCAACGATTACACGCTAATCTGCCAGACGGGGTCATGAACACGATCATACAATCTAGAGCCCCCTCTACGAGGCGGCTCTACATGTCGAAATGGTCAGTGTTTAACACATGGTGCACTGCTAAGGGGCTCGATCCACAGACATGTGGGGTATCGCGAGTACTGTGTTTCCTTCAAGAGCTACTGGACGCGGGCAGGTCCCCCTCCACGCTCAAAGTCTATGTTGCGGCCATTTCAGCGCTCTCGGTTTCTGAGCAGGGCCGCGCATTAGGAAGGAACGAGCTCGTCATCCGCTTCCTTAGGGGAGCCAGGAGGATGAACCCCCCGCGACCCCCCTCGGTTCCTATGTGGGATCTCTCTCTGGTCTTGGAGGCCCTGAGAGCGCATCCCTTCGAACCCTTGGAAACTGTGGATATGAAATACCTCACGCTCAAAACCGTTTTTCTGATAGCACTGTCGTCAGTCAAACGAGTGGGAGACCTTCACGCGTTATCTGTTAACGCCGCGTGCCTCGAGTTCGGACCTAATGACTCCAAAGTCATTCTCAGACCGAGGCATGGGTACGTTCCAAAAATTTTGGGCACTCCCTTCAGAGCACAGGTCATTTCCCTCTCAGCCCTGCCGACGCACGGCAGCGAGGCCGATAGTAATCTCCTCTGCCCGGTCAGGGCGTTGAGAAACTACATTTCACGGTCCGCCGCTTTCAGGCGCTCGGATCAGCTCTTTGTTTCGTTTGGTGGGCGCACCAAGGGTCTCGCCGCCTCGAAACACAGCCTGTCCAGATGGATAGTGGACGCTATTGCTGCTGCTTATGCGTCTAAAGACCTGCAGTGCCCATTGGGCGTTCGAGCTCATTCCACTAGAGGCATGGCCTCGTCGTGGGCATGGTCCAGCGGGATTCCCATTCATGACATTTGTGCAGCGGCAGGCTGGGCCTCCCCCTCCACGTTTGTTAGGTTTTACAACCTGGATGTTCCCGCCTTGCAGGCGAAAGTCTTATCAGTCTAAGTCTCGCGTATGCCAGCCCACTATCTGTGCGCGGGCTACGTTGTGTGATTTAGCTCTACTGGTTGAGCTGCACTATACAGGGAATTGGCAGTTAGGACCGGCCGTGCCGCTCCTAACCCCCTAGTGTGTGCTTATGTACGGCGCTAGCCCTCTTCGGGCTGCCCGGCTCTCCGCTATCACGTTCCCCGGGCTCTCCCTGGGACTCATTCAGTGGATGCTGGGCGCGCACGGCGTTGACAAGGGCGTTCCCGTAGCGTAAGCTAACTACGCAATACGAGAGAACCTCTCGTAAGAGAACGTTTCGGTTACTCACGTAACCTCTGTTCTCTCTAGAAGAGGGAACGAGTATTGCGTAGCCCGCCGTGCTCGCGCCACGAGCTCATTTCGCTTCATGCGACAGAAACCAGAGAAGCAGCCTCCGAGCCCTGTTTATATACGCTAAGCCACACCCCTTTTCGCGGGCTGTGACGCATTAAGCGCGCCAAGCGCGCTCATTGGTCGTGACGTCACGCCAAGGGCTCAGCGGTAGGCTGCTGCAGTTGCCGCAGGGCAGCCAATGGGCACGCTAGTTAGCTTGCCCTAGGTCTGCAGGCTGCCGCACTGCGTTGACAAGATTATAAAAATTAAGGATAATTTTTGGCTTCAGTATCTCGAGAAAGAAAGGCTTTCCCGTAGCGTAAGCTAACTACGCAATACTCGTTCCCTCTTCTAGAGAGAACAGAGGTTACGTGAGTAACCGAAACGTTTTACTGTGATAAGTGTAGTAAAAAGACAGTAATCACAAAACTTACCATGCTTTTACCACACTATTGGTAGTTTTAATGTGATACTTATTGTAAATGCACAGTAACCACAACACTTACCATGCTTTTACCACAGTAACCCTAGTTTTACTGTGATAGGGCGTGGTAAAAGGACAGTAACCACAAAATTTACCATGCTTTAAACCTCAGTAACCTTAATTTTACTGTGATTGGTGTAGTAAAGGACAGTAATCACAAAATTTACCATGCTTTAAACCTCAGTAACCTTAGTTTTACTGTGATTGGTGTAGTAAAGGACAGTGATCACAAAATTTACCATGCTTTTACCTGTATTGATAGTTTTAAAGTGATATTTGTTGTAAATGCATATTAACCACAACACTTGCCATGCTTTTGTCACGGGGTGACTAAATACATCAGTCCCCTGTAAAGCGGAACTAAAATTTGTCGCGACTCCCCCGGAACCTAAACAGTGAAACACCTACACAGCCTGAACCAGCGTAAGCGCCCCGTAAACAGGAATTAATTATCCGAGATCACCGGCAGCTGGGCCCGAGGTGAGCGAGGGCTGAGAATGAGACACGTTGTCTAAGAGGAGCATAAAAGGAGAGGTAAAGGGAAGCTGCGGTGTGTTTTTGGGGTGGTGCCTGTGCAGTGCTTACAGCAATGTTTGGAGCTGAGTTCGGGGCTGAGCTGTGATGAGAGTGAATGGGCTGCGGGCACGGTCATTCAAGGGCAGGTGTTGATTCAGGTACGTTCGTGGAAAGAGGGAAGACGCTGGAATAAGGAAAACTTGATGAGAACTGTGAGTACAAGATTCGATCGCTGACTTTTCATATATGAAGATGGTTGCTGTAAATGCGGATTAGGAAATGGGCAACGGCCTTAAGCTTTGTATTTCCCCTTGGAGTGATGACTTACAGTGATGAAGTGATGTGATGCACGGTCTCGTTGTGTGAATTTATACACTTAAATCTGCTGGAGCCTATCTACTGACCTGCATTACAATACTGTGATTGTGTGAAGAAGTTAACTATGATATATCTTACAGAGAAGAAAAACGTTGTGAAATACTGAATCATTGACTGTGAGAAACTGTTCATCGGCTGCTTTGCAGTGAAAGACTCCAGTTCTCTGTGTATAAGCCCGCCTCTGAGGAAGACTGTGAGAAACTGTTCATCGGCTGCTTTGCAGTGAAAGACTCCAGTTGTAAGTCCCCTGTCTTCTGTGAACCACGAAGATTTACATGAATGCTCACCTGTCTGCTTTGCAGAATTAACTCCTCTCACCAGCTCTGTGTATAAGCCCGCCTCTGAGGAAGACTGTGAGAAACTGTTCATCGGCTGCTTTGCAGTGAAAGACTCCAGTTGTAAGTCCCCTGTCTTCTGTGAACCACGAAGATTTACATGAATGCTCACCTGTCTGCTTTGCAGAATTAACTCCTCTCACCAGCTCTGTGTGTAAGCCCGCCTCTGAGGAAGACTGTGAGAAACTGTTCATCGGCTGCTTTGCAGTGAAAGACTCCAGTTCTCTGTGTGTAAGCCCGCCTCTGAGGAAGACTGTGAGAAACTGTTCATCGGCTGCTTTGCAGTGAAAGACTCCAGTTCTCTGTGTATAAGCCCGCCTCTGAGGAAGACTGTGAGAAACTGTTCATCGGCTGCTTTGCAGTGAAAGACTCTAGTTGTAAGTCCCCTGTCTTCTGTGAACCACGAAGATTTACATGAATGCTCACCTGTCTGCTTTGCAGAATTAACTCCTCTCACCAGCTCTGTGTATAAGCCCGCCTCTGAGGAAGACTGTGAGAAACTGTTCATCGGCTGCTTTGCAGTGAAAGACTCCAGTTCTCTGTGTATAAGCCCGCCTCTGAGGAAGACTGTGAGAAACTGTTCATCGGCTGCTTTGCAGTGAAAGACTCCAGTTGTAAGTCCCTTGTCTTCTGTGAACCACGAAGATTTACATGAATGCTCACCTGTCTGCTTTGCAGAATTAACTCCTCTCACCAGCTCTGTGTATAAGCCCGCCTCTGAGGAAGACTGTGAGAAACTGTTCATCGGCTGCTTTGCAGTGAAAGACTCCAGTTGTAAGTCCCTTGTCTTATGTGAACCACGAAGATTTACATGAATGCTCACCTGTCTGCTTTGCAGAATTAACTCCTCTTATCAGCTCTGTGTGTAAGCCCGCCTCTGAGGAAGACTGTGAGAAACTGTTCATCGGCTGCTTTGCAGTGAAAGACTCCAGTTCTCTGTGTATAAGCCCGCCTCTGAGGAAGACTGTGAGAAACTGTTCATCGGCTGCTTTGCAGTGAAAGACTCCAGTTGTAAGTCCCTTGTCTTCTGTGAACCACGAAGATTTACATGAATGCTCACCTGTCTGCTTTGCAGAATTAACTCCTCTCACCAGCTCTGTGTATAAGCCCGCCTCTGAGGAAGACTGTGAGAAACTGTTCATCGGCTGCTTTGCAGTGAAAGACTCCAGTTGTAAGTCCCTTGTCTTATGTGAACCACGAAGATTTACATGAATGCTCACCTGTCTGCTTTGCAGAATTAACTCCTCTTATCAGCTCTGTGTGTAAGCCCGCCTCTGAGGAAGACTGTGAGAAACTGCCATTGGCTGCTCTACAGTAAAAGAATCCAGTTGGTCATCCTTTCGCCTGCCCTGTGCGTTTGTCCGCCTTTGGGAAAGACGGAAGGGAAAGCCGCCGCCGTCTGGTGGGCGGTGAAAGACCTTGGTCAGAAGACCCACGCTCCTGGCCGTAAACCCCCCCCCCTTTCTCTTCCTCCTTCCGAGACATACGTACCATACACTTACCTGACGGCAATTCCACGAACCCCTTTAGTCTCCCTTTCTGGCCTGGGAACCGAAGAAATCCTACTCACCGGACCTCTACCTTTTAAGACTTTTAACCTTCTAATTCATAAATAAAATATACCTTTTTGATTATTCTGTCTGTTGTTGTCTTGCTTGGCCTCTGTCCGACCCCCCAAGGGTGAAAGGGGTTCCAGGGGTGGGTGCAGCCTGATTGGCCCACCCCGGCCTGTGACACTTTTAATGCTTTATAATGTAACATCCAATATTTGTAAGGTAAATCAGTACTTTTTCCTTTAAATAATCCTATATATTGTACATAATGATATTTTCTTTTCTCTTTTTTCAGCTGAAAAGACCAAAGGGGCCTTTCGGACTCAGTCAGCCCATTATTGTTGGAGGAGAAGTAAACGGAGGAGACGGACAGCTGCAAAGGCAAATATTCGCAATGGTATGTATGTGTTAGTTTTAACCCTAAATCAAACATTTTATCAAGCATTTGTTGTTTCTTAAAACTTTTCTCACAAAACCCATAGCCCAATCAGGACAAACATAGTCTGAAAGACTTAATAATTCACAAGATTTAACAGGTTGTCAAATTCGTACGATCTCGTACATATTTGTATACTCATACACAATCTTGCAGCTTTTACTCCTAGTGCTGTCATTGGCTACTGCCTCAATTCCTGTACATATTTATCGCGATATTTGTAAATCAGTTGCGCCACTTCTTGGAAAGTTGTCGGATGTCACACACACTGTCAGAAAGTTTATATTAATTGCAAATTGGTCCCGTCTGTTTATGTTCCAGTGATGCATGATGTCTCTCCACACCTCATAACCTACCTCTGTTTGCAAGAGTGGAAAAGCTTATGTGACTTGTCACATGACATCAGATACCCGATTATTTTGTCATAATCAGATCAGTAACACTGCTCATAACTGTCCCGTTTGCATGTAAATCATTTTCATATGATTATTGCTTGCTATTAAAGACATACTTTTATTCATAGAAATGACCACATATCAGTGAACTTATTACATAAAAATGCTTTTAACATTTAATTATGCAACACTCTTTACAGAAAACATATCATACAGTTATAAACTGACTATTTGCAAGTAATGTATTAAAATTACCTTCCTTTCTGTTTTGCAGGATTACTACCAATATCAATCTCAACAGCTCTTTTAAGAGCCAACCATTACAAGAGCTACTAGTGAGTCGCAGTGAATCTTGCCGTGATCAGCCCTTTCCAGATGAAGTTTCTAGAATATTGCAATCAGTATTTACTCATCAAATGTTTTCTCCTGAATCATATGGTAAATTAACTTATTTAATACTGTCTTAATTTATGTTTCAGGAACAATAGTAATTGCACATAGAGTAAGTCGAGACTTTCTTGTTTTACAGCAGAGAAGGAAGACCAGTCCTTATATCAACGCAAGCTAATCGACTAAGTCCTTTGTTTCGGGTGAGGAAAGGAACATCTGGTGCCCAAAGACGACAGAAAAGTGAGCGAGTCCATTGTTATGTCTTGAATTGAAACAATGCTGTAAAATGTAGTACATAATTTGATGTTGACAAATTTACATTGTACAGGTTATCACTTGGTTTTTGATCATGTGAAGCTCTTGAAACAAGTGACAGAAGAGTATGTTGTCTGGAAAGAAATCAAGCATCACTGGCAAAGGCTCAAAAGAGACCATGCCTTTCTTAAAAATCTTTTAAAATAGGTTGCTGTTGATATGGGTAAAACAGTTTTTGTTCAGTACTTGGCTTATATTATGTGCTCCAATATTATATATTATATATCTATATATAATACTTAAATGTGTATATTATATAATGTACTGACTGCTGCTTTGTGTAAGGATTTATGTAAGGAACAGGAAACTCTGGCCCTTTGCATTCTACTTTTTGAGGTTAATTAAGAGATAACCTCCAACCCTAATTGAGCACATCTGAAAATTTTAACCAAAGTCTTTAAGTTTACTTCTAGACAATAGGCAGGAGGGTTTGAGGTCGGAGCTAAATCTGCAGGACAGTGGACGCTGAGGGCCAGAGTAAACCATCACTGCTTTAAAAAACGCAGAACGTAAGCTGACCCGACTGTCCATTAAACAACTTCATTTGAATGGTTTCTGTTTTCTGTTTTACTTTCAGACCAGGACTGGAGAACGCCTGACAATGGGATGTTGAGACTTCTTCCTCTGGTTGAGAAAAGCTACACCACATCAGTGATCACATCTTCTGTTCTTCAACTGAACAAACTGTTTAGACGAGGAAGAAGAACACGAACACGATAGAGACGTACAGGGAAGAGCAAGAAACCAGTTTAGCTGTGATAATGAATCATTATTTTCCAACACTATCAAATCTGTTTTCTGTAGGTGACTGAATATGATTCTCTGGCACTAATTTTATGGCTTCAGCAGCTGTGAATGGACTATTATGATGTTAATGTATTTTGAAGACACATTTTTATTTATCTTGAATCTCATTTGTCTTTATGCTACTTTATTAACTTTATGCTTTGTCCTCCAATAAAGTGTTGTTTAATAAAGTATGGTGACTACTGTGTATTGAAAGTGGTGTTTGGGACAGTAAATAGACATTTTTATTTGAGAAATTTTAATTTCTTATTTCTTTAGTTTAATTAATTAATAAATAACTAGGCCTACATATAATTAATAACTTATAAATTACTACATATAATTAATGACCAAGATTCTTTTACTTGGGACATAAAAAAATTTAGATCTGGTTAATGATATTTGGGACAACAATGCAACAAAAGTTGCACATACTTGCATGTATGCCAGTTTGCAGTTAAATAAAAGGAAGCTATGTGAATAACAAGAGGCTCCAGTGGGCTATCTTGCTATAATACTTAACGCTTAATTGAAGATGATCCATGTTGATCATTCTAGTACATCTACAACTGCTTTTCGAATGATATATATCACTGCAGATATATAGCATATATCACTGATGTCAGGCATATAAGCATGCAGCAATCAGAGGGGGTGAAAAGGAAATGTTGGCACTGTTTTTTTTGTTGTTTTACTGAATGGTGCATTACCCTTGCGTAATAGTAATAGTGTGTGTAGATCTGTGTAGATTGTACGGCCCAGCAATGGCCCCCAGAAGAGCAAACAAATGCACATTTCAAATGGCTGTAACTCAAAGTCCGGTTAGTGTATCAAAGAGAAAATCGGCAGGACGACTGCTTATGCTATGTATAATAAATAATGTTGGCCACAGTTTTCAGATATATATGTAAAGCTGCCATAAAGTTATTTTTAAAATGCTCACAGTAAAATATCAAATTTCAGCCTGTCCCTTATATATGTCATAAAGGTTTGCACAATGAACAGATTTAGATATCCAGTTTTCCATTAAATATATGATTTATTTAACATTTATTGTTTTATTACTAAACGTTTTAAACTACATTACCCACATATCTCTGTCATTCTATCAGTGGAACAGGAAGCATTGTTCTGTAGTTCATTGAAATGTGCAGACATGCTTAGGGTTAGGGTTAGGATCTCGGTAAAGGAGTAATTTCTCACATTATAGAGACACTTTATAGTTAGCTTAATGTATAACTAATGTAATAATAATACCAAACCATACTTTGTCACATGAAGCGCCGTTTTATATGGGTTAAACGATTGTCCAATCACAGCGAGTTCTGCGATAAACACACAGCCAATAAAAACCCAGCTGAACATATGCATCACACTTACATGCCCATTTATGGTAAATGATGACAGATCTCTTCTGGTTCCGGCTGCAGGGATAGATACCTTAAATATTAAATATTTAGGCTGTTAAACGTATTATTTCTAATTAAATCACAAAACTCATATTTAAAAACAAAAGACTCCTTTGTGTGGTTACCATCCAAAAACGAGTTCACATGATCAATGACACAAATTTGCTTATTTTATTAGACTGATGCATAAATACATTTGAAAGAGAAACTTTTTTCTAAGCAATGGCCAACAGCAGGAGTAGTTTTGCAGTATTTTAATTAAAGATAATTGCATGTAGGCCTACTAAAGTGCTTCTAACATTTACAGTGTATGTAGTCAAAGATATATCAATTATATTCAAATAAATGTAACAAAAGCACAATGAATGGACACAATTTTGAAAGCTTATTCCAATATTTAATGTCAAACTGTTTAAAGACAAATGTAACACCAAAACTACAGCACAACAGTATAAAATCAGTTAATTAAAAATATCCAGATACAGGAGCAATCTATTATAGTGACACATACATTAACGTTAAAAAAAATTTGCTATGATGAAGTTATATATTTACCAACCAAAAGATGAGATTCAACTTTGTTATGTGAAAATTTGTTTCGTCGCTTTAAAGAACAATTAGGCAAAAACATAAGCACAGCATTTTACATTCTCAACTTTCATTCTATATCCTTGTGATTATTGGTCACTTTTATCGTAACTATGCAATGAATATGTCCTTTAGCAAAACACCTGATGAGCACTGACCCTTTTTTATAAAGGCATTAGGCAGAAATCAAGTACAGTTCATGAAGCTGAAAAGAGAAAACAAAATGCTTTAACAATATGAAAAAAGATAAATCACTATATTCAATATTGGTTCTGCATATATCGAAGTGATCCTGAGGAGGAGTGGGACTCCACATGAAGACTTTCAGAAACTGTGACAGCAAAGGGTGCACCTCGCTGGACACATCCTACACATGCCCAAACAACAACACCCAAAGACAGTTAGGAAGTGGACACCACCAGAAGGATGCAGGAGACAGGGAAGACCAAGGAAGACACATAGACAGATGTTTCACGAAGATCTGAAGAATGTCAGTGTCCCATGGAAAGATGTGAAGAACTTGGCCACGGATCGAATACGCTGGAGGACACTTGTTGCCCAATGTTCCCAGCACAGGACTTGATGATGACGTTGTGAGTTTATCCATAACCGTGGGATATGTTTTCTGTAAAGAGTGTTGCATAATTAAATGTTAAAAGCATTTTTATGTAATAAGTTCACTGATATGTGGTCATTTCTATGAATAAAAGTATGTCTTTAATAGCAAGCAATAATCATATGAAAATGATTTACATGCAAACGGGACAGTTATGAGCAGTGTTACTGATCTGATTATGACAAAATAATCGGGTATCTGATGTCATGTGACAAGTCACATAAGCTTTTCCACTCTTGCAAACAGAGGTAGGTTATGAGGTGTGGAGAGACATCATGCATCACTGGAACATAAACAGACGGGACCAATTTGCAATTAATATAAACTTTCTGACAGTGTGTGTGACATCCGACAACTTTCCAAGAAGTGGCGCAACTGATTTACAAATATCGCGATAAATATGTACAGGAATTGAGGCAGTAGCCAATGACAGCACTAGGAGTAAAAGCTGCAAGATTGTGTATGAGTATACAAATATGTACGAGATCGTACGAATTTGACAACCTGTTAAATCTTGTGAATTATTAAGTCTTTCAGACTATGTTTGTCCTGATTGGGCTATGGGTTTTGTGAGAAAAGTTTTAAGAAACAACAAATGCTTGATAAAATGTTTGATTTAGGGTTAAAACTAACACATACATACCATTGCGAATATTTGCCTTTGCAGCTGTCCGTCTCCTCCGTTTACTTCTCCTCCAACAATAATGGGCTGACTGAGTCCGAAAGGCCCCTTTGGTCTTTTCAGCTGAAAAAAGAGAAAAGAAAATATCATTATGTACAATATATAGGATTATTTAAAGGAAAAAGTACTGATTTACCTTACAAATATTGGATGTTACATTATAAAGCATTAAAAGCATGGCAAGTGTTGTGGTTAATATGCATTTACAACAAATATCACTTTAAAACTATCAATACAGGTAAAAGCATGGTAAATTTTGTGATCACTGTCCTTTACTACACCAATCACAGTAAAACTAAGGTTACTGAGGTTTAAAGCATGGTAAATTTTGTGATTACTGTCCTTTACTACACCAATCACAGTAAAATTAAGGTTACTGAGGTTTAAAGCATGGTAAATTTTGTGGTTACTGTCCTTTTACCACGCCCTATCACAGTAAAACTAGGGTTACTGTGGTAAAAGCATGGTAAGTGTTGTGGTTACTGTGCATTTACAATAAGTATCACATTAAAACTACCAATAGTGTGGTAAAAGCATGGTAAGTTTTGTGATTACTGTCTTTTTACTACACTTATCACAGTAAAACTAATGTTACAGTGGTAAAAGCATGGTAAGTATTGTTTTTACTGTGCTTCTACTACAAATACAACTTTGGAACTAATTGTACTATTTTTAATCTGATATATCTAGGCCTATAGCACGTCACGTGACAGGCAGTGTCACGTGTAATCACCCTATTTTGAATTAGAAAGCAATGAAACGCAAAGTCTCCGTGGAAATGGCAGATATAATGGCAGATTAATATCGACAAACAGAAAATACATTATATCACACATTATTAGGACAGCGTATTTAGGTATCTATTTACTAGGCTACTTACCAACAGCTGACACTCGTGAACTGATGCCAAATATCGCGATGTGTTCGGAACGAGACTTCTTCAGCGCGATTTCGTAAAATATAATTTTGAAAATATCAATAAACAGCATAGCAATCCAGCTTCCCTGGCAATAAGACCGAAATAATAACATTAAAAAAAATACAAAAACCACGATAAGATAAGATCTCGTGAATAAATGCTGATTAAACAGCTTCTCTGCTGCAGCCGACAGGCAGAAATAATCGAGCTGTGATCACGAAAGACGAAAAATAACGAAATAAACGTGTCCGTGGCACGAATCAATAGATTATATTACGTGACCATATCACGAACGTTGGAGTTATCCGTGGTCTCACCACAGACTCAATCCGTGCTCCTATCACAGATTTTAGATCTGACTATAGCCAAGCAAGCAATAGGTGTAAAACGCCATCAAACTGGATATTATGATGACAGGACAAGACAAAATTGCAACACAGTCGACATAAAGCTTTCAAGTGTCTAAACAAGCCAGCAACATTACAACATCCAGTGAGTGAGCTCAGGTTGTTGAGGTCCGTGGTGCCATCACGGGACTTCAGTTAGGCTAACAGAATCAGACTGAATTTTTATGATGGCAGGACAATGCAACAGCTACAATAACAGAGAGGTTAAAGTCTTTATGGTATTTGGTGTTGGAAAAGAAATAAATTGTTGTGTTTCCAAATGAGAAAGCACGTCCATTGAGTGAGATCTGTTCATTGAAACGGGTATCCGTGTGTGGACCACGGAAGATGAGTGTCATTGACTTGCGCGTTGGAGTTATCCGTGGTCTCACCACAGACTCACTCCGTGCTCCTACCACAGATTTTAGATCTGACTATACATAGCCAAGTGAGCAATAGGTGTAAAACGCCATCAAACTGGATTTTATGATGACAGGACGAGACAAAATATCAAGTTAATTACATGCCATTGCAACACAGTCGACCTAAAGCTTATAAGTTCCTAAACAAGCCAGCAACATTACAACGTCCATGAGTGAGGTCAGGTTGTTGAGGTCCGTGCATGGTGCCATCACGGGACTTTGGTTAGGCTAACTGAAACAAACCGAAATTTTATGATGACAGGACAATGCAATAGGTTAACGTCATTATGGCATTTGATGTTGGAAAAGTAACAAATACTTCAAATGTTGCGTTTCCAAATGAGAAAGCACGTCCATTGAGTGAGATCTGTACTCCGTCATTGAAACGGGTATCCGTGTGTGGACCACGGAAGGTCAGTGTCATTGACTTGCGCTGGAGTAATATCCGTGGCCGCATCACAGAATTTGGGGCGATTCCGTGATGGCTCCACGGATTTTGAGTTAAGGGCCCGTGGACATTTCACGGAATCCTATGAGACCAGGTTGTGTTCCTTTACATGGTTAAATAGCTAAGACCTTTCTCTGCATAAACATATAACTCTAATTGATATAGTGTGTATTTAAAAAAAAAAGTTTTTTAAAACGCGTTTTGTCCCGACTCTCAAGAATTAGTGAAATAACATATTGGAGATTAAAATAATATCAGATTTGTCTTATTTTAAATAAACACAAAAAATAGAGATGAAAAATTAACTTAAGTAAGAAATTTACTTTTGCTATGGTTTAATTAATGTCTATGGATATCTTCCAAAAAAAAAATAATTTTGGCGGATTTTTTTTTTATATATAGTGTTGATATGGCAACTAGTAAATAAACAAAGTTTCATCATCCAAGCATGTGCGGAAGTATTTAAAACAAGCGTGTTACAACTAACCCTGCGTTAGGTTGTGCCCCGCGCTCCCCTACATGTATGCAACACATCAATGGAATTGACTTTGAACTTTTATAGCCTCGGACAGTGACGTCATCGGAATGCACACACGTCAGAGGCTATAATTAGATGTGCCTCAGGTGCATTGACAGGTATAATTTTGTCTGAAGAGCAGTCCTGGGACATCCTCGGTGCGGCAATAAAGCCCTGCATCTTGCTCCCGATTTTCAGGGGACAGGGTTACAGTCAAGTAACCCGAGACATTTTCTTTCAAAAGCTACTCTCAATACTTGATTCAGCACATATGGGAACGAGAATAACACCGCCACACTGTGGGTGTCTGGACCCCTAACGGTTGTGTAGTGTGGGCGCACAAGAATGCAAAGAAGGTCTCAGACACGAGCTTGTGATGTCTATTCAAGGAAACAGAGTCGACACCCAACACACAACACCCAACACCAAGGCTTGGGAAGAAGTGATCCCCCCTAGTAGAATGAGCCCTGCAGCTGGAGCCAGCTTCCAGAAGAGATCAGATGTGCTCCATTCAAATCCAGACTCAAAACACTTCTGTTTAGCTGTGCATTTAATGAATGAGCACTGTGCCACTGTTTGTCCATTTTATTTTTTATTCTAAACTTTTTTAATTATTCTTATTTCTTTTTATTATTCTAATGTCTTCTATGTGAATCACTTTGAATTGCCATTGTGTATGAAATGTGCTATATAAATAAACTTGCCTTGCCTTGATGCCTACTGGCGAAGCTTGACTGCGTGCCTCATAGGCAAGGGCAATAGCATCCCTCACCCAATGTGAAATTGTCTGTTTTGTGGGGGCCGCCTCTGTTACGGCCCCCATGACAAACAAATAGTTGCTCTGACTTACGCCATTAGCTAGTGTGGTAGACGTAGGTCTGAAGAGCACCGACTGGACAAATTCTGTGAAGACTCTCCCGATCGGCTTTTGTGAACGGCGGAGGACAGAAGGCCTCAAGAGTGACTGGATGTTCGGTCGTGAAGGGGACCTTAGGCAGGTAGTCAGGATGAGAATGCAAGATTACTTTAACCATTCCTGGGGCAAATTTTAGGCAGGATGGCTAGACCAACAGAGCCTGCAAATCGCCATTTCTTTTTAAGTGATAGCAATAAGGAAAATCATGTTTAGAGTCGGAAGCTTGCCAGGCATCAACTCTAGAGGTTCAAAGGGGGTCTCAACCAGACCCTCCAGGGGCCAGTTGCACCAGCTGAACGTACACCCAGTCGTAATATTAAACTTAACCTAAAATGCGTTTTAAGTCCTGAATAGAAAAAATACCTGTTGCACCATCTGGGCGTAGCACATGTCTGAGTCTAAATCTTACGCCTAGTCAAAGGTAGGTGTAACGTGAGAAGTCTTGACTTGTTTCCATGGTGAAAATACAGATAAATAAAAATATTGAGACAATGGCGCATCTGGTATACACGCTACACGATCAGTGGACTTTGCAGCGTTTTCAGTGTTCTTCAACCCTGCTCCTGAAGGACCCCCAACACTGCACGTTTTCTTTGTCTCCCTAATCAAACACACCTGATTCAATTCATCAGCTCATTACCACATGGGTTAATGAGCTGATGAGTTGAATCAGGAGTGTTTGATTCGGGAGACAAAGAAAACGTGCAGTGTTGGGGGTCCTTCAGGAGCAGGGTTGAAGAACACTTCTCTAGATATATATGAAGGCAGAGAACTTATTTAACGTTTTCTCTTTAGCAGGGTTAGAATTAATCAATGAGTTATCACCACAGTTGCAACACGTAACAGACATTAAAGGAGCTCTGTCCCCAACACTGCAGGTACTAATTTCTCTTCGATTTTATGCCAATGCATGCATACCAAAATATGCATATATTTACTGAATAGCTCAATCATTTTTTCTTGTTTTGCAGTCTGGGTAATTTAATTTTCTTTTTTTCTGGCTCAGCGGTAATTTTTCATCTATTCATTGGAGCCAATAAATTCAAATTTGTTGTAACCATAGTAACGCAGAAGGCGTCTCAACTTTACCTTGACTCAACTAGACCTTACACCCAACTTTGTTACGTCCAGCTAATGCAACCGGCCCCAGGTTGATAAGGTCCCCAGTTCAGATAGAGCACAGGTTCATCTGAAGACCACTGCCATTTATCAACCTCCATCCTCTTCAGCCCATTCCAGACATACTGAAAACCTTCAGGGATTGATTTAATGTTTTTCTTCCATTTAATTTCAGTCATCCTTCTCTTTTTAACCTCTTTCTATCTCTTTTTGAAAAAAAGTTCAAGTAAAAGGTGAAGGCCAAGTATGGTAACCCATACTCTCGGACTACAGTCACCCCTCGACCCAGGAGTACGACAGCGAGCTCTCCATCTCAATCGCTCCAGCTCCACCTCCTCAGACAGCCACCGGCGGTCACCCCTCCTCGACCCAGGAGCATGGCAGCGAGCTCTCCGTCTCAATCGCTCCAGCTCCACCTCCTCAGACAGCCACCGGCGGTCACCGCTCCTCGACCCAGGAGCACAGCAGTGAGCTCTCCGTCTCAATCGCTCCAGCTCCACCTCCACCTCCTCAGACAGCCACAGGTGGTCACCGCTCCTCGACCCAGGAGCACGGCAGTGAGCTCTCCGTCTCAATCGCTCCAGCTACACCTCCTCAGACAGCCACCGGCGGTCACCGCTCTTCGACCCAGGAGCACGGCAGAAAGCTCTCCGTCTCAATCGCTCCAGCTCCACCTCCTCAGACAGCCACCGGTGGTCACCGCTCCTCGACCCAGGAGCACGGCAGCGAGCTCTCCATCTCAATCGCTCCAGCTCCACCTCCTCAGACAGCCATCGGCGGTCACCGCTTCTTTTCTGCTCAACCTCCTCAGCACCGCGATCCCCCTCAGCAGCGACGGCTCTCCCAAAGCGTATCCCTCCTTCCTCCCAGGCTTCGGCACCAATGTAGCAAAGTATGTTGTTATGGGAAGGAGGAGGCGGGAACCGGCAAACAGTCATCGCATTTTAATAATCAGAAAATAAATCAAGTCAAGTCAAGTCAACTTTATTTATATAGCGCTTTTCACAATACAGATTGTATCAAAGCAGCTTCACAGTATTAAATAAAATAGTACATCAGTGTTTGTTTCTAGTGTAAAACATCCATGTTTGATAATGCTGATCAATAGTATTGTTGATTGATTAATTAAATTAAGTAACCCCAATAAACACAAAGCGAAAGTAAAGGCAATAGCCCCTCATGGACGACTGCTGCACACAAGATTAAAATAATATCAGATTTGTCTAATTTTACATAAACACAAAAAACAGAGATGAAAATTGTACGCAAGAAATGTACTTGCTATGGTTAAATAAATGGTCAGTGAAATCTTCCAAAGATTTTTTTTTTAATTTTGGCACATTTTTTCTCTATATAGTGTTGATATGGCAACTACTGTAGTAAATACACTAAGTTTCGTCATGCTGACACGACATGTGTGGAAAGTTTTCAACCATGTGTAGCGCCCCCTACCCTCTTCTTTGATGGGCGGAGCACCGGGTTCTAATGATATGTCTCTCGACTTAACTAATTTACTCCCTTACTTTCCCCCCCCCCCCTAATCACTCGACTAAAATGAAGATATTAGGTGATTATCTTTCTGAGAAGCTGTTATATAAAATCACAAAAAGGTAAGTTCTTATCAATTAACAAGTGACTTTATTTAAAAAATTGTATTTCCTTTCACACAAAATCACCTTTGGATCCTCTTAAATCAAAACTCCAATATAATACTCAAATATCAATATTCAATTTTGTATAAGCAAGAAATCAGTAATATAATCCCCTTTGGATCTATAATACAATCTCAAAATCAAAATGCAGCATACACTCAGTGTAAATCAATGAGCAAATTAGACAATACGTAATGTGGGCCCACACACACTCTTAGTTTCAATAACCCCAACCTGTTGCAGGCCTGTGTCGTTGCTTGATAACGGTGTGGCCGTGAAAACCAACAAATGGCCTCTTCGCTCTAAAGAGCTAAATAAACAAACAAGTGTACTGTGTCTTCCCGTTTCGACATGCGCGCTGTCCGATCACGTTAGACACTCCTGTATGAGTCTGCAGTCTCACCAGCTGTCCGCTGAATGATTATGAATCCCACGAGGCCAGAGGAATTCAAACCACGAGGGGATTTAGAACGCTATCTGGTTCCTCCATACTGTTGTCGTCTTCCTCGGAACGATTAATAAACTCAGATCCCGCGAGTAGATTTTACTCGACGTAAAAGAAAAAGATTACAGCGCGCTCAGCAGCAGTAACATAAGCACGTCTGTTTACACTTTTCAGTCAAAGTAACAAAATAAATGAATTACAGAAAAGTTCCTCAACACTTTCTGTATGCTAAATGTAGTCTTTGACCACTTAGTCAGCAGTTATTTGGGTACATTTTCTCTCAGAATCACCAGAAAATAAAGTGCGAAATCACTTTCTGATCTGCCTCCATCTCTCTCTCTTCCTCCCTCTCCCAATCAGAATTATCAATACCCGCGCATGGGCGGGAGCAAGTAAACCAATGTCCAATCACAAATAAAATCATACATGCTGATCAAACCCACATGTTGAGAGAGTACACCTCACATAAACTTTACCGTAATCTGTATAACATTAATACAAGTGAAATGCTGTACAAAAATATAACCACGTAACATTTATGACAGTTTAACCCTTGAAGGTCAGAAACATTTTCATATTAGAAATTATGCATGTAGGAGATAATAAATAACCCTAACTGGGCTACACGTGTTACAACTAACCCCACGTAAGTTTGTGCCCCGCTCAACCTTACTTTGTAACGTAGCAGGCCCGGCGTCAAGGGGGGCTTGGGGGCTTGGGGGCTTGGGGGCTTGGGGGCTTGGGGGGGGGGGGGGTTTGTGGGCTTGGCCCCCCTAAGATGATCTCAAGCCCCCCTTGCGGTGATCTGAATGATGATTATGTGACTGAGCGTTCGTGCATGGTTCGCCTAAACACTTTATGAATAAGATAACTGTTCTCGACTTTAGGCTATTAAACGTCTCACACACATGTGAGAGGAAAACCCGAAGACCGTGACACCCCAAGTACGCAATGCATGACCTTAATTATCTATGGCAAGCCCCGAGGGGAAAATGCATTGCACACACACATAGAACGAGCGCCAGCACATCCAGAATTAATGCATCATAACACAATCAAACATAAGGTCTGTTACAATTATTATTATGAGGCTACTTTTAATATCAAATCAATATTACAATTAATTAGCCCCTCAATAATTTCATAGCGCATCACTGCATAACCCATGCGCAACGATGAAGATGTTATATTAGTCCTTATTTAAAAAACAACATAGCCTACGTGATTAACACAAAATAATTCTCATTTTTTCACCATGGGCCACAAGAGAAATATTAAGAAAATAAATTAAGGTTAGGCCTATATACCGTTATCAGAATATGTTGAGTAGATTCAGCTCTCATCGGTCAGTTTTTACTTTCACTTTCTATAGTGAATAATGATTTGATAGTACTTCTTCACCGACATAACTCTCGCGCAAAGTGCTCGCCTTCATGGTTTAAAACGCAAATATTTCCAATATTGCGACGTGACGTTTTTCTTTTTCAACAATTGCGCAGAATGATGGACAACAATCACATTTCACGCACGTCTTATCCCATTATATGGTCTTGTCTCAGCCTGAAATATGCCGGGTGGCTTCTAAAAAACTAAACATGGCTCCATCTTTATATTTAAAAGTCTGTCAGAAACGTCTCTGCTGTGTCCTGATGGCATCTGTCACTGTTGCTAGGCGACAGGAGCGGTGGGCGGGAACAGCTGGTGATGTAAACAGGAAATCCTCCATACGTTAGAGTGTCCCGTTTAACAACTTTTGATTCGACCTTCGTGGACTTTGAAGGATTCAGCTCTGAATTGGGACTCAGTTATAGAGTAACTTTCCTGTTGTTGCAGTAAAACTAAATGAATACAAATGATTGAAATATAATGAAATACGACAAGAACAATAACACTCACTGTTTCTCCTGTTTCACGTCAGAGATGGAAATATCGTCCATCCTGAAAGTCTAAATGTAGACATAAACAAATGAGTGATGAGGATGTGTTTACATGCAGATGTGTTCATGTTTTATAGACAAACAAAGAAACAGTAAACAGCAGGAGTATGAAATGAAACAAAATAAGAATTTTCACAAAAAGATGAAATCTAATAAAGAAAATTAACAATGTTTTAATCTCTTCATTCCAGCCAATCACAATCAAGTATTTAGATGGAGGAAATAAAGACAGGTTTATTCTGAAACTGCAGCAGCAGAAGATGATGATATTATTTCAGTGAGATAATGAGAGTCCAACAACCTTTACTAACATTAGAAATGGACTTCAGGGGAATGAAAGCATGATATGAGCACTTTAATGTCTTTATCTCGTCTCTCTTGTGAATGTCTGTCGTGATCTCCTCCTCAACACCAGCGATCTCGGCTCTCAGAAGAGGAAAAATAGTTTTCAAACCCTCTTCTCAACACAAACTCTCTCAATAGTCAAACTCACTCCTTCATCTCACACACGTTTCTTTCTCTTTGACTGGAGTCTCAAACAGGGGTTTTTAAAGGCTCTCAGTAACCAGTATCACCAGTCTTCACTAATGAACTCAACCCTCATCAATCAGATCATTCGTGGGTTGTTCAGTTCACACACAAACAGATAAAAAGTGACCAAAAACAGAGAAACACAAACACACCTCAAATTGAACAGGGATGATACACGAGTTATACAGTCCAGCAATAACATTAGAGAAACTGTTTAGTTAATGTTCAAATGTAAATTATGAATGTTAATATGTATATAATTGTCTGATTAAGGTCCATATTCATATTGATTGATACAGACTGACACAGACGTCAAGATGCAAATAAGGGGAAAGAGTTGGACAAATGCACAAATAAGGAGGAAGTAAAATATGGAATATGGGTTTTGAAGAAATAAACAAATGACGTGATGAGCTGAATGAGGGATGAGAGCAGATATAATAATAGCATAGTGTAAATCTGCAGACAGAAACATCAGACTCAGGACAGAAACACACGACCTCTAAAGTAAGAACATGTTCATTCTTCAAACACAGTTAGACTTTCAGATGTTAATACTGTCTGAATGATTGTGAATCGAGTTATATTACTAAAATGTTTTTATTACATGATCATGTTAAAACAAGATGATCATGTTTTGAGTTTTTCACTGTGTTTTTTCCTCAGAAATGGAGCAAACTCTATATTTGATTCTTCTCATTGGTGAGTGTGTTTGTTGTATTATTTATGGTTTATAGTAGTGGTTCTCAAACTTTTTACACCAAGTACCACCTCAGAAAATATTTGGCTCTCCAAGTACCACCATAATGACCAATATGAAAATACAGAAGCGTAGTAGACCTAACTATTCAGCTACAGTTATGCACAGCTCAAAAATGAGGCAGCTTAATTTCTAATAAGAATATTTATTATTGTCAGCCACTTTAAACATTGTAAAAACACAGTTTGAACATTAACAATGCACTGTGCTGCTTACATACAGGTAAATAAAAAACTTAAATAATGATTCAATTCAAATGTATTGCACCTAAAAGTGAAATAAAAACTGTAGCCATTTGTCCTAAGAATATTATAAAAAAAAAAAAAAAAAGGCTGTGTATTCATATTTAACCCTTTTAAACGCAAATTTAAAATATTTTGGCTGATCCCTGTGAGTTTTTCACGGGATCATTATTTTGAACTGATCACTTTACTGTTTCCATGGTGATGCGTCATTGCTTGTCAATGTATTCAGCTGTATTATCACCAAGCGGCAACCTCCCCATCTCTCTCTTGAAACCAACACGGAAGTGAGTTAAAGGGATAGTTCACCCAAAAATGAAAATTCTGTCATCATTTACTCACCCTCAAGTTGTTCCAAACCTGTATGAGTTTATTTGTTCTGCTGAACACAAAGGAAGATATTTGGAAGAATGTTTGTAATCAACAGATCTCGGTCACCATTGACTACCATAGTATATTTTTTTCCTACTATGGAAGTCAATGGTGACCGAGATCTGTTGATTACAAACATTCTTCCAAATATCTTCCTTTGTGTTCAGCAGAACAAAGCAACTCATACAGGTTTGGAACAACTTGAGGGGGAGTAAATGATGACAGAATTTTCATTTTTGGGTGAACTATCCCTTTAAACTGCAATTCGTTGACTGGCCGCTTGAGGCTGGTGTCAAAAGTGAGTCAAATCTGTATCTCCCCCGTGTTAAAATGCCAAATTTTACAGCAGAAAAAAACGTGTTTACTGGTGTCTGTATGTGGCTTTTGGTCGCACTTGTAGCCATGTCTTTTAACTATTATAATATTTTGAAGGGCAAAAATAGGAACTTTTAATTGGCTTTACATCATCAATTGTCACTTTAGCGCGAAGCCCTGTGCAGTCGCAGATCTATCTACTGTCAGTAGCATATAGCATTACCTCCCCAGCCCGAGCTAACTCGATCACGTGGAGGTAGGTGGGCGTGATTTCAGATAGCCAGGCTCCTCAGCTCCACTCACGCCCCGCCTCTTTGCCCATTTTCTGTTATCCGGGAGTGACGCAAGCAGTGGCGTAGGCAGAAATTGTATTTTGGGCGGGCCATTGAAAAAGTGCGAGGGCCTATAGTTTTTCTTAGAAAAAAATATGACTTAATAATTAAACCTTAGAGAGTAGCAAAAAGAATAGACAAACTGCAAAAAACAGTTAGCCTAACATTACACCTTTATTTTGCACTATTCGGCAAAGACAATAACAAAACACTGTTCTGGCATCAAGTTCAACCAACAGAGCTCAATAAAGGCTGGACAAACCACCAGCATAGACAATAACCTGTCTATTTTATTCAGGTTAGTCAGCAGTGCAAAGACAGTTCACCCAAAAATAAATTAGGCTAAAAATAAAAGAAATTCAAATAATGAAAACTCTCAGCAGAGCACGGTTTGAAATAAATAACAACACACTCCCTAATTTCTGTTAAATCAACCATATACAATGCAATCAGCCTGGTGGAAATTAAGCTTTTGTGCCAAAATAAATAAATAAATAAAAATACAAAAAATACAACCAAGAAAACTGTCCATACCACTTTGATGAGAAGCTCCTTGATTTTCTATTCTTGACAGTGCAGGGAAATACCTTCAGATTGGGTTGTGAAGGTGGTTTATAAATGGCAGTGGTCTTCAGGTGAACCTGCGCTCTATCTGAACTGGGGATCTGGACAACCTGATGGTGGAGATGAGTGTGCTATCATGGCGGCATCTCCCTGGCGGCAGTGCCAGTGCTCTCTCCCGGTCAGCCTGACGCGGGTTTACCCGCCAATCTAACTGCAATTGAACATCAACAAAAAACATCAACAAAAAACATTAAAGAAACTTTTTTAGCCATTATTTTGGCGATATTAATTGCTATTTTTTACAGTCTATAGCTAAAGGCCGCCAGAGCCCGCCGCTCAGAGAGTCTTCTGTCGCCCTAGCAACCATAAGCGGGCTTTCTACAACTTGCTTCAACTTCGGAAAACAAATTAAACACACACACCAGTCAACAATAATTCAGGTTTATATTAACATATTTTCTTAAATACATTTGAATAATAAAAATAAACTAAAAATGTATTTTGATCAAACTTGCCTGGGCGGGCCAGTGAGTAATGTGGGCGGGCCAGTGCCGCCCTGGCCCATTACTGCCTACGCGCCTGGACGCAAGGCCAAGATGGCGACGGCCGGCTCCGCCCACTTTAGGCTTCAAAAATGCTCTTCAGAAACCTACGGATGACGTCACAGACACTACGTCCATATTTCTTTACAGTCTATGATTATCACCAGCGGTTTAGCATTTTCTATTCCGTCGAGATGGCTGCTCCAAATGGCGTGACGTCACGCGGAATAAGGGTCACGTGACTGGGAGATAAAGATCACACCGGTTTGATCTTACGTGCAAAATTCAGTGATTCCTCTGCGTACCACTAGACGGAGCCTGCGTACCACACTTTGAGAACCACTGGTTTATAGTTTCATCAGGTTTGACCCTGTTATGAAAAGCATTAAATCAAACGCTCTCTTTCACAGCTCTCTGCTCCGTATCTGAATGTGTTCAGCGTCAGTATCACTTTATAAATGAGAAGAAGAACTGGACTGAAGCTCAGAGATTCTGCAGAGAGAATTACACAGATCTGGCCACCGTTGACAACATGAACGACATGAACGAGCTGAAGAAGAGTGTGAATGATGGAGGTGTTCAGGATATCTGGATTGGACTGAAGAGGACGAGTGTTGATAAATGGCAGTGGTCTTCAGGTGAACCTGCGCTCTATCTGAACTGGGGATCTGGACAACCTGATGGCAGAGATGAGTGTGCTTTCATGAGAAATGGAGAATGGAATGATGTGTCATGTAGTGACAGCCGGACTTTCATCTGCAGTTCATCTAACAGTAAGTGCAGCTCAAACAATCAGAACAAACATTCATTTATAAAAATATGCACAATATAATGTGAATAAAAATGTGAAAATAAACTGATATTGAACACATTTTGATATTTGTTGTTCATAATTGTGGGAATCTGCCATTATGAGCCTAGTTAATTATGGTAATGAATGGTAATGAATTAATGAATGCATAAAATTTCAACATATAATAGATGTACAACATCTTGTCCCATCTTGATATTTATGAACAAAACTCTTGTCCTGAGAACAAAATTCAGTTCTTGTCTTTTCATTGTGATTTTATTGTGTTCACTTGTTACATGTATTACAATAAAAAATGTAATTAAAAAAATATATATATCTTAAAGGGACAGTAAGTAGGAATTACTCCCATCTAGTGGTGAATTTGTATTTTGCAATCAAACTAATTTTGCTCTCCAGCGCCTCGCGTTTTCAAATGCGCGTTGCATCTACGGTAAGCGATATGTACCAAAAAGCTTGGTTACACTTTATTTCGATAGTCCACTTTAGACATTCTACTAACTATAAGTAACTTTTCAACTATATGTCAACTAACTCTCATTAGAGTATTAGTAGGCTGTAATAGACAGTCAATAGACTGGTAGGTTAAGTTTAGATGTTAGGATTCGGGTTAGGAGAATAGGTTGACTTGTAGTTGCCAAGTAACTTATAGTCAGTAGAATGTCTGTTAGGGGACCAACAAAACAGAGTGTTAGCAAATATTAAGCAGACAGTCTACTAATACTCTAATGACAGATAGTTGACATGTAGTTGCAAAGTTACTTATAGTTAGTACAATGTCAAAAGTGGACTATCGAAATAAAGTGTTACCAAAAGCTTTGACAGGATGTCTTCTAATAGCACCTCGTCGAGTTTTCCTTCAGGTGAACTGGTTTGTTATTTCAAACAAACTACAACTTGACACAACGAACAAACGAATGTTACAGTTTTGAACAAACAAAACTAACAACCTTGTTTATAGGACCTTCTCTACTTTACTCAATAGCTGCTATTCATCAAAGAGCCTGTTTAACTTTTAACTATGTTCTACTGTCTATATCAGTGTTTCCCAACCTTTTTTCAGTCAAGGCACCCTTTGAAATTTTAAAAAAAATGTGTGGCACGATACTACTTTGATACTATACTTTGAAATGTGCTGGGGGTTTTATTTTATTTTTGGATGTGCACAAATAAATGACAGGTAGGCTACCATAAGATTTTCTTCTTCCTGTTCCTTTTTTTTTCTTTGTTCATGCATGTTACAAATGAATATATGAATTAAACATTTTTAATTTTATATAATGTATAATTTTGTTATAATTGCACAAGATAGCTTGTTTTTACTATATTTTATGTAGCCTAATAATTTCACAGTAAATCTCCAAATTAATGTAGAAACATCATAAAGACAGTATATTTCAAATAATTGTTTAATGGCATCTTTTTATGAATGGAGTGTTATTTGATTCTGATGTCACTGCTGCACTGTCACATGTGGATCCCACACGCGTCCCATTTTCTAACAACTCTTAATGTTCATTTAAGACTTTATTTAACTAATTTAAGACTGCTCTGATGAGGACACTCAAAGCGAAAGCACGAAAGAGAAGTCTAATCTGGCGCACGTCGTGACAGCATCACAGACAGCGCATTCTCTTTTGTATTTTCTCGCTTGCATGGTTAGAAGCATTTGCATGAAGAAAAACGGGATTATATAATGTAACGCTAGCCAAAGGATGACAGAAAAAAAATGCTGCTTTAATTGCGTTAAATATTTTTAACGTGTTAAACTGAAAAACATTAATCGCACGCGTTGCGTTGACAGCAGCACGGACATAACCGATGTGTTTATGTGAATACGCGACAAGATGGACGTTGTGACAATGTTTTCGTGTGTATTTGACTGTAAGCGCATCAATGAAAAATAGGCAGCTTTATGTGGACGCACTGGGAATGAGGCACAGGAATAAAATCACATGCAAGCGCAACCTCCGCAATTCAACGTCGAAAACTTATGATTTGCATTTTTATTATAAATTTGTGCGCATTATTTGTTGTTATTAGAGACTTCCGACGATCCGAGATTGATGGTAAAAAATTGTTTTTTTTACACAGCACCCCTACACTTGCCAGAAGCACCCCAGGGTGCCGCGTCATCCCGCTGGGAAACGCTGGTCTATATAGGCTAATAAAAAAATAAAAATAAAAAGCCTGTAATTAAGACCGTAATATTGACTTAGCTGTTGAGTAGAAAGCAGGCAACTTCAGCGTCTCTTTTGAAAGCTTTCTCCTGCATTAGCTATCCCGACATAAACCCTTGTTTTTGTAATCTCCGGTCACGTTTCCTTTTACGGTCTTATTTTGGACTTTTTCGACAAAGATGACTCGTTATCCTGTGACTTAACCGTGCAGTGCAGCCTTTTAAACTTGCCGCGGCAGTGACAAGCTCCTCTCTCTGCTCTGCTCCTCCGCTTCTGTTGACTTCAGTCACGTGACGCCTGGCTCTGAACGAAAACGCGTTGTGGAAACGCATTGGCCTAGTACTTTTTGTCCCTCTCTGCTATTATAGTTTTTCAAGATGGCCGAACTACATGGAAGCCTCCGTGGACCTACCCGTCCTATGTATATAAAGATAATAAATTCTTAGTTTACGAGGACAAGTCAGATCATTGGCAGAGGTATTTGGACACCATTGAGGACATATTTATGAATAAAAATATTGATTTTAGATAATAAAATATACATATTGTCCCTTTAACACAAACCTGTAAAAATCATCATTGTTAGATGAACTTTAACTGAACTCACAAAGACAAATTGTCCATTACAACGTGAAAAACTGATCAGACTAGAAACAAGACAAACACTAATAGTGTTATTATTGCAACAATATTAATTTGTATGTATTATTAGTCTACAATTCAACCTTTTGAATTTTGAATATATTGCTGATATATTTCTAAGGAATAGTTAACAAACATTAATATGCAGTTTAACATCTTCATCTGTTTGATGTTTCTCTCATTCAGCTCTGTGTGTCTGAATCCAGTTTTCTAGAGAAATGTGTAACAAAACATGATGGACAGATATAGTTGCAATAAAATTATCACAGACATTCACAGTGGATACTTGATGTTATATCAGCAAAATCATCAAGAATATAATTTGAATATTTAATAGCATCAGCTGTAGAAACAGTCTTTGAATTACACGTGATTCTGATGCTTCGCTGCTCTTATTCACATTAAAAACCATAAACCAGCATAAGAATGATGAACAAACAGATTCATGAATATGTTTACATTTGTTTTTCTTAAAGCGAATACAGGACTCGTCTTTGTCAATCAGACGAAGAACTGGAGAGACGCTCAGAGTTACTGCAGACAGAATCACATTGATCTGGTCAGTGTGAGGAACCAGAATGAGGATCAACAGATTCAGAAGTTCATCAATGATAGTCACATATCTAATGATGTCTGGATCGGTCTGTTCAGAGACTCATGGCAGTGGTCAGATCAGAGTGACTCCTCATTCAGAGACTGGACTTCTGGTGAACCTAATAATGGTGGAGGAAATGAAAACTGTATAGTTCTCGATCCAAACGCTCAGGGTCTTATTCCGAACTATCAGGGTAAATGGATCACTCTGGGTAAATGGTATGACGGCTCTTGCGACAGCCAAATTCCTTTTGTGTGTCATGAAGGTGAGCAGATCCTCACAAACACACACAATCCATCCATCACCTCCAGATATCTTAAAGTTCATGCTACATGTCTGACATGACAGATTCCTCCACAGTGTTTGTTCTGCATGTTGTTTTTGATCAGTCTCTCTCTAGTTTTTGCTTGTGGTTTGTTTTGTGTCCAGATAAACTGATTCTGATCAAAGAGACTCTGACGTGGCCTGAAGCTCTGAGATACTGCAGACAGAATTATACGGATCTGGTCTCGGTTCATTCAGTCGAGATGCAGCGTCGTGTGATGAATGTGGTTAAAGGTGCGTCTACTGAGGCGGTGTGGTTGGGTTTACACAACTACTGCCAAATGAACATGTGGCTCTGGTTGAGCGGAGAGATGGTGTGCTATCAGAACTGGGCTCCAGGGAACGGAACGACACCGGAAAACTGCAGCCTTACGAAGAGAAAAGGAGCAGTTCAGTCTGGAGGAGATCAGCGCTGGATCAGCCTTCCTGAGACTCACAAACTCAACTTCAGCATCTGCAGCAGATCTTAGGAGTGAGAAGACGTCAATGTTTGTGTGTTTACTTACATTCACTGTTTTCATTATTTTTCTTATTCACTTTCATTTGTTTAATTTGTTCTTTAGTCATTTCTGAGTGAATCTTCTAATTATATTTTAATAGTCTGTAATATTTCTCCGGGCAGTGAGTTCTGGGAAATGTAGTTTGTGAGTGAAATATGATAGTATGGTGTGGAGTGCCCTCTGGTGGCTCTCAAGGGCACTCCAGCTGGTGACTGTTACACTGTGTTTCTGTCTATCAAAAAATACATGGTGTAAGAAGCGGGATAAAATGGCCCAGGGACTTCGCTGTATTAATTATCATGACATAATGTGATCTTATTAAAGTTTTCAGACATAATTGAATATTCTTTAGATGTCTAAAATACTAACACAATATATGTGTGTTTTAAGAATCTCTTTGCATATCTGGTGTGTTTATGTGTCTTTGCGTTTTTCACTAATCTTATCTGTATCAGTAACTGTTGAATATGATTCTGTGAGCAGCAGCTCTTAAAAATAATCATTATTTGTGTCTCAGCAGAATTAAATCTGGTTTATTCTTAGAAAGGCAGAAGTGAAGTGATGTCACAATAAACTGTCAATTAAATGTAATAAATATGTAAAATGTATATTTGATTGGTTGATAGTTAGTATATTATGTGACTTACATGCACATTTCATGTTTCCTGGAATAAATTAGTGGTGTGAATCTTTGGGTCGACAGCGAATCGATTTGATTCATGATTCATAGGTTTTCAATTTAAGTGATTTTGGCAAATTCAGAATGATTCGATTTGAGACGATTTATAATGAGGTACAATTAAATTAATGATTCGATTCTGAATTTCAAAAGTGCATTCATAAAATTATGTAAATGCTTCCCATAACATTTCTTATTCATGGTGTAATTCACAGAAACCTTCAGTGGGTCAAAGAGTCAAAATCAAAACCCTTTTTTCCATTGATAGATCATGTTAGTTTTTAATGATGATACATCACTTTATTTTATTAGCCTATTAAAATGCTATATGTAGAAATTTACATAAGCCAATATTTAAAAAAGGCTTTAAAAGTATATTTTCATTTTTACTATAGTGCAGTGGTGGAAAGAGTACTAAAAAAAGTTGTACTTAAGTAAACGTATTGCTACTTAAGAAATAATTTACCTGAGTACAAGTAGAAGTACTGAAAAATAACATAACTCAAGTAAGAGTACATAAGTAGTTTGCTGAAACCTCCTCAAGTTACTTCGTTACAAAGTAGGGGTGAGCGGGGCACAAACTAACGTGGGGTTAGTTGTAACACATATGGATGAAAACTTTCCACATGCCAGCATGATGAAACACGAACCGCTCTGAAACACGAAGGTGAGATCCAAATGCAGCTTTATTTAAGGGCAATCCAAAGGCGTAATCCAAAGTACAGACAATAGGTCAAACACAGGCAGGTAGTGATGTTACGTCTGACTGTGCGTTCACACCGGACGCGAACAGCGCGTCAAATTCGCGCCTGCCGGATCTAGTTATACGCTTGACCACTTTGTGTGCATTCGCGTGTCAAGAGCGAAATTGACGCGCGTAAAATCAAAAGTTTGAATCGAAATTTACGCGCGTCACGCGCGTCAGAGGCAAAAGTTTTTTTTAGATGTTTATGGAGCATTAGCATTAGCATTAATCGAGAGAGTCACCGCTCGTATATGCTCTGGAGAGCAGAAACAGCAGCGTAGGGGACATCGTCGCTGTACTCGGGTCCACCAAACCCTCCGGAGGGTTTCAGGAGTTTCACAATTTGCTCCAGGAGGTAGGTTTGGTGGACCTAACGGTGAGGACGCTGACGAGGAGAACGTAGGCCGTATAAGCCTCGGCCTCGAGTGGTCGCTGCCTGACGAGCCCGCGCTGTACAGCCCGGCGCGAGGTTCACCCTCGCCCGCACCTAATCTGTCATTTATTTTTGTTTTGATAATAAATGGAGCCAGCCTTCAAAAGTGAAACCTGTCCTGTGATTTTTGTTTTTATGCACTAAATTGTGTTTTTTGTCTTTACATTAGATTAATAATGTTTCATATAATCTAGAATAGATATGGAATAAATAGCATTCAATACAAAATGAGTATCTCTCATATATTGAAATCGAGTTTTATGTTTTTATTTGCTTTATTGTGCAGTTTAGTCATATTACAAAATAATTTATTGAGGCCAAACATAAAATAACATTATAAACTGTCACTTCACCACGTGACAGCAGCATGCAAGCAGGCTCCTGATTGGTTAACGCGGTGCGAATTGACGCAGAAGTTCAGATTTTTCAACTCGGGCGGCAGACGCGAATTCGCGTCAAACGCGTGAATGCACAAAGAGCACTAATAAAATCATTCGCGCGTAACGCGCTTAACGCGCCAGACGCTCAATTCGCGTCATTCGCGCGAACTTGACGCGCGAATGAGGCGAATTCGCGTCTACCGCGCCGCGCTAAACGCCTCATTCGCGCCGCAGGAATTTTTTACGCGCGTAACGCGTCTTTGCATTGACTTAAAGGAGTCATGACCTGCAATTTTCACTTTTCCACGAGAATCAATGTATGTTATGATTGCCTAACGATTATACACTGGCCGGGAAGCCGATATTTAAAAGTGAAGCGTTCGTTTACCCCAGGGTTCATAAACCAGCGCGCGTGCACGCGCACTCAAATACGAGATTTTGATTTCAGCTCCGACTTGACGTCATGACGGGGCAGGATATACCATATATGGACACCGCAGACCTGCCGCAGGAAGTGCGCCCTGGCGCCCCTCCTCCCCTCATATTCAGTCGAGAAAGAAGCAGAAACGTAGGGCACACTGAGTTGCTCTGTTGTTGACTGCCAGAATCAACATGTAAATGTGTTTTCTCTCCCAAGAACGGACCAAGCTGTCAGAGACCAGTGGATTAAATTCATTTTTAATGACGCGGTTCCTACAACCCTTCCCACTGGCTTAACGTTATGTGTCTGTGCTAACAAAACATTTTACGCCGGAATCCTTCACAAATTTGAGGCAATATCAGGCGAAGTTGGCATCGAAGCTCGGGAAAAAGGGGCCATTTTCAACAATCAGACACTTGCCTGCAATTGAAACAGTAAGAATGTGTTTTTATTGCTCTACTCTGTGTCACAAACAGCAGCAGCCAACTGCTAATGCGGCTATTGTATGCTAGCGGGAGTATTAGCTTCGAGGTAAACATGGGGAATGGCTGCTAACGTTACTTTGCAAACAACAAATGACTGAGATCATCATGAATTCGGCTATTGTATATTGATTGCCTAACGCTTATATGAGGCGCCGTCTAGTTTGTGTGTGTGTGTGTGTGTGTGTGTGTGTGCTCACGTCTCATATGAGTAACTATGTGTATGAGTATGTGCGTGGAGAGTTCATATACATGTATGTGTGACTACTTAGTATGTATGCAAGCGTGTTTCATATATGTGTGCGTGAATGAAGTTTGATTTAAGCCCTTATACACTGGCCGGGAAGCCGGTCGCGGCCAGGTCGGGTTCATTCATAATTTGCGCCATGATGTCATTTTGGAATGATATGCTAAAGCGTCACATGCGGTGTCAACCCCCTCCTTCCTGCCACCAATCAACGCGCCCCTCATTTGCATTATTAAAATGACTGTCCACGACAGCCAAAATATCGCATCAGATCTCGCGAGACAATAATGCCTTCAGAAATAAGGGTCTGAGGAGCTCTGTGTTTATTTTTTTTCCACTTTTCTTTTTTAGAAGGGCCTGAAAGACTATAATACAGCAGTAGGTATCCAAGGTAATACTAGGTCATGACTCCTTTAACATTGAAATCACTCGCGCCTGACCCGCTGTTCGCGTCCGGTGTGAACGCACCAGTCTGACACCGACGCTCCGAAGCTTGCTTCAAACTCGAACGGTCCTCGCGATGAACCACTGCTTCGGAGCTTGTATCATTACGTCACTAGTCACATGAAAATGACTTCTGAAGCAAACACACTGGTTCACTCCTGTAGAGAACCACCTGACTGCTTTGACAGCCCAATCCAGTGTTGACAGGTTTGAAACCTGGCGGCTGTATTTCTTATAAAAGTGAAACCAAACCATGGCAACACCGTGGGTTGTAGTAGTCGGTGTCTCTAAAGCTGGAGAAATTGTTTTTTTAAAAAGAAATCGCCTTTCACCAAAGACTGTGGAGAAAATAATATTTCTGAATAAAAACCATACCATTTAATGAACACTTTGTCTAAGCCTTCTGCATGTACCCAAAGCACACCCTCTGCCACATTTTTTTTTTAAATTATAATTTTTAATTAGAGAACATATGAATATTGTTACATAAAAACATGCATCAAAGACAGAAACTTCAAAAACCCTCTGCTACATTATACAAGTACAACCAGTTACACAAGCACATCCTTTTCAACATACAAAAATATCAGTCCCACCAGTTAACAAGTTATAGAGTTCTGCTTCCCACAGCTAAACAGGATAAAGCTTTCACACATGATACTGCCCTGCTAAAAAAAAAATATAGAAACCATTACAGAAATTCTATTGGATTTAATGGTTTTCATGGGAATTTTATTGGTTGTAATGGGAATTATAGTGGTCTCTGTGGGTCTCTGTGGGTCTGATATGTGTTGGGTTCTATTGGTGGGGGCATTAATTCCTAATTGAATATGTTCCAAACACACTACAAAAAAGAATTCTGTAGTGGTTTAAATGGTAAAAGGCAATGGTTCCTATTGGTATTTTAATAGAAATCATTAGAATTTCTGTGATGGTTTCCAACTTTTTTAAGCTGGTCTGATCTTCTGTCCTTGTCTAAAGAAATAATTACACACACACATCTTGCTTATTGTTTTATTATCAAGGTGAACACATGAAATTCAGCAGTATCTGTAAAATTCACCTAGCCTACATAAATGAGTTTCACATCACTAACACTGTTTCAGCTTTGATCGCCTCTGTAAACACGTAATAAACGGGGCGTTAACATATAAGCCTACTTGCATTTTATGGTTGTCAGCTTTGTTGCATTACATTTACTTCACCAGGAGATGGTGCTGCAATTTCTATCTGAATGAAGCTTCGAGTAATGAACCATTTTCGACACAATTGTACCAGAAAGCAATAATGCTTCGAAACGCTTCATTTGGCCATCACTACAGGCAGGCAGTCTGTAAAAACAAACAAACAATCAATCAATCAATCAATCAATCAATCAATCAATCAATCAATCAATCAAAAAGATAATAAGACACAGGTGAATGTGATAATGAGTGTTGATGAGTCCGGGCAGTGAGTTCTGGGAAATGTAGTTTGTGAGTGAAATGTGATAGTATGGTGTGGAGTGCCCTCTGGTGGCTCTCAAGGGCACTCCAGCTGGTGACCGTTACACTGTTTCTGTCTATCAAAAAATACATGGTGTAAGAAGCGGGATAAAATGGCCCAGGGACTTCGCCGTATCGATCCGTTGATCTTTGATGACAACATTGCAGATAACTGGAGAAAGTTTGAAAAGGAATGGCACATCTACTGCTAAACATAAATTTATAAATCATAGAAAGTACAAGCCTATACATTGTTGAACCTGGCCGGTCCCGAAGCGGTTGACAAGTCTGAAACATTTGTGTATGTTGACGGGGAAGATCATGAGGAGGTACTTCCAACTAAATTCTCTGAATTGTGCTTATCCGCAAAAAAAGTCATCATGGATAGACTCGCGTTTACTAATTCAGTAACTTCAGATCACTGCAAGTTGAACTCATTAGAGGCCGCATAGTTTACAGTAGCCTATAGAAAATGATACTATTCGCAAACAGTTACTCCGTGAAAAGAAACTCACATTGTTAACATATGTTTGCTGCATGAACCGTCTGAGAGAAGTCTGAAAGATCTGATAAAAAGACACAGTATGGTGCAGTATGCTTACAGCGAGGGCAGCCTGTGGCACTAGCATCACGGGCCCCCACGCCCACTGAGTCCCGTTACGCTGAAATAAAATAAAAATGAATGCTTGGCCGCCGTGTCACTGTACTGGACCCAACTCATTTTTTGACCAAGATATGTTGAAAACAGCTCTGTTAATGTTTAGTTTCTCTTCACTATCAATTATGAATCACATTAATCACTAAATGATAGCCTAGATGTGGCATTCAAAAAGGTTTTGTTTGCATAAATGTATTTTGTCAGTCGTTTTCATTTCTGTCAGAAAACAGTCGTCAAAAATGTAGCCACTGAATTCACACTCAGGTTCTGTGAAAAGTAAACCTGCCCTCTTTGATTTGATGCACTATTTCAACCTTTTTGACACTGATGTGCAAGGAAGCCCATCCTAAAAATGTAACTTTTTCTATTAACTTGAACTTGCAACAAAGCAGCATCACAAACAAAGACAAACACAACACTGTCTTAAAATGTCACATCAGATCTATTAGATCAGCCAATCTTGACGGACAGCTGTATGTTTTGGGAGGTTCTGTCACAATGTCTGGGTGATGTCCCCTGGGTAGCCACTAGAGGTCCTCTTCCCCCACAGTCACTATTGGACTACAATCCCCATCACCCTTGTCGGACTCATTATTCATTATCACACTCAGCTGTTCCCACTCACCTTGTTAGTGTCTGTCTATTTATACCCTGTCTGTTTTATCACTTGTTCTGGAATCCTTGTATTGTGTCACCCGCATCTCAGAGTGTTTGTTTGTTTGTTTGTTTGTTTGTTTGTTTGTTTGTTTGTTTGGGACTGATTTACATGGATTATGACCTTATTACCGTGTGCACGTCGTGACAGGATCTTCTGCTGGTTCGGCCCGTGATACACCCTGGGAGCAATGCCATGACCTTAGTGTTTCCTTGAAATGTCCAGAAGTTCAGGTTTTCGTCAGGTGTGTTTTATTTATTTTTTTATATTTAATCCAGATTTTTTTTTTTTATCAAATCCACAAATTAGTTTGAAGAACCAATTCAGCTAGAGATCATTTACCACGATTAGAAGATCTGGAATCAGTCAAATCATCTCAGATGTATTGAGTAAGTTACGAAGAACGGACCGCTGTTCTGTATGCCTAGTTTTAATTTTTTTTTTTTTTTTTTAATAACTCTCCTTGGTTATATTGTTTAGATAGTCACACCCGTTTCTCTTTTCTTTGATTGGTTTGGTCTTGCATTTAATCTGCTCACTTTCACTCAGTTATTGTCTAAACTTGTTGTATGTTTTGTGGATTCACCTTTTGCACCATTTTTGTTGGAAAAGACTTGAGTAATGTGTTTTAACTGTTTGTTGGATGCCTGTTTCCTGGAGTTTTGTCTTCCTTTTTCTCCCCAAATTAACATCATTTAACTGCTATTGTTACTGGCTCCTGTTGTTGTTTCTTAGCTTAATTAAATTAACATATTTTACTATTATTGACTTTCATATTGAAAACTCTAGGATTAGACATATCGGATGAACAGATTTTCTCTTTTTCCCCCTTGTTCAAACTGATGGTGATCTACAATGACAAAGTGACCTGAAATCATTCATTTTCAAAGTGAATGTGTTATTATTTCAAAGTGGTGATTTGCAGCTCGTCCATTGTGCATTATTCACTGCTGCTGTAATACACAAAACTTTGTCCTCCTGAATGTGTTTTTTTTTTTTTTTTTGCAGCAAGAAAGTTGTGATATTTTGGCATACATTTTGTCATCTCAGTGTTCAGTTTTTATTGATGTAGAGCTGGAGGATGAATGTGTATCCTTTTATTTTTTTTAGATCTGTATTTTAGGAATGTTGTCTGTTTTCTACATGTCTCTTCCCCATGTCTGACGTATTCTTATTTTATGATGTTTTGTAAAACATCGTTGGTCAGCTTCGGCTGTAATTGTGCTATATAAATAAACCTTGACTTTTACAGTCAATTTGGGTGTCCATTAATGGAAAAACACCCCAAAGAAATACAGGTCTCTCTCAAGCCCACTATAGAGAAAAAGAATCCCCATGAGTACAAGAGTTTTTGCCTCTTTTCCTCAAACCCAAAAGAACAAAGGCAATAATTTTTCCCTTCCTTTTGTCTTTTTTTTTCAAACCCAAAACCCCCTCTTTTTTAATCCCCAAGCCCCTTTTCCAACGGCCCACATGCCACAAAGAATGACGGCCCAGATTGGCCAAAATCTGGATTAAAGACAAGGGCCACACATGGGCGATAACTGGCCCGAGTTTCAGCCAATTACCAACCCATAACTTGTCCTGCACTGGGCCTGAATAGGTTTTAGTGTTGGTCCTGATTCTCAGCCTTAGGTAAACCAGAAACCTCACAATTGAGCCACACCTGAGCTACACCGTAAAAAAAAAAATGTTAATGGCTGTCAGCTACGGCTGCCAAACGAAAAAACTTAAAATTGAAGTAAAACGTCCTCATTTACATTAAGTGCAAAAAAAACTTTTACAGAAATTTTCATGATTTTTTTTTTTTTAATAGGAAAAAGTTATTTTACAGGTGTTTCCTGAAATATTATCAACACGCATCTCTGAATCTCTTGCTGTTAACTACATACATGAATTAATGTAACTAAATTCCACTGCATCAGCAACTACACAGTTAATGCCTCTTAAATGAATGTAACGTATTTTAGTGATTCTGACAGGTTAATTTAGCTCAAAAGGAATTAATTAATTTATAGGGAATCCAAAAGAATGACTTATTACGACCGAGCAAATGACTCGCTCATTTGAACCGGCCGCAACTATCAGCTCTGCATCTATTATAAATATCCAAAATATAGTGAAACACTATTTATTAGCAAGGTAACTTCAGCAGTTTAAGACATTAAATTCGTAAGCACATAACACAAGTAACACTTCTCTTTAAAATACAAACAAGACTTTATTGATTATTCTCACACAAACTAATATCTAACACAAACACACACACACACATTCATACGAGTTGCAGAAAGAAAAAGAGTGATGAAAGAGTGAGTTTTAAGAGATGATGAAAACCCAAGTTTCTATATGCACTTATAAGACATGACCTGAACAAACCATCAATCATTAATTTAACCCTTCTATCGTTTCTTATGTGGGTTATTACATCTATATCAATGCACCAGTTCAGTTTAAGAGTCTGGAGGCTACTTGCTTGTTTTTGCTTTTGGGTATTCCCTTCGTTGGCGTGAAAGAGGTTTTCCGGTCCCTTGGCTGGTGTCTCCTCGTGCCTGAGATGTCTGGGGCGGCCAATCATGTGGTGTGCTGGCGGATGGATAGAAGGTCTTTGTTGCTGGAAAGCAGGCTTTGCAGTCGAATCGTGGACCGAAACTTTGCTGCAAAACTTAACTTAGAACCATGACTCACAACGGAAAAGAAAGAAAACTAAGAAAAGAAAGAATATTGAGACAAGAGTAGTTAGATGGCTTGAATGAAGCTGTTTAACCCATGTTCTTCTGACTCTGTCTAGTCACTCCGTCATGACTTCTCCATGATGGTTTTTGAATCTACTTTTTTCTTCATCTTCTGCCCTTCTCCCTCCAAAACTTTGTTCGGGTCCCAAGTTTTTAAACTCAAATGTTTGTCCAGCCTCCTGGATGAGTTCTGACCAATTAGACACTGTCTTTATTTGAGAGGTGGCATTTTCTTCACTTCTCATCGTAAATCATGCGTTATCTGTGATCCCCTTACTCTCCAAGCTCTAGCAGAGAGTACAGAGGCCACAGTTTAGACATCATTACTATTAAGAATACGAAACATTTTACACCGATTTCAATCAAGCCATCTTTTGAATCAAGAACATACGATCATATTGATAGGAAACAAGACACACTTTCATTCAAACATCTAATAGTTATAACAATTGCTGACTTATATGGGATCTAAGCTTATTAGACACACATATAGGTTGTAGACAAAATATAGAATTATGTAGTTGAACGATGTTTGATTATAAGTCCATAAGTGCCGCGGGAGAACAAGGCGAGGCTGGTGGCGTGATTACTGATGACCAACACCTGTGAGACGCACTGGTCTTGTACCTCTCACGGAGGAGCGGGTATTTTCTTAGCAAGGGTAAAACGCACATCAACCGATCACTTGTTTAGCGTTCATGTAAACACTACATTCAAATTACTAATGTTCTTATTGAGTTAACAGAGTTTTAGATGTTCATTTTTGTATTGAAAATAATAAGTTTTATGTCACCATGATTGTGATTAGTGTTTTCTTTAGTTGGGCTCTTGACCCTTGAATATTTAATATGAGTTTACCTTTGACTGTTGTTACTGCATGTCTCTGGTATGTGTTTGTTGTTGCAAAAAATACAAAAGAACCTCTGATCAGATGAGCTTGATCACTTTTTAGTGATGATATTGTCATCATTTAGAGGCCTGATTCACTGATATAATCTCTGATCTTTTAGTATTTTTTCAATTAGTCATTTCTCATGACAACACTACTGGAAAAGTACCTGCAGTGCTGTGATATTCTAGAAGATTGTATTAAGTCATTATGGAGAAAATGACAATTGTTACCATTGTTGAGATTCATGATGTATCTGTGCACCAAAAAAAAAAAAGTTTCAAATAGTCTTCTCTGTATAAAGACATAAAAAAATAAATAAATAAATACCAGATATATCACAAGAAAATATGTGAAATTAACAGCTAAAATACCCAGAAGTTTGCCTTAAAGCAATATTAGTGAACCAGGCCACTACATGATAACTGTATCATCACCCACAAGTGACCAACATTACCTAATGAGAGATTCTCTTGCAATTTTTTTCACCACAAAAAAAGGGGTATCAGAATCACAAAGTTAAAGCAACAAATGAAAAACGTATTTTAAAAAGTCAAGAGCCCAACTAAAGCAAACACTGATCACCATAACGGCGACACCATTTTTTTCTTTTTCAATAAAACAATACCTAAACGTCTGCTAATTCTTAATAAGAAATTTTGTATGAAAGAAATAAAGTCAAACTGGATTGTAACAAGTGAAGAAGCAGAGATCTTGAGAGATAGCCTATGTTAGGGTGTCCCTTACGAAAATTAACCATGTTTTTTTTGTAGTAACTATGTTTTTTTTGTAGTTACCATGGTTTAACTATGGTTTTTGCAGTAAAACCATAGTAACTACAAAATGAACCATAGTTTAACTATGGTTTTTGCAGTAAAACCATAGTAACTACAAATTAACCATGGTTTTACTACAATAACCGTGGTTTAACCATGGTTTTTTTATAGTTACCATGGTTTAACTATGGTTTTTGTAGTAAAACCATAGTAACTACAAAATGAACCATAGTTTAACTATGGTTTTTGTATAAAACCATAGTAACTACAAATTAACCATGGTTTTACTACAATAACCTTGGTTTAACCATGTTTTTTTTTATAGTTACCATGGTTTAACTATGGTTTTTGTAGTAAAATCATAGTAACTACAAAATGAACCATAGTTTAACTATGTTTTTTCCAGTCAAACCATAGTAACTACAAATGAGCCATGGTTTTTGTAGTAAAGCCATAGTAACTACAAAATGAACCATGGTTTTCAGTGTACTGTTTTTTTTTTTTATTTTTTTTTTTTTTTTAGCATGTTTTTGTTCAGTCCAATGTAAATATATCTGCTGTGCATATGTTGCACTGACTTGTTTGGTAAAAAAAAAAAAAAAATATATATATATATATATATATATATATATATATATATATATATATATATATATATGTATATATATATATGTGTGTGTGTATGTTTCAACAGCATACGTGTATCTGCAAATATTTTTGTGAACAATCTGAAGAATTTTCTACAATTTGAACTATTTTAGTATTATGGCAAAGCATACTAAAGTGATTTTATGCCCAACAGTAGTTGGTTAGACAAAAATCTGGTGATATGAATGAAGTGTGTGTGCCATTTTGTGATGAAGTGTGCAACCAATACTATATGTAGTTTTGGTTGCAGTGCTTCATTTTGCATGATATATTAGGTATTTTGCAGTTTGGGTGTGTGGTTTTCTAAATTGTGTATTTGAATAAAACCAGGAAAAAAATAGTTTGCAAAATTGTGTGTTAGCAATTGGAAAAAAATTTAATTGTTCTCACGTCAAGGGCTTTTTACAGTCTATGGTCAAGGGTGCAGTGATAGGTCAAATTACTGTTTCATTCATGATTGGTTGATGCATTGAGTATGTGGCGTAGCAACAAGATGCTGATTGGTCGAAATCGCTTCAGCCAAGGAATTTTTCGAACTGACAGCTGGAAGCAGGCTATCGTTACACGACAGCGCGGTCGAGTTTATTGGTTTATTTGAAATATTTAACTTGAAGAAGATGCAATTTAAAGGTGAGTTCTGATAATTTATGTTTATATGTAGTTCACAAGTCGAAAATATAAATATTATAGCCACTTGACGTTAATTTAGCGAGTTAAACTGTAATGGTCACCAGCTGGAGTGCCTTCGAGAGCCACCAGAGGCCACTCCACACTAGACTGTGATCACTCCTTCAAACACTACATTTCCCATAATGCACTGCCCGGACTCATCAGCACTCATCTCTTTCACCTGTTTCTCATCACCTTGTTTCACTCACACCATAAATACCTGGGTTTCACATTCACTCATTGTGAAGTCTTGTTGTACTGTTAGTCTGCATTTCTGAGCATTTATCCCGTGTTTGTTTTCTGTTTTTGACCCTGGACTGTTTATTGGACTCTGTTTATTGCTGCCAGCCTTGACCACTGCCTGTTTACTGGATTTCGAGTTTGGATTACCCTTATTTAATAAAGCTGCGTTTGGATCAATCTTCGTGTCTCGGAGCATTCATAACATAAACTAGCTTTGCACCGAATGCTTTTTAGCCATGTTTGACTTGTAAGTTATGTTACACTTTTTAATATTTGACTATCCCTTACGAAAATGAACCATGGTTTTACTATAGTAAAACTGTAGTTAACTACGACCGCAGTAACTGTGGTATTTTGGTGCAAACCACCATGGTTCGCACCAAAATACCACGGTTACTACAGTCATAGTTAACTACAGTTTTACTATAATATTAAAATAACTGTAGTAAAACCATGGTATCAAAACCATGGTTTTTAAAAACCTTGGTTTCCGCCAAAATACCACGGTTACTACAGTCATAGTTAACTACAGTTTTACTATAATATTACTACAATATAACTGTAGTAAAACCATGGTATCAAAACCATGGTTTTTAAAAACCATGGTTCGCACCAAAATACCACGGTTACTACAGTCATAGTTAACTACAGTTTTACTATAATATTAAAATAACTGTAGTAAAACCATGGTATCAAAACCATGGTTTTTAAAAACCTTGGTTTCCGCCAAAATACCACGGTTACTACAGTCATAGTTAACTACAGTTTTACTATAATATTACTACAATATAACTGTAGTAAAACCATGGTATCAAAACCATGGTTTTTAAAAACCATGGTTCGCACCAAAATACCACGGTTACTACGGTTGTGGTTAACTACCGTTTTACTATAGTATTACTACAATATTACTGTAGTAAAACCATGGTATCAAAACCATGGTTTTTAAAAACCATGGTTTCCGCCAAAATACCACGGTTACTACGGTCGTAGTTAACTACAGTTTTACTATAGTAAAACCATGGTTAATTTTCGTAAGGGGTATGTGCTGTTGCTGGCAGTCATTTGAATTAATTCAGGAAAAACCTACAAAATAATAATACATTTAAAGAAAAATTCTGTTAAAGTTTTATTAATTTTATTGAAAATAGGATATTTTACTTTAATTTTACAGTTTTTGTAGTGAGGAAGGAGATTAATAGCCTTGAATAAAAGTTTGGATTTGGATCTGTTCCTGTAATAACTTGAGAGAGAGATACAGTAGGTCTGAGAATTAAAGATTGATCATTTACTGAGTGAGTTTAATCTAGCGCATCACACCGTGATCCACATGCACAAACAACAGCTTCTTCTTTGCTACTTTTTAAGCTGTTGAACTGCACTAAACTGTCGTAAATATTCACATGCAACATTTAAATCTCACTCTACAACAATTCCTCACACAAAGCATCACATCCCGAAGATTTGGATTACAGTCCAGTAATAAAATACAATGTATTTTATGAGAGCATATTAATAAATTATACTCCATGATAAACACAATTAATAAAATACTGCATGATTATCACATACATTTTAATCAGTTCAATGTTTTAAACTGTGTTGTTTTTGTAATCTTTGAAATGCCAAGTCATAACAGATGAAACGTTATAATTTCAAATTAAGTACATTGTAAATCAGTCAAGTCAACTGCATTAAAGTGCACTTAATAAGCCCAAGGTCACAAGCCTGATTTGGAGCAGATGATCACTGGATTGATCATGCTGTGCCATCATTGCCACACAGGACCCAGCTCTGGCATTGCCAACAGGAGGCCAGCAGTGCCAGCGTGAGGACATATTCGGGCCAAGATCGCTTGCTATGTGGGATGTACCCTTAAGGTACTATGAACTTTTAGGGGTAAAAATCTGTTGTACATCTGAAGAATTTTTTCTACATACACTCTCAACAGTCAAAGTTATTCCTTCATCTCACACATGTTTCTTTCTCTTTGGCTGGAGTCTCAAACAGGGGTTTTTAAAGGCTCTCAGTAACCAGTATCACCAGTCTTCACTAATGAACTCAACCCTCATCAATCAGATCATTAGTGGGTTGTTTGGATGAAAAATGTCCGAAAACATTTGTCAAAAAAACAAAACAAATGTATGTCAAATTAAACAGGGAAGTAACACATTTCGCTGCCTAGCACTAACATGAAAGCAGCTGTCTGGATGTGAAATTTAAAATGTAAATTATGAAATTTTACATATTTTCTTGGTAATCCTTTATTCAGCAGAAATTGTAGTTTCACTGATACTGACTGACACATATGCCAATTTGCAGATATAGAGAAATACAAATAAGGAGGAAGTACAATATGAAAATTAGTTTTAGAACAATACACAAATGATGTGATGAGCTGAATGAGGGATGAGAGCAGATATAATAATCACATTGCAAACAGAAACATCAGACCAGAGTCCTGCACAGGTTCGGGTACCCGATGAGTGACCCGCAAATTTTGCTCAGACGGGTGAAAAATATCAACCTGTGTCGGATACGGGTGTGGATCGGGTCAGACACGGGCGAAACACGGGTCTAAACCAAGCGGCAACATTCTAATCTGAAAAATGAAGCCTACCCGGAAGTGCGAAAAACTGCAATACATCGAAAATCCGCAAGGGCGAGGTCCCAAAAGGGAGCAAATGTCCATAGACCCCATGTTAAAATGTCCGTTTTCACAGCATAAATTCATGTTTTTACAGGTTGATCCCATGGACTTTTATTGTATTTTTCGATAGGTTCCGAGTGCCTGACAACTGTGAGGGGGGTGCATTTTTTTCTAACTCGTTAGTTTAGATCGTATTTAGATATAAAATGTATAACAAATAAGGGCGTGGTTAACTTTGATTGACAGTTTGATTGACAGCTGATAACGAGCATAGGCTGTGCCAAGGAGAATGACAACATAAGCGCCATTTTTGAAATATAATACTACTGTTTTTGTATCATGAAATGTAGTTTTTATTGTTTTTCAGGCGAGAATGTAGTTGTTTAAAGCTGAAATCTGTGGTTTATTTATAAAGATTTATGAAAATTTTATCCAGGTTGTGAGATGCAGGTGATCACCGAACGCTCGGCGCTCATGTACCCCGCCTGGAACAGCTTTTCCTTGGCTAGTCGTTCTGACGTTTGCCGCTGACTCTGGCGTCTCTGTAGTGGTTAAACATGAGATATAATTCGTCTTGTGTATATCTAACGGGCGATTTTTGGTCTCGTGAATCTATAATTTGTTCCCTGTCCAATCGTTTTGGCTGAGGGCTAAGTGAAGTTTCATAACTTTATAAGCTATTTAACTTTACCGTTGTTTGGTAGACTAGAGCGCTGACTTTGTATGTTTGACTGAATTGTTTGCTTTATTTGTATAGCTTCTTATACCTTTTACTTATTATACTTTTATAATGGCTAATATTGATAAAACTGACATTTAACAAAAAGAGACTGGGTTGAGTTTTGTCATTTTAAATTTTAATACAACGAAGATGATCTGTAATGTTGTTTACTGCAACATCTGTTGTTTAGTACAAATGCACATATTGCCTGGACCATATTAAAATGTTTTATATTTTTATATTATATTTAAACGAAAAGAGGCAGGGTTGTGTTTTATGTTTCGTTTTGTTATAAATAGGCTAACGTTATATGCAGTGAATATAATCAATACGCGTTGCCTGAACCACATTTGTGTGGCTATAATGTTTAAGATTTCTTTAAATTAAAACGAAAAGAGGCAGTGTGGTGTGTTATAACATATTTTGTTTTATTGTTGCCTAAAATATACATACAGAGATAACCGAGCGAGTGATCCGCGCTGTTCCATTTGCAGAATAACCGGACTCGCGTCCTTTACCCATATATGGATTGGCCAGAAGGTGGGCTTGATTAGGATTTCCCAAGATTTTCCAAGATGGCGACGCCCATACCCCCATAAACAGCCTCAAAACCGTTCTTCAGAAAGTCTATGGGTGACGTCACAGACGCTTTGTCCATATTTTTTACAGTCTATGGTCTAAACACGGGTTTAAAACAATCACGTGCAAACTTAAAAATATATGCATATTTTTAGGAACACATCTACAAAAATATGCTTGTATTTCAACAAGTTGATAAAACAATTTAAAATCCACATCAGTTTATTTGTGCCCACACTCTCCCAGGAGTCTCTATACCTACTTTCACTTTTAAAAATGTTACATTCCTCATAACCGCGTGCGCGATCTGCTTGCAGTTGTCGAGATGGATGCTGAGGAGTTGAAAAAAATAATAGCTAGTGGAGATTATAAAGTTGTCGACAATACGTCATCAAAAATCAAGTCCAGTGTGTGGGAGAAATTTGGAGTTATCTGAAGAAAACAATATTGTGAAAGGCTTTGCTGCATGCATTTTTGTGTTGGATAGCCGCAAATGTGGAACTTCATCACCGAGGAAGCACGCAGATTATGTAACCCTCCCCAGCCGGGTACACTCGTATAATACTATTAAAGGAGCCCTGGTATCCCAGCAGTAGTAAAGGGTAATGTCTGGTCCTTTCCCTGAAGAATGAACAGTTAGCTACAAGTATACTACAATAATAATTTGTTCTAGCGCGGTGCCTCCAATTAATAAACATATATTCTCAGGGGTTTGAGAATAAAAAAAAAAAACAGGTTGAGCATAAGAACGTTATAATAAACACTGAGGTTTATTGAATAATCCCCAAACAAAACAAACAAACAAAAATAAACAAAAACAAAGAAAAATAAACAAATGACAGGAATATGAAACTACTGAATAATTGGCTTACACAGTGATGGAATCTTAACTGGTTCTGGGAAACCAAAAATACAGTTACCACATTTAAATAGTGCAACCCTTTAACTGATCCAAACTCAGTACTTCAGAGACTTAAAATAGTCAGACCCCCAATAAAAAAAACAGGAAGAAGAAAGGAAATTTGAGTTATTTTGGTTTTAAAGAGTAAACCAGTCCTATATGTTCAAATAAGTATTAATTGTTGTACATAAGTTACTCTTATTATCAGTCCTCCATTAGGCCGTGGGTGAATTTCCGCCAGGAGCTCCAACCGAGTCCTGCACTCTCCCTCGAGATTTCGGATCCAGTCTTCTCCTCACCGTTCGAAATTTCGTAACGAATTGTAAACAAAACTGTTCATCAACTCAGTTCAGACAGCAGAGAAGAATTAGTCTCTGTCCAACGTAATGCTCATCCAACAAAAATTATCAGGCACCCTTATCTCCTTCACCGAACTCCTCTCCTCCCTCCCCTCCCTCCCCTCCCTCTCTCTCTCTCTCTCTCTCTCTCTCTCTCAAAAAGGGCATTTTCCTCAACGCAGCACAAACTCTCATTGGTTAAGAACAGACGCATACAATTCCAACATTTTTACAGAACTTGAAGGTACACTCTTGTTACAAAGCTTACATTGGCAAAACCTTTTAAACAAACATTTTTTTAGAAGAAAAAAAAATACTAAAGGAAAAAAAAATACTACAAACATAAAACTCACTATTTTGCCAGTGTGCTTTTTTTATTTTTCTTTATAGCCCTGAATTTTCAAAAAGGCTACATGTGGTAACAAACCAAGCAGTTCTATAGAACAGTATTTTTTCAAATCGAACACTGTTCAGTATGTGTGGTGTACAGGCGTGTTTGAACCCAAAATTGTCAGATCTAGGCTAGACGAAATTGCGTGGCAGATATAGTGTTGTAGCCGCGTCTGTTCGATTGGTAAAATTTTACAAGGTTACTCAGTTTTGTGGTAACGTTTGCCATGTTCTTCATGTACCGGCCTTTTGACAGCTTCGGCTGAAGTTGTCCTTGTGTTAATGGTCGTGTAATAACTTCTGTATGACCTGGCAATAAACATTTTTGTAAGTGTGTCTATAATGTGATAGTCTAAACTGATTTTATTTCGGTTGCGGCCGATTCTATTTTAAGCGGGTCGGGTGCGGATTTAAGCACTGCGGGTATGGGTGGGTGCGGACCCGTGCAGGACTCTGCATCAGACTCAGGACAGAAACACACAACCTCTAAAGTTTATTCTTCAAACACAATTACACTTTGAGATGTTCATATTGTCTTAATGATCGTGAATTGTGTTATGCTGCTAAAATGTTTACATGATCATGTTTAACTTGATATTTGAGTTTTTCAACTCAGAAATGGAGCAAACTCTATATTTGATTCTTCTTCTCATTGGTGAGTGTGTTTGTTGTATTATTTATGGTTTATAGTTTCATCAGGTTTGACCCTGTTATGAAAAGCATTAAATCAAACGCTCTCTTTCACAGCTCTCTGCTCCGTATCTGAATGTGTTCAGCGTCAGTATCACTTTATAAACGAGAGGAAGAACTGGACTGAAGCTCAGAGATTCTGCAGAGAGAATTACACAGATCTGGCCACCGTTGACAACATGAACGACATGAACGAGCTGAAGAAGAGTGTGAATGATGGAGGTGTTCAGGATGTCTGGATTGGGCTGAAGAGGACGAGTGTTGATAAATGCCAGTGGTCTTCAGGTGAACCTGCGCTCTATCTGAACTGGAGATCTGGACAACCTGAAGGCAGAGATGAGTGTGCTATGATGAATGGGAATGGAGAATGGAATAATTATTAATGTAGTATTAGCCTGACTTGCATCGTATCAATACAGAGTTCTTCCATTCGGCCTAGCCTGCCTGGTGTCTGCAACAACGAGTAATCCACAATACACACATAATCCACAAATCTAATCCAAGCAATGGTAATAATCCACATAATGGTTATCAAAACTCAAGCATGGCTGCCACTGATAGTTGCATCGCTTGACTCAGGACATCATACAATGCAAACTCAAACCAAAATAAGGCTTAGATGAACATAAGAAAACATCAGTTCCTCATCAAGGGCATCAAATATGACAAAAGGTTGAGAATAAAACTCAATCACCACCTTCTTTACCACACACTCTCTTAAAAGGAAGATAGTTCATCCAAAAATGTAAATTTCCTGATTTCCTAATTACTCACACCAAAGCCATCAAATACATATATGATCTTCATTAGAGAAGAGAAGTTAGTTTTGGAGGAAAAAGTGAATTTCCAAGTGAATGGCGCCAATCCTGGGCCATTTTTGACAGTACAATATCCATATTTAGGGCTTCAAACACCCAGCTGGCGAATAAGGGTCTTCTCTAATGAAAAGATTCACCATTTTCATAAAAAAAAAAAAAAAAAAATATATATATATATATATATATATATATATATATATATATATTAGGGGTGTAACGATTCATCAACTACATCGATGTATCGATTTATATTCCTATGATCCAACTACATCAATCTGTGCTCGGCAAGTTGGCCTTCCGGACGACATATATCGATCTAATATCGTTTTAAAAGGCAATGAATCGATAGTATCGATACTAGGAAATAACACATTGTATTTAAGCACGTCAGACTTTATATGGATGCTTTTTCTTAGCACTTTTAATGATAAAGGCGTTAAACGTTACTCGATTCAGTCTGCCTATCTGTGACGTCGTCGCCATGCGTGACGCGCCAGCAGCAGCGCCAAGACAACAAGCAGCGCAAAGTCTCTCACCTCAGAAAAACGGACTTCCTGTTCTCTCAGCCACTATACTGCAGTAGCGCGCACTCTTCAATTGCACGCGCAAATGCGCCGGCGCGCGCTCTATCACTTCACTAAAGCGCAAAAGAAATACGAGCATGCAACGTCGTAAATTAGTAAGTTAAGTTCTTCTAAGTATTGTGTATCACCATGGTAGCCTAATTGTTGTTGTTTCCATAACAAAATGACACTTAGTGGATATTTTGTATATTTTTATATGGCTGTGGTGGCTCATACCAAGACTGTATTAAAGGGGTGATGTACTGAGAAATCAAATTTTCCTTGAGCTTTTGATATATAAGAGATCATCATACTATAATAATATCCTGTAAGTTTCAGAACTGAAAACTACCTTGTTAGTCCAATAAAAGCTTTTATAGACATCAGGCTCAGCAAACGACTCGTTTTTCAAAGTGGGGAACTATGACGTCAAAGAGGATAAAACACCGCCTCCACAAAAGAAGATCAACGCCTACTTCAACATGGCCTGTTTAGCCCCGCCCACCGATTCGCCCAAACATGCTAAATAACATAGGACGACATGATAATTGCTAAACCGGATTTAGCTACTTCCAAGCAATAAACATGCTGTTTACTAAATATTGTGCAGTGCCTGTTTGTGGAAGAAGACAGTCTGCATTTGCTTCCTTCGGATTCCAGCATGGTTAAACTTTATTAAATCAGTCAATCACAATTTCCCGACACGGATCTGCCAGCAACATGTAAGTAACCATGTGTATTCTAATGCCTGATCTGCGATCAGTGATTTCCGATGTGTAGCCTAATTATTCAAGTTCAGATATTTCTCTTAAAATCGTTAAATACTGTTTATGCATCAGTGACTAAACGATCAACTTCACATAATTTCTCGTAGTATTATGAAAATAATATTTTTTTAAACTATTATTAAATTATATACAGAAAGCGATCAAAGAACGATCCCTTTCCAATCGCCCAAGCTGTCAATCAAACAGCACAGCGCGAGCCGCGAGAGCTTATCTGGACACTTACCAAACTCGTGATGACATAATGACACTGTTACACTACACAACGAAGCTCTTACTGTGTACTCACATCGTGTTTGCATTGTGATTTGGTGTAAGCATTTGTGAGAGTGCAAAAATTGCGTTGCAATGATAAGATCTTTATTCACGCGATCAACAGACTGTCTGTCATCTGCTCAGTCAAAGCTCATCATGCTGCAACCTTTCATGTGATGTCATTTAAATATAATGCTTTAAACGATACTTTTCATGATTTGTTAATCTCGATAGCTGTAATAGTAAAAACGTAGTAAAAGTTTTCGAGAGAGTTCATGTAATAATAGCTATTTCATATGCAAGCATGTCAGCCAATCACAGCAGTGGGCGTTTGCACTGCAGTCTCACAGCAGACACGCCCCTTAAAACAGAGCGTTCAAATCTGAGGCTGAAATCAGGCTTGGAAAAATGGCTTTTATTTATAAATTATGACAATTTTTGATGTAAAAATCATACTAACATTATAAGGGCACCCCAGGCAACATTATAAAATAATAAAACAATCCAGTTCATGACCCCTTTAACAAAAACTAGTTTGGGACTGCTATATAGCTTAACCTCGCAGAGCCTACTGTTTATCAGTATTTGTCATATTCTTACATTTTTTTTTTGTGTGTGTGTTAAGTAAAGGGGGACGTAACTTGTGTGTCAACAATTTTTGTGTAAACAAAAGTATTATAACAGGCCTATATGATTCCTAAAAAGGTGGGTCGCGGGCTCGCGGCTTGATGACCATGGGGAAATGTGGGTCCCATGGCCAAACTATTCAAAACATCATTCAATGTTGTGGTAATCGTAATTAATAATCACAATTACAATATCAAGGGAATAATCAACAGTTATTATTTTTGTCATAATCGTGCAGCCCTACTTTATTCAAATAAAATGTGAATGCATTTGACATTAATTGTTGTTGTTTACTTGTTTGTTTATATCCATAATTAATTGATACCTGATTCCCTTACAAGAATTTTTGGCTAAAAAGTCTCTGAATCGATTTCAAGTCACTGAATCGTTTCGGATCGTATCGTTCTAAATGAACCAATATCGTCCTTGAATCGTATCGACAACCACGAATCATGATACGAATCGAATCGTTGTTAAAACGAATCGTTACACCCCTAATATATATATATATATATATATATACACACACTTTTTAAAAATTCTGAATGAAAATGAAATTAAACGAAATGTATGTTTCATTCAAAAGCCGGAGGGTAATCTCTCCCAGAAAATACAAAACGGACTCATGCAATTATGAAGTTCCAGGAAGTCCCTTATATGGACAAATGAATCCAACAAACACATGATTGCGACTATATATTGTGTGTGCTTGTATGTTGTTTTTCAAGCAACATCGGTTTATTTTCATATCAGTAAATTATAAACAATGCAGTGCACATTTCTACAGATAAGATTAGTAAAAAACATAAAGACACATAAACACACCAGATATGCAAAGAGATTCTTAAAACACACATATATTGTGTTAATATTTTAGACACCTAAAGAATAGTAATCATTGGTGTTAGACAACTTTGAAAGATCACATTATATCATGACAATTAACATAGAAATAAAAAAATAAAGAATAATGAACACAAACATTGACGTCTTCTCACTCCTAAGATCTGCTGCAGATGAAGTTGAGTTTGTGAGTCTCAGGAAGGCTGATCCAGCGCTGATCTCCTCCAGACTGAACTGCTCCTTTTCTCTTCGTAAGGCTGCAGTTTTCCGGTGTCGTTCCGTTCCCTGGAGCCCAGTTCTGATAGCACACCATCTCTCCGCTCAACCAGAGCCACATGTTCATTTGGCAGTAGTTGTGTAAACCCAACCACACCGCCTCAGTAGACGCACGTTTAACCACATTCATCACACGACGCTGCATCTCGACTGAATGAACCGAGACCAGATCCGTATAATTCTGTCTGCAGTATCTCAGAGCTTCAGGCCACGTCAGAGTCTCGTTGATCAGAATCAGTTTATCTGGACACAAAACAAACCACAAGCAAAAACTAGAGAGAGACTGATCAAAAACAACATGCAGAACAAACACTGTGGAGGAATCTGTCATGTCAGACATGTAGCGTGAACTTTAAGATATCTGGAGGTGATGGATGGATTGTGTGTGTTTGTGAGGATCTGCTCACCTTCATGACACACAAAAGGAAGTTGGCCGTCGCAAGAGCTGTCATACCATTTACCCAGAGTGTTCAGGTCATTCGGATTGAGAACTATACAGTTTTCATTTCCTCCAGCATTATTAGGTTCACCAGAAGCCCAGTCTCTGAATAAGGAGTCACTCTGATCTGACCACTGCCATGAGTCTCTGAACAGACCGATCCAGACATCATCAGATATGTGACTATCATTGATGAACTTCTGAATCTGTTGATTCTCATTCTGGTTCCTCACACTGACCAGATCAATGTGATTCTGTCTGCAGTAACTCTGAGCATCTCTCCACTTCATCGTCTGATTGACAAAGACGAGTCCTGTGTTCACTTTAAGAAAAACAAATGGAAACAGATTCATAAATCAGTTTGTTCATTATTATTACGCCGATTTACGGTTTAGAAGTAAAGAGGACCAGTGGTCATCAGAAACTAGTGATGTTACACATGACACTGAAGCTTCAAAGCGCATATTGAGTTTTCAGCGCAATATCTCATGGATCTCCGTGCCGGAGTGAGTATTGCTTTCAGAGAAACACGTGATCAACGAAAAATGAAGCCTCACTTTCTGTCCAGTATCGTGAATGCTTCACTTTGCGTGTCGGAATGTTTGAACCCAGACCACTACTGTACAGGTTTTGAAAGTTTAAGTCCATTTACTATTTTTTTTTTTTTTTATAAATAGACCTATATTACATGATCACATATTCTGGCATATAAACATCATAGAAACCATAAAGTAATCAGACCACCATTTACTTGCATCAAGCAACTTTGTTGGTATTTTTATAAATAGTATTAATATAATTGTTAGATTTAATTTATTGCTACACTTTAACCCCCTGAGGTCGACGGTATCGCCGGCGATACCAGCTCGCTTTTTTTTTATCAGTGTAAAAGAAACTCATAAATACTCTGTTGACTTTGATTTTCCATAGGAGTTTCATACATCAATCGATTCTGTTAAATGTGTATTATTTTTGTGAATACTCACAATAAAAACAAAGTGTTGTGATTTTTGCCAAATAAAGAAAAATAAACACGAAGCGAGTTCTGCCTTCTCTCTGCCAGTGTAGTCCATTCTGAAACGCGTCCGAAAATGAACTGTAACTCAGCGAATACTCAGTCAATCAGGCATACAGACACACAGACATGAAGCTTGAATTCTCTTCTTTTAAATGAAGTAATTTATATAAAAAACAAATATTCTCATCTTGTGAAATCTGTATTAAAAGAGAGCGATTCCAGTCGACCTAATTACAGCTGAAAAGTTGGGTATATCGAGGAGCGAGCTGAGGAATACTAATACGTTTTTTTTCCTTCTCACGTGAATTTCTTCACGTGGGTTTCTGTTTATGAATGAATGAACGGCAGAGATGCGCGCTGTTTACCACAGCTGGCAAAGACAGTTTAAATTTAAATCGCGTGTGTGAATGAATGATGATGTTTTAGCAAACTGTATTGCTATACTGAGATGAGTAAAAATCGACTGAAATATGTTGAAATAAAATGTAGGCTATTTGTATAAGCAACGTATTAAACTGCAAATTAACAATATGCCCTAATATTTCATGAAAACAATGTTACAGTCAGGCGAAATATGAAAGTTTATAAAGTTTAAGAAATATACCGTTTTTACTGTAGAATATACTGCCTCGTCAAATAAGCTTTTGTTTAGCAATTTCTATATATAAAATAATATTTTTGTCAAAAATAAAGTCATCAACTAAGATGTTAGCTGTTCCAATGTTGGCTATATTCAAACTAATGAATACATAGATAAAATGTAGGCCTATAATATTTTTTTTTACAAAGAAAGAGTACACTTGAAATATTGTTAAAATTGTAATTATTGTTGTAATTGTAACCTTTTTAATAAAATAGCAAAACATATTTACAAGATAGATGTAAGCAAAATCTTAAATGGTCAATATAAGTCTTCTTCTAAATATATCTTTTGTCCTTGCATTGTGGCTCAGTCAGTTTCACACCTGAATGAATGGCTAATTATTATGCAGAGTGGGTGGGACATTGTATTCTCAGGTGTAAACCACTCCTCGTTCACGCCCCCCTCGCATATTGGCTTTCCAAGCAAAACCTGTTTTACATCACAAACTATTTTCACATAATTTTGAAGAAAAAACAATAGGCAACGACATCCATTAGTCAAAAGTCTTATTGCCACATATTTACTATGTGTTTTGTGGCCTTATTTCAAAAACTTTAATTTTTAGTTTTTTCGATAACCACGCATAAACATTATTCTCTCAAAAATGAAAACATGTACATACATGTGGCTCACATATTATTGTAGTCCTGTTTGTGCTATATAGAGTGAATTTACACCTTTGCCATTAATATGTTTATAAGCAACTGAAAAAAGCTCAAATGTCAAGGCATGTCAGAACACCCCCAGGGCCCAGAAAACCGCTCAGACTCCAGAGGGTTAATGTGTGATTTATATTATCAGAAAACTGAACATTTAGCGTAGTCAGGCTTTTATTTCTGCTCAATAGATAAAACAACGGTGCTGTGGACAGGGTTTATGGCTGCTATAAATTTGACCTGCCACAAGATGGCGATTTGAAGAAGAAGATTTTGCTGATAACTGTTGCGACAAACTGCTGGCCCAGCCAGACTGCACCAGGTGGAGTTGATCTGCTCATTAGCAGGGTAGACACAGGCTGTGTACGAAATCACCCATACACCCTTAAAGAGATAGTTCACTTTGAAATTAAATTTTGGTATGTTTTAGCTTACCTCAAGGGCATCCAAGATGTAGGTGTCTTTTTTTCCGCAGTAGTTTCAATTTTGATTATAATTTTAGGTCAAACCGTTCTTGTCTCTCAGTCATATTATGCAGGTCAATGGATACTGTCTCAAAGAGCATGCACAGAGTCCAAATTAAAACAATTCCCCATCGTCCAAATTAAACAATTCCCCATCGTAAGTACACATTGATGGCCTAAGACACGAAACGAGCGGTCTGTGTGAGAAAACTAACAGTATTTATATCGTTATATTTATATAGACCATCAATGTGTACTTACGATGGGGAATTGTTTAAATTGGACGATGGGGAATTGTTTAATTTGGACGATGGGGAATTGTTTTAATTTGGACTCTGTGCATGCTCTTTGAAACAGTGACCACAGACCTGCATTATCATTGAGGCGCCGCCCCCTTGCTGGCGACTCTGCTACCATTGTGTCAGAACATCTGTGTTTTTTATGTGTTTTTGTTATTCCTCGGAAGTTTTTAATTCTGGATTATTAGCGAGATCGATCCCTGACGACATAAGTATGTTTGTATTCAACAATCGTACTGTTGTTTGCCTTCTGTGGCTGTGGACACTGATTGTTTGGAAAGCCGCACAAACAACATTAACATTCCAGGTGATGAGAGAGCCTGGCCTGCCTCTCATAACGTACAGCCGGCATGAGCTTCTTCAACTGCGTGATTCTGTACCAGGATCACTGGATCAAGATGCTGATCCGACAGATATTAAGCCTAGGGCTAAAGGAAGGAAGAGGGGCAGCAGAGGAGGTGTCCGGGTAGGAAATCGCCGCCGGGGATATAAACCTGTTCTACCTTCGGTTATTATGGGGAACGTCCGCTCCCTTGTCAACAAGGCGGATGAGTTGACAGCTTGTATGAAGTTTGACCGTATGTTCCGGCAGACCAGTTTATTCTGTTTTTCCGAGACGTGGCTGTCCGACAGGATACCAGATTCTCATGTGGAGATGGAAGGTTTCGCACTTCATAGGATGGACAGAGATCAGGCAAACACTGGTAAAAAGCAAGGTGGAGGTGTCTGCTTGTACGTGAATGACCGTTGGTGTCATCCTCAACATGTTACGGTAAAAAAGAGAGTTTGTGACTCGAATATTGAGCTTATTGCAGTAAGTTGTCGACCTTACTACTTACCCAGGGAGTTTTCCCATGTCATTGTTATGGTAGTGTATATTCCCCCTTCGGGTAATGGGAAATCTGCCACTGAGACTATTTCGAAAATTGCGCATGAATTACAGCGCCCCTCTCCCGACGCGCTGGTTATCATAAACGGGGATTTTAATCACTGCTCTCTTTCCACTATTTTGCCGTCTTTTAAACAAATGGTGACATGTCCTACGAGGGGGGACAAAACTATTGACTTGTTTTATACGAACGTTAAGGATGGCTATGCTGTTAAATCGCTTCCACCGCTGGGTAAATCGGACCATAACCTGATAATTATGACGTCTAAATACACCCCGGCGATACGGAAACAGCCGATAACGTCAAAGACTGTGCACATCTGGTCAGAGGATGCCTGTGAAACACTAAGGGGGTGCTTTGAATGCACAGACTGGACTGTGTTTTTTGATGGAGACTGTGATCCGGATAGTATTTCTGAAAAAGTGACTTGTTATATTAATTATTGTGTTGAGTCTATAATCCCTTGTAAACTGATCAAGATATTTCCCAATAACAAACCGTGGGTGACCAGAGAAGTTAAGGCAGCTATAAATAAAAAGAAATCTGCTTTTTATAGTGGTGATAAAGAAAGAATTAAAAATGCTCAAAGAGAGTTAAAAGTCATTATTAGACAGAGCAAAATTAAGTATAAGGAAAAGGTTGAAGGAAACATGTCCTGTAACACAAGAGGGCTATGGAATGGTATGAAGTCTATTACTGGATATGGGACCAGTAGACCTAGTTTATGTAATCTGGGTCTACAGGCAAATGATGCCAATACTTTTTTTGCAAGGTTTGATGAACTAGATTTTTCATCACTTCATGAAAATGTTATCTCAAACCTTAGGCAACGCAGCTCTGAGGACTGTAGTCCTGCTATTATTCTTAACGCTGAAGAGGTTCGCCAGCAGCTAAGGCTTACTAAACCAAATAAGGCTGCAGGCCCTGATGGTGTTCATCCTCGTACCCTAAAAGTGTGTGCTGACCAGCTGTGCTCTGTCCTTTATTCATTATTTTCTTTGTCTCTGTCTTCCGCTAAAATCCCGGTTATGTGGAAAACATCATGTCTTGTCCCTATGCCCAAAAAAGCTAGGGTGGCTAACAATCCTTCTAATTTGAGACCTATAGCTATGACTTCGCATATTATGAAGTGTTTTGAGAGGGTTGTACTAGATCATCTGACAAGGCAGGTGTCTGCATTTCAGGATCCTTTGCAATCTGCTTATAGGAAGGGTGTGGGGGTAGATGATGCACTACTATATATGTTACAAAATATTTACAGTCATCTTGAAACTACTGCTAGTTCCGTTAGGATCATGTTTTTTGACTTTTCGAGTGCTTTTAATACTATACAGCCACACATTTGAGCTAGTAAACTAACTGATTTTAAATTACATAACACAACCATTTCTTGGATTTTAGATTACCTGTTAGCACGACCACAGTTTGTTAGGATTGGTAACAAATATTCTGATACTATTCTAACTAACACAGGAGCACCTCAGGGTACAGTTTTATCCCCATTTTTGTTTTCACTTTACACTGCTGACTACAGGCATAGTCAATCATCTTGCTGGGTACAAAAATTCTCTGATGACACTGCTTTAGTGGGTCTACTTAATCAGGATGATGATCTTGCCTATAGAAGGGAGGTGCAGTCTTTTTACAACTGGTGTGAGACAAATTTTTTTAAATTGAACGTAGGGAAAACTAAGGAACTTGTGATTGATTTTAGAAAGAAAAAAGAGAAGGTCCTTCCAGTTACAATTAATGGTCAGGTGATTGAAATTGTGAAGTCATATAAATATTTAGGTGTCTATGTGGATGACAAACTAAACTGGAAAGATAATACTAATGTTTTAATGAAGAAGGCTCAGTCGAGACTTTTCTTTTTGAGAAAACTCAGATCATTCAACATAAGCACAAAGTTCTTAAATGTTTTTTATCAAGGGATTTTAGCCAGTGTTCTTTTCTATGCTGTACTTGTCTGGGGGGGCAGTATATCTGCTGAGGACAAAAATAGGATAAATAAGCTAATCAAGAGAGCAGGTTCAGTTATTGGTCTTAATCCAGATGTTTTAGAGATTACTGTTGAGAAGAGGATTAGTTCCAAATTAAAAATGGTCCTGCTTTTTGAAGACCATCCACTGCACAATTTGTTTAAAGAACTCAGAAGCTCTTTTAGTGAGCGACTGATAATGCCACGGTGCTCTAGTGAGCGCATGAGAAGGTCTTTTGTTCCAGCAGCGGTTAGATATTTTAACCAACATTGCTGATTGTTGAGTATTATTCTTGTCTCTTAAAGTGTTGTTTTTAGTATTTGTTGATTGTGAAAATGAATCTCTCAAATTGTGTCTTGTAATCAGCGCTTAGGCTAGTAGTCGTTTATTAATCCAGAATTATGTACTTGTCTGTTAGTTGTGTATCGTGTTTGATGGCTGTATGGTTGGTAGCAAATTAGTTTCCCTACTGGGATTAATAAAGTTTTTCAATTCATTATATGACTGAGAGACAAGAACGGTTTGACCTAAAAATATCAAAATTGAAACTACTGCGGAAAAAAGACACCTACATCTTGGATGCCCTTGAGGTAAGCTAAAACATACCAACATTTTATTTCAAAGTGAACTATCCCTTTAAATAGGGCACTATTTGAGGGAACAGCCATTTGTAGTGGTGTGTGCAAAATCCTGTTTTGTATCTTTGTATGCTCTTAAAGTGGTGTTTGTATTTGTGTTTAAAAGTTTTTCACCTGACTGATTGACTGCATCAAACTTTCAAAAATAAAAAATAAATAGAGCAAAAGTGTGGTCAAAGAGTGAAGTCCAGTTTAATTATTATTGTAGGCTATTGGAAAGTGGCAGAGTTCTGCACACTGAGAACCGTGCAAAATATGGAGGAATCACTTGACAATAACATTAAGTACCATTTAGTGAATTTTCATGATAATTTTATTGCAACTTTATAGTTCTCCATTACGTGTCCTTACACATTTCTGTGAAATACTGTATTCAGACACACAGAGCTGAATGAGAGACACATCAAACAGATGAAGATGTTAAACTGCATATTAATGTTTGTTAACTAGTCCTTAGAAATGTGTCAGTAAAAAAAAAAAAAATAATAATAATAATAATTTTTTGGATTGTAGACTTATAATTTAGGCTATTCAAATGATTTTTGTTCCAAATTAAATTCCAGTTAATTCAATCATCAAAAACAAATTATTATATCATATTTATTTTCGTACATAGTCTATATCATACTGAAATTTGTTCTCGATACAAAAGTTTTGTTCATATATATTATTCAAGATGTGTAAAGTTATTGTATGTCTATTATATGTTGACATTATATGCATTCATTAATTCATTACAATTTATTTTGAATTTATAATTTACAGTATATATTGTTGCTGATTTTTTTTTTTTATCTGTTCTCTAATGGCAGATTCCCACAGTTATCAACAACAGAAGATCAACCTGTTCATTATTGGTTTATTTTCTATAAATAAGTTGAAACTGACGAATATCCACAGTCTCCTCTATATTTATGAGCACATTAAAAAGTAGCAGCATTTAGTATTACATTAATTTTGTACAGTATATTCTGCATCCTTTTTTTTTTATAAATGAATGTTTATTGTGATTGTATGGAGCTGCACTTACTGTTAGATGAACTACAGATGAAAGTCAGGCTGTAACTACATGGATAATCATGCCATTCTCCATTGCTCATCATAGCACACTCATCTCTGCCATCAGGTTGTCCAGATCTCCAGTTCAGATAGAGCGCAGGTTCACCTGAAGACCACTGCCATTTATCAACACTCGTCCTCTTCAGCCCAATCCGGATATCCTGAACACCTCCATCATTCACACTCTTCTTCAGCTCGTTCATGTCGTTCATGTTGTCAACGGTGGCCAGATCTGTGTAATTCTCTCTGCAGAATCTCTGAGCTTCAGTCCAGGTCTTGTTCACGTTTATAAAGTGATACTGACGCTGAACACATTCAGATACGGAGCAGAGAGCTGTGAAAGAGAGCGTTTGATTTAATGCTTTTCATAACAGGGTCAAACCTGATGAAACTAAAAACCATAAATAATACAACAAACACACTCACCAATGAGAAGAAGAATCAAATATAGAGTTTGCTCCATTTCTGAGGAAGAAACACATTGAAAAACTCAAAAACCCAAGTAAAAAAAAAAAAAAAACTCAAGTTTTAACATGATCATGTAATAAAAACATTTTAGCAGCATAACACGATTCACAATCATTCAGACAATATTATCATCTGAAAGTCTAATTGTGTTTGAAGAATGAACATGTTCTTACTTTAGAGGTCGTGTGTTTCTGTCCTGAGTCTGATGTTTCTGTCTGCAGGTTTAAACTATGTGATTATTATATCTGCTCTCATCCCTCATTCAGCTCATCACTTCATTTGTTTATTAGTCTAAAACTATTTTGCATATTTTACTTCCTCTATATTTGTGTTTCTCCAACTCTTTCCCCTTATTTGCATCTTGGCGCCTGTCAGTCTGTATCAGTCTATGTTAATATGGACCTTATCAGAAAATTATATACATATTAACATTCATAATTTACATTTGAACATTAATAACTAAACAGTTTCTCTAAAGTTATTGCTGGACTGTATAACTCGTGTTACATCCCTGTTCAATTTGACATGTATGTTTGTGTATCTCTGCTTTTGTCACTCTGTGTATGTCACTTTTTATCTGTTTGTGTGTGAACTGAATAACCCACTAATGATCTGATTGATAAGGGATGAGTTCATTAGTGAAGGTGGGTGGGGGGGTTGAGGGATTGAGGGATAGAAAAGGACAATATTAAAGCTACAATTTGTAAGATTTTTGTAATAAAATATCTAAAAATCTCTTGCACAGTGTGATATATTTCCTACAGTTGTGTACTTACAATATCCCACAAGTTCCCAAAGATTTTTAATTTCAGAGAGATTCCAGTTTTAAATAATGGCTCGTCCATGTTCACTTGTCGCCTGTCAATGACGTAATATCCGCGTTATCCCTGGTTTCCGCTCGATCTGCCATAGTAACCATGGCGACAGACGTGGACAACTGTGTTACGTTTAGCTCACACTGTTGTTGTTTCGTTCAAACATTATAGACCATGGCAAGCAGACTTTGGGACAAAAGGAGAACTAAAACGAGGATCAATATCAGCGTGGCGTTTTCGATATGCCGACAGCTTCACATCCTCGACTAACATCGACTTCACAAAGACGGCGCTCTTGCATATGTACATTAAACTAATCAATGTCATACGGTGCGTGCAGAATTATTCGGCATATTGATTTTCTGATCATATTTTTTTTTCCAGGCACATTTGACCAATTCCAAACCACATTAATCATAATAACTACTATTAATTTTGTATTTAATAATTTATAAGTGATATATAATTGTTCACGAAGGCTGGAAAGTCCATTTCTAATGTTGTTGGACTCTCATTATCTCACTGAAACAATATAATCATCTTCTGCTGTTTCAGAATAAATGTGTCTTTATTTCCTTTATTGTGATTGGCTGGAATGTGGACATTAAAACATAAAAAAAGTAAAATCTGTCTCTTTGTGAAAATTCTTATTTTGTTTAATTTCATACTCCTGCCATTTACTGTTTTTTTTTTTCTTTTTTTTCGTGTTTATAAAACATGAACACATCTGCATGTAAACTCATCCTCATCACTCATTTGTTTATGTCCACATTTAGACATTCAGGCTGGACAATATTTCCATCTCTGACGTGAAACAGAAGAAGAAACAGTGTGTTACTGTTCTAGTCATATTTCATTCAGTCGTATTCATTTAGTTTTACTGAAACAACAGGAAAGTTACACTATAACTTTGTCCCAATTCAGAGCTGAATTCTTCAAAGTCCAAGAAGGTCGAAGTGAGTGTCGGCTGCGTCTGAAAACTTAGGCAGTGACTTGTTGCCTCGCTGCCCTATAAGGCAATGACTGCAGGCAGACACGAAGGTACCTCACAAAACTGATTTCAGACACACTTCTGATGCAGCGTTTACAGCAAAATCTACAGCAAAAGAGAGCGAGCTTCAGTGAAAACTAAGTGAATATTTAATGACTATAATAGTAATGTCTCGCTAGAAAAACTCATGAGTGGAAAACGTTTATCAAAAATGTACATTTACACAAACTGACCACTGACCACAACTTTCAGACGCCATCTTTATTATTCTAGCTCAACTGTAGAATGGAAAGCACAGAATTATGGGATATCAAAGACAGCAAAGGATGGATCTTGGCTGCCTACAAAAATCGATCAAATGAAGGCATCTCAGGAGACGGGAAGTGAAACTAACAATGGATCCGGACGTGCCTCGATGGCTTCCGACCTTGGAATGCGTCCTCCGAAGGCAGCATTTATCAGTTTTCGGACGCAGCCGTTATTAAACGAGACGATCTAACATATGGAGGATTTCCTGTTTACATCACCAGCTGTTCCCGCCCACCGCTCCTGTCGCCTAGCAACTGTGACAGATGCCATCAGGACACAGCAGAGACGTTTCTGACAGACTTTTAAATATAAAGATGGAGGTGGAGGAGATTTTTAAGAATTTTTTGAGATGCTTCAACACTAGCACCATCGGGTAATGTATCTTCAGCTCAGACAAGACCATGGCCAGGTGAAATAACTAACTAATGTTATTTTAATCTAGTTAACAACAATACATTTACTTAGATTATTTCTCAATATTTCATTTCATATTTGAAAGCAGAGTTGGAATGACTCTCTAACAACACCTCATCCATCAGGACGAGCCACGGCCTAGTTGCAGAAGAGGAAATAAATTACGCCAGTTAACATTTGTGTTTTTGGTTTTCAAGGGAGTCACTATACTCAGCATGCACATTTTTCTCCAGAATCATCCTAAATCAAGAGAAAAGGGAAACTTGTGAGAAATGTTAACAGAAGAATGCATACGTATCGATTAAAAAATTATTGCTACTTAAGAAATAATTTATCTTTACAGTACAAGTAGTACTGAAAAATAACATAACTCAAGTAAGAGTAAATAAGTAGTTTGCTGAAAAACTACTCAAGTTACTACGTTACAAAGTAGGAGTGAGCGGGGCACAAACTAACGTGGGGTTAGTTGTAACACACATGGTTGTGGTTATAAAATATTTATATATATCGTGCCAAATATTTCTTAACAATACAGAAAATACAACTACATGAACAGAGTAAATTGTAAAATACTATATGATAAAAACATTTACCTGCACACAGAGCAGTGAAAGAGAGACGATAGTAAGTCGTAATGTTGGTTAAGCTCCACCTATTCAAAATACATTTCACCTTGTTAGAAAGCACATGGAAAATGACGCAGATAGAAAGATCGTATGCATCCAAACGGACATAAAACGATCAAAATACTCATAAATATAAACAACAAAAAAAAACTCTCTACAAATCGATCAGTGTCTACTGTGAGCAATTCTTTTATAAAGTGACAAACATTTTATATGAAATTATATATCTTTTTAACTTTTATTGTGGAGCGACCACAGAAAGGACTCCCCCCACAGCAGTTCTCTTTAGCTCTGACACAGCGGCCCATAGACATAATAAATACATAGTAAATACCTAATAATAAATAATAATATAATAAATACCTAATAGGCCTTTTTCACGGAGGTTAGAATGCACATCCGGTTCAGCGTTTGTTGTGTAAAGCGACTTCCAGTCGAAACAACAGTGGCTGAAGCAACATCGAGGGGTCACTGTAGCGTCGCTCATTGCACAAATAATGAGCAGTCAGTGGCGTCATGCCCATTCAAAGTCCCCCTCAGATTTTTCCTCCCTGATAATTTTTTTGTCACAACTTTATTCCTATTATGCTCCATAATATACCAGAGCCTATAACGACTCAAATGTATTCTTCTGGATGTGTAATAAATCGGTCAGCATCAGCCCGCCCCCTTGTCCTAATATGGTGTCTGTGTATATCAAATTTAGAGCGCTACACGCGTTGCACTCTAGAATCTTTGCTGTGTATGTTCAAGCAACTCACTCGTCTCGCACGTTGAGCTGGCAATGTTTTACAGATGGTCTTGAAGTGGTAAGTGGGCAAAGCAACAAATCAGCATTGAAATAGTTATCGGATGATATTAAAAGGTAGTGGGATTATTTGTGGTTGACCTGGAAATTTTAACTTGATCAAAAAGTTATGGATTTGATATTAGCTGCGAATTCAGAGCATTAACTTAAGTTGTGTCAGTGTAACGTTATCGATAGCTAGCCTAGTCTAACCGTAAACTAGTTGGCTAACAAGTTACTAGCTTTTCTGTAAGCTCATAAATTACTCTTTACAAGTTCCTTATTTAAAATATAACAATGAGCAGTGTAACTACAGTATTTCAATGATTTTACTAAAGTAATGTTACATATTACATTTGATTTGATTACTTTTTTACATTTCTGTCAAATATTAACCATTTTCAAATAAACGGGGTAGTGTTAACCTTATTCAGCACTGAAATCTGTCAAACTTCTTTCAAAGTCCTTCATCACATATTAATATTAAAATAACTTAATTTCAGAGCACCACAAAGTCAGACCTCAGCACCTTTATGTAGGCTACCTTTAATGTAAGATCGTTCTTAGGTCACATACCAATTTAAAATCATAACATAAAAACTGCACCGGTACTGTTTTTAAAATCATGTGTAGTAGGCCTAAGTGTACAGTTAAGTGTGTGTGTAAACATGCTTTAATGAAGTAGACTTCAAAAGCTTTTGAATTTGAGCTTACAGTTCTTTCATCAACCTGTCTTTTACATAAACTTACAAAATAGATATTTTAACTTAGTCCTCAGATAGAGGAGGGTTGCTGCTAGCTCCGGTAAGGTATTTCTGTCCCTCCCAAACTGCATTGAAATGGTATGTTTAGCAGCCAGAATTTAAACATTTTCAGGGGGAGAAACCCCCTGACCCCTCCTAACATGATCCATATCACCCATCAGAAAACAATTGCAACGTCTCAGATTGTGCCCCCCCAGAATTTTGGCTTGCATGACGCCCCTGTGAGCAGTTACAACCATATTTGAGTTTTCATGCTTTTCCAAGCGATGACTGTCTGACAAAGAAGTGGATGCATGCTATTCGACGCGTAGAAGGCCCGCCGTTTAAGATCCCTAGAGGTAGCACATTTGTTTGTAGCCGGCACTTTCTCGACGCGAATTACACTGGCGCTACCCAAGCGCTTTCCTGTCCCGATTTATGATGAATAACTGGGGAGAAACTTTACGAGAGTCGGTTTACAAAAGAGTTAGAGTTCAAACCATGTTTGAAGATGTTATGTTGTTAAAACGACATATTTTCTCGTAATAACGAGATCTTATGTAGTTTTAACGACATCTTTATATGTTCAAATAAGTATTAATTGATATTAATAAGAGTAATTCACTTGTATTTGAGGTAACAGATTTCTTTTTTTTTGGGGGGGGGGGGGTCTGACTATTTTAAGTCACTGAAGTACTGAGTTTTGGGTCACTTAAAGTGTTGCACTATTTAAATGTGGTAACATTGAATTGGATTGTAGGTTTTCCTGAACCATTCAAGATTCCATCACTGTGTTTATTATTACTTTCTTATGGTCATCCTGTTTTTTATTATTATTCTCAAACACATGAGAATATTAATTGGAGGCACCGCGCTATATAACAAATTATTTGTGTAGTATTCTTGTAGCTAACTGTTCATTCTTCAGGGGAAGGGCCAGACATTACGCTTTACTACTGCTGGGATACCAGGGCTCCTTTAATAGTATTATACGAGTGTACCCGGCTGGGGAGGGTTAGTTAGACAACCCTACCCTGCTTATTTCAAATACGAAATGAAATATCAGTTAAATAACATGAGAAATATACAATACTTCTTTTAACTGTCTATGGTCTTGTCTCAGCCTGAGATATGCCAGGTAGCTTCTAATTTTTTTTTACAATATTCACTTTGACCTTACTGGACTTTGAATGATTCAGCTCTGAATTGGGAGTCAATTATAGTGTAACTTTCCTGTTGTTGCAGTAAAACTAACAGATGAATCTCACTGTTTCTCCTGTTTCACGTCAGAGATGTAAATATTGTCCATCCTGAACATCTGAATGTGGACATAAACAAATGAGTGATGAGGATGTGTTAACATGCAGATGTGTTCATGTTTTATTAACAAACAAAGGAACGGTAAACAGAAGGAGTATGACATTTTTACAAAGAGACAAATTCAAAAAAAATTTAACAATGTTTTAATGTCCACATTCCAGCCAATCACAATCAAGTATTTAGACGGAGGAAATAAAGACAGGTTTATTCTGAAACAGCAGCAGCAGAAGATGATGATATTATTTCAGTGAGATAATGAGAGTCCAGCAACCTTTACTAACAGGGGTTTTTAAAGGCTCTCAGTAACCAGTATCACCAGTCTTCACTAATGACCTCAACCCTCATCAATCACATCATTAGTGGGTTGTTCAGTTCACACACAAACAGATAAAAAGTGACCAAAAACAGAGAAACACAAACACACAATAAATTGAACAGGGATGTAAGTTTAGTTGTGAATGTTAAAAAAATGTATTATGAATGTAAATATGATTATATTTTATTATATTTATTATATTTTATTTTATACAAAATTATATATATTATATATATTATATTTATTATATATATTATATATATTAAGGTCCATGTTTATAATGAATGATATTGACTGACAATATGCAAATAAAGGAAAAGAGGAGGAACATTTTACAACTAAGGAAGTATTAGAATATGAAAATTAGTTTTAGAGTAATAAACAAATGAAGTGATGAGCTGAATGAGGGATGAGAGCAGATATAATAATCACGTAGTTTAAACCTGCAGACAGAAACATCAGACTCAGGACAGAAACACACGACCTCTAAAGTAAGAACATGTTCATTCTTCAAACACAATTAGACTTTCTGATGTTAATATTGTCTCAATGATTGTGAATCGTGTTATGCTGATAAAATGTTTCTATTACATGATGTTAAAACTTTTTTTTTTTTTTTTTTACTTGGGTTTTTGAGTTTTTAAATGTGTTTCTTCCTCAGAAATGGACCAAACTCTATATTTGATTCTTCTTCTCATTGGTGAGTGTGTTTGTTGTATTATTTATGGTTTATAGTTTCATCAGGTTTGACCCTGTTATGAAAAGCATTAAATCAAACGCTCTCTTTCACAGCTCTCTGCTCCGTATCTGAATGTGTTCAGCGTCAGTATCACTTTATAAACGAGAAGAAGACCTGGACTGAAGCTCAGAGATTCTGCAGAGAGAATTACACAGATCTGGCCACCGTTGACAACATGAACGACATGAACGAGCTGAAGAAGAGTGTGAATGATGGACGTGTTCAGGATATCCGGATTGGGCTGAAGAGGACGAGTGTTGATAAATGGCAGTGGTCTTCAGGTGAACCTGCGCTCTATCTGAACTGGGGATCTGGACAACCTGATGGCAGAGATGAGTGTGCTATGATGAGAAATGGAGAATGGCATGATTCTTCATGTAGTAACAGCCTGACTTTCATCTGCAGTTCATCTAACAGTAAGTGCAGCTCCATACAATCACAATAAACATTCATTAATAAAAGATGCACAATATACTACTGTATACAATTTTAATGCAATACTAAATGCTGCTACTTTTTAATTTGCTCATAAATATAGGAGAGACTGTGGATTTTTGTCACAATTTTAACTCCTGTATAGAAAATAAACCGATATTAAATGCATGTTGATCTTTTGTTGTTGATAACTGTGAGAATCTGACATAAGAGAGCCTAGAGAATTATATTTAAAAAACTTTCAAACCATTGTTTTGACAAACAGAACTTGTAATAATTTAATGAATGCATAATATTTTAACATAAAATAGACATACAACATCTTGCCCCATCTTGATATTTATGAACAAAACTCTTGTCCTGAGAACAAAGTTCAGTTCACATCTTGTCAGTTGATTTTATTGTTTTCAACTGTATTACAGAAATATGATATAGTCATTTTGTTTTGGAGATGGTAATTAAAAATAAATCATCTCAACACAAACCTGTAAAAATGTCATTCTTAGATGAACTTTAAATGAACTGACAAAGACACATTGTCCATTACAATGTGAAAAACCAAACAGAATATTAACAAAACAAACACTAATAGTGTTATTATTGCAACAATATTCATTTGTATGTATTATTAGTCTACAATTCAACCTTTTGAATATTTCTTTTTTTACTGACATATTTCTAAGGACTAGTTAAAATATATATTTAGCTGCAGTTTAACATCTTCATCTGTTTGATGTTTCTCTCATTCAGCTCTGTGTGTCTGAATACAGTATTCCACAGAAATGTGTAACAAAACATGATGGAGAAATATAAAGATGCAATAAAATTACCACAAAAAATTACAAAGGATACTTAATGTTGGCAAAATCATCATTAATATAATTTGAAATATTTTCCTCAGCTGTAGAAACAGTCTTTTAATTACACGTGTTTCTGATGCTTCGCTGCTCTTATTCACATTAAAAACCATAAACCAGCATAAGAATGATGAACAAACTGATTTATGAATATGTTTCCATTTGTTTTTCTTGAAGTGAACACAGAACTCGTCTTTGTCAATCAGATGAAGAACTGGAGAGACGCTCAGAGTTACTGCAGACAGAATTACATTGATCTGGTCAGTGTGAGGAACCAGAATGAGAATCAACAGATTCAGAAGTTCATCAATGATAGTCACAGATCTAATGATGTCTGGATCGGTCTGTTCAGAGACTCATGGCAGTGGTCAGATCAGAGTGACTCCTCGTTCAGATACTGGAGGTCTGATCAACCTGATAATGATGGAGGAAATGAAAACTGTACAACGATCTATTCGAATGCTCAGGGTCAATGGAATGACATCACTTGCATCAACCAATTTCCTTTTGTGTGAGCAGATCTTCACAAACACACACAATCGCCTCCAGCTGACTTAAAGGGGACCTATTATGCCCCTTTTCACAAGATGTAAAATAAGTCTCTGATGTCCCCAGAGTGTGTATGTGAAGTTTCAGCTCAAAATACCCAACATATCATTTTTTACAGCATGTTTAAATCGTCACTTTTTGGGGCTCAGAAAAACGCACCATTTTAGTGTGTCCCCTTTAAATGCAAATAAGCTGCTGCTGCACGGCACAGGGGGCGGAGCCTCACGAGCTCGCGCCCAGTGTCAGAACAATCTCATCTCACGGAAAGCTGATAATATCAAAACAGAAACTCACAGTAAAGGTATTCATTTCAACCCGGAGTCGGACAATAATGCCTACATAGTCAGACAATGCTGTATGGAGATGGAACAGGTATAGTTTAGTTTAATTACGGTTATAACCTATTTGTCATTGCTTGTATCCACTATTAATTCAAGCCTGCTGTAAGACCCCATCCGAATGATGGCCAAAAATATACTGATGAGTTTAATAAAGTTTATTGTACATAACACAAAAGATGAAACGTCAGTTCTACTCCAGAAAATCACGTAAGAGCTGAGTAAACACAGTATAAGAAGTGCGTAAGTACATAAACAAAATTCGGTAGAGTTGAGTGAGCATTTTCTTCGAATACAAAATGAATCCATCTAGTCTTCAGTGGCTGCCTCAGATTTCGGGAGTAAATAGAGAGAGAGAGCAATGTGAATTAATACATCCAGCCACACAACACCGCTTGGGAGACATTCTCCTCAGTGCAGAAATGGTGGATGTGGACAACTCGCTGTGAACTCGATCAGGGCAGGTCTATGTTAAAACGGCAGTCAAGATGGCGCTGAGTATAGCAGCCACGGTGTTAGGTGCGTCTTGTTTTGTTTTGTTTTTATGTGTTGATTCAGTTTTTGGCTGTGATTATCGGCGCTCTTTTACTAGAGAAGAGCTCATGAACATCAGGGGAACAACTCCAGCGGACTTAGTTCCCACTTTCCTTGCGTCATCAATGGAATTATTGGACTTTTTGGTGAAGGGCTCTCTTGCTGTTGTTCGCGCTGTGAAGCGCCGCAGGAGAGGAAAAAGAGCCGGGTCGCTTGTGCGTCTTCGCCGGCGGGGATTCCGCACACCGCTACCCGCAATATTTCTCTCCAACGTGCGCTCACTGTGCAACAAATTGGACGAACTTCAGCTTTTGGTGGGGAAAAACAGAGACTTTTGTTCATCTTCTGTTCTGTGCTTCACGGAGACGTGGCTGTGTGAGCTGATACCGGACTCCGCGCTGCAGCTGGCTGGCTTCCAACTGTACAGAGCGGATCGCGACAAAGAACTCTCCGGCAAAACAAAAGGTGGTGGTGTGTGTTTTTATATTAACAATGGCTGGTGTACTGACGTGACAGTGATTCATCAGCACTGTTCTCCTGATCTGGAATATTTTATCATAATCTGTAAACCGTTTTATTCCCCTCGTGAGTTTACTTCATTCACTCTGGTCGGTGTTTACATTTCGCCTCAGGCCAATGTGCATGACGCGCAGCGCGCGCTGACCGAACAGATACTCTGTGTGGAGCAGACAAACCCGGACTCCCTTGTTATTGTTCTCGGTGACTTTAATAAGGGAAATCTTAGCCAAGAACTCCCCAAATACAGACAGTTTATAAAGTGTCCGACCAGAGGGGGGAACACTTTGGATCACTGTTACACCACAGTTAGCTGTGCCTATCACACCGTTACACGCGCTCCACTGGGATACTCTGATCATGCGATGGTCCATCTGATTCCTGCTTACAGACAACAATTAAAACTCTGTAAACCTGTAGTGAGGAAATCAAAGAAATGGACCAGTGAAGCTGTAGAGGATCTTCAGGCGTGTTTCGACTGCACTGACTGGGATGTTTTCAGGACTGCTACCAACAATCTAGATGAGTTTACAGAGGCAGTGACATCCTATATAAGCTTCTGTGAAGAAAGCTGTATACCAACACGTACCAGGGTGAGTTATAATAATGACAAACCCTGGTTGACAGCTAAACTTAGACAGCTAAGGTTGGAAAAAGAGGAGGCATTTAGGAGTGGTGACTGGGCCGGGTGCAGGGTGTTAAAGTACAGGTTTAGCAAGGAGGTGCGAGAAGCTAAACGGATGTACACAGAGAAACTAAAGAACCAGTTCTCAGCAAACGACGCCACTTCTGTATGGAGGGGGTTTAGACAGATTACAAACTACAAACCCAAAGCCCCCCACTCCATGAACGACTCTCGCCTGGCAAATGAGCTGAACCATTTCTATTGTCGCTTTGAAAGTCAAACGGACACCATCCCCAATGACTCCTCCGCACAGCTTTTGCCTCAGTCCACCACTTTCTCCTCCCCTTCATCAGAGCGGGTCAGCTCTACCTCCTCTCCTCCTTTCTCCATCTCAGAGGGGGAAGTCAACCGGCTATTTAGGAGGCAGAAATCCCGCAAAGCAGCTGGACCGGATTATGTGTCTCCATCCACCTTAAAGCATTGTGCTGATCAGCTGTCTCCCGTGTTCACAGATATTTTTAACATCTCACTGGAGACATGCCATGTGCCAGCTTGCTTCAAAGCCTCCACCATCATCCCTGTCCCCAAAAAAACAAGGACCACAGGACTAAAAGACTACAGACCCGTAGCTCTGACCTCTGTGGTTATGAAGTCTTTTGAACGTCTTATGCTGTCCCACATAAAATCCATTACAGACCCACTCCTGGACCCCCAGCAATTCGCCTACAGAGCCAACAGGTCTGTAGACGATGTAGTAAACATGGCCCTTCACTACATCCTCCAGCACTTGGATTCCCCTGGAACCTACGTCAGGATCCTGTTTGTGGATTTCAGCAGTGCTTTTAATACCATCATCCCAGCCCTGCTGCAGGACAAGCTCTCTCAACTGAACGTGCCTGATTCCACCTGCAGGTGGATCACTGACTTCCTAACGGACAGGAAGCAGCATGTGAAGTTAGGAAAATATTCCTCTGACTCCAGGACCATCAGTACCGGGTCCCCTCAAGGCTGTGTTCTTTCGCCCCTCCTTTTCTCATTGTATACCAACAGCTGCACTTCCAGTCACCAGACCGTCAAGATCCTGAAGTTTGCGGATGACACCACCCTCATTGGGCTCATCTCTGGTGGTGATGAGGCTGCCTACAGGTGTGAGATCGACCATCTGGTGACCTGGTGCAGCCAAAACAGTCTGGAGCTTAATGCTCAGAAGACAGTGGAGATGGTCGTGGATTTTAGAAGGAACACAGCCCCACCGTCCCCCATCACTCTGTGTGACTCTCAAGTCACTGTGGTGGATTCCTTCCGTTTCCTGGGTACAATCATCTCCCAGGACCTTAAGTGGGAGTTGAACATCACCTCCATCATCAAAAAAGCTCAGCAGAGGATGTACTTCTTGCGGCAGCTGAAGAAATTCAGCTTACCTAAGAAAATGATGGTGCACTTTTACATCGCTATTGTTGAGTCCATCATCACCGCCTCCATTACCATCTGGTACAATGCTGCTACCGTTAGGGACAAGGGCAGGCTGCAGCGTATCATTCACTTGGCAGAGAAGGTGATTGGCTGCAATCTTCCATCACTTCAGGACCTATATGCCTCTAGGACTCTGAGGCGAGTAGGTAAGATTGCAGCTGACCCCTCCCACCCCGGATATAAACTGTTTCAGTCTCTCCCCTCTGGCAGGAGGCTGCGGTCCATCAGGACCAAAACCTCTCGCCACAAAAACAGTTTTTTCCCATCGGCAGTTTGCCTCATTAACAAACCCAGGGTCCCTCATTGACACGTCCCCCCTTGCAAATTATACAAATGTTTTTTTGCATATTAATTTTTAATGATGTTGATTATTTCTTTATATTTTTGTCCATTTTATATTGTATTTTTATTGTCCATTTCATATTTGTATATTTTTATAATTTATTTATGTCAACTATATTTTTGTCTATATGTAGCACCTTTTAACCAAAACAAATTCCTTGTATGTGTAAAACACTACTTGGCAATAAAGTTACTTCTGACTTCTGACTGACTTCAGTGTCTGTCAACACTCGTGGGCGGGGCCTGTGGCTTTAGTGACGTCACTAAAGCCGCATTCTGAAAGCAGGTCGTTGGGAGACACTGCTGATGATTTATGGGGATTAATAAAAAAGGAGTGAGTGGATTTTTATCACTGTAGGGTGGTTGTGTACACACACTGCCAACACATATTTATGTACAAACACCATGCAAAAGTGAATTTTGTGAAAAAGTGATGCTCGAGTGATCAAGAATATTCCAATATACAAATAAGTTTTCCTTCGATTCCTCCGTCCTCATTTTCTTCCCTTGCAGCGATCCCTCGTATCCTACCATTGTTGAGATTCATGTGCTGATTGTTAATGTCTGTGTGTGTCATCGTAGATTAACTTTTCGTGCTCATGTTTGTTAAAATCTTTTAACTGATTGTTATCTCATGCTGCAGTAACCCAAGTTGGTAACACTTTATAATAACTGCACACTATTTATCATTAGTTAAGCATTAGAAAACAGTTAATTCATCATTTATAAAGCATTAATAGACATTAATAAGCGATTTATAAATACAGCTATAAATGCTTTATACTTGATTTAAAAGCATATCTATAATGTGTTTAATAATTGTATTTTCATTCTTTATTAATTATCAATTTATCATTTCTAAATGAAGTATTGCATTGTTTACACACCAGTGTGTACTGGTGCGTATATAATAATGCAATACTTCATTTAGAAATGATAAATTGATAATTAATAAAGAATGAAAATACAATTATTAAACACATTATAGATATGCTTTTAAATCAAGTATAAAGCATTTATAGCTGTATTTATAAATCGCTTATTAATGTCTATTAATGCTTTATAAGTGATGAATGATTTCAGAGTTGTCAGTGGTTCATAAGATCACTTAGAAATTGTAAGTAAATGATTAATAAATTATTTAAATGTACATTCATATATCATATGAGTCAGACATATAGTAATAGTTACTTAGTGTGTTAATAAATGCTTTATTAGCATGTATTTCTACTGTAATTCAGGGTTAATTCAGGTAGTTATAAAACATTTATACAGATACAGATACAGATAGCTTTATTAAAGGGCAATTCAGTTTCTACAGTACACCGTCTAGACATACAACCATTCACACAGCCATAGCATGTAGTATATAACAGGGGTAACGTGATAGGGTCCGGGTCCAAGGACAGTTTATAAATAAAAAGACATCAAAAGCAGAAGAAAAAAAGAGAAGAAAAAAAAAATACAGTAAAAAGTAAATAGAAAATGAATTGCACATATCCGTAGCTCCTAAAGTGCATAGTGCCAAGAACAGATCAGTCCATAATTATTTCCTCAGCTCAATGTTTAACAGCATAATTGCTGAAGGAATAAATGATCTTCCGTAACGGTTTGTCTTTCTAGGGGGCTGCAAGTATCGCCGACCTGATGGCATAAGAACACATTCATCTCCCAGAATATGATGTTGGTTCATCAGACTTTTTACTTTTTGAACAACACATTTCTCCCAAAGAGAATTTAGGTTGCACATTTGGATTCCAATAATTTTGGAGCAGACTTTCACAATATTATTTAAACAGTTTCGGTCCTTCACTGAAATGTTACCAAACCAACAAATGAAAGAAAAAGTAAGAAGGCTCTCAATATAAGACAAATACACAGTGCACAGTATAGATTTAGAAACCCCCGAAGGAATTTATCCTGCGCAATAAATGTACTCTCTGCTGGGCCCGTTTGACCACTGATTCAGAGTTCCTTTCAAACTTCAGTTGAACATCAAAAACCGTACTCAGATATTTATAATAATTTACGATCTCCACATCCTCACCATGGATCCTGCATACTGAAGTATTTGTCCCTTTTTTTCTAAAATCGATAATGAGTTCCTTAGTTTTAAGAACATTAAGATCGAGAAGGCTGTCATCACACCACTTTACAAAATCAGGAAGTGCACGTCCGTGATCTGACTCTGTGCCATGGAGGAGTGACAGCAGAGCAGTATCATCAGAAAATTTAACAAGAAAACTGTCCTCTTTAAGAGACCTACAACTATCCGTGTATAAAATGAACAGTAAGTACACTACCCCGCTTTAGTAGTTGTTAGTTAACTATTTTTGTGAGCTCATCTAAAGTGAGGACTAGTTATGCCTTGTAAAGCATTTACAAAGGAGATTTAAAGGCTGTTAATATCTCTATGTTCTGTATCACTGTGTTGTGTTTGTTTCCTTTTTCTGTTTAGAAGATCAGTGAGCCTTTAAATCTCCTTTATAAATGATTTACAAGGCATAACTAGTCCTCACTTTAGATGAGCTCACAAAATAGTTAACTGACCACTACTAAATGCTTTATAACTACCTGAATTTATTACATTTACTTACAATTTTTAAGGGATCTTATGAATCACTGGAAACTCCTAAATAACTGCTTTGTAAATAATGCTATACTTCATTTAGAAATGATAAATTGATCATTAATAAAGTATGACAATACAATTATTAAACACATTATAGATACACTTTTAAATCAAGAATAAAGCATTTATAGCTGTATTTATATACTGCTTAGTAATGTTTATTAATGCTTTATCAATGATGAATTAACTGTTTACTAATGCTTAATTAATGATTAATAGTGTGCAGTTATTATAAAGTGTTACCCACAAGGGTAGTGATGTGAATATATTAATGGTACAACACAATTGTTAGATTCAAAAGACATCAGTGAATAAGTCTATTTCATGATGATTATATCAACAGGTAATCATCATCACCTGATCTCATTTCACTTTAGCTTTCTTTGTGCTGCAAATGTGTTTGACAAACACACTGTCACAGCGGCCAAAAAAGACCAAATATATATTAAGTGTAAGAGCCCAACTAAACACTAATCACTGTTATGGTGACTTCCAATGAAACACATTAGAGTTAAACCCTGTTAATTTTAAAGGAACACGCCGACTTTTTGGGACTTTAGCTTATTCACCGTATCCCCCAGAGTTAGATAAGTCCATACATACACTTTTCATCTCTGTGCGTGCTGTAACTCTGTCTGACGCACCCACCGCTAGCCTAGCTTAGCACAAAGACTGGAGGTAAACGGCTCCAGCTAGCATACTGCTTAGAGCCCTGCACGGGGCAAAAAATACAGCCCTAACCGAGACCTGGCCCGTGGTGTTCAAGCCCTAATCCGGCCCCAGCCCGAAAACGTCTGCAATTTTTCAGCCCGAACCCGACCCAAGACCAACATCAATATCACTTTAAGCTCTCTCTGACGCGCGCTGTCTCTGCTAGACGCACACACAAGCTAACTACTAGGTAAAATTGTATTATAGGCCTCAAACATATCTACCTCCACCGACAATTATGCCCACAAATATTAATACAGACTGTCCATTACAGAGAAGCATAAGCATGCAGTAGAGAATATTATATAGCCAAATGTGATCCAGCAGTCAATAAAGATTTACGGCCTACCTGTTTTTGATGTTAAGAAACTTTACTGAAGAACAACGTTTCAAAGAACTCTTCGCCAACTGGCTAACGTTAAATAATAATAAAAATATAATAAATAAATAAAAAAATCCGTTGAACTGAGTAGGCGCTCATTCACTGTTTACTCGCGAGTGTTGTGAAGAAAAAGAATAGCATCCACTGCTGAAGGCTTCAGGCTCAGTATGTAATGATGTGGCAGGAATGAAGCGGAGAGAGAATCCATATGCAAGCACTTAATTTAATGAAACAAAACCGGAAATCCAGGGCACACAACGGAACACGGAACTCAGGACAGGAACATCGTAACAGCTACAGCAAACAACGACCGACAACCAACAACTGAAGCACAGAGGTATAAATACACAGGCAAACAAGCTAAACAAGATAACAAGGGGGTGAGGTTAATCAGAAACACCTGGGAGACTAATAAACAAGAAAAACTACAAAGGACTACAAAACATGGCACAGGACAGGAAATAACAAAAGTCCACACAAGAAAAGGGGAACACAAGACAGGAATCATGACAGAGCCCCCCCTTTAAGGAGCGGATTCCAGACGCTCCACACAAAATAAATAAAGGTCAAGGAGGGTGGTGGAGCAGAGGTGGAACGGGGGAGGGATGGAGGGCCAGGTCCGTGGAATTGAAGAGGACCTAGAGACTGTGGCAAAACGGGAGACCAGGGCGGAGCAGGCAGTGCAGGCGGCAAGGGCGTAGCAGGCAGTGCAGGCGGCCAGGGCGTAGCAGGCAGTGCAGGCGGCCAGGGCGGAGCAGGCAGTGCAGGCGGCCAGGGCGGAGCAGGCAGTGCAGGCGGCCAGGGCGGAGCAGGCGGCCAGGGCTGAGCAGGTAGTGCAGGCGGCCAGGGCGGAGCAGGTGGCCAGGGCGGAGATGAACCTCCAGGCGGCCAGGGAGGAGACGAACCTTCAGGCGGCCAGGGTGGAGACGAACCTTCAGGCGGCCACGGCGGAGAAGATCCTTCGGGCGGCCACGGCGGTGAAGACCCTTCGGGCGGCCACGGCGGTGAAGACCCCTTGGGCGGCCACGGCGGTGAAGACCCTTTGGGCAGCCACGGCGGTGAAGACCCTTCGGGCGGCCACGGCGGAGAAGACCCCTCGGGCGGCCAGGGTGCAGACGACCCTTCGGGCGGCCAGGGCGGAGACGACCCTTCGGGTGGCCAGGGCGGAACAGGAGACCACCCCTCTGGCGGTCCTGGTGGATCGGGCTGGTCCGGAGGTGTATTGCCCCCCCCCCAAAATTTTCTTGGGGAGGCTCCCCGGTAAAGAGTCCTGGACCAGCGATGAAGAGGGCTTTGAGCTGGGCAGGACCAGCGGCGAAGAGGGCTCTGAGCTGGGCAGGACCAGCGGCGAAGAGGGCTCTGAGCTGGACCAGCGGCGAAGAGGGCTCTGAGCTGGGCAGGACCAGCAGCGAAGAGGGCTTTGAACTGGGCAGGACCAGCAGCGAAGAGGGCTCTGAGCTGGGCAAGACCAGCGGCGAAGAGGGCTCTGAGCTGGGCCGGACCAGCGGCGAAGAGGGCTCTGAGCTGGGCAGGACCAGCGGCGAAGAGGGCTCTGAGCTGGGCAAGACCAGCGGCGAAGAGGGCTCTGAGCTGGGCAGGACCAGCGGCGAAGAGGGCTCTGAGCTGGGCAAGACCAGCGGCGAAGAGGGCTCTGAGCTGGGCCGGACCAGCGGCGAAGAGGGCTCTGAGCTGGGCAGGACCAGCAGCGAAGAGGGCTTTGAACTGGGCAGGACCAGCGGCGAAGAGGGCTTTGAGCTGGGCAGGACCAGCGGCGAAGAGGGCTCTGAGCTGGACCAGCGGCGAAGAGGGCTCTGAGCTGGGCAGGACCAGCAGCGAAGAGGGCTTTGTACTGGGCAGGACCAGCAGCGAAGAGGGCTCTGAGCTGGGCAAGACCAGCGGCGAAGAGGGCTCTGAGCTGGGCAAGACCAGCGGCGAAGAGGGCTCTGAGCTGGGCAGGACCAGCAGCGAAGAGGGCTTTGAACTGGGCAGGACCAGCGGCGAAGAGGGCTCTGAGCTGGGCAAGACCAGCGGCGAAGAGGGCTCTGAGCTGGGCCGGACCAGCGGCGAAGAGGGCTCTGAGCTGGGCAGGACCAGCGGTGAAGGCTTTGAGCTGGGCAGGACCAGCGGTGAAGGCTTTGTGCTGGGCAGGACCAGCGGTGAAGGCTTTGTGCTGGGCAGGACCAGCGGTGAAGGCTTTGTGCTGGGCAGGACCAGCGGTGAAGGCTTTGTGCTGGGCAGGACCAGCGGTGAAGGCTTTGTGCTGGGCAGGACCAGCGGTGAAGGAGACTCTGAGCTGGGCGGGACCAGCGGTGAAGAGGACTCTGAGCTGGCGTGAAGCTCTGGATCGGCAGAAGTGACGTGAACAGTCTCTGGATCAGCAGAAGTGACGTGAACAGTCTCTGGATCAGCAGAAGCGACGTGAACAGTCTCTGGATCAGCAGAAATGACGTGAACAGTCTCTGGATCAGCAGAAGTGACGTGAAAAGTCTCTGGATCAGCAGAAGCGACGTGAACAGTCTCTGGATCAGCAGAAGCAACGTGAACAGTCTCTGGATCAGCAGAAGCGACGTGAACAGTCTCTGGATCAGCAGAAGCGACGTGAACAGTCTCTGGATCAGCAGAAGCGACGTGAACAGTCTCGGGATCAGCAGAAGCGACGTGAACAGTCTCTGGATCAGCAGAAGCGACGTGAACAGTCTCTGGATCAGCAGAAGTGACGCGAAGAGACTCAAGCTTTGCTGGCATGACGCAAAGAGACTCAAGCTTTGCAGGCATGATGCGAAGAGACTCAGGCTTTGCAGGCATGACGCGAAGAGACTCAGGAAGCGTGAAGGCGGCCATCCTGGGAATCAGAATTAGGCGTGGCCGCCTTCTTGGCTGGAGACTCTCCAAAGCTGCTGGATTCATTTTTGGTTGGTCGTTCTGTAATGATGTGGCAGGAATGAAGCGGAGAGAGAATCCATATGCAAGCACTTAATTTAATGAAACAAAACCGGAAATCCAGGGCACACAACGGAACACGGAACTCAGGACAGGAACATCGTAACAGCTACAGCAAACAACGACCGACAACCAACAACTGAAGCACAGAGGTATAAATACACAAAACATGGCACAGGACAGGAAATAACAAAAGTCCACACAAGAAAAGGGGAACACAAGACAGGAATCATGACACACTAATCAAATCAAAACTCACCTAAATTTTACTCGCGTAATCGCATATTGCGTTGCATATTTAGCTATAATATTATCAATATAACAATATTTCACACAGTAGCACACCTGCGCTCTGCACGTATATTATGGGCACGATGAAAGGAGAGAAGCTAAATGAGCCAAAGTCCGACCAAAGCCTGATCTGTAAAAAAAAAAACAAAAAAAAAAACGCCCGACTGCTCCCAATAAGATAACGCCAACATTTTCCTATTTACATGTTGTGATATGTATAGTCACAGCGTGTACAAATAACAAGGAGGCGAAGCACTGCTACTTCTGCGGAGTGATTTACTCCAACTCTGAGCGAACTCTCTGCTCCTCACCACGGGCTTCTCAGGCGCTGCGAGCAAATCACTCCGCAGAAGTAGCAGAGCTTAGGCCTTCTGAGAATATTCCCAGTATGTGTACGGTTAGAAGATGGTTGTGTCTCATGTGACCTTGTTATATGTACACGCTGTGACTATACAAATCACAACATGTAAATAGGAAAATGTTGGCGTTATTTTGACACTTATTGGGAGCAGTATGTTAGCTGGAGGCGTTTACCTCTGGTCTTTGTGCTAAGCTAGGCTAGCAGTGGGTGCGTCAGACAGAGTTACGGCACGCACGGAGATGAGAAGGGTATGTATGGACTTATCTAACTCTGGGGGATACGGTGAATAAGCTTAAGTCCCAAAAAGTCGGCATGTTCCTTTAAAGGTTAATCTGAAAATGTATCTGTTCTAGCCTATCTTTATAGGCTAATAATTGATTATAATTCGTTGTAATTAATTATCCATATTAGATACAAATACATGGGCTATGTAGGCTATCCCCTTTTTGGGTGATTTAAAATATGTAGGTAATAATTGATCATAACCAGTATGATGAATTATTAATTATATATTCCATTTTTTTTAGCTAATTCACTACATCAATTAAAATGATCCTTTCTGTCACGATTCACGGATTCATTGACTCGCCCTCGCTATGTGTGTGCGTGTTGTATGAATGGGCGCGGCTCATCAGCACGGCTCGTTATCGCTGAGCTGATCAGCGCCAGCTGTTTTGAATGAGAATGTCCTATATATTGTTTGTCACCTCGTCTTGTCTTTGTCGGATGGTTGTGGAGGTTCTCAGGCTCAGCTCACAGTCTTTTCTCCTCGCTCCAGTTCCTGTGTTCCTGTTCTGAGGATCGATTGCGGTTCGTCCGTTTGCTGTCTGCCCACTGAGTCAACCTGATCTCACAGAATTACGTGAAATGAACACGACCCCTTAACCCCGATTTGCGTGGTGGTGGCACGTAATGTGTTACAATTACGTGTCGGCACCACGAAAACAACACCCATACAAAGTCAATGAGGCTCATTTGTCGTGGTGGACACACGGATTCCCTGGTTAGACAACGTCACAGTGGGCAGCGGTAAATGTTGTTTTCTAGTTTACGAAACGTCCTCCTTTTATAATTTATTGTAGTGTATTACTTCCGATTTTTGTTGTCTAAATAACAGTAAATTGTTTGTGATATAACTATCCATTTATAGATGGAGTAGTTTTAAAGAATGGCCCGAGGATGTGTTAAATAGATCGTTCCCTTTACTTTATTAAACCATTTACGATATTTTATTCTTTTCAAATGTATTGTCTGTCATAGCAGCGAATATTATTAATTATTATTATTATGAATCAGAAGACTTTCAGTCGTTACCACGGCAACGATACGTCACGTTACGCACGCTTCTTACCCATAATCACCGCGCTTTTACCACTCATTTCTCCCGCCACATGACTACAGTAAGTATCTCAACCCCTCGGGGTGTTTGTTTGTTAAAAAGCACGTAAAACCTTTGCTGTTATTTCTTTAGTTGTAGCTGGATTTAATCATCCATGGATTTTAGGTTGAATTTGTTAGTGTTGCATTATCATTTACACGGCTACCCGCCGAAGTAGTTACGTTACGTTAGCTAGCCAGCTAAATGACAGCTGTCCCGTCCCCGGCACAGTAGGAATGTGGCACTTCCACAACAAAAATCAGTTTAAACTCATGTATTTGTCCATGTGTTGTGAGGACAACAATTAACAACGTGTTGTTGCAGTGGTTAAAGTTTTATTCAAAGTGCATAGTAAATGTCAGAAGTGTAACTAAGGAGAATTACCGCAATCGGGGATGGACTAGAATAAAAAAGTGGACCGGGAGTCTTTCCAGAGGATTTGACTGCTCAGTGCGACTCAATGTCAATGACCGTTCATACCTGATATAATTAATGCATAATTAACTTGTAATTAACATAATTATCCTGTAACACTTTCGTGCCATACTTTTGTAAGACTTTGCCATTTTAGAAGACACTGAATCATAATTGTTACTTTAGTTATGTGTGACATTGAGAAGAGAGAGCAGTAGATATTATGAGAAGCGTTTTATGCAACAGGACAGAAGAAGATCACCTTTTCCATTATTTGTAGGCCTAAATAAAAATAGATTTGTGTTGGTACTTGCTTGTGTCAAGTGAATGTGGTACAAATCTGATATTTGCACAGTAAGGATTGATTTGTATTGTACGTAGTGTTTGTGATTGATACATAGTCAATTAATAAGTACAATTACTCTGTCCTAACAATTAAGAAATGATCATTTACTACAAATGCTATTCTAACAATCTTTTGCTTTTTTCTTGTTTTACAGCTATATTGCAACACTTTGACTCCACCAACACACACATATACACACACGCACACAAATCAAACCAACGGCACTTTTAAGAGCCACTCTCTCTCGTTCTCACTTGTCTCTTCCGATCTCTCTCTTTCTCTCTTTCTTCATTTTGTGTATTTTTTTTATATTGTTTGTATTTGTTTGTGATGTCCCTCAATTCTGACATGAGGATCTTTGATGATCCCAATGATGCCAGGATCCACATGGCAGCATTAATTAGTGATGCTTATCTCCATGAGGCCAGGGTAAGGCTTGTCATAAGCAAATAGTGCATAAGTCTGAAAATACTAATTGCATTTGCTTTTATAGATGTGATGTAAATGGTTAGTAAGACCCTTTTATGCAACTACTGAATAATGCTCAATTATAAGTGCTGCTGATATAAGTGCTCTGCAATATAGGCTGCCATGGCCATGGAAACTGCCTTTCCTAAAAAAAAAAGGAGGAAAAGGACGAAGAGATCCCTCACTAATCCACTGGTCACAGGCAGGCATGAGAAACGTCGGGAAACACACTGCCCTGAATCAGGTTTGTTCTTTACTAAAACATTATTACTGTATCTAAGAATAAAGATAATTCATTAAATAGTGTTTTGGTGGTTACACGTATTATAAAATGAGAGTCAGATACCACTTTGACAAAATGGTGTTGCAATGTTTGTGAAAAATGTTCTTACTAATATAGAAGATAGTTAAAGAGCATGCGACTGATAATCCTTACTTGTGTTGTGTAGTTCCCCTCCCTCCAGTCCTTATGGAATATTTTCATTTGGAAATGAATTGGTTTCATGTCAAATTGATCAAAGGGTTAAGCAAAATGACTGTGTCTGCAGCTGCTTCTCAAGCCAGAAGAAGGGATCCTGTGCATGAGGAGGGCTTTCAGATAGAAGATCAAGAGTTGGCAAGTCTTGGTGAGAATACTGAGTGTTACAGTAGTACAGTAGTGTAGTTACACTACACTACAGTTTTTCCAATTTCCACCATTTATTTAATCATAATTAAGCATTATGTTTTGTCTATGCTTCCACTACAGACTCACAGTATAACTGATATATACTTGTGATCATAATCAAGACCTTTTAAGGACAAGTGAATTTATATTTTTGTTTTTTAGAAACAAGACTCCAAGAATTAAGGGACACCATAACTGCAGTCCAGGTTCCGGAGGGAACAGACAGAATGGTTTCTGCTTGGGAACAAAGGCAGCTTCTCACAGATGTGAGAATGAAAACTGCTAGGCCTATGCTTTTGGATGCAAAGCTCTCAGCCGAGAGAGTATTCATCCAAAACTGTCACAGATGCTGTGCTGTAGAAGCTGTGATTAGGTGCCTGGACTGTGTACCACTGGACATGGAGTTCCTCTGTGCTACCTGTGACATGGAGGCCCACAAGAGAAATGTCTTCCATGACAGAGAGGCTGTGTTCCATGGATTTCTTGAGCCCATTCCCCCTACAACTGCTGTGGTGGTGAATGAAAATGGCCAGCCTCAGTTTTGTGAACAAAGTATGTTAAAATTAGCATTATATCAAATTGTCTCATACTTATAGTGTAATTGTCCAAATGTTGTTGTAGATAGTGCACATGTTTATATTTAACAGTGTTTCTAAATGGCTTAGACATTTTTTCTAAAATGCTAATCTCATTCTAAGCTTATTCTAAAAACTCTAAAGTGCAAGTGTGAAATTTAATAGCTGAATAACAAAAGTATGATTGGTTTTGACAGTTCTGTCCAGCATATCTTTGACCAGCTAAGTCAATTGCGTCTTAATATTTTTCAAAATGTGCTTAAGCATTTACATGTTGTTTCAACATTAATGACAATTACAGGTGGAATAGTGGTGTGGCCAGTTTGGATTAATTGTTGGATTTTAAAGCACTATTTTGAAAATGAGGTTAGCGTTTTGGGAAATGCATCTAAGGGACTGAGGAGAAGCTGTAAATACACCCTTCATAACTTCTTTCTGTTTTGCAGTATGTCAACTGCCTGTTCCTGCTCCAAGGTCAATTTGTGAATGCACTCATGACCTCACAATCACTCCAGGGAAGCATATTTCTGTGGTCACCATCAATGGTATGTTGTTCTGAAAGCCCTCCTTTTTGTGCAAGTATTATTGTACTAGAACTTTACCACTGTGTGCAACGCAAAGCTTTTTATAACCATGTCATTTTCAGGCAATGCCCAAATGCCATGTCAAATAGCTAATATATCATATATTTGTATCTCTGTATAGAAGGCAATCTGTTGCAATTTGATTACTGAAATTATTTTAGACTTTACTACAGTATATTGACTTGTTCACAGGACGATACAATGTCTGCTTGCCTCGGAAATCCTGTCCATCATGCTCTGCAGAATGGACTCCCGAGGTGAAGGACCTGCTTGTTTATCGGTACTGGCCAGCTAGCACCAGCTGCCAGACCCTATACAAGTTTGATGTCTTCACCTCGTTTGAGCATATGAAGGTGACTGCACCAGCCATGTCCAGGCAGGCCTTCCTGAAAATGTTGGAGCACAGATCTGTTCAAGCTGGAAGGGTAAATCTGCCTGAATATCATTGAAACATATAACAAACAAAATTATATTACTGTATACCTAATATTTAATTGTGGGCATTGCTTCAAAAAATTCTAACCAATCATTTCTTAATATGCAGACAGGTAGTATCTGTGCTGATACATTTCAGCGGAGCTTTTTTGAGTTTACGTTCTGTGAATACAAAGAAGAGGATATGTGCCAGGTCCATCATTTTGAGTGCCCAGCATGTTCTCCAGACATGTTGGCTGTCTGCTCTGATGGGAACCGAAAGCATTACCGCTTCAGCAAGTCAAAAGGGTAGGTATAGGTATTTTTCAGAAGTTTATTTTAGACTTGTCTAACACAAATAGTAGCCCTTCGGGTTGTCATTGAGTGATCATAACTTACATTTTAACAAATAGTAAATGTAGTACTTGTGATTTTTTTATTACTGACGCATGTTATCTTATCATGGACAGGACTGAGGAGCCACCCATATATGAGGGCTTGTTCCTGGCCAAGGACGAGGAAGTTGCTACCTTTGTTGATCTTGTCAGAGGCAACATGAGAAGTGTATGAACATTAGATTTTTTTTTTTTTAATAATAGTTGTTTATACAGATATTTTAGTTTTGTGTTTTTATGTATCTTAAGATGTGTTATAAACTGACTTTATAGACAAATGACAGTGCTGTCTGCGGTATTGCCAAGTTCACCGCTGGCAGAGAGATGTCCAAAAAGTCTGGTGCTCAGATAGATGAGGAGGGCATTCAAGTTGCAGTTTGCAGGTGTGTGTGTGTGTGTGTGTGTGTGTGTGTGTGTGTGTGTGTGATCCTGGAGTCTGATATTTGAGTTTTAATGACAATCCAAGTCTTTCACACGTTTGCTTGCTTGCAGAGTGGTATTTATCTATCCTTTGTAGTAGCCAAGTATTATATTTATCATATATTTTGTTATAGGCACTCAGTTGACAGAGATGTGAGCTTAAGCCAGGTCTTACTGGGTCAATTGTTTCTTAACCACTAGATTTTCTTCTGATTTATCAGACATGGGTTTCTTTTACGAGGACTGAACCATTACCGTGGAGAAATATTTGCTTACCCGATGTTTCTTCAAAGAGAGATGTCAAAGAAGGCAAATGTTACCTTCTTCTGTATGGATGTTACATGCAGGTAATCCTCATTGTCATATTGCAAATCCAACTCCATGATTAAAATGTCTTGTTTCTCAGCTTTACAGTGATGTTAGTCATTTTAGATTTCAATTAAAAATGGATCTTTGTTACACTCACATGATGCTGCTCCTGCTTTTTAGGTACTGGCCCTACCTTAACAAAGTAGCAGAGGGTTTACCAGAGCTTCTGCCATTAACAGAAATGAGGCCATTCCTGAGCGTCATGCATGCCAAAGCCCATACAGCAAAATGCGAGGTACATGCAATAACTTTAAGTCTGGTATGGCTGTAGCTATAGGGAAATAATGGGTCGGATAATAGAACGTGCTGTGTGTTATCTTTCACTAACTGCTTTTCAGCTGCTTTTTTAAATTTGTTGGACAGGGATTTTGTTTTTCCCCACCAAATAAAAAGCTTGTGTCATGAGATGTTTTAGAGATAATTGTATGCATTAATGCAATCTTCAATGCAAAGGATTAGTTTTACATTTGTGCATGTTATGCCTGATTGGATGATGTTATATCAAAACTTCTGAAGTACTGCTACATAACACTTCTCACTCTGTGTTGCAGGTGAAATGGGGTGGCAGAAGCCAGGATGGAGCAGGAAACACAGTGGGAAAGGAGTTGGAGCAGGTATGGTATTATTGTCAGTATTTTAACTATGGCTACAAAGAGTCTTAATAGAAACCATAACACCAAAAGGCACTTATTTGTCATCTAAGTAAAACGCCTGGTGTGAGGGATAAAGTACATCCTTTATGTATGAGTTAAAATAAAGAACAGGCAGTTCAGTTGTTTTTAGCAATTCCAAATGCATGCATAAGGGGTCCCAAATTCCTTGGATAATACAGTAGACATGTTTTCTGTTAAACCACAGGTTTAAGATCTATGGTGTGTAGGTAATATTTTTATGTAATGGAGACCAACATTTAATTGTATTATTTTCTTTATAGGTGAACAGCTTTCTCTCCAGGGCAGCACTTGTCACAAAATACATGACAAAAGCTGGTTGGTGTTACACTTACATTACACGCTCTGGTAGCCTAAATAAATAATAATAAATACTTAATAGTGTTTTTACAGGGAATTAAAAAAAACAAAGTTTCTCTGTTCTGTTCTTACGAAATTTATCATTGTATTACTTCAAGGTAATTACCAGTTCAACTAACTTTTAGTGATAGGGTTTAGGCATGTCTGTTGGGTTTCTCTTATTGCCTTTTGAATGTGAAATCTTACTTTTTGGCTTGTGGGTGCCTTATTGTTTTCATCAGGAAGAGTGAACATGCTAACGCGACAGGCCATGGGTTGGAACAGAAGAAAGAGGGACAACCTTCATCAAGTGTTAGCCCACAGATATGTCAAAGTAAGGGTAAATTATAATTGAGATCCTAAGCACTGCCCCTTTCCCTCAATGCACCAACTACAGCTAGATCTGAAACTATTTGTTGATGAATTGTTTAATCATGTTACGGAAAAACTAAAGACTATTTTGATAATAATCATGTTTTATTCATTTTAAGTAACTGAGGGGAGGTCTGCTTGCTAGTATACACAGATATTTAATGTGTTATTTAATGTTACACCTGTCCTGATGAAAGTCTTGTACCGAAAGCTCAAGTAAAATTGGTGGATTTTGCATTGTGGTGGTGCATAGAGCTTTTTACGGACATTTTGTTATTTTTTCTATTTAAAAGATCACAGAGAGGGCAAAGGTGGAAGCTGCCAGCCTTAGCAACATCAAGGAGCAGCACAACCTTGATCAGGAGACAATACAGCAGTGGGTGTGTGATGTTAGACAATGGGCGGTCACAGGTAAAACATGTAAAGTACACTATGTATGTGTGTATATACACACCCACACACACATCTGTTAAGGACTGTACCTTTATACAAATAATAAAAGGTGGCTATATTTTGAAAATGTCACTAATTGTGTCTCTTGTCAATTGTTTTGTATCACCTATTTAGAGAGAGTCTACACTCCAGGTTGTACTGAAGAGCTAAGGGCTGACATTGAGAACATCACTGTAACCCTTTTGCGCAAGAAGCAAGATCTGTATCGTCAGCATGGTTTGTTGTCAAATCAAGTTATTTAAACCAATAACACTTTAAAAAAACAATAATAATCTGGGATTATGACAGTTTTCTTTTCATTTCGATTTGCAGATAGCAACCAGGCAAGACAAAGAAAGAGAAAGAAAATGACAGAGTTGAAGAAGAAGCTTCGTGAAAAGGTCTTGCAATACAACACCGTAGTGGAAGGAGATCCGATTGACGAGGAGTTGGCTTGCAGTCTGACAGAGGGATATATCCTACCATGGGAGAGACATGGAGATGGTATGATATATATGAATTGCTATATTCCATATTTCCATATTTACCATTGTCCTTTTTGTTACTTGTCATGCAACAACACAGGAATGGGATGATATATTGAAATAAAAAATATCATGAATACCAAAATATGGAAATATTAATCACGGAGCATAAACATTGAATGGTGAGATCAACACCATGTTATTCTGCTGTAGTAATCACAAATAAAATGCTTGACCATCACAATTTCACAAGCTCTCAATTTGAATGGAGAATTATATAATTCAAATTATATTATTGTGACTTTTATTCATATTTTGAAATTGTTTATATTCTACAGAACCAATGCTGTCGCTAAAAAGATTTCTCAGAAAACATAATTCTGTTATGCTTGTATAATATAATAATAAACATTCCTTGTCCACTATTCCATTACTTTCCCCAACCAAAGGCAACACCTTCAGGTTGAAGAGATCTGTCTTCGACCAGGTAATGCTGCTGAAACGCTTGGAGGAGGAGCAGAGCATCCTGGTAAAGGAGATGTCTCAGCACATCAAGTACCTTCTGAAGCAAGTGCAAGAAGTGGAGTCACTCAGAGGACAGACTTTGGAGTGCATCAAAACCAGTAGTATGTACAAGATCTTTAGATTTTAGTATCATGTGTTTATTTATTTATAATATATATAGATAGATCGATCGATCGAACTCTACTATATACATTGAGTTTATGATCAGGCACTGAGCTGACCAGCTATTTGGTACCAGTGTGCACAATGTAAAAGTTGTAAATACAGTAAATATAATGACTAAAAGGTAATGTTGAAGTTGCAAATTCAGCATTGTAAAATGCAAAAATAGTTACAAATGTCATGTTTTGTTTGATGTGTCATCTTTCTCTTTCTATTTTTTCCCACAATTCCTCTACAGATTTCGGTGACCTGACAGAGGATGCTACACATGGGCTCAACAGTGTCCTCAATCGGAGGGGTCACTCACTTAGAAGTCAACACAAACAGGCTGTTAATGCATACAGCAGTATAGCCACTATGGAATGTGATTTCCTTTCCCTACAGGAGGACATTGAGGAGTGGGATGACAATGGCTTCACCAGCCCCGAGTCTGAGGAAGAAGACACCTAAAGACCACTGCCAAACAACACAGAGGAACTGGAGATTTGTACAAAAAATCTTGCCTTGCCTTTGTTTTAAATAGCTGTACCAAAGTATCTACAGGAAAGTTTTTGTAGATTCTGTATGTATTTTTATTTAAAAAAATAGAAAAACATTGAGTTATTTATCTCTTCTAACATTTGAGCTTGCTGATTTCAGACCAAAACTGCTTATTGCTGCTTTAAATAATTAATTGTCATCATCTTTGCATGGAAAAATCTAATGAAGATTCAATGACAGTCTGTGAAATTTTAACAAGTATAATTCGAATGTACTTTGGTATTTCCATAATATAAGTGGATTTAGATTTGTATGCAATATGCATATACTACCCATATTATTTTGTAGTTTTTTTGTAGTTATAGCATACTGAATACAGTCAAATAGCATTGAAACCATAAATGTTATTCTTTTATGTTTTCCATATGACATCATCTAAATATACAGACAGACAGACAAATCCAAAGAATTTTCACTTACATCCTGTAAAACTGTATAAAGAAATGTCTTTGTAACTTGTGATGCATACATATGCACCACTGGTAACCACAGAGCAAGCAAAGCGTGCTCTGTGGGGGCCCCGCTGGGCATTACTGGTTGTAGCACCACCCCAGCAGAATACGTCCCTGGATTGAAGGTCCAGTGGCGCCGCAAACCTGCTCCATCTCTACCATCTCAGATAGGGGTGCCCCAAATTTAGTGAATCAGGCAGACTCCTGGCCTTCTTTCTTTTATTTTGTTTTTATTCTATATGCAAAGCACTTTGAAATGCAATAGTGTGAATATTTAAACTCCTTTATATGTAAAGCATTTTGAATAACTTAATTTTTCTTGCTCTCATTTTGTGATTTTGTGCCACTCTAATAAACCCATTTGATGGAATTGTCTGTTGTGTGAACTTAATATGCTGCAGCAGGAAATGTTCAGTTTGCATTAGCAGTGACTTGATACAGACTTTTTTCACAGCTACACTGCATGATAAAGCTGTTGTTCTCTTGTACTTGTATGGCACTTCTACTCCACTACATCTCAAAGGGAAATACTGTACTTTTTACTTCACTACATTTATCTGACAGCTTTAGTTACTTTACAAAGGTTTTGCACAAACAATATGAAGAGTATAAATTAGGTACTCAACAGTTTATACAAGAACAGTTAAGGATTAGTTGATCGACAGAACTTTAATTGCCAGCTATTTAGATCATTTTTTTAAGTCATGTCATGTAAAAACATTTCATGGTTCCAGCTTCAGAAATGTGAAGATTTTCATCTAGATTATTTTAATAGATATTTTTAAACATTTTTAGGTTTAGACTGACAAAACAAGCAGTGTGAAAGTGTTACTTTTGGGCTATGGGCTCTCGATTAATAAAAATAAAAAAAAATCAGCAAATTCATCCATAATGAAATAATCATCTCATGCAGTCAGAGACTAAACTGTTCACCCACAACCAACTACAACAGTAAAATCCTGCTTTTACATTAACACATGAGGAATAATAATATCATGATAATAAATTATTAGTACTTTTACTTAAGTAAATGATCTGAAAACGTCATCCACCACTGACATCATTTGAAAGTACTATTTGGACACCTAATAGGCCCTATGCACAGCTGCACTACTTCCTGAACTTCAGCCAGCTCCTTTGTTTCCTGTCTGCCATTATTGGACAAACTGATTAATCCAGGTGTGTCTGATTATTGTTGTTGGTCAGACACACCTGGATTAATCAGTTTGTCCAATAATGGCAGACAGGAAACAAAGGAGCTGGCTGAAGTTCAGGAAGTAGTGCAGCTGTGCATAGGGCCTATTGCATCTTTTAGATTAATGCTGATGCTCATAAGTTCATGACTCTATCTAAAACACCCAAATAGTCTGTTTTTTGCTTGGCTGCGGTACATACATATGTGCAGTATTGTTATAATACTAAATTTCTAAAAAATATATAAAAGTTGAGGTCGGGGCCTCAAAGTCCTTACTGAAACTATGCCTGAGCCAAGGCTGTGTCCATGTAAAGTTAAAATTTAAACTTTGTTGTAGGACTAAACCAAATATATGGTTGGAAAGGGCTCGACCTGGAGAGTAACATATGTCAGTCTGAAGGTTGTAAATGGCTCCTGCTTTGAAATATTGACCTCTGAACCTTGACCTTGGTGCATGTTTGAAAGCTTGTCATTCAGGAACAGAAAGGGCTACAGACATGAAACCAACTGTTATAAATAGCTGTTGACTTCAGCTATATTACTATACCCATATGGGTAGAGTCACCAAGAGGTTTTGCTATCAAAAATGGTCAAACTTGATTTTCACCTATTTAACAGTAAGGTATTTAAAATTGTATTACACAAATGTGATTCCCATCCCCTTTAACCCATCAGTGTATTCTTGCATCATTATTTACAAATCTCAATTTCATTATATTGAGACATATATTTTTAAACTACAATTCCCTCTAGCCGCGCCATGCCACTTCATACTAATTAGTACCATATTTGTAGTTTTTTCTGTTTGCAAACGTTAGGCTGTGATTAGGGTTGTAAAAAGATGTATGCACTGAATATATTAAATATCTAGTACAGCCGAACTAGTACTTACACTGTATTTAGATGTTGTGTGATATGCAAAAGTAAAGATTTTGGTTTATTTCGGATATTTTCCGAGCTGGAAAACAAAACAAATCAGCGTCACAGTAGTTCTTCCGGTTTGCAAAATAGGGGTTTCTAAACACATATCATGATAATATCTTAATGTTTAACTGCAGCCGAAGCATATATTACAATGAATTTATGTGGTTTACTTTAAAAAAGCAAACCGGTGATTAAGGCGATTTTAGCAAGTAGGCCCATATACACGCGTTTCGGGATTATGTTCACACTCGGCTGGAGTTACATAACGTACCTCCCTAATTACACATCGGAAGTGTAATTTAGGAGCTTTAGGCATTTGTATATTGTATAATTAGAATTTCAAAATGTTTGTTCGGCCCCTATGACTTAAATAAAATTGTTACGTTACACAATACTGCATTTTGTTAGTAAGGATTAAGGTGCTATGTAAATTGCGTGGTCAATGATATGAACAGTGTGTGGTCAATGATATATGGACAGACCTGAAAAACACCCATAATAAATTAAAACATTTACAGTGCGTTCTCACGTTGTTTGTAATAGGCTTAACTTACTAATATAAGGCTACAAATTACTCCTAAATGTGTAAATATGTATATAATTTCCTTTCTCTTTTCATTGTTGTTATACAGGTATACATTACCTTTATCAAAGTCTCAATAGGCTATTAACTTTGCTAATGTCCATATATTAACTCTCCTTATGTGATTTATGTCCATATTAAATTCTTATTGTGGATTTACTGATTATCAAATAAAGTTTAACTGGAAGTTTTCAACCATCCCCTTGATATAAAACAATCCATAACAAACTCGCTGTCACAGATTGTCAAACTTCATAATAAAAGACAAATCTGAAAATGTCACATAGTACACTTCATTTATTTTGTTAGGTATTGTTCATGACAGTGAAGTGAATAACAGAAATGGCAAATGAACAACAAATATAGTACCAAACAGCACTTTATTTAAGATGATCTCAATTCCCTTATTTGAAGTGTGTGTGTGTGTGTGTGTGTGTGTGTGTGTGTGTAGTCCCATTTGTGAAATGCACATTTTCATTCCCATCAAAAAATTAAATAGTTATTTTACATTGTCAACACACAATCAGCTTCAAGATGAGTAACTGCTACATAGGGTTAGCCCAAACAGTATGTTATGCAAATAAGGACATGGAATGATTTCATAGTTAATTATGATACTGTAATTTAGCAAGAGGTTGAAAGATTGATAACAAAAATTAAGGCATTTCGAAACCTGTGAATAAAATGGGAAGTTGCTCATGTAGTTTAATTTTATATTTGTGGCGGAGGTTATTTAATATGAAATCTTAAATGAAACCGTGTCCTTTTCAATATTGAGCTATGTCCCCCAATAAAGCACTCCAACTGTGTGTGTCATCAGTGGACTGAACATTTTGGTAGTTGTGAAAGGATCAGTTGTTGCCCATAGTTTAGCTTGTCTGAGTCAAAATACAATCAACTGTAACTTTTCCATGGTCTGTTGGCAACAAAACAATTCATATTGGAGTCCTTCAAGTTTAAGAAATGTTAAGTCTGTTGTTGACTGTTGCACTTTATTGAATCCATACAGATAAAAGAGGCTGCAACAAGCTTGAATAAAAACCATGAAGAATATTAAAGTTCAAATTACATTACAAACTGTTTAGCTGATGTAACATGACAATATTATGGAACAATACAAGTGGACAACAACAAAATATGTAAAGAAAATACACTTAACAAGAACAAGGAAAAAATGCATGTTTGCAATGTATGTTGCATATTTGCAGGATAGCTGCATGGGAATCAGGCTGGCTGCCAGGATGGAGGCCAGGTCTTTCCACTGAGAAAAACATAAATGAATAGAGGGAAGTTGAGGGAGAATTAGTTAGTATAATACACATTGAATTGATTGTCATGAATGTAACATTTACTGTTTTACAATACTTTGCAGAGTAATGCAGAGCATCAAGAATCTGTTGTTCCAGAGTGGGGACGAGGTGAGCAGCTTAAAAGGTCAAAATGTTGTGGAATAAAATAAATCCTCTGACTCACAAATAAATGTATCCATTCGCAGTGTACTAATCGTCAAACCCTGAAACCCTGATGTTTCCTCTGACTATACCATCAACATCTCCAATCACTGCATTCCTCTTCTAGAGACTTGCAGCAGAAACTCAAAAGTGAATAATAAATACTCAAGCATGCACATCATAATCTAAGTTAAGTCATTAAAAGTACTTTATAAATCCCCTTGGGAAAATTCAGATGGGTAATTTTGTGTAGCCTGACCTAAGCCAAAAGACAACAGCCCATGTACGTTGACCTGAAAAATGCTTGGAATAAAGACTAGCTAGTAGCTATATGCTGAATTATTGGAAAAATGTTGTGTAAATAATGCATCCCTACTTTGCGGCCCTTCCATAGTTACATTTAAATAGTGAATTTCACTTTTGGTTTCATATGGCTGTGGATACACTCACAATTGTAAACAGCATACAAAAACTGTTTGCATGATCATTTTTCTTTAATAATCTCTACCCATGACAATGGCTTGTCAACAATCCCAACAAATGAAAACAGTACATTACACTACATTTATTCATTTAGCCGACGCTTTTATCCAAAGCGACTTACAATTGCTGTTTATGTCAAATGTCGCACGCCTCTGGAGCAACTAGGGGTTAAGAGTCTTGCTCAGGGATGTACAGAGTACACTCTCTGCCAGTACAGAGAGATCCAAGAGCCCAATAATAAAATGCATGTAATCGTACATAACCAAAAGCTATTTAACATACCACATTGTGCAGGGCTGCCAGTCATAAAGATGTTCTGTCCTCCCCTGTGGCAGGAAGACAAAGACATTGTATTACTGTATGTTATTTAAATATTGTACTTTAACAAGGAGTGAAAATATATGAATTGTTGACAGTTTATATACTGCATATTTAGAATAATAGTCATCAAATAAGATCCATGACTGACACTTCAAGCTAAAGGTATTTACAGGATGCCTACATATCCAGCTCAATGTTGTGACTTAGACAACAGCATTTTGTCAAGGTAACATTAAGTAATCACTGTGAAGCTGCTTTCATACAATCTGTATTGTAAAAAGCGCTATATAAAAAGGTGACTTGTCTTGACGTGGGTGTCTTTAGGGGTAATAATTGTTTTTTTGGGGGGATAAATAATAAAAGCAATAAAACCATTGTTTTTATAATCACATATTTGTTGCTGCATTTTAAGTGAAATTTAACTTGGTTAAGGTTTTGAAATGACAATAGCCAATAGCATTATTTAAAGGTATAGCGGAGGATCTTTCCGAATTTTAAATAAGTCCCGCCCTCTCCACTTTTTGAAAAGTTTGATTGATTCACCAGAATGATTGACAATTAGGAGGACCAATAGTATAGGGATTCCACCCGGAAATAAAAAATCCTCCGCTATACCTTTAACTAATTGAGAGGAAACACTGTTATCCAGTTAGTCATTGTCCTACCTTCCTGTACCTTGTCTTTATTATTTCACGGACTGGGAACATTTCAAGCCGATTGTGAGGGCAATCTGTAATTGTAAGGAATATATTATTTGCACCAATGTCCACAATATGTGTAGTATTTTTTGTGCAGGAATCAATTCACAGTGCACACATTTATGCATTTTTTCCACTGTTTGTCATTAGCACATTTAGCTCCTCCTAGTGAGATTTGAGAACCACAGGAGTATCAAAGGCTGCATGGTTCTATTCAAAATCTTTGTTTCTTTGCCATCCCTTCTTTATGTTGTGTCTCCTAATGGACTGTTTACATTTTACATCGCTTGCCACAGAGCAGATATATTTTACACTGGTATTCTTTACACTGGGACTTTAACTTTGCAGCTCTCTAATTACAGGGATGTGTAGACAACCATCAATTCAACTACTATTTATAGAAAAAATAATAAAATAATATAGCATATAGACATACAGTATAATTGCAATCCTGAATCAGATCCATAATAAATCAATAATTTTTAGAGGGTTTACAAAAATCACATTAACTTCATGACGATTATGCGGGGGTAAAATGTCTGTACAATACATGCCGTGCATAGACTAAAACACACCTTTAATTTTTTGTGGTCTTTTACGTTGCCATGGACCCTGCAGTGGTGGCTGCACAGCTGGGACCTGGTGTGCTGGTTCATGGAAGGGTGGAGCTGGGTGTGGTGGTTCCTGGATGGATGGAGCCAGGTGTGTTGGTTCCTGGATGGATGGAGCCAGGTGTGCTGGTTCCTGGATGGATGGAGCCAGGTGTGCTGGTTCCTGGATGGATGGAGACAGGTGTGGTGGTGTGTGGTTGGAAAGAGCCAGGTGTGCTGGTTCCTGGATGGATGGAGCCAGGTGTGTTGGTTCCTGGATGGATGGAGCCAGGTGTGCTGGTTCCTGGATGGATGGAGCCAGGTGTGCTGGTTCTCGGATGGATGGAGCCAGGTGTGCTGGTTCCTGGATGGATGGAGACAGGTGTGGTGGTGTGTGGTTGGAAAGAGCCAGGTGTGGTGGCTCCTGGATGGATGGAGCCAGGTGTGTTGGTTCCTGGATGGATGGAGCCAGGTGTGGTGGCTCCTGGATGGATGGAGCCAGGTGTGCTGGTTCTCGGATGGATGGAGCCAGGTGTGTTGGTTCCTGGATGGATGGAGCCAGGTGTGCTGGTTCTCGGATGGATGGAGCCAGGTGTGCTGGTTCCTGAATGGATGGAGACAGGTGTGGTGGTGTGTGGTTGGAAAGAGCCAGGTGTGGTGGCTCCTGGATGGATGGAGCCAGGTGTGCTGGTTCCTGGATGGATGGAGACAGGTGTGTTGGTTCCTGGATGGATGGACCCAGGTGTGCTGGTTCCTGGATGGATGGAGACAGGTGTGTTGGTTCCTGGATGGATGGACCCAGGTGTGCTGGTTCCTGGATGGATGGAGACAGGTGTGCTGGTTCTCGGATGGATGGAGCCAGGTGTGTTGGTTCCTGGATGGATGGAGCCAGGTGTGTTGGTTCCTGGATGGATGGAGCCAGGTGTGCTGGTTCTCGGATGGATGGAGCCAGGTGTGCTGGTTCCTGGATGGATGGAGACAGGTGTGGTGGTGTGTGGTTGGAAAGAGCCAGGTGTGGTGGCTCCTGGATGGATGGAGCCAGGTGTGCTGGTTCCTGGATGGATGGAGACAGGTGTGGTGGTGTGTGGCTGGAAAGACCCAGGTGTGCTGGTTCCTGGATGGATGGAGCCAGGTGTGCTGCTTTGTAGATGGATGGACCCTGGAGTGCTGGTTTGTAGATGGATGGAGCCAGGTGTGCTGGTTCCTGGATGGATGGAGACAGGTGTGGTGGTGTGTGGCTGGAAAGACCCAGGTGTGCTGGTTCCTGGATGGATGGAGCCAGGTGTGCTGCTTTGTAGATGGAGGGACCCTGGAGTGCTGGTTTGTAGATGGATGGAGCAGGGTGCGGTGATGTGTGGTAGGAAGGAGACGGCTGTGGTGACGTGCAGACGGATGTAGTCTGGGTTGCTGGTGTGCCAATGGATGGAGCCTGGTTTTGTGATGCTGTGGCTGGTGTTTCCTGTTGTGGTGACTGGATATGGTTGGTAGGGGTTAAGTCACACGTCACCAAATGTAAGACGAAGTTCTCCTCTTCTTGAGGTAGTTGGTCTGGGTTGAGTCTTGTCCAACCTATAAATGGACATGGAGAACACACAAATATAATATATAATATGCAAACGCCGGTGCTGACCGGTCTACTGCCAGTGATGCATGCACTCGTCGGGAAAGTGGCATTAAGCAAAGTTGAATCTTCTGTAAAAACACTGAATACTGCTCTTATTAATACATGTGCAGAAAAAACATTAGTTCAAAAATCGGGGTTGACTTGCTTTATTTTTTATTTCAGCCAGTGATGTTGGGAAACATTATATGTTTTGTAAAAAAAACATACTGCACCCTGCTCTTATCAATATGCTATTAGTTAAATAGCATTAGATAGCTATTACCGATGTTGGGAGAAACTGTTTATTATTTTTTAAATATGCACATTGCTTCTCTGTATAGCATCACCTGGTCGGAGAGGCAGCAATGTGTAAAGTTTGGCTGATTGTTGACTCCTAATGTTAATTATTGTTGTTCCAGTAAAGTGGATTCATTTCTAAAATAAGTGGACTAAACAGGTTATCTGTCACTTTTTAGAAAGGGGCAGGGCGCGGGATAGTAAAAGTAATATAGTAACATGACAAGTAATGTAACTAGTAACTTTTAATTCCCTGTAATAAGTAAAGTAATATTATAACTTTTACAGGAGGAGTAACAATTCCCTGAGTAACTTGCCCAACACCGGTTGTGGTCTCAGTGACTTTCATGCCGTTAATTACTTTTTTGCACATCCAATCTCTATTCGCAGTGGCACAAGTAGTAGATTTACTTTGACTATGTTTAAAAAAAATACATTAACATTAACACAAGTTAGTCTTAAAGGGCAAAATTAGTAGGATTGTCTCTTGCTGTTTGTAAACACATGATTCAAAGTTGGCCCATGCAGAGAGAGCGGCGATTGAGCGAGCTCCAAAAGAGAGTGAGCAGTGTTAGCAAGAACAAAGCAGTGAATCAGAGAAATAAAAGGTCTTCTGATTGTTTCATTTCGGTTACATTCTAAAGCACAAATAAACATGACCCCACCTCCACAGAACCCTGTTGGAAAGAGCGACTTTGGCGGATTTTGTGTGAATACAGCCGAAGCCACCGTCAGCCTTTAATATATGTCTGCTATAAGTGTGTGTGTAGCTCAGACACACAGACCTGTATGATGGAGAGAGAACACAGAGGAAAGAGATGGAGACAGCAATGTAACCTGATTGCTACGTTACTATAGAGTCAGAGTCCTGGGCCCGTATTCTTAAAGATTCTAAGAATCCTCTCAGAAAACTCCTAATTTAGCTTAAAAACTTTTACATAGGAGTCTTAGCTTAAGAGTGATTCTGAGAGCAACTCTTGAGCAAGGAAAAAACAAAAACTTTTATCTTAGTGAGGAGGCGGGGCTGACCCCGTTGCTATGTGTGACAAAATCTTTTGAAGACTGTGATTGGTTGGTTGTCCACGAAGGAAAACAATTTTTATGTATAGGGTCTATTCTAAGCCTTCACATTGAAATTACATGCGTAATCTGGCGCTATAGCATTTATGTGCTGTAACGGAGATGTTAGCGTGTCTTTAATAAGATCGGTCACTAAACATGATCTCTGCATTATCTAATCTATAGCGTCTTATAGGCTAACTCACTGTCCATTGTCTGCAACACATTTCTTCTCCCTCTTTTCATCTTTCTGCCACTGTAAACGCCCACATTTCTAAGAATTTTTCTAGAATTTTGTCACTAGGAGCTACTCTTTGCATTAAGATTTTTTATGAATACGGGACCTGGCTTTTATTTTATGAGAAACCACAGGAAGTCCTGTTTCCCATTTGCGCTAGCTTCCCAGCTGAGTGTTTAGGCTCTTTAAAATGACTCTAGGTTGCAGCTAGGCTACAGCCAGATCAGAATTTCTAGTCTTTGCTGTTTGGAAATGTACAGGACAACACCAACAATTGTACAACGGATAGTGAATACATGCATGTGTATGCATTTCAAGGTTAAATAAATGCAATCTCACCTTCAACCATCAATTTATAGATGGCATCCACATTATCAAGGCATTTCTTAGCGGATGTGCTAAGGTGGGCATGCATTGGCAGCATTAGTTTTATTTTAGTTTGGCACGTCCCTGTCACCACCTTAGGAGGATGGGCAATTAGCAGCAGGGGCTTCATGCCAAGGGCATACAACTTCTCAAGCTGGAACAGAGAGGTAGAGAGATCAATTAGATACACAAAACTGTAGTTTACAGCTGAATTTTACAATTTACACTGGGACGGCAGTGGCTCATGTAGGTTGTCTACAAATTTGGAAGACTGGTGGTTCAATCCCTGGTTCCACTGAATCAAGTGTCGAGGTGTCCATGAGCAAGACACCTAACCCCAGCTGCTCCCGACGAGCTGGATGGTGCCTTGCATGGCTGACACCGCTGTCGGTGCATGAATGTGTGAAGTTACATCAAAGCTAGGAAACATCTACAAACAATTTTTACATAATTTTTGGATAGATAAATGTGAGGATTTGTATGAGTTTCAACTCCCTAGATATAATAGTAGGAAAAAACAGTAAACATGAATTATATTCTTATTAATAGTGTGGATGTGAGGCAATTTCTTAAACTAGTCAATTTATTTGCTTATGTCAAAATAATAAAACACTTTTGGTGAATGAGATGATCGGAAAACTACATACCAGAATGGCAGCATCATCAAGAACGTGGGACTTATTTTTATTTTTTTTTCATAGATGCCAACCACTGCTTCTGCTGACTTTTAAATTTTTCCATCTTTTTTTGGAGTCTTACATTTTGGGGTTGTGGATGGTTGCAAAATGAACAAATTTTAAGTCCACAATATATTTTTTCCCCGCAGTTTGGGCAGGTCTTTTTTTGTGACCCTCCAGCCATTTCTGAACAGAAATAGATAGAAGAGAGAGAGAGATAGATAGATTGAAAGAGTGATTAAAAGAGAGACAATAACAGAAAGAGAGAGATCGGAAGAGACAAGTGAGAACGAGAGAGAGTGGCTCTTAAAAGTGCCGTTGGTTTGATTTGTGTGCGTGTGTGTATATGTGTGTGTTGGTGGAGTCAAAGTGTTGCAATATAGCTGTAAAACAAGAAAAAAGCAAAAGATTGTTAGAATAGCATTTGTAGTAAATGATCATTTCTTAATTGTTAGGACAGAGTAATTGTACTTATTAATTGACTATGTATCAATCACAAACACTACGTACAATACAAATCAATCCTTACTGTGCAAATATCAGATTTGTACCACATTCACTTGACACAAGCAAGTACCAACACAAATCTATTTTTATTTAGGCCTACAAATAATGGAAAAGGTGATCTTCTTCTGTCCTGTTGCATAAAACGCTTCTCATAATATCTACTGCTCTCTCTTCTCAATGTCACACATAACTAAAGTAACAATTATGATTCAGTGTCTTCTAAAATGGCAAAGTCTTACAAAAGTATGGCACGAAAGTGTTACAGGATAATTATGTTAATTACAAGTTAATTATGCATTAATTATATCAGGTATGAACGGTCATTGACATTGAGTCGCACTGAGCAGTCAAATCCTCTGGAAAGACTCCCGGTCCACTTTTTTATTCTAGTCCATCCCCGATTGCGGTAATTCTCCTTAGTTACACTTCTGACATTTACTATGCACTTTGAATAAAACTTTAACCACTGCAACAACACGTTGTTAATTGTTGTCCTCACAACACATGGACAAATACATGAGTTTAAACTGATTTTTGTTGTGGAAGTGCCACATTCCTACTGTGCCGGGGACGGGACAGCTGTCATTTAGCTGGCTAGCTAACGTAACGTAACTACTTCGGCGGGTAGCCGTGTAAATGATAATGCAACACTAACAAATTCAACCTAAAATCCATGGATGATTAAATCCAGCTACAACTAAAGAAATAACAGCAAAGGTTTTACGTGCTTTTTAACAAACAAACACCCCGAGGGGTTGAGATACTTACTGTAGTCATGTGGCGGGAGAAATGAGTGGTAAAAGCGCGGTGATTATGGGTAACTGTGCGTTCACACCGCCGCCGACTTGAGCTTCCAAAGTTACCGGAAGTCATTCATTTTCAATGGAAGCTGGCTTCTCTCAGCTGCAAGGAGCGTCAAATTCCTCGGCGTCGCGTTTTGGGCGTTTTGAGCGTTTTGAGCGTCAATCTGAAAGTTGAGAGAAGCTCAACTTTATGGTAATGAGCTGTGACGCGGTTCAGCGGCAAGCAGCGGCAAAACGCCAGCAACCAATCGGAATAGACGTCCTTCGCGCTGGCTGATTCCGGAGAAACATACGATGTAAACTTTCGTTCCTACCAAAACATTAGTTCCGAGAAAAAATTATTAATTGCAGAGTTTAACCATCATAGAGTGAAAGTGTATCATTTGCATGTGTTTTAAAGTCCTGTCAGCTTGACAGGGCATAAGAACGAGCAGAGAGAGAGAGAGTCCCGGCCGCGCGCGCGCTTACTCACCCGAGCGCTGTCTTGAATGCAGCTCTCTCTCTCCCTCGCGCATATTAATCAAAATCAATTGATACGATGGTGTCGAAAAAAAACTCTCCAGGGATGAAATGTTTTCTGTGCTGACAAATCTTGCGCGATATCCTAAATTGCCGAATGCATTGCTTGTTTTTTCTGTTTACATTTCATGGTGTGACACTTCTCTTTTCCCATAATCGAACACAGAATGCTGCTACGTCAGAGCGGCCAAAGCGTCAACAAGCTTCCTCGTACTTTTTGACAAGCGTCTTTGACTGGGCGGCCAGAGCTTCTTTGCAGCTCAAGTCGGCGGCGGTGTGAACGTACAGTTAGAAGCGTGCGTAACGTGACGTATCGTTGCCGTGGTAACGACTGAAAGTCTTCTGATTCATAATAATAATAATTAATAATATTCGCTGCTATGACAGACAATACATTTGAAAAGAATAAAATATCGTAAATGGTTTAATAAAGTAAAGGGAACGATCTATTTAACACATCCTCGGGCCATTCTTTAAAACTACTCCATCTATAAATGGATAGTTATATCACAAACAATTTACTGTTATTTAGACAACAAAAATCGGAAGTAATACACTACAATAAATTATAAAAGGAGGACGTTTCGTAAACTAGAAAACAACATTTACCGCTGCCCACTGTGACGTTGTCTAACCAGGGAATCCGTGTGTCCACCACGACAAATGAGCCTCATTGACTTTGTATGGGTGTTGTTTTCGTGGTGCCGACACGTAATTGTAACACATTACGTGCCACCACCACGCAAATCGGGGTTAAGGGGTCGTGTTCATTTCACGTAATTCTGTGAGATCAGGTTGCGTTGCCGAGCCTGTTATCTGCTGTCTGCCATCTATCTGAACCTGCACTACCTCTATACTTTTGAGTTAATAAACACCAGTATTCACTTGCTATTGAATCCTTGACTGTTCCTTTCGAGCCATGACACTTTCATTCTGTGTTTTTACAGATAAAGAAACACTATTGAAGAAGAAATGCAATCATTTCATATTTAATCCAGCGATGTACTGATACTGACACAGGTGTAAAAGATACAAATATGCTACTCTTGTTTTCCTGATTTGAATAGATGTGTGAAAATACACACATACAGAGGAAGTAAAATATGAAAATTTGTTCTAGAGAAATACACAAATGACGTGATGATCTGAATGATGGATGAGAGCAGATATAATATTCACGTAGTTTAAAGTTGCAGACAGAAACCTCAGACTCAGGACAGAAACACACAACCTCTAAAGTAAGAACATGTTCATTCTTCAAATAATTTACAATAAGACTTTGAGATGTTAATACTGTCTGATTGTACATTGTGTTTTGCTGCTAAAATGTTTTTAGTACACGATCATGTTTTACTCTGAAGATGAAGTTTTTGAGTTGTCAATGTGTTTCTTCCTCAGAAATGGACCAAACTCTATATTTGATTCTTCTTCTCATTGGTGAGTGTGTTTGTTGTATTATTTATGGTTTATAGTTTCATCAGGTTTGACCCTGTTATGAAAAGCATTAAATCAAACGCTCTCTTTCACAGCTCTCTGCTCCGTATCTGAATGTGTTCAGCGTCAGTATCACTTTATAAACGTGTTGAAGACCTGGACTGAAGCTCAGAGATTCTGCAGAGAGAATTACACAGATCTGGCCACCGTTGACAACATGAACGACATGAACGAGCTGAAGAAGAGTGTGAATGATCGAAGTGTTCAGTATGTCTGGATTGGGCCGAAGAGGACGAGCGTTAATAAATGGCAGTGGTCTTCAGGTGAACCTGCGCTCTATCTGAACTGGGGACCTTATCAACCTGATGGCAGAGATGAGTGTGCTTTCATGAGAAATGGAGAATGGCATGATTTGCTATGTAGTGATACACGGCATTTCATTTGCAACAACAGTGAGTACAAACAACCAATGTAAAAAAAGATGTATTAACAAAAGATGCTTTTATTAAAAATTGAAATGCATCAATAGTAAACACTATAATTAATGTAAATGAAAAACTTCAAAATGTAGTATTTTCCAAGTCAAATCTACTTGTGTAACGTTGTGGCAAATATACTACCAGAAATGTTAACAGAAAAAATAGCAGAAAGAGACATATCTAATTGTAATCTACCAACCCTTAAAGGGTCATTTCACCCGTGGAGACATGAATGTGTATTGAAAGTGGGTCATTTATGTAGAAGAAATGTGAAATTATTTTTTTTTTATGATTATTTATTTATTGATTAATTACAAGATTGAACAAGGTCCACATGAGACCACCATTAACTATATACAAGACCAGGGTTTGCTTTGAGAGAAAAAATAAATGAATAAAAATTATAACAGTGAAAATAGATGAATAAGTTAGGGGGTCAATTAACGTTAGCACAGCTCTAGGATTTCCACTGCTCCTTAACAACACTCCGAAACATTCAGTACATATGAGCTAACGAGTTATTATATGAGATATTTTCGTAACAAATTCAGTCTAGGCCTTAAGTGTCTTTGGTTTAGCTTTGTTGATTCTCGCTGTAGTGAGTTCTAGTAGTGCAATATATTTAATTTCTATAAGCCATAGTTTGGCTGCTGGGACCGTAGGCTCATGCCAGATCTTAAAAATTATCTTTTTGGCTGCAGTTAGAGCAGTGTGTAGAATCCTGCGCTGGCTAACCGTCAGATCAAGATCCTCATCAATATTCAGCAAACATAGACCGGGGTGCTTGATGATAACCTTATCACATAGTTCTGATACACTTAAAAACACTTCATCCCAGAAGTTACTGATAAGCTGGCACTCATAAAACATATGCATATAGGTACCCACAGAATTTGAATTACAAAGTGAACAGAAGGGGGTAGGTAATCGCTTCATTTTGTGCAAAACATATGGAGTAGCATATGCCTTATGAAGCAATTTAAAGTGTATCAATTGGTGGGCAAGATTTTTAGACATTGTTGGAATAGTGTCCCATATCAAGTCCCAATTTAGTTTGTGGGGAGCGAGTTCCTTTTCCCATATCGTGGTAATAGAGAGCCTACCACAGCCATGCTTGAGCAGCCTGCTGTAAATGAATGACACTGCTCCTTGTGTCTGTGAATAATTCACACAGTCCATCAGAGGGTGAGAGTCCAATTTACAGTTCCACGGCACTCCGTAAGCACGCATAGCACTTCTCAACCTTAAATATAAAAAATAGGAATGTCCAGGAAGATTGTAACACTCTTTCAGATCTTGAAAGGACCTCAAGCCCTGATTATTGAATATATCACACAGGGTATGTACACCTTGATCTGACCATGACTTAAAAACAAAAGGTCTGTTATCTGATTGTAAATTATTATTATGCCAGATCGGAGATTCAGACGTGAACTTAAATGAACACCCCATGAATTTGCATACCTCATGCCAGATTTTCAGCGAATTACACACAATTGTGTTCCCAACCTTCACATCTTTCTTTAATACACCCGTGAATAAAATATCCTGGAGCCGATGCGGGAGCACAGCGGACGCTTCCACATCCCTCCAGGCGATCTGGGAATCATCCTTTAACCAAACCTTAAGAGATCGCAGCTGACATGCCCAAAAGTACAAATGGAAGTTTGGAAGTGACAAACCTCCTTTATTGGATCTTCTCTGTAGTGTTGAAAGTTTAATTCTTGGTCGCTTCTTGTTCCATATGAATTTGGTAATCAAGGAATCTAATTCTTTGAAGAAGGTTCTATGGGGAGATAAAGGGATCATGGAGAACAGAAATAAAAGTCGAGGGAGGATATTCATTTTGATGATAGAAATTCTGCCTTGCAGTGAGGTTAAAATAACATCCCATATCTGTAAATCTTGTCTGATAGAAGTAAATGAAGAACTATAATTTTCTTTAGAGATAGTCTGCAGTGAAGGAAAAATCTGAATTCCCAGATATTTGAATGTCTTGCGAATTGGGATCGAGCTAATTGGGATCGAGGAGGATGCCAATGCAGCATTAGTCGACGCTGACAAGGGCATTAATACGGATTTTCCCCAATTAATTTTGTAACCACTTATAATGCTAAAATCATTAAATATTTTAAGACATTGAGGAAGAGAAGAGGAAACATTAGACATATAGAGCAGGATGTCGTCTGCAAAAAGAGAGATAAAATGCTTTGAGTCACCTACAGTAATCGGGGAAATAATGTGGTCTTGTCGAATTGCCTGCGCTAAGGGTTCTAATGAGATTGCGAATAGTAAAGGGGATAACGGACAACCCTGTCTAGTTCCCCGGTTCAATGGGATTGCCTCCGAACAGCACAAACCCGTGGAGACCCGCGCAGATGAGTTAACATAAAGGGTCTGAATCATATGTATAAAACGCGCGCCAAAGCCAAAACGGGTTAAGACAGACCATAAATATGTCCACTCGACCCGGTCAAAGGCTTTCTCAGCATCTAGCGAGAGGATAGCACGTTGTTCGTTAACCGGGTCGGGTGAGTCAATAATATTCAAAAGACGTCGCAAGTTATCCGCAGCAAAACGTTCCTTAAGGAAACCTGTCTGATCGTGGGCAATTAAAAAACTGGCAACCGTTCCCAAACGGTGGGCTAGAACTTTGGCATATAATTTGACATCCGCACCAATTAGTGAAATCGGCCTGTAACTAGAGCAGCATAGGGGTTCCTTTCCCTTTTTTAGCAGCAGGGAGATAAGAGCAGTATTTTGGTCTCTATGGAAACAACCAGTATCTATAACGAAATTTATGGAGTCGAGGAGGAGTGGTCCAATCATATCCCATATTGCCAGATACAGCTCCGGAGGTAACCCATCCAAACCTGGGGTCTTACCTTTATTCATAGCCACTAAAGCCTCCTTCAACTCTTTTAAAACTATTGGAGAATCGAGAAAAGCACATTGCTCCTCAGTTAATTGAGGGAGATCTAAGTTTATCAGAAATTCACTAACAGCTTGTTCATTCGCTCCAACCTCAGATCTGTATAACAGCTCATAGAAGTCCTTAAATATTCTGTTTACATCCTCTGGAGCTGTGTGAAGAACATCTGTATTATCCTTAATGGCTGTTATTGAGGCCAGGGCCTCATTACGTTTCAACCTTAAAGCCATAAGTTTTCCTGGCCGCTCACCATTAAGATAGTAATTTTGTTTGGTACGGTGTATCAAAAATTCTGCCCTTTTTAATAGAATAGCCTTGTGGTCAGTTTTTAAATTGCCCAAGAGTCTGCTTTTATTTTCCGTAAAGGTTTTTTTAAGATCCTTCTCAACATGTTTAATCTGGGCCTCCAGTTGGGTTAATTTTTTCCCTCTGGATTTATTTACATGGGAGGCAAAAGAAATGCAGTTTCCTCTCAAGAAACATTTAGTCGTTTCCCATAGAATTTGAGGATTAATAGATGAACTTAAGTTTTCTTGAAGAAAGAGGGATAATTTAGAACGTAACTGGGACAAAAAATCTTCATTTTGCAAGAAAGTTGTATTCATACGCCACCTTTTGGAGCTTAAGGGAATTATCGGAGGAGATAGATTACAAATCACAGCGGAGTGATCTGAAATCAGGATAGGTAGGATATCAATGTGATTTACTCCTTGGATAAGAGATTTAGAAATCAAGATGTAATCTAATCTCGAAAATGATTTGTGGCGCGCCGAGTAAAAAGTATAATCTCTAGAGTTCCCATTTTTCACTCTCCAAATATCACATAAGTTGTTATCAACAATGAGCTCGTTTAATGACTGCGAAGCCAGATCACCATGAACAGCGACAAGGGATCTATCAATTAAGGGGTTACAAACTGCATTAGCATCCATACCTACAACCAGTTTGTAGTCTACAAAGTTAAGAAATAGTTTAGAAAGAGATGGGAAAAAGTCTACATCATAATTATTAGGGGAATATACTGAGAAGAGAACTATTTTTAAATTGTTCCATGAGCCAGAAGCGTAAGTAAACCGCCCGTTTTCGTCCCCTCCTACTTTCTCTAATAGAAACGGGAATTTCCTGTTCTGGAGTATAATAACTCCTCTTGAGGCACTATTATGCGAAGAGAAAGCTATCATTTTAAAATGTCTATTCTGAAAGCGAGTAACATCAGAAGCCTTGAGATGAGATTCTTGTATTAATGCAATGTCAGCTCGTTTACGGTGCAAATAATCTAGGCATTTAGATCTTTTTATAGGAGAATTTAGACCATTTACATTCCACGATATCACATTACAATCCCTCATTCTGTCACAATATAATTACCCATAAGACAACGGTAAGTTAGCCATATAACATAACGCATCGTTAATAATTTCACCCCCATGGACCAGTAAAATAACAAAAACAGCAAACCCTGGTAGTTCTAACATAATATTAGTTAACAACATTAACACAAAGAACAATTTACTATCGGCAGCTTGCAGAGGGAAAAACCGCACCCTCTTATCTGCCTGGAAAATAAATCTACTCGAGGCCATGCACTCGGACTGTAAGGGTAACAGTTACTCAAACATCAGCATCTCTCACCTAAGTGTCCATCACAGCGAAATCAAAACTATATCCCTACTTAGGATGTTAAAAAAAAGAAAGCAAAAAGGCCGAATTTAATCCTCAGGCAGCGGCATATCTAATAGCGCGGTGGTATCCATCTCCGTGGTGGCAGCGCTCAGAGAAGAGATGTACCGCTGCAGGTCCGCAGGGGTCTTGAAAAACAGTTGCTCCTGGCCGTGACGTACTTTAACCGACGCGGGGTAGAGCAGGAATGACTCGATCCCTAGTAGTTGGAGACGTTTCCGACCTTCAGCCATGGCTTTCCTTTTTTGGGACGTTCCCTTGCTGAAGTCAGGAAAGAACCGTAAGATACCACCTTCGAAACTCAGAGGTGAAGCACTCCTGGCTCCCTGTAGGATCGCCTGCCGATCATTGTAACGAAGAAGCTTGAAAATTAAAGTGCGCACTCTATTCCTAGAGGGATCCTCATTCGCGTGCAGACGGTGCGCGCGTTCTATCTCTATCATCTTCCCTTTGAGAGCCGGAATCCACTTGGGAATATGGGTCTGCAAAAACTGAATTGCATTCCCGCCTTCAGCTCCTTCCCTTAGGCCCACCAACCTTAGATTATTTTGTCTGGATTTATCCTCGTAAAGAAGTAATTTCTCCTGGAGCTCCTCCAGACAGGACTTGTTAGCAATCGCGTCTCTCTTAACATCCCGGACCGTTGCCTGCATCTTGTCACATCTACTGCCGAACGATTTGACATCTTTTTCCAGCGAGTCGAGTCGTGCTGTAATCGTAGATATTTCCTCGCGAACAATCATCGTCATGCTTTGCTTTATGGCGCTCAGTTGATTATCAAGCATTTCGGCAATGGCGTCATGAAGGCGATCGTCCTCTTTCTGCTTTTTCTTCGCCGGGGACTGGATTATATCTCTTTTAGATGCCATCTAGAATAGCACTAAATCCAGATATTTACATGAAATGCGGCCAAAAACTTAGTAGGGATTGAAAAGGGGCGAAAAATAGGCACTGAGGTGGAGCGTCGAAATTAAGCAGCCATCACCGTCCGCTGCGCATGCGCATTCCATGTGAAATTATTTTTGAATTTGGAGCCTTCTAGACTGAGAAAAGCCAGAAAATGTATTTTTGGCTCATGTGGATGAAAGACAACAACTCCCAGAATGCACTTGCTTCGCTGCCCTACAAGGCCACTCTCAAGCCACGCCTACCGGTAAGACAGCGCAGTTGAAAACAAAAACATCAAGGCAAGGCTAGGCTACGAGTGAGTCTCCGTGAAGAGTTTGCCCAAAATGTCCGGGATTCGGCTTTTGCGTTCTACAGTCGCCATTCATCATGTTTACTGTGGCGAGCAGGACGAGGCTGAGGGGCGCTGGAGAACGGCGCGAGGCCGGTGGCGTGATTACTGACGACCGACACCTGTGAGGCACTGTTCTCGTATCTCGCACGGAGGAGCAGGTATTTTCTTAGCAATGGTAAAACACACATCAACCGATCACGCCACCGGCCTCGCGTCTTTCAACCGATCACGCCACCGGCCTCGCGTCTTTCAACCGATCACGCCACCGGCCTCGCGTCTTTCAACCGATCACGCCATCGGCCTCGCGTCTTTCAACCGATCACGCCACCGGCCTCGCGTCTTTCAACCGATCACGCCATCTGCCTCGCGTCTTTCAACCGATCACGCCACCGGCCTCGCGTCTTTCTCCCGCGGCGCTAGCCTCGTCCTGCTCCCTGTATCACTGTGATTACTGATGAGCGCGCCTGTGAGATGCACCGGTCTCATGGGCTATCTCTCACGGAGGTGCGGGTATTTTCTTAGCAATGTTAAAACGCAAATCAACCGATCACTTGTTTAGCATTCATGTAAACATTACATTCAGATTCACCAATCGGGGTGAATTCAGTATGATTGAAACAAAAGGTGAGCATGTAAACAATGGATGGCGACCGCAGAAAGCAAAAGCTGAATCCCGGACATTTTTGTCGATCTCGACGGCCGGACATGTCCGGGAAATAGAGTATGGTAACCCCTACACTCAGCTTTCTTCGTCCCTGTTTTCTGCAGGTTTCTGCCGTTGAAATCAAACGCACTCGCACTGATCTGTGATAGGTCTGTTAGCACATTAGGTCCAACCCCCTATGGGCGGGTTTGAAAGGGTGGATCTAGTGCTTGTAGTCTTAACAGAAATCCCCCCCTCTTACACTTCCTCCTACAATGACGCAAAATGACGATTTTTGCGTCATTGTAGGAGGAAGTGTAAAGAGGTAAATACAGATTTCTCTCGTCTCGGGGGAAAATGAAAAAATGTTGCATGACCATTCAATAGTATGACTGGGTTTCTAACAATGCAAAGCTTAATGCAAATGAGTGAAGTGTCCCTTTAAGCCGATGCACACAGTGCAATTTTGGCCACAATTTGGCCGTCTGAGACAAATTTAGCAAATCCTAAAATATTACTCTGATCCTATGCTACAATCTGAAGTATGTGATCATTAGTTTGGCATGTTCACCGACAGCCGGTTAATGACCGTTGTGGTCCATTTTTACCTCCAACGAAATTCTGTCAGTGTATTGACTCACAGTCCTGCAGTGTGACTTACTGTCAAATTGTCTTCATTTTTCAAGAAAAGCCATGACCAAAATGAACGTAAGAGATTTTCTCTGCCACCTTTTTAATCATGTCCATACAGTCTGACAAGCAACAATCATAAAGGACAGTGTGCATTTAGTTTAAAAAGCTCATTTAATCGTTCGGTAGCGCAGGCATGTCTGATGCTTTCACCACTGTGTAAACAGTTAACAGCAGCATGAGAATAATGAACAAACTGATTCATGAATCTGTTTCCATGTGTTTTTCTTAAAGTGACCACAGGACTCGTCTTTGTCAATCAGACGAAGAACTGGAGAGCAGCTCAGAGTTACTGCAGACAGAATCACATTGATCTGGTCAGTGTGAGGAACCAGAATGAGAATCAACAGATTCAGAAGTTCATCAATGATAGTCACATATCTAATGATGTCTGGATCGGTCTGTTCAGAGACTCATGGCAGTGGTCAGATCAGAGTGACTCCTCATTCAGATACTGGAGGTCTGATCAACCTGATAATAGTGGAGGAAATGAAAACTGTATAGTGATTGAACCGAACGTTCAGGGTCAATGGCATGACATCTCTTGCATTAACCAACTTCCTTTTGTGTGTCATGAAGGTGAGCAGATCCTCACAAACACACACAATCCATCCATCCATCACCTCCAGATATCTTAAAGTTCACGCTACATGTCTGACATGACAGATTCCTCCACAGTGTTTGTTCTGCATGTTGTTTTTGATCAGTCTCTCTCTCTAGTTTTTGCTTGTGGTTTGTTTTGTGTCCAGATAAACTGATTCTGATCAACGAGACTCTGACGTGGCCTGAAGCTCTGAGATACTGCAGACAGAATTATACGGATCTGGTCTCGGTTCATTCAGTCGAGATGCAGCGTCGTGTGATGAATGTGGTTAAACGTGCGTCTACTGAGGCGGTGTGGTTGGGTTTACACAACTACTGCCAAATGAACATGTGGCTCTGGTTGAGCGGAGAGATCGTGTGCTATCAGAACTGGGCTCCAGGGAACGGAACGACACCGGAAAACTGCAGCCTTACGAAGAGAAAAGGAGCAGTTCAGTCTGGAGGAGATCAGCGCTGGATCAGCCTTCCTGAGACTCACAAACTCAACTTCATCTGCAGCAGATCTTAGGAGTGAGACGATGTCAATGTTTGTGTGTTTTCATTCACTATTTTCATTCTTTATTTTTCTTATTCACTTTCATATGTTTGATTTGTTCTTTAATAATGGAGTGAATCCAATATATATATATTTTTTTGTATGTTAGTTATCATGACATAATGTGATCTAATCAAATTTTTTTTACATCAATGATTATTATTCTATAGATATCTAAAATACTAACACAATACATGTTTTAATAATCTCTTTGCATATCTGGTGTGTTTATGTGTCTATGTTTTTCACTAATCTTATCTGTATCAGTAACTGTTGAATATGATTCTGTGAGCAGCAGCTCTTAAAAATAATCATTATTTGTGTCTCAGGAGAATTAAATCTGGTTTATTCTTAGAAAGGCAGAAGTGAAGTGATGTCACATTAAACAGTCAAATAAATGTAATAAATATGTAACATTTATATTTGATTGCTTGATATTGAGGATATGATTGATCACTTACAAAACATACACATTTCAGTTTCTTGGATTAAATTAGTGGTGTGAATCTTTGGGTCGATTTGAAGCGAATCGATTTCATGAGTGATTTCCGCAAATTCAGAATGATTAGATTCTAGATGATTCACAATGAGATACAATTCAATTAATGATTCGATTCTGAATTTCTAAAGTGCATTCATAAAATTATGTAAATGCTTCCCTTAACATTTCTTAGTCATGGTGTGAATTGCACAGAAACCTTCAGTTGGTCAAAGAGTCAAAATCAAAACCCTTTTTTCCATTGATAGATCTTAGTTCTTAAAGGAGAACTCCGGTCAATTTTAACATTGAGCTCATTTTTTTGTAAATTTCAGATAGAGCACAGGTTCACCTGAAGACCACTGCCAGAGAGAGGTTATAGTGTAGCATATGTCACTTTGAGTGATTTATTGCCCTTAAGCCCCACCCCCTTTTTGACATGGGAATATCCCCACGCTTGCCCCGCCCCTTTCCAGCAGGGGATGTTTTTCCCACGTTTGCTCCGCCCCTTTCCACGGTGGCTTTTTTCCCATGCATGCTCCTCCCCTTATGGGCGTGAACCAAGGAAATATTTTGAATTAAATTATATATTAAATTATATATTTAGAATTGCAAACATTTTCTAGAATTAAACATCAACATGTATTAAAATTATATCAAGCAAATAGTTTATTTTCTAATATACATTTGAAGAAAAGTTGTACTTTCGCCTTTACATAGTGTTTAAAGGTGTATAAAACATTGTATAAAGTTAAAATACACATATCTTTAGCGTTCATACATTTGTAAAATGTTAAAACATTAATGAAAAAGTTAAAATTGCATTTTCTTAAAGTTATCAAAATGTGTTAAAACATCTAAAACAACATTTTAAAAATGTTAAAACATTGAAAAATCAATGTTCAGTCATTTACGCAAAAGTAAAACGAGTTAAGAGAGTTTTTTCATTACAAAAAGATATATATTTTTTTAAAACAATGTTGATCCATAAGCATTTAACTTCCACACATTATTTATAAAATGTTACATTTTACATAAAATATCTTTAAAAAGTGTCTCAAACACATAATATTAAAACCATATCATGTTAAAAATCACAGTATCAAAAAATAAAATAGCCTCCTTCCCACCAAACATCCACACCCCTTCCCACTTTCTGGACAGGTCATGTGACCGTGGGACAATTTTCCCACGGTCCCCTTCCCTACAAACATCCCCATCCCTCCCCACTTCTGGACAGGTCATGTGACCGTGGGAAATTTTTCCCATGGCCCCCTTCCCTACAAACATCCACACCTCTCCCCACTTTCTGGACAGGTCATGTGACCGTGGGAAAATTCTCCTACGATCCACATTTAAATTTGTACTTTTCTAACATACATTTAAAGAAAAGCTGTACTTTCACAATTACATAGTGTTTAAAGGTGTATAAAACGTTGTATAGAGTTAAAATACACTTATCTTTAGTGTTCTCACACATTTGTAAAATGTTAAAACATTAATGAAAAAGTTTAAATTGCATTATCTTAAAGGTCCCATGACATGCTATTTTTTTGTAGGCTTTAATATAGGCCTTAGTGGTCCCTAGTACTGTATCTGAAATCTCTTTTCAAAAATTCAGCCTCGGTGCAGAATTATAGCCACTACAAGCCAGTCCCAGAATGAGCTTCCTTCCAACAGGCCGTTTCGGTGTCTGTAGCTTTAAATGTTAATGAGGAGGAGAAAGGCGGCGCAAGGTGGAGGGTGGGTGTGGCCTTGACCATCTTGCGCAACGGTACCGGTCCGTGCATGTTAACGTTGGATATAGCAATGGCACGAAGACACGCAGTCGTTCAAGCATTTCAGTTTGACCCAGAATCTGATCCGGATGGAGAAGCAACAACTCAGCGGTTCCAGCAGGACATTTCCGAATGGTTAGTTTAAAATATTATGTCTGGATACGGTACTTTATTCGGATGGTTTACAGTTATTATCATGTAGCTAACGCTAACCTACTGTTGCCTTTTCATGAGAGATCTGTAACATCTGTAATTTATCTTATTACAATTACATCATCAAGCTCTGCGATCTTGAAATGCGGATATCGCGCGCGCCGTATAACCAACAGGAAAACGGTTATCCAAATAACAAAGAAGTGTACAACACTCGCGTTACAGTGTGTGTATTCACACACATAAACTGCATAGCTGCATAGCTAATGTGACAGCCACATTCTACGTGTAACAGTCTAGGCAACCATAAACAGTAAAGCAACACACTTATATATCATTAGTTGACTTACTGTTCCGAGGTGTGTAGCTGAGCCAAAGAGAGTGATCCAGACTTTAGTTTCAGACGTTCAGCAAGCCCAGCTCTGTATTAACCCTTCGGTGTTCATTTGTACATCCAATTATTGAGCAAGTGTTATGCTTTGCTCGCTCAAAAGCCATGATATCTCTCGTGGACAAACTAAAATCGCGCGTGCGCGTTCCTACGTCTTAGCTCATTTTCTCATGGGCGGAAAATATTCTCGGGGCGGCCAAAGCAGAGACAGGGGAGGTAACATTCCTCCTTATGACGTCACAAGGAGGAGATTCAAGATCAGCGCGATTGAGCTTCCATTTTCTCAAAGGCAGAGAAAGATAACAAAAGCTCGATTTACACCGATTGAAATTTCTAGAAACTTGGGGACCATATACAGGCTAGGGGAACTCATATTAATGTTAAAAAACCTCAGAAAGTGAAAATTTCATGTCATGGGACCTTTAAAGCTAATATTAAATCAAATATTAAAACATATCAAACGCATAAACACATACATACATTGAAAAACTGACTTACGTTTGTACATATCATTTGTTGAAAGAGAGCCAAAACTCTTATTATCTCCAAAGGTATATCCTAGGGTATATTCCACATGAAAAGTATATCCAAATGTATATCCAAAAGGTATATCCAAAGCTCGAAAGATTTATCCAACACCAAAGTAATATCCGAGACCGAAGTTTTATCCAAAAGGTAGGCTATATCCAAAACGCTTATCCATATCCAAAGGTGTAGAGATTTTAATTCCAAAAGTTACAAAGTCCTTGTGAGGAGTTCAACGAAAAGCTACCACACTCTTACACCCCAAAAGTTAGAATGGGATCTCAGAGGTCTGGACACTGGCTACACGTAGACTCCGCCCCTAGACACCTCCCACCACTAGACACCTCCCACCCCTAGACCACTCCCACATCAAGACCCCTCCCACACCAGCTATGTATTGGGTAACAGATCAGTGAGTTGTTTTTAATTAAAGAAGAGTTTTGTTTTCCACAATCATTTAAAAACTTTTAAAAAACAATGTATGTATATAAAGTTAAAATGCAATGGTTTAATATTCGTACGTTTTACAACGTTATCTGAAAAAGTTAGAATGCGGTCCTTCGCATACAGATTTAAAAAACTGTTCAAAACAACATCAACTAAAATACAATATGCTTCTAAAGTTTAGTTTTAAGCTCCGTATGATACATCACTCATCGACGGTAGAAACATGAATGAGTAGAGTATAGATCGTGTGTGTGTGTGAAGCCAAGTCTCCGCCCACCTAACACTAGATTTATTTATAATTACACTAATTAATTCATGTTTTAGTTAAGTTATATTCACTAACTTACTGATTTATTCACTCTTCGATAAGATAATCCACCTCATCCCAATGGAGAAATCTGATCATTGTTTGAGAATGCGCTTTTGGAGTAAAAAATAATGAATCTGTCCAAAACTATGTGCTTTAAACTTTAAAACCGTGAAACGTAAGCGGTAGGCAAACAGTTTTTTTTTTCCACAGACATGTAACACTTTCACATACAACTTTTTAAAATGATACAGACCTTTAAAATACAAAGGTGTAGTACTTAAAACGTTAGGCCTCAGAAAAATGTAAAACAAGTTAGAATGTTTTCCTTCACATACAGATTTTAAACCCTGTTAAAAACAAAACATTCAACGTTAAATCATTTAAAACAAGTTATAGAATGTCTTTCACGGACAACTTTTAAAGATACCAGAAAAATGGTACATTATGTTTTTAAACAATGTTTCAAACGTGAGCATTTAACATATCAAACAACAACAGTTAAAAAATACATAAAGTGAATAGTTTTTAAGCAAAACTTTTTAACATTACAATTCACTATAAACGTTTGTTTAGTTTTTAGCTAAAAAATATATTTCACTGTCCACAAAGCATCCTTGCGCTCCGAAAGCACAACACGAATGAGAAATAGACTGGTCTGTGAAGCGAGTCTCCGCCCACCTAACACTCCCCCTAACGCATGAGAATACACCCGTGCAGAGGTAGCTACATATTTAAATGGTGGTAAATGATTAAACATAATAACTCTAGGCGTTCGCCGCCGTCACTCGTCAACATGCGTGGGGATTTATTCATATAAAAGTACACAAATAAACATCCAACTCGGTTCACAAAGTGAAAGAGGCAAATAATAGGAAGAGAACAAAAGTCGGTAGAGCGTTATCTCTTCTCCTGCACAGCTCTCGCATCTCATACAGACACACCCTCTACCAGGGGGTGAGGGTTTGTTTGAGGTATTTTTGGGGGGGCCCATCTTAAAATGAGGGGGCAACTAATATATATATATATATATATATATATATATATATATATATAGCCAAGGCTATAGCAGCCTAGGACATAGCTCGGCGATTATTATCTTTTACATTATTATTTTAGTTCCCGCAAAAATCTGTATTGTATTCTGGTCGGTGTTGAAAAGTCCATTTTTAATTTTACGTAAAATGCGATATCCACGCAGTGAGCGCACCATTCCACGCTCTGTAAACCGTAACGGCAGCGCTTTGAATAAACCCGGCATCCTAGTTTTCCTTCTTCTTTGTGATCCACAAATAATAATAATAATAATTTTGACGGCATTGGTGACCCTGTGGTGGTTTCTGCGGTGGGGAAGAAACGTAAGCCATCGAAATCTAATAATTTAGGCTACTTGAGGAGATTAAGAAGATGAGGCACGCGGGAGGAGGAAAAATCTCGACTGTTGCTTGTTCTCACACGACAGCATCAAACTTCTGTCACGCTGACACTTTCACCCCAGGGGATCTTTTAAAAAACTTTCAATTGTTTTACTCAAAGTCAACGAAAACCGAGCAGGACCAAGCCATTTTACAGCTGATCGCCGTCAAAAAAGTTCAGGAGGTAGGCTATTTCTTAGCAATGGTGATTTAAAGGAGACATATCATGCTTTTAAATTGTTCCTTTTTACATATAAATCATACATTTGTAGTCTATATAAAGCGATACTGCAATGCTTGGGTCTGAATTCCTCATTATTATAGCTCCACAAGCCCCCTTTCTACCCCTTTCCTGACGTGCGTCTGCAGCAACTCGTTTTGGTGCGGTCTCTTTAAATACAATTGAGACACTTCATACCCCGCCCCCTCTCCAGGTTGCAGAGGTTCAACTCCACCCCGTTCGGCCATTTTTGTAGTCTGATAGCAGAGAGGATTATCTAGCGGCACAGAAACTTTTTATTCACACGTTATTAACAAAATGTCAACAATGGAAGACTTGTCCAGCCAGCCTTACATGTTCGAGCCAGAGTCCGGAGCCGGAGCGAGATAAAAATGAAGACGACGAACCTGCAGAACAACGTCTTCATATGGATGTATTGCAATGGTGTGTTACTGTATTTAACTGTTACACATGAAACTTTGGTCTTCCGACCTTTTACCACCGTGTTGATTTATTTTGATTAATATGTGCGAGGGAGAGAGAGCAAGACAGCGTCTAGTTTGGAGACGGTGATGTCTTGTTTACACTTTCGCCTCTCTGAAGAGAGAGAGAGTGAGCGTGCGCGCGACCGGGTTTCTCTCTCTCTGCTCGTTCTTTCAGTCAAACATGCGCCACAAGCGCGGCAGTTCATCTACATTAGACGGTGTAATAAAGCGTGTGGTGTATCCAACAACCGAACATTTTAACTTACCCTCTCGTAACTTCTGCATCCTTTAGCTTGGACTACAAAATTGCAGCGAGAAATAATAATGGCGGATTGCTCGAAGTGTTGGGCTGGAAGTCAATGTCCTTATTTGGTAGTTCCGCTGCAAATACTGTGACGTTATAGTTCAAAAAACGTCATAGATAACAGAAAAATCGGAACAGGTTGAAAAATAAGGCCAAAACAAAATATAAAGATATCAACGAAGCACCTGAAGAGAATAATTTCATCTTTTCTGTACTTCTAAACACTCCAAATATACAACAAAATGCATTTAAGGGCTAAAAAAGTGCATTTAGCATGATATGTCCCCTTTAATGTCGGCTATTTTTAGTCCAGTGCCTGTAGGGCTATATAAGATTAGTATTGACCGAGTTCAGAGGCTGTCATATGTGGATCAACTTACTTTGTTGTGTATTTCAACAGTTAAAATATGAAAAACTTTTATAGTGATTCAATGGATTAATTGCATTTTGGAGAAAAAAAAAGGTGTCATGAATTTATTGCATTTTGGGGGAAAACTAATCCTTTTTTATAATAAATATTTGAAAATCAAAATATGGATTTGAAATTGTTATTATAACCTAAAATATGCTATGTGAAAGTTTAAAACAAAAAATAGCCTAGTGGTTTTAATCTGTCCACTCTCTTGGTAAAGAAAACACATTAGGCTATTACTCAAAATTAATCATAATGAATTTATCGCGTTTTGAAACCAAACTCTTCATATACAAGAGATAGGCTATACAGGAAATGTGGTCATCACTGTTGTGAAGGCGGTTCATTAATTGCAAACAAGTCATTGCGCAATGTGCCGATCTGAGTCGAAGTCTCACCGCTATTCTGTGATGAAATATGTGCGTTTTTGTCTCCTAGCCGCTTCACTCGCTGTCGTCTTGTAGTAAGCTAAATCAAACTCAGATGTAGATGACTTTTCTCCTTCTCGCTCATATTTTCGTGCGTAATATTGTACTTTGCACAACGCTGCCATATTCACCGCATGAACTCTCACGCGAAGATGACCTCAAATTGCTGTAAATCCTCCAAGTGACCGTTACAATGTGTATGCATTAAACATATCATGCAACAGTAGTTAAAATATGTCTCAAACTATTTTTAAAAACATTAATACAACTCTTGCTTTACAAAAACTGCTATTACACTAAAACATAGACACAAAATTGTATATTTCATTAACCCCTACAGTTTTTTTCTCAGTTAGGCATATAGTTATTTCTTTTTTATTCTCTATTTTTACAGACCTAAAATCATGATGCTTCAAAGTATGGATCGGAAGTAAATTACCAAAGACACAAACGACTTCAAACATTTATACATTAGTGTGTTGCAAAAGCAGAAGTCTATCTTCTTTAAATAAAGATTCACCTTTATTCATGCTTTAATTTCTTTAAAACAGTCTGATGACATGCAATATTTCTGTGGTTATTTGATTTGTAATGTTGCGAGAGGTTTCCTCATACGAGTAAAAATGCTTTAGATGTGTTTGTGACAAAACATTGTATTCACTTTTTGAATGTATGACTGATCCTTTTTTCTTCTGAACAACTTACATTTCATATGAATTACCTGAGGCGTTTAACAACCACATATAGGGAATGCTTGTTGATTACCAAGTTTCAGGCAGGGTGCAAACATGCAGTGTTCGAGAGAGCTAATATTGGCGTAATCTTTGAGAGGTCTCACCCACAGATGCAAAACTATGCGTTGGGATAATTCAGACATAGCTTTACCAAAAGAAAATATTATGGAAGTCATTTTCAAACTGTGAGTAGGCTATGCTTCAACATGTAATTATACCATATTTTATATATTAATATTATGGTTCCATGTTGTTTTAATGTTTGTTTGTTTGTTTGTTTGTTATTAACTAATACCTTTTTTTAACTAACACTTCAACATCCTGCAAAAATTAAAGAAACGTATGAGCTAAGGATGACTCTGACCCCAAATAAACGGGTAATGGAGTGTTCACAATCTACAATATACAGTTAGATATTCTCCTACTTCGTATGTGTGTAAATAGTTGTGCTTAATTCTTTGGGTGTATTTTTACACACCCTATGACTAACTTTAAAACATAATCTTTATACAGGAATCACACGTGTCCTTACAATCCATGTAAGATTCAAAAGACCAAATCACTAAGAAAAGAGCCGTTTATAATAAATACACAAAAGTTCCCAAATGATGTTTTTTTTACTCCGCTAGATTTAGTCATCTTGTTCAGATAGCACAACGCTGTTTCACATGTTGTATGTTGGACTGTATGTGTTTTAGGTGAAGACGTTTCTTTGAGAGCTGTCTATAGAAATAAATGACAATTAAGAATTTAAGTGATAGTCTTTCTGTCTGACTAAATTGATACTTCATTTATTGCAACTTTCCCTCTATCTATGAATTACACAAAGTGCATGCTGTTTTACATTTAAACTATTACAACAGAATCACATCTGACTATTGCACTGAGAGAGGCATATTCATCGAGGCTGTTAAACAAAGTTCCACACTTTGGTAAAACCTAAAGTCTAGAGGTCAACTGGGTTAAAAGTAAATGCATCATCATGAGCTATTTAAAACAAATACAGAAAAAGCCACTAGTGATCAGTTCTAGCATTTGAATTGACATTTTACATATTATGCTGTTTACATCTTGTTTTTGTACAGTTTTTGCAAAAAGTATATAGTCACAGAGCGTGGTCAAACATGTTCATATAGAAATGTATGAAAAACATGAACAAATATTGCATTAAGAGAATTAAATGACGGTCCTTCTAGTATGAGAGTGTTTAAGACTAAATAAATCATATTTAATTTAGAACATCTTTCTGCTATGTCTATGAAACATTGACGTGAAAGATCAGTATTACACTTCAAAGTCGTCTAACTTTTACACTTATTTTGTTATTATTACACAGTTATTTTGTGTGTGTCACTAAACAACATGGTTAAGCTAATGAATTACAGTTGATACGTGGTATTTTTACGTGAAAGGAGGGAAAGGAATATTTAACATATAAAAATAAAAATATTTTAACCTATCGTCAGCGAGATCTCCGTTTCAATCGCTCCAGCTCCACCTCTTCAGACAGCCACCGGTGGTCACCGCTCCTCGACCCAGCGAGCTCTCCGTCTCAATCGCTCCAGCTCCACCTCCTCAGACAGCCACTGGCGGTCACCCTTCCTCGACCCAGGAGCACGGCAGCGAGCTCTCCGTCTCAATCGCTCCAGCTCCACCTCCTCAGACAGCCACTGGCGGTCACCCTTCCTCGACCCAGGAGCACGGCAGCGAGCTCTCCGTTTCAATCGCTCCAGCTCCACCTCTTCAGACAGCCACCGGTGGTCACCGCTCCTCGACCCAGCGAGCTCTCCGTCTCAATCGCTCCAGCTCCACCTCCTCAGACAGCCACTGGCGGTCACCCTTCCTCGACCCAGGAGCACGGCAGCGAGCTCTCCGTCTCAATCGCTCCAGCTCCACCTCCTCAGACAGCCACTGGCGGTCACCCTTCCTCGACCCAGGAGCACGGCAGCGAGCTCTCCGTCTCAATCGCTCCAGCTCCTCCTCTTCAGACAGCCACCGGTGGTCACCGCTCCTCGACCCAGCGAGCTCTCCGTCTCAATCGCTCCAGCTCCTCCTCCTCAGACAGCCACTGGCGGTCACCCCTCCTCGACCCAGCGAGCTCTCCGTCTCAATCGCTCCAGCTCCACCTCCTCAGACAGCCACTGGCGGTCACCCCTCCTCGACCCAGGAGCACGGCACCGAGCTCTCCGCCTCAATCGCTCCAGCTCCACCTCCTCAGACAGCCACTGGCGGTCACCGCTCCTCGACCCAGTGAGCTCTCCGCCTCAATCGCTCCAGCTCCTCCTCCTCAGACAGCCACCGGCAGTCACCCCTCCTTGACCCAGCGAGCTCTCCGCCTCAATCGCTCCAGCTCCACCTCCTCAGACAGCCACTGGCGGTCACCCCTCCTCGACCCAGGAGCACGGCAGCGAGCTCTCCGCCTCAATCGCTCCAGCTCCACCTCCTCAGACAGCCACCGGCGGTCACCCCTCCTCGACCCAGCGAGCTCTCCGTCTCAATCGCTCCAGCTCCACCTCCTCAGACAGCCACTGGCGGTCACCCCTCCTCGACCCAGCGAGCTCTCCATCTCAATCGCTCCAGCTCCACCTCCTCAGACAGCCACTGGCGGTCACCCCTCCTCGACCCAGGAGCACGGCAGCGAGCTCTCCGCCTCAATCGCTCCAGCTCCACCTCCTCAGACAGCCACCGGCGGTCACCCCTCCTCGACCCAGCGAGCTCTCCGTCTCAATCGCTCCAGCTCCACCTCCTCAGACAGCCACTGGCGGTCACCCCTCCTCGACCCAGGAGCACGGCAGCGAGCTCTCCGCCTCAATCGGTCCAGCTCCACCTCCTCAGACAGCCACCGGCGGTCACCCCTCCTCGACCCAGCGAGCTCTCCGTCTCAATCGCTCCAGCTCCACCTCCTCAGACAGCCACTGGCAGTCACCCCTCCTCGACCCAGGAGCACGGCAGCGAGCTCTCCGTCTCAATCGCTCCAGCTCCTCCTCCTCAGACAGCCTCCGGCGGTCACCCCTCCTCGACTCAGCGAGCTCTCCGCCTCAATCGCTCCAGCTCCTCCTCCTCAGACAGCCACTGGCAGTCACCCCCTCCTCGACCCAGGAGCACGGCAGCGAGCTCTCCGTCTCAATCGCTCCAGCTCCTCCTCCTCAGACAGCCACTGGCGGTCACCCCTCCTCGACTCAGCGAGCTCTCCGTCTCAATCGCTCCAGCTCCTCCTCCTCAGACAGCCACCGGCGGTCACCCCTCCTCGACCCAGCGAGCTCTCCGCCTCAATCGCTCCAGCTCCACCTCCTCAGACAGCCACTGGCGGTCACCCCTCCTCGACCCAGGAGCACGGCAGCGAGCTCTCCGTCTCAATCGCTCCAGCTCCTCCTCTTCAGACAGCCACCGGCGGTCACCCCTCCTCGACTCAGCGAGCTCTCAATCGCTCCAGCTCCTCCTCCTCAGACAGCCACTGGCGGTCACCCCTCCTCGACTCAGCGAGCTCTCCGTCTCAATCGCTCCAGCTCCACCTCCTCAGACAGCCACTGGCGGTCACCCCTCCTCGACCCAGGAGCACGGCAGCGAGCTCTCCGCCTCAATCGCTCCAGCTCCTCCTCCTCAGACAGCCACCGGCGGTCACCCCTCCTCGACCCAGCGAGCTCTCCGTCTCAATCGCTCCAGCTTCTCCTCCTCAGACAGCCACCGGCGGTCACCCCTCCTCGACCCAGGAGCACGGCAGCAAGCTCTCCGCCTCAATCGCTCCAGCTCCTCCTCCTCAGACAGCCACTGGCGGTCACCCCTCCTCGACCCAGCGAGCTCTCCGTCTCAATCGCTCCAGCTTCTCCTCCTCAGACAGCCACCGGCGGTCACCCCTCCTCGACACAGGAGCACGGCAGCGAGCTCTCCGCCTCAATCGCTCCAGCTCCTCCTCCTCAGACAGCCACCGGCGGTCACCCCTCCTCGACTCAGCGAGCTCTAAATCGCTCCAGCTCCTCCTCCTCAGACAGCCACTGGCAGTCACCCCTCCTCGACCCAGGAGCACGGCAGCGAGCTCTCCGCCTCAATCGCTCCAGCTCCTCCTCCTCAGACAGCCACCGGCGGTCACCCCTCCTCGACCCAGCGAGCTCTCCGTCTCAATCGCTCCAGCTTCTCCTCCTCAGACAGCCACCGGCGGTCACCCCTCCTCGACCCAGGAGCACGGCAGCAAGCTCTCCGCCTCAATCGCTCCAGCTCCTCCTCCTCAGACAGCCACTGGCGGTCACCCCTCCTCGACCCAGCGAGCTCTCCGTCTCAATCGCTCCAGCTTCTCCTCCTCAGACAGCCACCGGCGGTCACCCCTCCTCGACACAGGAGCACGGCACCGAGCTCTCCGCCTCAATCGCTCCAGCTCCTCCTCCTCAGACAGCCACCGGCGGTCACCCCTCCTCGACTCAGCGAGCTCTCAATCGCTCCAGCTCCTCCTCCTCAGACAGCCACTGGCGATCACCCCTCCTCGACCCAGGAGCACGGCAGCGAGCTCTCCGCCTCAATCGCTCCAGCTCCTCCTCCTCAGACAGCCACCGGCGGTCACCCCTCCTCGACCCAGCGAGCTCTCCGTCTCAATCGCTCCAGCTCCTCCTCCTCAGACAGCCACCGGCGGTCACCCCTCCTCGACCCAGGAGCACGGCAGCAAGCTCTCCGCCTCAATCGCTCCAGCTCCTCCTCCTCAGACAGCCACCAGCGGTCACCGCTTCTTTTCTGCTTGGCCTCCTCAGCACCGCGATCCCCCTCAGCACCGCCGGCTCTCGGGACACAGGGACACAGCGTATCCCTCCTTCCTCCCGGGCTTCGGAACCAATGTAGCAAAGTATGTTGTTATGGGAAGGCTGGAACCGGCAAACATTCATCACATTTTAATAATCAGAAAATAAATAAACACAAAGCGAAAGTAAAGGCGACAGCCCCTCATGGATGACTGCCGCACACAAGATTGAATTAATATCAGATTTATCTAATTTTTACATAAACACAAAAAACAGAGATCAAAATTTTACTTAAGTAAGAAATGTACTTGCTATGGTTAAATAAATATTCAGTGATATCTTCCACAGATTTTTTTTAATTTTGGCACATTTTTTCTCTATATAGTGTTGATATGGCAACTACTAATACACTAAGTTTCATCATGCTGGCATGTGTGTAAAGTTTTCAACCATGTGTGTTACAACTAACCCCACGTTAGTTTGTGCCCCGCTCACCCCTACTTTGTAACGTAGTAACTTGAGTAGTTTTTCAGCAAACTACTTATTTACTCTTACTTGAGTTATGTTATTGTTCTGTACTTCTACTTGTACTATAAAGATAAATGATTTCTTTAGTAGCAATAATTTTACTTGAGCACAATTTTTCTTTTCACCACTGCACCATAGTTAACATGAAAATATACTTTTAAATAAAAAATTCCTGTTGGCAAATTAATTGGAAACCCACTGCTGCAACTGGGCCGTGGTTCATCCTGAAGGATGAGGTGTTGTTAGAGAGGTGTTCCACCACTGCTTATTTCAAATATAAAACAAAATGTTCATATTTAAATAACAAAATAAATATACATCTTTTTACTGTCCATGGTCTTGTCTCAGCCTGAAATATGCCCGGTGGCTTCTAAAAAACTAAAAATGGCTCCATCTTTATATTTAAAAGTCTGTCAGAAACGTCTCTGCTGTGTCTTGATGGCATCTGTCACAGTTGCTAGGCGACAGGAGTGGTGGGCGGGAACAGCTGGTGATGTAAACAGGAAATCCTCCATATGTTAGAGTGTCCCGTTTAACAACTTTTGATTCGACCTTTGTGGAGTTCGAAGGATTCAGCTCTGAATTGGGACAGTTATAGAGTAACTTTCCTGTTGTTCCAGTAAAACTAAATGAATACAAATGAATGAAATATAATGAAATACGACAAGAACAAGAACACTCACTGTTTCTCCTGTTTCACGTCAGAGATGTAAATATTGTCCTTCCTGAAAGTCTAAATGTAGACATAAACAAATGAGTGATGAGGATGTGTTTACATGCAGATGTGTTCATGTTTTATAGACAAGCAAAGAAACAGTAAACAGCAGGAGTATGAAATGAAACAAAATAAGAATTTTCACAAAGAGATGAAATCTTAAAAAAAATAATGTTTTAATCTCTTCATTCCAGCCAATCACAATCAAGTATTTAAATGGAGGAAATAAAGACACGTTTATTCTGAAACAGCAGCAGCAGAAGATAATGATATTATTTCAGTGAGATAATGAGAGTCCAACAACCTTTACTAACATTAGAAATGGACTTCAGGGGAATGAAATCATGATATGAGCACTTTAATGTCTTTATCTCGTCTCTGTTGTGAATGTCTGTCATGTCTCTGTAGTAGACTGGTTCCCTTACGAGAACGTTCTCTCGTACTGCGTTGCAAACGCTGTGGGAAAACTCCTTTTCTCGAGAATATTGAAGCCTTTATTTTAAAACGCATTGCATGCAGCACAGGCGAGAGCATCAAGCTCGCGTGAGCGAGCTGATAGGCTGTGCTGTGGGCAACTGCACGAACCAATGGCGGATCGGCAGAGGCGCGCGAACCAATCAGGGAGCTTGGCACACTGCCAGTGTCAAGCGCGCGAAACTGCACGTGACCAAAGCATATAAATATAGACAATATTCCGCCATTTGACAGATTTTATCTCCTTCAGCTCGACTCACCTCGTCGCTGATCTTCTCCGGATAAAGAAGCCGCTCGTCGTTGAACAGCCGTCCAGCGGAACAGCTTCGCATCCCGGCATCTGCCAGCTGAGCGTTTCCCTGTGGCATCCGACGAGTATCCTTTTTCTCTTTCTCTCTATCCTAAAAGAGCAAATTTGCTGTTTTCACAGCGCGCGGTGTTGATTCAAATGCCGCTCTCTATCTGTGAATACTGCGGGTTTCCCCTGCTTGTGTTTACAGACACACACTCTGTGTGCTGCCTGTCTGAGCACGCCGAGTCAGCGCTCACTATAGGCGGCTGCTTTCTCTGCGACGGGATGCCTGTTTCTACTCTCCGCTCGAGACTCGCTCTCGCTTCGTCGGTGAGTTATCCCGCCCATCTTCCGTCTTCGGCGCCCCGCGAGCCCCGTAGGAAGAAGCGGCGCATGAGGCGTCCTGAACGCGGTGAGTTTAGCGGATGCACGCTGGGCTTTTCTCCACGTGCTTCCCCCACGCTATTCTCAGTTCTGTTCTCTCAGAGCGACCAACGCCCCCTTGTCTGAAGCGGCGGGATTCGTCTCTTTTGACGGATCTGCTGATGTTAATGCATGACGCAGTTCCGTGGCGGCATCTGAGAACGAGGATTGTTGGGCTCCGCGGACCCCTCCCCCCCGTCTCAGTTAGACCCTTCTGACACTCGAGCGAACATCGACGTCGAACTCTTCCGCGTCATGTCTCGCGCTGTCAACGAGCGGGGACTCTACTGGTTTTTCTCCAGCTGAGCCTGCCAGAAGCCGCCTCGACGAGTGGTACCTGCCGGGGCGCCAACAGGCCCCTCGTCAGTGCGCCGCTCCATTTCTGCCTGAGGTCCACGTAGAGCTCACTAAAAGCTGGCGCGCGCCCTTTTCAGCGCGAACGCGCTCATCTGCTTCTTCAACGCCCTCCACTGTTGACGGCGCTGAAGAAAAAGGTTATGTGTGTCTCCCCCCACTGGAGGAAGCGGTCGCTGCACACTTATGCCCTCCCACTGCAGGAAGTTGGAGGTCTAAGACTGTGCACCCATCTAAGCCGTGCAGAACTACTTCGGCCATTGCCAGCCGCGCTTATGCTGCCGCCGGTCAAGCCGCCTCTGCTCTCCACGCCATGGCGTCCCTCCAAGTGTTTCAGGCAAAGCTCCTCCGCTCCATGGATGAGTCAGGCCCTGACCCAGACACTTTTAAGGACCTCAGAAGTGCGACAGATCTGCGCTACGGGCCACTAAGACCACCGCTCAAGCACTGGGCCGCAACATGGCCAGCCTAGTAGTTTTAGAGCGCCACCTATGGCTGACATTGACCGAAATCAGGGACGCAGACAAAACCGCCTTCCTCGATTCTCCGGTCACAGCATCTGGTCTCTTTGGCCCATCTGTCAGCGGCTTCGCCGAACGCTTCACTGAGGCTCAGAAAGCCTCCAGCGCCATGAAGCATTTCCTCCCTAAACGCTCTAGTTCGGTCCAACGGCGCCCCAAGAGCACGCTGCGACCTGAGAGGGTAGCTTCACAAGTCCTCCAGCCCCGCCCAGTGGCTGAGACTAGCCAGCGCATGAAGCCTGCAAAACGGTTCCCGTTCCCTAAGCGCCAGGGCCCGCGGCCGAAGCTCACGCTCGATCACGAGCCCAAGAAGCCGTCCTAACCGGCTTAAAGAGGGGTCATTGTCCCGCCGCGGCCGGACCAGCCCCGAAGATCGCTCGAGTGCTACTCTCAGCCCCCTCTTCAGTTCAGGCGGTTGGAGCAGTATTAAATGCAGAACATGGGCCCGTCACCTGTCACGCACCCCTGCACACAAACGCTGTTTTAACAGCGACCCACAAAAAGCACAAATCGAGCAAAATTTCTCCCTCACATACATGTCAGTTCGAACCCCCAACACTGGGCGTTCCAGATATGATAATGTCTCTGTCTCTGCGGGCTCTAGCTTGGCAAGCTATCCCCAGAGTTTCAGAATGGGTAATGAACATCATAAAGCGCGGTTACTCGCTTCAGTTCGCCCGCAGACCACCGCGTTTCCATGCGGTTATACAAGCCACGGTAAGGAGCACACTGAGTCATGTCCTCTGCACCGAAGTGTTAAGTCTGCTGGCCAAAGGGGCCATCGAAAAGATCCCCCTTTCTCAGAGCGAGTCAGGTTTTTACAGCCGTTACTTTCTTGTTCCAAAGAAAGACGGCGGCCTGAGACCCATTTTAGATCTGAGACATCTGAACAAGGCTCTCATGTCACGGCCGTTCAGAATGCTCACGACCAGACACATCCTGGCGCAAATTCGCCCAGGCGACTGGTTTTTCTCAATAGATCTAAAAGACGCTTACTTTCACATTCAAGTGAACCCCCACCACAGGCCATTCTTGAGATTCGCCTTCGAGGGGCAGACATACCAGTACACAGTCCTACCATTTGGACTGGCACTGGCACCTCGTACTTTCACAAAGTGCATGGATGCAGCTCTCTCCCCCCTGAGACAGCGGGGAATGCGCATCCTGAACTACCTCGACGACTGGCTCATATTGACCCAGTCAGAGGCAGAGTCACATACTCACAGAGCCTGGCTCCTCAGACATCTAGAATGTCTAGGGCTCAAGGTCAATTTTGCCAAGAGTATTCTGTTGCCCAGCCAACGTATCACGTTCCTGGGAACAGTTCTCGACCCCGTACTTATGAGAGCATGGCCCACACCGGCCCGTGCTCTAACGATTCAGCAGCTCGCAGCATCGTTCACAGAGGGCTCTTATGTACCCCTCAGAACGTTCCAGAGGATCCTTGGCCTCATGGCCTCCGCATCATCAGTACTCCAACTCGGCCTACTGCGTATGCGTCCTCTTCAGCTGTGGCTAGCACCTCTGGTGCCACCCCACGCCTGGCATTCAGGCCACTTGGTTATCAAGGTGAACCAGCGCTGTGTTCAAGCCCTGGCCCCTTGGAAAGACGCCAGCTGGTACCAGCAGGGCGTAAGCATGGGGGTGGTCTCAGAGAGGAGGGTGATTTCAACAGACGCTTCCAACTCAGGTTGGGGAGCGCTGTACGAGGGCAGGCCTGCCTCCGGCCTCTGGTCGAGCTCGGAGAAACGCCTACACATCAACTGCCTCGAAATGAGAGCAGTTTTTCTAGCCCTAAAAACCTTCCTCCCTCACCTGGCTGGACACCACGTGCTGGTCCGAACGGACAATATGTCAGTGGTCTCCTACATAAATCGCCAGGGCGGCCTCAGGTCCCACCTGCTATGGGCTCACACCAACCTGCGCTCGCTCAGGGCAGCTCACGTGCCAGGCACGTTGAACACAGGAGCAGACATGCTCTCTCGGGGCAGAGTTCCCCCAGAGGAATGGTCTCTCCACCCTCAGACGGTTCTCCTGCTTTGGGAGATCTTCGGGAAGGCAGAAATAGATCTTTTCGCCTCAGAAGACAACTGTCACTGCCCAATATTCTTTTCAAAGAACAGGGATGCGTTGGCCCACAACTGGCCCAACCTCCCTCTCTATGCGTTTCCTCCGGTCTCGATGCTCCCTCAGGTCATCGAACGGATCAGGAACACCAAAAGCGCGGTCCTCTTGGTGGCTCCTCTCTGGCGGACCCAGATCTGGTTCCCAGAGTTGATGCAACTGTCTGTAATAGACCCCTGGCCAATTCCACTGAGGTGCGACCTTCTGGCTCAGGCCGACAGGACAATCTGGCATCCTCGTCCCGACTTGTGGGCCCTACATGTATGGCCACTCAACGGGTACCCCAGGATCTCCCAGAAGGTGTCCTAAACACTATTATGGAGGCTAGAGCTCCGTCTACTAGACGCCTCTATCTCCTAAAATGGTCAGTGTTTTCCAGCTGGTGTTTAGCTCGAAACCTCGACCCACACACTTGTGAAGTGCCAAAAGTGCTTTCTTTTCTACAGGAGATGTTGGACGCGGGTCGCTCCCCCTCCACTCTCAAAGTGTGCGTAGCAGCCATCGCTGCTTTTCATGTATTGGTAGCCGGAGCCTCCTTAGGTAAAAACGACCTTATAGTTCGTTTCCTTAAGGGTGCCAGAAGGCTTAACCCGCCTCGGCCACCGTCTGTGCCGGCCTGGGACCTTTCACTGGTCCTGCGGGCTCTTAGGGGACCTCCCTTTGAACCACTTCAGTCAGCAGATCTCAAGCCCCTCTCTCTGAAGACCGCCCTGCTTCTGGCACTGGCGTCAGTTAAAAGAGTAGGGGACTTGCAGGCGCTCTCTACTAGCGCTTCCTGTCTGGAGTTTGGCCCTAATGACTCCAAGGTCATCCTTAGGCCAAGACATGGATATATTCCTAAGGTGCTCTCAACTCCGTTCAGAGCCCAGGTTATTTCTCTGTCAGCTCTTCCCTCCTCCGAAGAGGACAGTGATTCTCTCACGCTTTGCCCCGTCAGAGCTTTGAGAATTTATCTGGAGCGTTCGGCCTCTTTCAGACAGTCTGAACAGCTCTTTGTTTGTTTCGGGGGCCGAACCAAGGGCCTTCCTGTTACTAAGCTCACGCTGTCCAGGTGGATAGTTGACGCCATTGCTCTGGCTTACACTTCACTGGGCCTTTCCTGTCCCATAGGTGTTAGAGCTCACTCCACGAGAGGTGTCGCCTCTTCGTGGGCCTGGTCGAGTGGTGTTCCTATCGAGGACATTTGTGCGGTGGCCGGCTGGTCCGTTCCGTCCACATTTGTCAGATTCTATAACCTAGACGTTCCTGCCCTGCAGGCACGAGTTCTTTCTGTCTAAACCCTGGCTTTGCGGACCCAGGCTGACTTTAGGACTCAGACACATGAGTGTTCTTATCTGGACATTTGTGCGGTGGCCGGTTGGTCCGTTCCGTCCACATTTGTTAGATTCTATAGCTTGGATGTTCCTGCTCTGCAGGCACGAGCTCTTTTCTGTTCAGAACCTGGCTCTGCGGACTCAGTCTGACTTCAGACCTGAACACGTGAGTGTTCCTATACAGGATATTTGTGTGGCGGCCGGCTAAGTCCACTCCGTCCACATTTGTGAGTTTTTTCAACTTATATGTCTCTGCTTTGCAGACACAATTTTTCCTTCTAGACTTTGGCTCTGTGGACCCAGACTAGTTGTGAAATTGGACACTCAGTTGTCACTGGACTTGTGGTGAAGTTAATCTGGCCCTTGGCCCAGATCTTTATTATTGGATATTTTATGGGCCCGAAATGCGGTCTCGTTTTATCCTGGCTATTCTGTAACTTCCCGGAACTTCTGGTGAGTCAGAGCGGCCATAAGAGATTAATTGCACGGCGTTTTAAATAAGCGTTCCCACAGCGTTTGCAACGCAGTACGAGAGAACGTTCTCGTAAGGGAACGTACTTGGTTACTTACGTAACCTCGGTTCCCTTAGAGATAAGGGAACGAGTACTGCGTTGCCTTGCCGTGCAATCTCTCTTATGTCAGGTGTTCTCGCTTCAGTCGATTATATCTGTCAAATGGCGGAATATTGTCTATATTTATATGCTTTGGTCACGTGCAGTTTCGCGCGCTTGACACTGGCAGTGTGCCAAGCTCCCTGATTGGTTCGCGCGCCTCTGCCGATCCGCCATTGGTTCGTGCAGTTGCCCACAGCACAGCCTATCAGCTCGCTCACGCGAGCTTGATGCTCTCGCCTGTGCTGCATGCAATGCGTTTTAAAATAAAGGCTTCAATATTCTCGAGAAAAGGAGTTTTCCCACAGCGTTTGCAACGCAGTACTCGTTCCCTTATCTCTAAGGGAACCGAGGTTACGTAAGTAACCAAGTACGGTTTCTCATGTTGTGAAATGTAGTTATGTGATTGGTTCTTAAGGTCACGTGGTTCGGGGTAATCAGGAAGCTGCAGAGCAGTGTGTGTGTTGATGCTGATGTTTTCTGGCAGTTTTATTGAGGGATTTAAACTACCGTCTCCCGTGCCTTAATCGAACCCCAAGATATTACAGTCTCCTCCTCAACACCAGTGATCTCGGCTCTCAGAAGAGGAAGAAAAAGAAGAAATATAAGAGCAAAAACCGTTTTCAACCCCTCTTCTCAACACAAACTCTCAATAGTCAAACTCACTCCTTCATCTCACACACGTTTCTTTCTCTTTGACTGGAGCCTCAAACAGGGGTTTTTAAAGGCTCTCAGTAACCAGTATTACCAGTTTTCACTAATGAACTCAACCCTCATCAATCACATCATTAGTGGGTTGTTCAGTTCACACACAAACAGATAAAAAGTGACCAAAAAACAGAGAAACACAAACACACGTCAAACTGAACAGGGATGTAACACGAGCAGGGGTGGTAAAAGTACTCAAAAGTTATACTCAAGTAAAAGTATATACATAAATAAAAAATGACTTCAGTAAAAGTAGAAAGTCCTCCATTCAAACATCACTTGAGTAAAAGTACAAAAGTATCCGATTTAAAAAATACTTAAGTACCGAAAGTAAAAAGTAAATATTCAAAATTAAAATATAAATGTAAATATAAATAATTAAGCAGATTGTTTTGGGAGTGATATGCAATGTTTTAATTGAACAAATGATGTGATTAGATACTGCAATTAAGAATTTGTTAGATTTGCAATCAAGAGACAATGAAGCACCTTAACGCAGTAGCCTATACATAGTTCCCACATGACGTCACAACATATGGGCATTTGCCGACCCGGCGCCATTTCTGTGGGCATGCTGTGGCAGAACATTAGACGAAGAAGCTGAAACGAGTTCATTTCGTGACAAAAAGTGAAAATGGTCATCTCCTGCTGGGTCAATGGATGTTCAAATCGTGCCGGAGGTTCAGTTAAATTTGGATTTTACAGTATAACGTTATCCGTCATTAGACTTCATGAATGTGACAAGACAAAGCTTTTGTCAGAACAACGATGGAGGTTATGGCTGGCGAGGATAAACAGGAAAGAAACTCCCTCAAAACACGCAAGAATTTGTTGTTTTTTATTGCGAGATAAGTTAACACTTTGCAGTTTGAATGATGTCCTGTATGTACAAAATGACGATGTATTAAAAACATACAAAAACAACATTGTTTCCACTGTTCGATCGCGCCCGCGACTCTCTCTCTCACTCACACACACACACAGACTGACGCACACACACACATTCCAGCCTTGCAATCTCAGATTATGACCCTAAAGAACCCGCGTATAAAGTAGTTCCGCATTAACTGTTACATTAATTTGCACGCAAGTTTTATTTATTTTCATACCGTGTATATTCATATTCATGCACATATTTCCAGGCTCTGAATTGCTTACATGTGTTAAAACTCCTAGCCAATACCAGATAATGGTACACATGGATAATACAGTATTCTGAGCCAAAGCTGCAAAATCAGTGCTCAGTTTAGCGTATACGGATCAACACCATTTCTGACTGAAATTTTCGCATTGTACCTCTCTCTGTCTTGTGTTAATAGAGTGTCATTATAATCTCTGTCACTTTGTCTCTTCATGATTTTCGTAACATTATAAATAGGAAGAAATCTTCGAAATTTGCTTGTAAAACCTTGTAAACACAGCAGCTTATGCCCTCAAAGATGGCGTCTCCGGGGAGGTCACGTGACATTAATTGGCCTGTGGGAACTATGTATAGGGGTTGAACTTGCAATAGACATGTTCCATATAACGTTAGTCAATGTGAAATCACTTAGCTAACAGTAGTAACATCATTAACGTCAACTCACCTAAATATGTTTTCTCAGATTTGAGAGTGAAGTTTTGAATGCTGAAATTGCATTCACCCGTGGCAGGCAAAGAAGACATTTCAGCCGATAAGAATCTCCCTTGACTTCAGTGAATTTGACTATTTCCATGAGATATGGCCATGGGTGATGCTTATCGGGAATCTCGGGATCATTGCTGGCAGCAATATGCTGCAGCTTCATCTGTTTCATCGGTCATCTTCCACTTCGCAATGGCGAACTAACTGACTGCTGCGTGAGCATAGGCTATGCCGGCAAAGAGCTCGCGGCCTCGCGCGTTCTTTTTTTTCAAAAGAAAACCAAGTTTTTCATTGGTTTGGAAAGCCAGTGTAATAAATACTTGGGAGTGGGCATGGGGAAATGTATCGGAGTAAAAAGTAAACTTTGTCTTTAATATTGTAGTGGAGTAAGAGTGAAAGTAGATGCAAATAAATCATACTCAAGTAAAGTACAGATCCCCGAAAAAAATACTTAAGTAAAGTAACGAAGTATTTTTACTTCGTTACTTACCACCACTGAACACGAGTCATACAGTCCAGCAATAACATTAGAGAATTGTTTAGTTATTAATGTTCAAATTTAAATTATGAATGTTAATATGTATATAATTTTCTTATTAAGGTCCATATTCATATTGACTTATACAGACTGACACAGACGTCAAGATGTAAATAAGGGGAAAGAGTTGGACAAATACACAAATAAGGAGGAAGTAAAATATAAAATAGGGGTTTTTAAGTAATAAACAAATGATGTGATGATCTGAATGAGGGATTAGAGCAGATATAATAATCATGTAGTTTAAACCTGCAGACAGAAACATCAGACTCAGGACAGAAACACACGACCTCTAAAGTAAGAACATGTTCATTCTTCAAACACAATTACACTTTCAGATGTTAATATTGTCAGAATGATTGTGAATCGTGTTATGCTGCTAAAATGTTTCATGTTAAACCTTGAGTTTTTTTTTGTTTTTGTTTTTTTTACTTGAGTTTTTGAGTTTTTCTAATGTGTTTCTTCCTCAGAAATGGACCAAACTCTATATTTGATTCTTCTTCTCATTGGTGAGTGTGTTTGTTGTGTAAGGATGGACTTTTACTAAGACTGAATTCAAGAATCCTAACCCGCAATAAAACAATAAAACTCACTAATCTAAAGAAGAGATCTATGGGACAGAGAGCACAACACAACTTCTCCAATCTCATCTCTTCCCCCCCATGCTGGGGTCCTGACTCCTCACACTATCTTCTCCCCCCAGGTCTCATTCAGCCATGCAAAACACACACACCTACTGTCTCCAGTTGTTTTATGAGAGGTCAAAATAAATACTTCTGGTGCGAATGGTAAAGAAGTTTCATTCCCGCAGCAGCAGAACAGTCAGAACAAAGAAAACAATGCCTGTTCTTCTGATGTGGGAAGATGCCCCAATAAAGATAATAGATAACCATTTGTGTTTATCCCCCAAACTCAGGCGTGACCACTTGGGCACGAGAAAGGGTCCAGCAAAAGCTGAGTAAATATTTGGGTGCTAGATGTTTATTGTTCTTTTGTTCCACTTGGGTATTTAAAGGGGATTGGCAAACCACTCAAGGAAGCATCTGTAAACAGAACTTCCCACACTGTTGCTGTGTGTCTTTATTGCCAGGTATGCTGACTCTTTGAAACTATTTTTGATATTGCATTTTGAATGTTGTCTCTATTATATGCTGATCAGTTGTGTATTATGTATTCTTTTTAATTCTTTTTATTGGATGTTTAATTCTGCCTGGCAAAAATAAATGTTAACCTTGATTTATTCTGCATTCTTCTGAAATCATTATTTCCAGTAGATTAATGTGTAGTCTGGTGTTTCCGCAAATCTTTGTCCAGAATAGATCAAACTGAAGGCACTTTGAATGGACCATGGGGCACATCTTAGAAAACCTTCTGATTTCTGACTATTCCCTGACTTAGCATGTTGTATGCTGCAAATATTATAAAAATTACACCTATGGGTCTGTAGTGTGCGGCCGCATAGGGTAAAATATTTGTACTGCACCCTCTGACTATTTCAGGACTGGCTAGTTTGTGATCGTGAGCGCGCAGTCGCGACGTGACGTCTCAAAGTGACACTAGGTCCGTAATGAGCGAATATTTGAAAGTATGAGATGCCCAGAATAATTCTTGGTCTAAATTAAATCACAACTAATCTGCGGATCAGCTGTTAAGATAGACAATTGGGATAAACAAAGAGTCACTTAAAATTTGGAGTCAGATTAAATTATTCATGGAGTCAGAATTAAAATTGGAAATTAACTGTTTAATAAATTAAAGTGATTTTTCCAGAAGCGCCCGAAACGTCATACACGCTGAATTCCCTTCGAACCAAGACACTGGACACCGTCTTTGGGCCGGTGATTGGAGCTTACAGTTGTATTATTTATGGTTTATAGTTTCATCAGGTTTGACCCTGTTATGAAAAGCATTAAATCAAACGCTCTCTTTCACAGCTCTCTGCTCCGTATCTGAATGTGTTCAGCGTCAGTATCACTTTATAAACGTGTGGAAGAACTGGACTGAAGCTCAGAGATTCTGCAGAGAGAATTACACAGATCTGGCCACCGTTGACAACATGAACGACATGAACGAGCTGAAGAAGAGTGTGAATGATGGAGGTGATCAGTCTATCTGGATTGGACTGAAGAGGACGAGTGTTGATAAATGGCAGTGGTCTTCAGGTGAACCTGCGCTCTATCTGAACTGGAGATCTGGACAACCTGATGGTGGAGTTGAGAGATGTGCTTTCATGAGAAATGGAGAGTGGAATGATTCTTCATGTAGTAACAGCCTGACTTTCATCTGCAGTTCATCTAACAGTAAGTGCAGCTCCATACAATCACAATAAACATTCATTAATGAAAAGATGCACAATATAATGTGAATAAAAATGTGAAAAGAAACTGATATTGAACACATTTAGATATTTGTTGTTCATAACTGTGGGAATATGCCAGTATGAGCCTAGAGAATTATATTTTCAGCAGACTTTATATTGTAAATTTTAAATTTAAAAATATAAAACGCCTCGGTTACGACTGTAACCTCGGTTCCCTGAAGAGGGAACGAGCGTTGCGTCGAGTTTGACGCTATGTGAACGCTTTGCGTGATGACGTCTTGAAGCACATGCAAAATCAGTCCAATGGTGTGGCGGAACGTCAGAGGCGGGTGACGTCACGTACCAGGAAGCTATAAAAGCCGGCCCGAAACAGAAAACGAAAGCTTCGTAAAGTCTGAAGTCGTGTTGACAGGCATGAAGGAGATATGGCAAGGTGACGCAACGCTCGTTCCCTATTCAGGGAACCGAGGTTACAGTCGTAACCGAGGCGTTCCCTTTCAAGGGAACTCGCGTTGCGTCGAGTTTGACGCTATGGGAACGTCTATACCAACGCCTCCATAGCTACAAATGTCTGTCCTGTGTGAAATCTGGTGAGCAGCACTAGGAAGACAAAACATGAGACCCTGGAGCAGAGTCTAGATCCAGAGAGTAGAACCTGACGAAAGTGTGCGGTGAGGACCAGCCTGCCGCATCACAAACGTCCTGTAACGAAACTCCTGATATAAGGGCCTTAGAGGCCGCCATACTCCTCGTAGAGTGCGACCGGACAGCCTACAGGAGAAGTCTGTCCAGCCGCCTCATAAGCAAGTGAGATAGTCTCAACCACCCACTGCTCATCCTTTGCTTAGACACTGGACCTCCCTTGTTAGGGGAGCAAATGTCACTTTTACGCCACAGGGCAGCTCTGTGGAAATACGCATCTAACGCCCGAACAGGGCAAAGCAAATTAATCGCCTCCTGGTCCGATTTCGAAAGGGAGGAGGACCTCCAAGTGCCACGAGGGAAACGAGATACCAAAGGGGTCTTTCCCCACAGACATTCCACCCAAAGGACTGTGGTAAGCACCTACGGCCGCCACATAAACCTTTAAAGTGGACGGGGTCAGACCTGCAGTGAACCGGTCCTGCAGGAACTCCAGAACTGTACCAATTGGGCAGTTGACTGGATCCAACCGACGGTCACTACACAAAGAGGTGAATACTCTCCAGTTCAGGGCATAAAGTTTCCTCGTGGAGGGAGCTCTGGACTGTAGAATGGTCTCAACAACCTCAGTTGAGAGACCTGACTCTATGAGCTGGGCCCCCTCAGAGGCCAAGCCCACAGGTTCCACAGTTCTGGTCGGGGGTGAAAAATCGAGCCCCCTGCTTGGGACAGAAGGTCTCTCCTGACGGGTAACTCCAGAGGATGCCCGTCGAGGAGGGATACCAGATCGGGAAACCATACTCTGCCCGGCCAGCGCGGGGCTATAAGAAGCAGGCAAACCCGGTCCCTGCGAACTCTTTCCAGAACTCCCGGGAGCAGAGCAACTAGGGGAAAGGCGTACAGACGTAGCCTCGGCCACGTCTGTACCATAGCATCCGGTCCCAGAGGAGCTGGATGCGTGAGGGAGAACCAAAGTGGACAGTGAGACGTCTCTCGAGACGCAAACAGATCCACTTATAATTTCCATATCAGCTCCACCACCTCGGGGGTGGAGCCACCATTCCCCGGGCCTCGGCCCCTGTCTCGACAGAGTGTCTGCTCCTATATTCTGGACCCCGGGGATGTAGGCTGCCTTGAGTGACAGCAACTTCCCCTGGGACCACAAGAGGATATGGCGTGCCAGCGCAAACCCCCTTGATATAGGCGACTACCGACGTGTTGTCCGTATGTACTACACATGGTGTCCCCTGAGACCTGTGATAAAGCTCCTCAGAGCCCGGAAGACAGCTAACATCTCTAGGCTATAGAATGCCAGGAACGATGATGGTCTTCCCACAGACCTTGAGATGAGCGACCCTCAGGATCGCTCCCCAACCCGTGAGGGAAGCATCCGTCGTTAGCAGTTTGCGACGACAAGGAGCTCCCAGCACTGGGCCCTGGGACAGGAACCAAGGTTTATTCCACATAACCAAGGCACGTAGGCATCACCGCGTGACCTTGATTGTGCGAAATGGGTTGCCCCTCGGGGAAAAACCCTCTGGTCCTGAGCCACCACTGCAGGGGCCTCATGTGCAGCAGTCCAAAAGGTATCCCGTTGGAAGCTGCTGCCATGAGACCCAACAGTCTCTGGAACTGTTTGACAGTGAGTAGCTGGCCTAGCTTTGGCGTTCAGCCGTAACCCCAACTCTTTCATATGGGCGAGAACAACGTCTTGATGTTGAACCGCCATCTAATGCGACTGAGCTAAAATCAACCAATCGTCGATGTAGTTCGTGATGCGAATACCCCGGAGGCGCAGAGGCGCCAGAGCTGCATCCACGCATTTGGTGAAAGTGCGGGGTGATAAAGCCAGGCCGAATGGAAGAACTCGATATTGGTATGCTTTGCCCCCGAAAGCAAACCTCAGGAACTTCCAATGACACGGATGGATGGAAATATGCGTCCTTGAGGTCTATCGTGACAAACCAGTCCTCGGACTAATTTGTGGCACGATTGTCTCAATGTTAACATTTTGAACTTGAGCTGCATGACAACTCGAAGACCTAAAATGGGACGCAATCCCCCGTCCTACTTTGGAACTATGAAGTACCGGCTGTAAAACCCGGTTTCCCTGTTGGAGGGAGGTACATATTCTATGGCCCCTTTCTCTAACAGAGTGTTTACTTCCTGTTCCATAACCAGAACCTGCTCGGGGCCCACCATTGTGGGCAGGATATTAGAAAAATATGCACCCTCTGAGGAGGGTGCATACACAATTCTGGTAACGCCCACCGCGGTTTATGGGGATAAACCGCGGTGGGCGTTACCAGAATTGTATCTAATACCCTTTTTCCACGGTCTGCAGGACCCAACGAGAAACATTTGACAGTAGCTTCCACGCTGTCAAAGGTTCTACTAGAGGTACCAGTCTCTCGAGACTGGTTTCTGGATTTTGTTGCTGTTGAGTAGTCGGTTCGTCGCCCTGTAACGGCGCACCGGCAGGGAACGACCAAACAGACTGCTCTAGCACCCTCCTCAGAGGGGGCGGGCATCCCGAGGCCACTACGTTTCCGGGTGGACCTTGAGATATGTGCTCGCCGGAGACCGCTGCGCCCTGTAACACCGGAGGCGGCAGTGTTGGCAGAACGGTCCCCTGAGGGCACCGAAGAGAGACGGCACCGTATTTTTCGCCTGCTGTTGAGCAGTCGGTTCGTCGCCCTGTAACGGCGCACCGGCAGGGAACGACCAAACAGACTGCTCTAGCACCCTCCTCAGAGGGGGCGGGCATCCCGAGGCCACTACGTTTCCGGGTGGACCTTGAGATATGTGCTCGCCGGAGACCGCTGCGCCCTGAAACACCAGAGGTGGCAGGGTTGGCAGAACGGTCCCCTGAGGGTACCGAAGAGAGATGGGCACCGTGAAAAGAGGTGTTGACCGCTGCACTTCGGGGGGGGGGACTACCCTCATTGTCCTGAGCCCTCGAGCATCAGGACAAAAAATTTACTAAGAGAACCAGCCTCTCAAGACTGGTGTAGATGTTACTCGAGCGACCAATTCAGTGCCCTGTATGGCGAACCGGCAGGGAACGACTGAACTGACTGCTCTAGGACCCTCCTCGGAGGGGGCAAGCATCCCAGGACCACTACGTTTCCGGGTGGACCCTGAGATATGTGCTCGCCGGAGACCACTGCGCCCCGAAACACACAAAGTGGCAGGGTTAGCATAAATGGCAAAGACATTGTGTATAAACACACGCGGAATAAGCCTTGCCCACCAGAGATATATTTTTTATTTTTTATGTCACTCTGAGGGGCTTATTTAGGCAATGCCGAAACACTTAGGGACGATGCTGTTGCTAGAGAGAGATAGCTCGCGAGCGTCTCTCCCACCTTTGGCATCTCCTCATAACCATGTCTCTTTAACCAGAAAATAGAGGAATAATCAGATATATGTGGAATTAAACACTCTATATGACACTGGTTTCTCCCACGATCTCGACACCTCAGTATGGAGATCGGGGAAAAACGGCAGATTTCGGCGTTGTGATTGTGCACGTGTTCGTCAAGTTTATTATTTAATTGAACGAACGTCCTGTTTATAAGATTGCCACACAATACATAGTCTATCGACTGCTCTTGTCACTACATCCAGCAATTCTTCAACATTAACAACATCCAGTTCCTCAGAACTGGACAATTGCAGTGTTTGTGTAACCATCAGGGGGGAAGAAACCGCCGCGCGTGCTTCCGCACCCTGATGAGAAACACCGGGTCTATCAGGCAAGGGCTGAGATAAGGCAGAGCCCGTCTCAGACCCCGCTGATAGATCCATTTGCGAACCCCAGGACTGAGATCGCCGCCGTGCCTCGGCAGCAGCGGGACCCGAGCCCTGGGGAGCGCGAGCTTCCCGGAAGAAACTCAGCCGGGATCGGAGCGAGCGCATGGACAGCGCCTCACAATGCACACAAGCCAGCACCCTCGAGTGCTGACTGGGCATGCTCCTCTCCCAAACAAACAATACACAGAACGTGAGTGTCCCTACCCGTAATAAAAACGCGGGCAGGGATGCACACACATTCTGAACTGATCGCTGGATTGAATAATGTGACAGACAACAATAAATAGACAGAGACAGATTTCACATAAAGCGCTACTGAAGACACAGAAGCTTTCGTTTTCTGTTTCGGGCCGGCTTTTATAGCTTCCTGGTACGTAACGTCACCCGCCTCTGACGTTCCGCCACACCATTGGACTGATTTTACATGTGCTTCAAGACGTCATCACGCAAAGCGTTCCCATAGCGTCAAACTCGACGCAACGCGAGTTCCCTTGAAAGGGAATCATTGTTTTGACAAACATACTGTAAATTGTAATGAATTAATGAATGCATAAAATTTAAACATATAATAGATGTACAACATCTTGCCCCATCTTGATATTTATGAACAAAACTCTTGTCCTGAGAACAACATTCAGTTCTTGTCTTTTCAGTGTGATTTTATTGTGTTCACTTGTTACACGTATTACAATAAAAAATGTAATAAAAAAATATCTTAACACAAACCTGTAAAAATCGTCATTGTTAGATGAACTTTAACTGAACTCACAAAGACAAATTGTCCATTACAATGTGAAAAACCGATCAGACTAGAAACAAGACAAACACTAATAGGGCCCTATCTTGCACCCAGCGCAATTGACTTTGTACACCGACGCATGTATCATTCCTATTTTGCACCCGCGCAAAGCGCGTTTTTTCCTCCACAGATGCACGTCGGTAAACTAGGGAATGAACTTGCGCTCACTGGGCGGTTCAGCGCAAAAAAGGAGGCGTGTTCCAGCGCAAACGTTCCTTAATGCTATTTTGCAGGTTTAGAAAACAGTTGCGCCACTAACCAGGAAAAAATGGTTTAAAGTCAGTGGCGCGTTGCGCATGTTATTCATATGCTATTTTGAGGGCGCATGCTTGGCCATAATCAATGTAGCGTGTGCACAACGCGCATACACTTTGATTCTCTCATCTACACAGAAGCAGCAGTTTTCATTTTTGCAAATCATACATTATTACAATAGATAGATAGATAGATAGATAGATAGATAGATAGATAGATATACAATTTATTATAAAAGCATACATCTAGCTTACACATTTACCCAAATTATCATTTGCTTTTTAACCGAAGATAATTTGGGTGGGTTTCTCCATCCCAACGTCCCTGACGAGAGCGTTGCTCTCCTCGGCTGTGAACCGATCCTGGCGCGCGCCTGGCAAATCCGCCGTTATAATAGGAATCCGCTTTAGAACAAGCGCGCCTGCTCTTAAAGGGAATGTGAGATGACGCTCTGATTGGTTTATTTCACGTTACGCCCAAACCACACCTATGAATAATGAAGCTACTTCAGACCAACCCATTTCAGATTTGCGCCTGGCGCAAGAGTCATTTATCCCGCCGGGAAAATAGCAACAGCGCCAAGACCCGCCCACAAAGCTACTTGCGCTTTGCGTTTTGACACTTGCGTTTCAGATCGTTAAAATAGGGCCCATAGTGTTATTATTACAACAATATTCATTTGTATGTATTATTAGTCTACAATTCAACCATTTGAATTGATTTTTTTGCTGATATATTTCTAAGGACTAGTTAAACATTAATATGCAGTTTAACATCTTCATGTGTTTGATGTTTCTCTCATTCAGTTCTGTGTGTCTGAATACAGTATTCCACAGAAATGTGTAACAAAACATGATGGAGAAATATAGTTGCAATAAAATTATCACAGAAATTCACAATAGATACTTGATGTTATATCAGCAAAATCATCATGAATATAATTTGATTATTTAATATATCATCAGCTGTAGAAACAGTCTATGAATGACACGTGTTTCTGATGCTTCGCTGCTCTTATTCACATTAAAAACCATAAACCAGCATAAGAATGATGAACAAACTGATTTATGAATCTGTTTCCATGTGTTTTTCTTAAAGTGAACACAGGACTCGTCTTTGTCAATCAGAAGAAGAACTGGAGAGACGCTCAGAGTTTCTGCAGACAGAATCACATTGATCTGGTCAGTGTGAGGAACCAGAATGAGAATCAACAGATTCAGAAGTTCATCAATGATAGTCACATATCTAATGATGTCTGGATCGGTCTGTTCAGAGACTCATGGCAGTGGTCAGATCAGAGTAACTCCTCATTCAGATACTGGAATACTGGTGAACCTAATAATTATGGAGGTGTTGAAAACTGTGCAATGATCTATTCGAACGCTCAGGGTAAATGGTATGACGGCTCTTGCGACGTCCAAATTCCTTTTGTGTGTCATGAAGGTGAACAGATCCTCACAAACACACACAATCCATCCATCACCTCCAGATATCTTAAAGTTCACGCTACATGTCTGACATGACAGATTCCTCCACAGTGTTTGTTCTGCATGTTGTTTTTGATCAGTCTCTCTCTAGTTTTTGCTTGTGGTTTGTTTTGTGTCCAGATAAACTGATTCTGATCAACGAGACTCTGACGTGGCCTGAAGCTCTGAGATACTGCAGACAGAATTATACGGATCTGGTCTCGGTTCATTCAGTCGAGATGCAGCGTCGTGTGATGAATGTGGTTAAACGTGCGTCTACTGAGGCGGTGTGGTTGGGTTTACACAACTACTGCCAAATGAACATGTGGCTCTGGTTGAGCGGAGAGATCGTGTGCTATCAGAACTGGGCTCCAGGGAACGGAACGACACCGGAAAACTGCAGCCTTACGAAGAGAAAAGGAGCAGTTCAGTCTGGAGGAGATCAGCGCTGGATCAGCCGTCCTGAGACTCACAAACTCAACTTCAGCATCTGCAGCAGATCTTAGGAGTGAGACGATGTCAATGTTTGTGTGTTTACTTACATTCACTGTTTTCATTCTTTATTTTTCTTATTCACTTTCATATGTTTCATTTGTTCTTTAGTCATTTCTGAGTGAATCTTCTAATTATATTTTAATAGTCTGTAATATTACTCTGTGTGTTAATTATCATAACATAATGTGATCTTATTAAAGATTTCAGACATAATTGAATAGTCTTTAGGTGTCTAAAATACTAACACAATATATGTGTGTTTTAAGAATCTCTTTGCATATCTGGTTGTTTTTCGCTGTTTTTCACTAATCTTATCTGTATAAATAACTGTTGAATATGATTCTGTGAGCAGCAGCTCTTAAGAATAATCATTATTTGTGTCTCAGGAGAATTAAATCTGGTTTATTCTTAGAAAAGCAGAAGTGAAGTGATTTCACAATAAACTGTCAGTTATATGTAATAAATATGTAAAATGTATATGTGATTGTTGGTGTGTTTGGTTGATATTTAGGATAAGATGTCACCTACAAAACATGCATATTTCATTTTGCTGAAATAAATTAGTGGTGTGAATATTTGGGTCGACAGCGAATCGATTTGATTCATGATTCATAGGTTTTCACAAATTCAGAATGATTAGATTCGAGACGATTCACAATGCGATATCAATTAATGATTTGATTCTGAATTTCTAAAGTGCATTCATTAAATTGTTTAAATGCTTCCCTTAATGTGTCTTAGTCATGGTGTGAATCACAGAAACCTTCAGTGGGTCAAAGAGTCAAAATCAAAATCACTTTTTCCATTGATAGATCATGTTAGTTATTAATGATGCGACATCACTTTATTTTATTAACCAGACTTCTAAATGTCTAATTATAGGGACCTGTATTTGTCCATAAAGCTTCTTGTTTATTATCTTCTTTTTTGTAAAACAAACCAGTTGAGTTTTTGCCACTGATAGTCTGAAACTCCGTTTATTAGCCCAATTTCAACTGTCTGACTGACTTTGGTTACATGTTTGATGTTACAACCCATAATGCCCGTAATCTGCATACAGTTGTTTTCCAAAGCATATGCATTGATGGAAGATGCCAGGAACCAGTGAGGTTTTCAATATGGAGGCCGTGATTGTTCTTACTCTAAAGTGCCCTTTGGAGGCAGATTTATCCTGTTTGGGACAGTTTTCAAATGTTGTTCACTTTCAACACTCCAAATACACAGCGGTGACGATAGACGCGAGAACCAATCAAGACGCTGCTTTGCAGGCTGTGGCAGGACGACATACTTGATTAATCCAAAATCAAACCAGTGAGGTGTGTGTGCAGCTTTATCGTAATGGCGCTTGCTTATGCAAATGAGCCAATGGTTTCAAATGACAAAACATGACAAAACAAATACGACTTAAATTGCAACCTGTTCTTCAAATAAAGCAATCAAATTAACTCAGAAGACTTTGAATAGTGCACATGAATCATATGGACTACATTTTATGCTACGTGCATGAGTTGACATTTACATTTCACACATAAATCAAAGATTGTTCAGAGAGATATAAGTGAGAGAAATAAATGAGCCTACTAGGTTTTTATTATTGGGGGTTCAAGCACGTAGTGCTGAAACCCTATTGTTATTGTTAATTTTTCCCATGATGCAGCATTCTCCATGTAAAACTGATCAGGCAGACCGAACCATAAGTCGTAGAGACTTGAAACTTTAGGGGCTGGTAGTACTCACACCGCCTACATCGTCACCAAGTCCCGCCCCGATCGGCCTGACGGGGGCGCTACAGCGGTCAAAAGTATGAAATGGCTCATAACTCCTAAACCGTTAGGAGTAGGATCAAGTGTCTTATATCGCTGGAATCCTTGGCTCAAGGCGGACAAGATGCATGCCTCGGATTTGCTCGCCCTTTTTGCGCCAATTTTGAGTAAATTCAGTTTTTTTTGAAAAACCTACTTTTGCAAACAACTCCTAGATTTTTGGCCTGATCGGAACCAAACCACTGCCGAAATATTCTCTGGACAGTGACTATCAATAATCACCAAAATATTTAACTTTTAATTCACAGTCGCTAAGGGGAACCAAAATGTTTGATGTGACCAGGGCCACTTTTACTTTTAGCTATAACTTGTGAACTGAAAGAGATATTTTCGATAAACACATGTTCATGAGCTCAATCTGAGGTCACATGAAAAAAATTGTGATGATTGGCCACTTGGTGACGCTATTACAGGTAGAAAAGTCATGAAAATGGCTATAACTGCACCCAACCGTTAGTCCGATGAAATCATGAATCCTTCCTGAGTCCAACGATACCAAACATGCCAGGTTTCGCCTTATAGTTTGTGCAACAGTGTCATTTAGCGCTTAAAAAACTTGCAATTATCTTCGAAACCGTTAGTCCGATCGAAACAAAAACACCACAGGAAATTTGAAAACATAGGTCATTTGCTAAACAATAATGCCCAAATGTCAAAATTATGATTGGAACTGACAAATAAATAAATTAATAAATAAATAAATAATAATAATCCAATCAATGTCACCCATGGATAATTTTTATGCTCTCTTAAATATAAGTGTCTATACTTCAAAATGAAATGAGGTATTTACAACAAATTTGACACACATATGTATGGGCACACTTTGAGGATACCTAATAAAAGTGGTGGTGATCAGGCAGGACGTGGTGCTATAACTGTCAAAAAAAATATTAAAAACAGATTTTTCCTTAGTAAATTGTCTGTGTCGGCTGTAAATGGTCTTTTCCATCTATGATCTAAGTTTATTTGGATCCCCATTAGCCACTATCTAAGCAGTGGCTACTCTTCCTGGGGTCCCAACAAGTAAAAAATACAAAACTACATTTAATCAACAACAATAAAATGTCAAGTCAATGAAACATACTAACCCAACATTCATTCCAAATATCAAAATCAACAATTTACTATAGCCATTAAATGTTCCTTTAAATATTTTTTTTTAAACTCATTTTTCTTCTAAAAAAGTGTAATATCAATGGTAAATCATTCCATATTTTCATTCCTCTATAGGCTACATTACAGTCCGTTGTTCTGCAGTGGTTTTCGAAACAGGAAATAAAAAAACATCCCTTTTAGTACTATACGCCACAAGAAGGGTGCAGAAAATCTTATCGCTGATGCTCTTTTAGGATGTGAGGAAAGTTTTGTTGTTAAACTAGTTGTTGTAAAAATAGTAGTTTTGTTACTATAAATACTGTAAATATCACTTAAGCACAGAAGCTGTAGGGGTTGGGTGCCATTTTCTTTGTTGTGAACATTCATTTTCTCTTGTTTTTTATGTTTGTTTTTGTGGTTAGTAAGAGAGTCAGTTCAGAACCTGTGTTTAGTTTAGACTTTTTCTTTGAGAGGGTAATTGTAATAATCTTTGGGGAAAAGGGTAGATTCAGTTTTTGTTTGTTATTTTGGCCTTGACCCAACCCTGAAGCCAATATGCTTCCTTTTTGATGTCGTGTGCTGACAGTGACCATTTTAACAACTTTTTAATAAATAAAATTAGCAGTCAGGTGTAAAGACTTTATTTATGTTATACTCCTGGACCCTAGACCTGGGACGTAACAATTTATTTATACCCATCTCTGCAAATGAATAAGCCTGAATTAAATTTAATGAAATATGACTAGAACAATAACACTCTGTTTCTCCTGTTTCACGTCAGAAATGTAAATATTGTCCAGCCTGAACGTCTAAACGGGGACATAAACAAATGAGTGATGAGGATGTTTACATGCAAATGTGTTCATGTGTTATAGACAAAATAAACAGTAAACATTAGGCGTATGAAACAACAAAATAAGAATTTTCACAAAAAGTAATGTTTTAATTTTATTTTCTATAATATTCAAACAACATTTCATTGTCATATGTAAGTGAGATTGTAACTCTTCAGGGCTTTTGAGTTGACATATTTGTGAAAGTTTGTTTAAAGATGTTAAGGCATCAGATATTTATCAGAAAAAGAAAAAAAAAACTTTTAGTTTCATATGTTCATGCTGTCTTGCAGCTTAGGCTATGTGATCTTCCAAAGAAATACATTAATATGACTTTACTGTCTACAAGCTTCCAGAATTAAATATCAGTTATGGGTTTAATTAATGTACATAGTATTTATTTAGATGATATGATGTTATATGTTCAATATAAGGAGATAACGTCTCGGTTACTTACATAACCTCAGTTCCCTTATATAACGGGAACTTGTATGGCATCGCTAGACGCTATGGGGAAAACTCCTTTTCTATGAATTTTTAAGCCTGTAATTCAAAAGCGCAGTGCCACTGCACAGCCAGAACAGAGCGGTAATCTGAGCACTCATCGGCTGCTCAGGGGGAACTGCACGAACCCATGGCGAAACAGCGTGTCTGAGCGAGCCAATCGCGGCTTGGCGTCTGCCTATAAAAGAGGCTCATTTCACCATAGGAATCAAGTTTAATTTGAATGAAGAAATGAACGCCAGTCGTGAAGCGATATTGCACAGCCGTCCACGCAATACTCATTCCCGTTATCTCAGGGAACCAAGGTTACGCGAGTAACCGAGACATTCCCTTTCAAAATGTTTACACGTATTACGTCACTTGACGCAATGGGGAACCAATCCAATCACGCCGTGCTTATGAGCAGAAGACATGTTCTGTGACCCTAGCCTGGAACGCTCCATTGAGGGTCCCTATGCGTAGGGCTAGGGAAGAGTAAGATATGCCTACAATGAAGGGCTCGGACTGAGATCGGAGCCTCTGGAAGGGTAATAGCGGGTTGAGCTCGCCTCGAGGTCAACTCCAACTAGACAGAGAGGATTTGTGCCTGCAGCGCAGGGACCTCCAGATTGTAATATCTGTCGAAGGTGGACGGCAAGGACCAGCCGGCCGCCGCACAGATGTCACCAATAGACACGCCTCGGGTAGAGTGAGCTCTGACTCCGGGGGGGTATTGAAGGCCCACCGAAGCGTAAGCCAACGCGATAGCATCCACTACCCAACGGGATAGTCTCTGCTTCGGCAGAGCGCTGAATGTATACTCTTAAGGCCTGAACAGGGCAGAGTAAGTGAGGTTGACACTCGTCTTCTGAATCGGGAAGAACGGACAGCGTAATCAGTTGTGCTCTGAACGGAGTAGAGAGCACTTTGGGCACGTAGCCATGCCTCGGCTTGAGGACAACCTTGGAGTCGTTAGCCCAAACTCGAGGCAGGAAGCGCTGACAGAGAGCTTGCAGGTCTCCCACTCGCTTGACCGATGCTAATGCTAGCAGTAATGCGGTCTTAAGCGAAAGTAAGCTCGTTAGTTTGGTGCGGAGGACGTGAACCACGTTGCTCTTCACCGACGTATCGACTATGCTCGGGAATCGGGGAGGCCTGCGAGCGAACTGGAGCGAGTAACCTTGAGTCACTGTGTTCAGAACCCAGATCGCCGCTCTGTTATGGCAGTGCCACTGCGCTTTTCAATTAAAGGTTCAGAGAAAATGAGTTCCCTTTCGAGGGAACTCGCACTGCGTCGTTGAAAACGACTCTTTGGGGACGCTCCCTTAGCGTGCGCCTCTGAAGTATGAATGAAACTAATCCAATCCTGATTGGTGTTGCGTCATGACGTAACATGTGACGGCATAACCGGATGCATAAAAGTGACGCTGACACACACACACATTAGCTTTTGCTCTTCAGCAAGCGTTCTCTGTGAAACTGTCTGTCTTATTTGGTGTTGTTTGTCTGTTGAAAACCACTATATTATGCGAGTGGAAGATACACGAAGTGTGTGCACCCCTGCCCTATATTTCTCACGGGTGGGGACACGCATCAGTTGTGTGTATACTGTTTAGGAGCGCAGCACGCACAGGCAGCTCTCGAGGGGGCTGCCTGTGAACATTGTGAAAGTACTCCCGATTAGAGTGCTGCGCTCCCGTTTGGTTTCTGATAAAGGCCAGGCTCGCGATCCCCGCGTCGGGTCCCTTAGATCGTGGGGATCGCAGAAGGATCTCGCGGATGAGAACGAGACTGCCGAGGCACTTTCTCGTTCATCATCCGCAGATTCTATAACGCTCGCTCACGACGCAGAAGCCCGCGATGTGGTTTCTTCTGCCCGTGATGAGTGCCCGATGCTCGAGCTATCTGCTTCTGAGGGAGTGGAGGTGCTCAGCATTGGGATCGAGGAACATGAGTCACACTCGCTGGTGTTGTTTGTAACCCAAAAATAAAGAATTGTCCCACTGCATTGCAATACAAAATCTATATTAGATAAATAACAAGATTTTGTGTGGGTGCGAGGCATGCACAGTCAGCTCCTGAGGGTGCTGGCTGCGTGTTCATTGAGAAATATCTCGACGCACACAGCCGTGCGTTTCGGGGGTTTTTCAGCCTCGCGCCCGTTGACTTTCTTCTCGAGAGATGAAATCCAAATATATTGTGAACGACTCGAATCTCGCGTTTGCTGAGGCAGCGCGTAGATTACGAGTCTGCAATAAAAGGGATACACGCGATCTTTGAAATAATACTGTTTGGGTGCGAGGCATTCACAATCAGCTCCTGAGAGTGCTGGCAGTGTTTATTGAGAAATATCTCGGGCGCGCGTGCTAAATTCCGTGCGCTTTTGGATGTTTCAACCTCGCACCTGATGACTTTATACGGCTCGAATATTATTATAACGGCTCGAATCTCGCGTTTGCCGAGGCAGCGTGTAGATTACGAGACCGTGTAAATAAATATAAAAACAGTATATTGTCTGGTGATTATGGCTGCATTTAATTCTATGAGTTAAAATGATGGAATTGAAATGATGGAATATATTATCTCACTTTAAGAAGTTAGATATTTTAATTCAGCCTACCATCTAGACTGTGTTTCACTTATCCAGTGTTTTTGGCTGCATTTAATTCTGAAGAATTAAGATGAGCAGCGAACGTCGAAAATCGTTTTCTATTTTTTCCCTGCCGGTCCTCCGCATCAGGGTATCGAAAACGAGACGAAGATGGCTGTCCCCCCCGTGGAGGGATGAGTGAGAATCGCTCCTCTGCGGAGCCCTCAGGAAATCGATGTTTGTATCCAGCGTCAACTGCGCTTCGGGACGCATCGGTTTTCAGCTAATGCACGCTGTAATGCCCGCCCAAAAAGGCTTGCGGCCAGGCAGTGTTCCTGTCCGCAGATCGGAAAAAGTTTTCGAATATTCCCTGCCGGTCCTCCGCTTCAGGGTGTCGAGAACGAAACCGAAAGAGCCTCCCCTCTGGGGGAGCCCTCAGGAAATCGATGTCTGTATCCTGCCATAAAGTGAGCTTCAGGCCACATCGCTTTCCAGTGAATGCACACTGTGGCGTTCGCCCCAAAAGCTTGGAACAGGGCACCGACTATGGTCACAAAATCTTTCTCGACTTTTTCCTGTCGGTCCTCCGCTTCAGGAGGTCGAGAATAGTGCTCGAAATCACCCGAGGTCAGTCTCGAGGGGCTGGTTCCCTTAGTAGATGTTGTAGAAGAATGGCAAAGCCTTCCGAATATATCTATATGGGTCCTGAATATTATAAAATATGGGTACAGACTGCAGTTCAGTCACCGACCTCCCAAGTTTGCTGGGGTGGTACCGACTGCAGTGGTTCCAGAACAGGCTCGGGTTATGGAACAAGAGGTACAGACTCTACTGGTCATAGGGGCCATAGAAATTGTTCCCCTACCAGACAGGGGGTCTGGGTTTTTATAGCCGGTACTTTATAGTTCCAAAGAAGGATGGCGGGCTGAGGCCGATTTTAGATTTGAGGCAGTTGAATCGTTCTCTGAGGAGATTCAGGTTCAAGATGCTCACTATTCCCATCATCGTGAATCAAATCAGATCCGAGGATTGGTTTGTCACGATAGATCTAAAAGACGCCTATTTTCATGTCTCCATCCTTCCATGTCACAGGAGGTTCCTGAGGTTCGCTTTCGGGGGCGAAGCGTACCAATATCGGGTTCTTCCGTTTGGCCTAGCACTCTCTCCCCGCACGTTCACTATGTGTATGGATGCAGCTCTGGCTCCACTGAGGCTTCAGGGCATCCGTATTCTGAATTATATCGATGACTGGCTCATATTGGCCCAGTATCGAGAAATGGCAGTTCGGCATCGAGATGTCGTTCTTGGCCACATTCAGAATTTGGGGTTGAGACTCAACACTAAGAAAAGTGTGTTAGAACCAGCTCAGAAAACTACTTTTCTGGGCGTGGTATGGAATTCGGTTACGATGCAGGCACGTATGTTTCCCGCACGTATCGAATCCATCCTGACCATGGTGTCAGGGATAAAGCTAGGCCTGCCATCACTGTAAAGCAGTTTCAAAGACTGCTGGGCCTCATGGCAGTGGCATCCAACATAATTCCTTTGGGCCTTCTTCACATGAGGTCCCTTCAGTGGTGGCTCAAAGCCAAGGGGTTTTTCCCCCAAGGGGAATCCGTTCCGTATAATAAAGGTTACGCGCAGATGCCTTTGTTTCCTATTAATATGTAAGAATCCTTGGTTCTTGTCCCAAGGGCCAGTATTAAGGGCGTCATGTCGCCGGAAAACCGTTTCGACAGACGCTTCCATCACTGACTGGGGCGCGGTTATACGGCCGCTTTGCCAGGGGTCTGTGGCAGGACCATCATCATTCTTGGCATATAAATTGCCTAGAAATGTTGGCTGTGTTCAGGGCTCTGAGGAGCTTCCTCCCAGACATCAAAGGTTACCACATCTTGATACGTTCGGACAATACATCAGTGGTAGTGTATCTGAACCGACAAGGGGGACTCAGATCACGCCCTCTATCCAGATTGGCGCATCAAATTATTTAATGGTCCCAAGGGAAAATATTATCTATAAGAGCAATATATGTCCCGGGGGTTCAGAATCAGGGAGCAGACATCCTGTCGAGGCAGGGGCTGAGGCCCGGGGAATGGAGACTCCATCCAGAGGTGGTGGAGCTTATATGGCAGAGGATTGGACCAGTGGAAGTGGAGCTGTTTGCGTCTCGAGGGACGTCCCACTGTCCACTTTGGTTCTCCCTCACTCATCCAGCCCCGCTGGGGTTAGATGCCATGGTACAGGCCTGGCCGAGGCTTCACCTGTATGTTTTCCCCCCGATTGCTCTGCTCCCGGGAGTCCTGGAGAGGGTCCGTCAGGAGGGCATCAGTCGTCTTCTGGTAGCCCCGTTTTGGCCGGCCCGAGTATGGTTTTCGGACTTAATTTCACTCCTGATAGCTCCGCCATGGCAGATTCCTCTGAGGAGGGATCTGTTATCTCAGGCGGAGGGCACTATATTCCATCCTCGCCAGAACTGTGGAAATTGTGGGTCTGGCCTCTGAGGGGGCTCAGTACCTAGATGCTGTTCTATCATTTGGGGTGCACGGAACCATACTTATCTCTAGGGTTCCGTCTACTAGGAGATTATATGACCTTAAGTGGAAATGTTTTTCCGCTTGGTATAGAGAACATGAGTTAGGTTCAGTTAACTGCCCAGTGGATTCAGTTCTGAGTTTCTCCAAGATCGTTCTCTACGAATCTCTCCCCGTCCACATGTATGGTGCACATGGATGCCATTGCGGCGTTCCATGCACCACTGAATATTGGGCCTTTTGGGGAGGCACCAACTGGTCATACTATTTCTCCTTGGTACATAGAGGATGAGACTGACAGTCAGGTCCAGGGTTCCTTCCTGGTATCTGGCGGTGGTTCTCGAAGGCCTATCCCTGGCTCCCTTCGAATCCCTTCAGTTGGCTTTGCCTAGGACCTCACGTTCAAGATAGCCTTTCTCTTAGCTACTTCTTATAAAGAGACTGGGAGATCTCCAAGCCCTGGCATTAGTACCAGCTTGCTTGGGGTTTGCCTCCGGCGGAGTTAAGGCCATCTTGCATCCGCGACCCAGCTATGTGCCTTAAGTGCAATCTAACATGGCTAGGTCCATGGTCCTGCAAACATTTCATCCTCCACCACATGTGTCGGCAGAAGAGGAGAGGTTCCTTGCTCTGCCAGTCAGAGTTCCAAGTATTTCCTTGAGAGGTCCTCTTCTTGGAGGAGGTCGGACTTACTGCAGTGTGTTTTGGATCACCTAATAGGGGCTCCCGGCTAAACAAACCATAAGTAGGCCTACAAGGTGCGCAATTTGCCTTCACCTTTGGCTGTAAGGGCTCATTCTACTAGAGGCATGGTGTCCTCTAGACCCCTCCTCTCGGGAGTGCCCCTCCACACAGCAAAAATCAGAGTGTTCAATGTACTCTATAGGAGTTCACTGAACACTGGTTTCAGTGTATATATAGGTCCAAGAGTTCGGTGTTCAGTGAACACTGTAAAAAGTGTAAAATATATACTCTCAAAATAGAGTTACATTTGAACACCTGGAGAGTTAAAATGTACTCTTATAAATAGTACTTTTGACACCGTTTCAGTGCTTTTGAACACCTGCAGTGTAAACCTAGAACCTTTGCAGAGCTCATTATTTAACACTTGGAGAGTACAAATGTACTCTAAAGCTGGTACTTTTTTATTTACAGTGTTACAATAGTTTCCAACACCTGCAGTGTAAACCTAGAACCATCAGTAAGTGAAAAATACTCAAAGTCAGTGCTTTTTCCAGTGCAATGTCTGTTTATTTAACAATGTTCATGGATGTTCAAAAACCACAAACTCATACAAACACATGTACAGGAACCACATATTGATCATCTCTATCAAAACCAGAAGTAGTCTCATTACAGCTTTGAGAATTCTCTGGTTGCTCTGGAATTAAATTAACTACGGGTTCATCAGATACGTCAACTATGACGGATTCGTTCTCAAATTGATCTAGACTTTTAACGTTATGTTTGTTATAGAGATGTTTTCTAAAGCCTGAAAAAGTCCAAAATCTCTGGTGGCATCCAGTCTGGTCACACATCAATTGACTGACCCAGACTTGCAAACAAAGCATCTGAACATCATAACTCTTTAGTTGAGGAGCTTAGCTCTAAGGTCCTTGACTCTGGGAGTTTCATGAGAATGATCTACATCAATGTTGTAGATGGTGGTCTGCACAAATGTGTACATGCCATTTAAGGCTTGGTCATAGGAGATGCAGAAAACATAATGTGCTTTGAAAAGTTCATCAAAGGCTGACAGGGAAGACTTGCCCTTGCAGGGAAGGAGATCACCATCCAATGCAATGTAGAACTCGTGGATGTGCTTTCTTGTCGTCCCAACTGCCAGGATGTAGGGCTGCCTCCGCTGGTTTGGACCAGAGTGCTCCTGAAGGCTGTGACATGACTGTAAGATAACAATAAATTGAAATGAATTACACTGAACATCACATTTTGATGGATAAGTCACACTCTGACAGAAACCTTTGATTGCACAGTTAGCTTTCCCATGCAGGATATATTCAGCATGTGATAAGGTAACCAAGGTTTTTGTACCACGGTCACACAAAGAGAGAGAATTAAACAGAGAGGTCATCAATGTTGGTTACCTTATCACATGTCCCAGCAAACTCCAATACGTTGGCAAGACAGACAACTAAAAATAAGAATGAACGAGCACAAGACTGCAGTCAAAAGAGGTGAACCCCACTCTCTATTCGCTATGCACTTCAAGGAGGCAAAACATAAATTATCAGACTTAAAATTCTGTGAAGGTGACATTGAAAAGAAACAGATCAATAATCTGGGGGAGTTACACAATTGCCTTTTGACAATGGCTATTGCCATTGGAGATCAGGACACACTGACCTTATGAAATTTGACTACATGGTCCACAGCTTCTCGGGTACTGATCTTTACAGCTCCCTTCTTTCCACTTGGAGGTGGTGGCAGTAGGTAGACCAGCAGCAGCAGTGAGGCCATGTCACTATCCCAACCTGAGAAGGCAGAAGCACCTGCTTTAAGCATGATATACACCTGACCAAAACTTTTGATACTACATCAATATTAAAACTCAAAACTCTTTTCAATAACAATACTAGTTATGCAACTAACATTTTTTTTTGATAATCGATTAACCTGTCAATTATTAATCAATTGGTTGGATTAAAAGGCCATTTTTTTATTTTCTGTAGTTTATCGGGGAAATTTTATTCTGCACAATGCTCTCCTTCAAACATTGTGCAGATTGAAGCCTATGAAAACGATAGTAAATTGTTCTTAATCTTCCAGGCAATGTAGCACCCATTGCTGTCTATGTCAAAAAAGTGTTCCTAAAGACAGTATCAACAAAGATGGAGATGTATAAAAAAAAATTGTTTTAGCATGAATCAATAGAGATCTTTAGAAAATAAGTGTGAGGCTTCTAAAATGCACCAGAACATTATTCATTTGTTTATTAAGATTAACCTTACTTTTAAATATGTACTCACATAGCCTTTTTTGGAGTAGGGATCTTTTAGAGAGGGGAACAGTGTTACTATCCAGGATGTCGCTGAAGACCTCTTCGTCAACCTCTGTTCCACTGTCATCCAGCACATACATGTTTGTCTCAGGGGGTATGCTGAACTTCTCTTTAGCTTTGAATACAGAAAAAACATATGTACTTGCGTTTAAAAATGCAACAAATTGGGAGAACAATAATGTTTTTTAGCACTATTTCTATCTTAATGGGCAAAGCTACAGTAGACTAGCATGGTGCCAAGAATAAAATTTCATATAAACATACATCTAAACCAGTGGTTGCGTAAGACTTTCACATTGCCCTTTATTTTGATGGATATGGTCGTAAAAATTGCACCATAATCTATTTCATATTTTAATTATAAGACATTTAATAGCTTTCGTTTTATTTCCATTTTATTTCCTAAATCCATTTTTCAAGCAGCAATAAAAATAAGAATATATATTTAGAATATTCAATATAAATACAACTTATGTATATTAAATCACTCTTTGGATACTTTTTAAAAATGTGGTTATATTTTTGTTGTCAACTGGTTGAGTTTTTTGTAGATGGTTGGAATAATAATAATGAGTATACAATGCATGAATATCTTCCTTAAATACCTTAAAATATTATTTTAATAAATAAACATTGTTTTAAAAAGGACACGTGAAAAAGAGTGTTTAAATGTTATCAATAGACTATTTAACTGAATCTAAACATATTCAGCAAACACTGATTTGTTTTATTTATTCTTGTCAGTGGCAGCTCTGTTAGTCTGTATTTACACAGTAAGACATGATGCACAGATCTACAGTAGGCTATATTGTCAGAGTTTTTTTTTTTTTTTGTCACGTCCGTTGCTATGGTTATCACAGAACTATTATTTACAGAACTCACTCTGGTAAAAGCGGTGGTCACTCCCGAAAGTTTAGTCCTCTAAGCATCATGAAAAACTAAACTTTCGATTGGCTACAATGCATACAATGCTGCAGACGTTAAAATTTAAACTTTTGCTTTTGTAAATGGAAACCAGAGTGCTCACACAAACGTGCACGACGGAAAGAACACCCCCCTCCCTCCCTACATTACAATTATAAATTGATTCGATGTTAATTTATTAATGTTTTTAAAGAATTCATTCAAATTCATAATTGTATATTTGTCTCCGATTACCTTTGGAGTGTGTTTCTTACAGAACGGGATGCCTTTCTGTCTGTTGATCGTCGACGCAATCAGTTTTTATTTATCATCTTCTAGCCAGTTATCAAATGAAAGCAAGCAACATGTAGATGTTTGCGCGCCAGGCGAATATGCTGCACGAGGCGCCAAATACATGGAATTACGCGAGACGTGCTTCGTAACAGAGGATGCCTCGCGAAAAATAAAAAATAACGATTGTCAGCCAGTTTTATTTATATTCATAGTTACATCTGACGTCATGAAAAAATAAATTAAAATCAAGCATTTTCACTGCTAAAAAAAATCAGTCAATGACGGAAAATATTCGGTTAACACGACCACTGATCTAAACTTCAATTATAAAGAGAAGAATGATATTAACATTAACTTACCCTCCCTGAGAAATGCTGGATATGATGCTTCATTGAGTTCGATGTTACTTCTTTCCTTGCCAAGGACCTTGGTAACTTACTGCACTTTGAAAAGCATTGCTGTAGTTTTCCTCACATGTTACTACAACATAAAAATGCAATTGGTTTATTGAACACGCACAATACCAAATGTAGTGCAAATAAAGTCAGACTCAATCATTTCAGACGGGAATCTGTAACGTTAACGTTAGCTTTCAAGGCTAAGTTAGCTAACGTTAGTCAATTTTGCCTGCACAAGGCCCGAGATAGGGAGCGGCAGCACAAATGAATGCTGCATTTTCATTTTGAAATTTCATTTAATGGTTGATCATTTGATTAACGTTACCACTAAAAAAACAGTTTTACCAGATTTAACACTGGCAATTACCATAGGTACCAATGTATAGTAAGTCAGCTAGTTAAACTAAATTACCAGACGTCACACCACTTCTACATTAGCGTTTTTAGTGTTTTAGTTATGAGAATTAAAACAAGAAGACAAACAGGAATATTCGGCATGATTCACTTGGTGGTTTCTTACCTGCAGTCCTGCAAAATCAAAATGTCGACGACGTCTTCGGATGTCAGTTGGAAAGAAACTGGTGTCGAGGCTGCATGCATCTTGATTCAACCAATGACAACGCGTAGTCGATCTGATGACGTATCGAAACCTAAACTCATGCGGACGGTACAGCAACAGATTGACTCTCAAAGAGTTCATCATCCCACCATTTACACTACAACAGCTCCACATCAACACTGAACCAACACACAACACTTGAGAGAGTTTATGGTGAAACCTGACAAGTGTACTTTAAGCCCAGTTTACTCCAAAGTGTATAAATTATACTCTGGTCATCAAAACTCTGGGATTTTAACACTCTGACATTTGCTGTGCAGGAGATCTGTGAGGCAGCCGGTTGGGCTACCCCGCACATTTTATCAGGTTTTATAGTCTGCACCTCCCTAGTACGCCTGGCGCACGTATGCTCTAGTCCTAGCTGAGTGTCTGAGATCAGTTTCACTCTAGGGCAGGCCTTTTTCGGTGCGTGGCCTAGTGGGCATTCGTTCCCCAAAGAGTCGTTTTCAACGACGCAGTGCGAGTTCCCTCGAAAGGGAACGTCTCGGGTTATGACTATAACCCTTGTTCCCTGAGAAGGGAACGAGACACTGCGTCGTCCTGCCACGCCCCTCAATGCCTGAGAGCGGCTTGCTTCATCGCGAGGCTAATGTGTGTGTGTGCCAGCGTCACTTTTATGCATCCGGTTATGCCGTCACATGTTACGTCATGACGCAACACCAATCAGGATTGGATTAGTTTCATTCATACTTCAGAGGCGCACGCTAAGGGAGCGTCCCCAAAGAGTCGTTTTCAATGACGCAGTGTCTCGTTCCCTTCTTAGGGAACAAGGGTTATAGTCATAACCCGAGACGTTTTCCCTACAGTGTCTAGCAATGCAATATGAGTAAATGTTTCAAAAGGGAACCAACACCATAAATTATCAGTCAAAGTCAGAGGACATGTTTTAGAAAATATGTTTTTTAACCCTGCTTTTTATTTTTATTCCTCCTAAGATTTTGACTCATCCTCGATTACTTGAATGACGGCCGCCAGATTGAATGAAGTCGAATGAAGTTTGTTTGTTTAGATGGCATATCTTAAAAAGACCAAGTTTTGAACCACTCAAAAATTATTTGATTGCATCTCTTTAAATGTCAATGGTGTTTATCCTTCTTTTCCACGTCAGAGATGTAAATATCATCCATCCTGAATGTCTAAATGTCTGTACATAAGCAAATGAGTGATGAGGATGTGTTTACATGCAGATGTGTTCGTGTTATAAAAAAAAAAAACAGACAGTAAACAGCAGGATTATGAAACAAAACAAAAATACAAATTTTCACAAAGAGATGAATTCTAAAAATGCATAACAATGTTTTAATGTCCGCATTCCAGCCAATCACAATCATGAATTTAGGCGGAGGAAATAAAGACACATTTTTTCTGAAACAGCAGCAGCAGAAGATGATGATATTATTTCAGTGAGATAATAAGAGTCCAACAACCTATACTAACATTAGAAATGGACTTCAGGGGAATGAAACCATGATTTGAGCACTTTAATGTTTTTATCTCGTCTCTGTTGTGAATGTCTGTCATGATCTCCTCCTCAACACCAGTGATCTCGGCTCTCAGAAGAGGAACAAGAAGAAATATAAGATAATAAAAAGTTCTCTCTTTTTCCTCCAAAAAAATAAAGAACAGAAAAAGGGCAAATGTCTGTCGTCGTGAATCCCTCTTCTCAACACAAACTCTTTCTCAATAATCAAACTTCATCTCACACACGTTTCTTTCTCTTTGACTGGAGTCTCAAACAGGGGTTTTTAAAGGCTCTCAGTAACCAGTATCACCAGTCTTCACTAATGAACTCAACCCTCATCAATCAGATCATTAGTGGGTTGTTCAGTTCACACACAAACAGATAAAAAGTGACCAAAAGGGATGATACACAAGTTATACAGTCCAGCAATAACATTAGAGAAACTGTTTAGTTATTAATGTTCAAAATGTAAATTATGAATGTTCTTATGTATACAATTTTCCATACAAGGTCCATATTAACATAGACTGATACACACTGACACAGACGTCAAGATGCAAATAAGGGGAAAGAGTTGGAGAAATACACAAATATAGAGGAAGTAAAATATGAAATGGGGGTTTTTAGAGAAATAAACAAATGATGTGATGAGCTGAATGAGGGATTAGAGCAGATATAATAATCATGTAGTTTAAATCTGCAGACAGAAACATCAGACTCAGGACAGAAACACACAACCTCTAAAGTAAGAACATGTTCATTCTTCAGACACAGTTAGACTTTCAGATGTTAATATTGTCTGAATGATTGTGAATCGAGTTATGTTTATATGCTTAAGATTATGTTTCAATATAAGATGAATATAAGTGGGGGGTTTTTTCTAATGTGTTTCTTCCTCAGAAATGGAGCAAACTCTATATTTGATTCTTCTTCTCATTGGTGAGTGTGTTTGTTGTATTATTTATGGTTTATAGTTTCATCAGGTTTGACCCTGTTATGAAAAGCATTAAATCAAACGCTCTCTTTCACAGCTCTCTGCTCCGTATCTGAATGTGTTCAGCGTCAGTATCACTTTATAAACGTGTGGAAGACCTGGACTGAAGCTCAGAGATTCTGCAGAGAGAAATACACAGATCTGGCCACCGTTGACAACATGAACGACATGAACGAGCTGAACAAGAGTGTGAATGATACAGGTGCTCAGCATGTCTGGATTGGACTGAAGAAGACGAGTGTTGATGAATGGCAGTGGTCTTCAGGTGAACCTGCGCTCTATCTGAACTGGAGATCTGGACAACCTGATGGCAGAGATGAGTGTGCTTTCATGAGAAATGGAGAATGGAATGATTCTTCATGTAGTAACAGCCTGACTTTCATCTGCAGCTCATCTAACAGTAAGTGCAGCTCCATACAATCACAATAAACAGTAATTTATAAAACGATGCACAATATACTGTAAAAATTGGAATGCAATTATATATGCTGCTACTTTTTAATGTGCTCATGAATACAGAGGAGACTGTGGATATTTGTCACAGTTTCAACTTAGAGTAAAATCCCCAGTGTTAAATGAACAACCCTCAGTGTACATATGTGTCCACACTACGGGGTGTTAAAGCTGTGTTGAAGTTCATAAGATTATTAAAAGACTAAGAGATGATTGACCTGATGTGAAATGAAACAACAAGAACAGAAAAAAAAGAGAAGATCAGAAACACAAGAACTACAATTAACTTACAGCCATTACTCTTATCATTACGCAGCTTGAATTTAATTATATCATACATCAACAAATAGACATAGCACAATTAAAATAAAATTAGACATCAAGAATCAGCATATGAATCTCAATAATGGTCACATGCTTCATGATGCAATGCATGCTAGAAGCCATGAGTTTTATACTATGGTTACTCCCAGCATGCATTGTGGCATGTCACCTTGGTTGAGCGACATACTGTACGCTGATTCTTGATGTCTGGATGATGTTGGGAGCCACCATAGTATAAAACTCATGGCTTGGTCTGTGGACCAAAATAAGAAGATGCTAAAATGCTCTCGCCATAGTTTGATGGCATACGTCATAGTCACATGGCGTCGGCGCTGTCTCAAGTCGAACACAGTTTCTAACCAGCATGCATTGCTCAAGTCAGCTGCTGATCGGTCTGTGCAGAGCTGTATGAAGTCGAACAAGCCTCTTGTGTTTCTCTTTTCTTCAGTGATTCTGCTCTTTATCATCAGGTGTCTTCAATAATCAAACAATCATCACTCATTTAATCGCTTCATTTTCTAATCAACTCTTTTACTTTTAACACCCTGCTGTGGTTCCCTTATAAACACAGAGCCGTGTTGAATTAACACCGGGGATTTTGCTTTTGGAGTAACATGTTAAAAAAAATCATAATGGGGAAATATAGAGAAAATTCACAAATCTTAACTAACTGAATATTTAATATATCATCAGCTGTAGAAAGAGTCTTTGAATTACACGTGTTTCTGATGCTTCACTGCTCTTATTCACATTAAATACCATAACGCAATGTAAGAATAATGAACAAACTGATTTATGAATCTGTTTCCATGTTTTTTTTCTTAAAGCGAACACAGAACTCGTCTTTGTCAATCAGATGAAGAACTGGAGAGACGCTCAGAGTTACTGCAGACAGAATCACATTGATCTGGTCAGTGTGAGGAACCAGAATGAGAATCAACAGATTCAGAAGTTCATCAATGATAGTCACATATCTGATGATGTCTGGATCGGTCTGTTCAGAGACTCATGGCAGTGGTCAGATCAGAGTGACTCCTCGTTCAGATACTGGGATACTCGTGAACCTAATAATGATGGAGGAAATGAAAACTGTACAGTGCTCAATCCGAACACTCTGAGACAATGGTATGACATCTCTTGCGACAACCGAGACTATCCTTTTGTGTGTCATGAAGGTGAGCAGATCCTCACAAACACACACAATCCATCCATCACCTCCAGATATCTTAAAGTTCACGCTACATGTCTGACATGACAGATTCCTCCACAGTGTTTGTTCTGCATGTTGTTTTTGATCAGTCTCTCTCTAGTTTTTGCTTGTGGTTTGTTTTGTGTCCAGATAAACTGATTCTGATCAACGAGACTCTGACGTGGCCTGAAGCTCTGAGATACTGCAGACAGAATTATACGGATCTGGTCTCGGTTCATTCAGTCGAGATGCAGCGTCGTGTGATGAATGTGGTTAAACGTGCGTCTACTGAGGCGGTGTGGTTGGGTTTACGTCACTCCCGTATTTTGGGCATCTGGTACTGGTTGATCGGAGAGACCGTGTGCTATCAGAACTGGGCTCCAGGGAACGGCACAGGAGAAGAGGATTGTGTGTCTGGAGTGAGATCTGGAGCAGTTCAGTCTGGAGGAGATCGGCGCTGGATCAGCCGTCCTGAACACGACAAACTCAACTTCATCTGCAGCAGATCTGAGGAGTGAAAGGAAATACATACCTTTCATAACAAATGTATGTATTCACTTCCTATATTGTCATTTGTCACTTGGTTGGTAGTAATTTTACATACAGTTATTTCACCCTCAGTAGGCAGTTGTACCTGAGGGTAGTGATGGTCACTTTCAATTCACGGTTTGTGAAGTTTTGAAACTATTGTGAATCACTTGTTTCGAACCAGTGATTAAGAATACCTATCAAGTGCTGCATTCACAGTATGCCATGTCCTAGTTCCCGTAGTTATGAGATGACAATGCGTGACGTTCTGGGAATTATGTGTTTTTATGACAACACTACACAGCAAACTACAACTGACTTTCAGCCATTACACATTATTGCACTTATTAGTAACCAGTTTGACTTAATTTCTGTCATACATACAAAAGTTCTTGAGAATTGACAGAGGTTTAAATGTTGATGTTTTAATGAATGTTTCGTTTTATGTCATGATGGTCTTTGTTTGCTTTAGTTGGACTCTTTGTAGATTTGAAAATCATGCTTGTTGAATCACAGAAACTACACAAGTTACTTTTGCCAAGAGATCTCTGTTTATTATTTGTCACATGTATCAGACATACGAGAGAAACATGCATAGAAGAAAAAGGTTATAGGTGAGAAGGTCTTCATTCCAGATTTCTCTGTTCCCCATTTCTCTTTCCTCTCACCCCATCATGGTTTATGTTCCTCTCTCCCCTTCATGCCTCAGTTTCGCTTCCCTCTCCCCCTCATGTCTTTATGTTTCTCTGAGTCAGAACAGTAAGGATTGAGCTTATATACACCACTGAGGGACTTACAACTTCCTTGTAAGGTAGCAAAACATGTTGCTTATGTTTAAAATGTAGCGTATACCTTATGCTTGCACATGGCACAATACACCTTCCATATTAAGAAATTACCCCTCGGTGTATACATTAGTGGTACTTTTGCATCAGTTGAAAAACATCCTTTCCTTGTAAAGAATATGCCAACTGTATACAATTGAAGTATCATCATCATTGGAACAGTAACATTGCACACATACTTGAATGCAAAATACATCTCATCAGCACACATGTACAACATACTCTGACTTCACAAAATACATTATGAAATGAATATGAAAATGAATAAAGAAAAATAATACTAAAAAAATAATATTAAACAGTAAATTTTTAGTCTTCACTTTTTAATATTGGTGTTCTTTGGCTTTTGCAACTTTGTGTTAATAAAACACATTTGTTATAGCCAGGTCATTATGGTTAAGTTTTGATAATTACATTATTATCAGTTGTGGCCTGATTCACAATGTATTTTTAAATGTGTTCATATTGCTGTTGGATCTCAAGCTGTGAAATTACAGGCTTACAATCACCAATACTAACGTTACAAATCAAGCATTTAATCAGAGATTTAGATTCTGCATGACATCAGTGAATCAGGCTACAACTTCATAATCATGTCATCATCAAACCATAACCAGGTTATATTTTCTCTTGGAAAAAAAGTGCTTTACAAACACAAAGTTGAGGCAGCAGGTGAAAAACTAACATTAAAACGGTAAGGGTCACGATTCCAACTAAAACAAACAGTGCTCACCATCATGGTGACTTCAACCCAAACTATTATTTCCAATAAAACATCATCATCTAAACCTATGTTAATTCTCAATAAGAACTTCTGTAGACGTCTGGCATAAATAAAGTCAGTCTGGTTAGTAATAAGTGAAGCTGGTAATGCTGTTTGTGGAGTTGTTTAATCCTCCTCTGCTGAGATCTTCACAGATTTAATGTCTTCTTTTATCTTCAGTTGATTTCATCTAAAGCTGTGCCTGGAAGTCAGTTTTAGTTCTTGTGTTTGTTTATATTTCTGTTCATTTTTCCTTCAGTGATTCTGCTTGTTATCATCTAATTATCTCATAAACTCCAACACTGATTCAGTTACATGTAACCCCCTCTAGTGTGCACACTGAGAAGTGTTCATTTCATCTGTTTAACCCATGTGGAGCCTACGTGGAAACTGAGGACAAAACGGTCTGGGCCCCAGTTAGATAGACCAGGTCAAACACATGTGTGCTTTTCAAAATCATTTTAGAAAGCAATTGGTTCAATTGATTCAAAGTTTCAAAAAGCGTTGTTTCTTCCATCAATACCTGAGGGTAAAAAAAAGACAGAAATCTTCTGCTCAGATGTTTGTTTAAATAGTTCAAATATATTCTTCAGTAATCTGTTACTGAGCTGTAAATTGTCTAAACTATTCTGTCTAAACGGTCTGTTTTCCTCCACTGTATGGATTTCTGTTGATTCATCAGTGTTTCATGTGGGTGTTTGATCCATTTTAAGAGCCTCAACGGCCAGAACCACTGTTGCTTTTACAAACTCTTTCTGTCTTATTTTGTTTTTACTAACTTTATTAATATAATTGTATAAGGGGTCAAAGGGCATCATATACTCATCATTAGATATGTGTTTATACAGTTTACTTTTTGTTTTATCATGAGACAATTCATGTAACTGAAGAGTTTTTTAAATTCCTCATTTGTGTTTTAAGGATCTCTGTACTTGTCTCTCTTATACTGAGTTTCATGTATTAATCATGTCTTTACATTAGAAATGACTGGATGAATGTGAATCAATGAGCACCAACATTATGTGCCTCAGCTAAACGAAAAATTGTTTATTCTAAATGGAGTGAAGTAAAAATTATTGAATCCTTTTGTGCTAAACATAAAATAATGTGTCAACAACACCATCTAATAAACCCAATTAAACTTCAATTGTCTAAATGTATTATTGCAAATATTTACAGTTTCCTTCCTGTGATAACAATGACAAATTCATTTGACATATTTTACAAATATTTCAGACAGCCATTTTAAAAAAGTTTCTTTTTGTATTTTTTTTAAGTCAAGCTCAAAGAAATAAAACAGATGAATAAGACAGAATGAAATGTAATAAAATATGACTACATCAATAACACACTGTTATTGAACAGAAACACAGTTTCTCCTTCTGTTTCACGTCAGAGATGTAAATATTGTCCATCCTGTCTAAATGTGGTCTGTACATAAACAAATGAGTGAAGAGGATGTGTTTACATGCAGATGTGTTCATGTTTTATACACCAACAAAAAAGAAACAGAAAACAGCAGGATTATTTATATATACTTAATTTTCACAAAGAGTAGGATTCAAAAAAAAAAAAAATGTAACAATGTTTTAACTGTCCACATTCCAGCCAATCTCAAGTATTCAGACAGAGAAAGTAAAGGACACGTTTATTCTGAAACAGCAGCAGCAGAAGATGATGAAATTATTTCAGTGAGATAATGAGAGTCCAACAACCTAACATTAGAAATGGGCTTAAGAGGAATGAAAGCGCTTTAATGCAGGGTGGTCAGAGTCTTCCTCTCGTCTCTGTTGTGCATGTCTGCTCTACTCTCCTCCTCACCACCAAGGGTCTCAGCTCTTGTCCCGTCCCCTTTACGACTCAGCTTGACGGACAGCTTGGTGAAAACAGAGCTCTCTGCGTTAGATCCGCGGCTGGACCTGGTGCGGCTGGAGACTGACTCCGAGTTGGTTCCTTCAAAGAGTTTGGCCATGAAGCCCAGACCAGCCTGACGGATGTGAGAGCTGCCGGTAAACACGTACAGGACGGGGTTCACACTGCTGCTCATGAATGCAAACGCTGTCACGTTGGGACGGCCAACTTTTGCCGCTTCTAAAAGAGAAGGGTAGTCCTGCATCATACCAATCACCTGTGGGAAAAGACCAACAAGAAAGAGAAATAGGCTGACATAAATGTGAGAAAATTTACCCTTAATGTCCATACTTTATATTTCACACATAAGAAAACCATTGGCAAGAAAGGAAGGCTGAGCCTTCTGAATAATGTATTAAAAGTGATCAAAGTAAATGCTGTTTTTAACAATTTATCCACTAATTTGCCAATTTGCAAATGCATTTAATGTAAAAAAAATAAAAAAATCTTATTTTCTTTGACAGCATACAAACTCATCTCATTAGTAAACTGACCTCACAAATATTTTGAAAAATGTATTTCTGAATGATTTTCTTCCTTTCACATATACAGCCATTTAATAAATCACTAAATGTGACCTTTCAAGCCAGTCGAGTCAAGCGTGTGTGTGGACAACAGGTGAAATTAACCCAGATACCACACATACATCTCCAAGATGTCTTTTAACTGTCTATATGTTATAACCCCTGACAGGAAAAGATGCATTGCAGATCAGAAAAAAAAAAAAAAAAAAAAAAAAAAAACATCTTCCAGATAAAAACACACACATCAAATTGACATCTATGCAATGCATGTTTGTTATCTGGGAAATGTTTCAAATTGAGCCAAAATATCATTGAGATCCAAATATTTAAAAACACGTGAAGACTGAACAACAGGGATTAGGTATTCACAAGGCGGTATCTCGTCAAATGACAAGACACTTCCTTAATTCTCCTGGGAATTTAAAGTGCCATTTTGTGATCAGTTTATAAGGATGTGTTTAATTATGTGCTTCAGGTCCAATATAGTGTAATATAAGGGAAACATATAGTTTGAATGTTTAATTGTGAGGTCACGTAATGTAGGCTATAAATCCCGAAATCCCCAGAGATAAATTAACTCTGCTCAGAGTACAAATGGTCCCACTCTTCATAGAGCTAAAATAACTCTGAAGAAGTGTTAAAGTTAATGAGATAATTAAGTGATTAATTAGCCAGCAGCCATATCACCCTTGTAGCCCAAGACTGGTTGCCCACTGAAGCTAAGCAGGGCTGAGTCTGGTCAGTATCTGGATGGGAGACCTCCTGAGAAAAACGCCTCGGTTACGACTGTAACCTCGGTTCCCTGAAGAGGGAACGAGCGTTGCGTCGAGTTTGACGCTATGGGAACGCTTTGCGTGATGACGTCTTGAAGCACATGTAAAATCAGTCCAATGGTGTGGCGGAACGTCAGAGGCGGGTGACGTCACGTACCAGGAAGCTATAAAAGCCGGTCCGAAACAGAAAACGAAAGCTTCGTAAAGTCTGAAGTCGTGTTGACAGGCATGAAGGAGATATGGCAAGGTGACGCAACGCTCGTTCCCTCTTCAGGGAACCGAGGTTACAGTCGTAACCGAGGCGTTCCCTTTCAAGGGAACTCGCGTTGCGTCGAGTTTGACGCTATGGGAACGTCTATACCAACGCCTCCATAGCTACAAATGTCTGTCCTGTGTGAAATCTGGTGAGCAGCACTAGGAAGACAAAACATGAGACCCTGGAGCAGAGTCTAGATCCAGAGAGTAGAACCTGACGAAAGTGTGCGGTGAGGACCAGCCTGCCGCATCACAGACGTCCTGTAACGAAACTCCTGATATAAGGGCCTTAGAGGCCGCCATACTCCTCGTAGAGTGCGACCGGACAGCCTACAGGAGAAGGCTGTCCAGCCGCCTCATAAGCAAGTGAGATAGTCTCAACCACCCACTGCTCATCCTTTGCTTAGACACTGGACCTCCCTTGTTAGGGGAGCAAATGTCACTTTTACGCCACAGGGCAGCTCTGTGGAAATACGCATCTAACGCCCGAACAGGGCAAAGCAAATTAATCGCCTCCTGGCGAAAGGGAGGAGGACCTCCAAGTGCCACGAGGGAAACGAGATACCAAAGGGGTCTTTCCCCACAGACATTCCACCCAAAGGACTGTGGTAAGCACCTACGGCCGCCACATAAACCTTTAAAGTGGACGGGGTCAGACCTGCAGTGAACCGGTCCTGCAGGAACTCCAGAACTGTACCAATTGGGCAGTTGACTGGATCCAACCGACGGTCACTACACAAAGAGGTGAATACTCTCCAGTTCAGGGCATAAAGTTTCCTCGTGGAGGGAGCTCTGGACTGTAGAATGGTCTCAACAACCTCAGTTGAGAGACCTGACTCTATGAGCTGGGCCCCCTCAGAGGCCAAGCCCACAGGTTCCACAGTTCTGGTCGGGGGTGAAAAATCGAGCCCCCTGCTTGGGACACAAGGTCTCTCCTGACGGGTAACTCCAGAGGATGCCCGTCGAGGAGGGATACCAGATCGGGAAACCATACTCTGCCCGGCCAGCGCGGGGCTATAAGAAGCAGGCAAACCCGGTCCCTGCGAACTCTTTCCAGAACTCCCGGGAGCAGAGCAACTGGGGGAAAGGCGTACAGACGTAGCCTCGGCCACGTCTGTACTATAGCATCCAGTCCCAGAGGAGCTGGATGCGTGAGGGAGAACCAAAGTGGACAGTGAGACGTCTCTCGAGACGCAAACAGATCCACTTATAATTTCCATATCAGCTCCACCACCTCGGGGGTGGAGCCACCATTCCCCGGGCCTCGGCCCCTGTCTCGACAGAGTGTCTGCTCCTATATTCTGGACCCCGGGGATGTAGGCTGCCTTGAGTGACAGCAACTTCCCCTGGGACCACAAGAGGATATGGCGTGCCAGCGCAAACCCCCTTGATATAGGCGACTACCGACGTGTTGTCCGTATGTACCACACATGGTGTCCCCTGAGACCTGTGATAAAGCTCCTCAGAGCCCGGAAGACAGCTAACATCTCTAGGCTATAGAATGCCAGGAACGATGATGGTCTTCCCACAGACCTTGAGATGAGCGACCCTCAGGATCGCTCCCCAACCCGTGAGGGAAGCATCCGTCGTTAGCAGTTTGCGACGACAAGGAGCTCCCAGCACTGGGCCCTGGGACAGGAACCAAGGTTTCTTCCACATAACCAAGGCACGTAGGCATCACCGCGTGACCTTGATTGTGCGAAATGGGTTGCCCCTCGGGGAAAAACCCTCTGGTCCTGAGCCACCATTGCAGGGGCCTCATGTGCAGCAGTCCAAAAGGTATCCCGTTGGAAGCTGCTGCCATGAGACCCAACAGTCTCTGGAACTGTTTGACAGTGAGTAGCTGGCCTAGCTTTACACTTCTCACAGCTGCCAGGATCGAAGCGTGGCGATGACAGGCGCGCCTGCATAGACACTGAATCCCAAACCACGGCTAAAAAAGTGGTCCTCAAAAATAGAGAAGCACACTCTTCTTGGCGTTCAGCCGTAACCCCAACTCTTTCATATGGGCGAGAACAACGTCTCGATGTTGAACCACCATCTAATGCGACTGAGCTAAAATCAACCAATCGTCGATGTAGTTCGTGATGCGAATACCCCGGAGGCGCAGAGGCGCCAGAGCTGCATCCACGCATTTGGTGAAAGTGCGGGGTGATAAAGCCAGGCCGAATGGAAGAACTCGATATTGGTATGCTTTGCCCCCGAAAGCAAACCTCAGGAACTTCCAATGACACGGACGGATGGAAATATGCGTCCTTGAGGTCTATCGTGACAAACCAGTCCTCGGACTAATCTGTGGAACGATTGTCTCAATGTTAACATTTTGAACTTGAGCTGCATGACAACTCGAAGACCTAAAATGGGACGCAATCCCCCGTCCTACTTTGGAACTATGAAGTACCGGCTGTAAAACCCGGTTTCCCTGTTGGAGGGAGGTACATATTCTATGGCCCCTTTCTCTAACAGAGTGTTTACTTCCTGTTCCATAACCAGAACCTGCTCGGGGCCCACCATTGTGGGCAGGATCCCCATAAACCGCGGTGGGCGTTACCAGAATTGTATCTAATACCCTTTTTCCACGGTCTGCAGGACCCAGCGAGAAACATTTGACAGTAGCTTCCACGCTGTCAAAGATTCTACTAGAGGTACCAGTCTCTCGAGACTGGTTTCTGGATTTTGTTGCTGTTGAGTAGTTGGTTCGTCGCCCTGTAACGGCGCACCGGCAGGGAACGACCAAACAGACTGCTCTAGCACCCTCCTCAGAGGGGGCGGGCATCCCGAGGCCACTACGTTTCCGGGTGGACCTTGAGATATGTGCTCGCCGGAGACCGCTGCGCCCTGTAACACCGGAGGCGGCAGGGTTGGCAGAACGGTCCCCTGAGGGCACCGAAGAGAGACGGCACCGTATTTTTCTCCTGCTGTTGAGCAGTCGGTTCGTCGCCCTGTAACGGCGCACCGGCAGGGAACGACCAAACAGACTGCTCTAGCACCCTCCTCAGAGGGGGCGGGCATCCCGAGGCCACTACGTTTCCGGGTGGACCTTGAGATATGTGCTCGCCGGAGACCGCTGCGCCCTGAAACACCAGAGGTGGCAGGGTTGGCAGAACGGTCCCCTGAGGGTACCGAAGAGAGACGGGCACCGTGAAAAGAGGTGTTGACCGCTGCACTTCGGGGGGGGGGGGACTACCCTCATTGTCCTGAGCCCTCGAGCATCAGGACAAAAAATTTACTAAGAGAACCAGCCTCTCAAGACTGGTGTAGATGTTACTCGAGCGACCAATTCAGTGCCCTGTATGGCGAACCAGCAGGGAACGACTGAACTGACTGCTCTAGGACCCTCCTCGGAGGGGGCAAGCATCCCAGGACCACTACGTTTCCAGGTGGACCCTGAGATATGTGCTCGCCGGAGACCACTGCGCCCCGAAACACACAAAGTGGCAGGGTTAGCATAAATGGCAAAGACATCGTGTATAAACACACGCGGAATAAGCCTTGCCCACCAGAGATATATTTTTTATTTTTTATGTCACTCTGAGGGGCTTATTTAGGCAATGCCGAAAACACTTAGGGACGATGCTGTTGCTAGAGAGAGATAGCTCGCGAGCGTCTCTCCCACCTTTGGCATCTCCTCATAACCATGTCTCTTTAACCAGAAAATAGAGGAATAATCAGATATATGTGGAATTAAACACTCTATATGACACTGGTTTCTCCCACGATCTCGACACCTCAGTATGGAGATCGGGGAAAAACGGCAGATTTCGGCGTTGTGATTGTGCACGTGAGGGCAGGAAGCGTTCGTCAAGTTTATTATTTATTTATTTATTTGAACGAACGTCCTGTTTATAAGATTGCCACACAATACATAGTCTATCGACTGCTCTTGTCACTACATCCAGCAATTCTTCAACATTAACAACATCCAGTTCCTCAGAACTGGACAATTGCAGTGTTTGTGTAACCATCAGGGGGGAAGAAACCGCCGCGCGTGCTTCCGCACCCTGATGAAAAACACCGGGTCTATCAGGCAAGGGCTGAGATAAGGCAGAGCCCGTCTCAGACCCCGCTGATAGATCCATTTGCGAACCCCAGGACTGAGATCGCCGCTGTGCCTCGGCAGCAGCGGGACCCGAGCCCTGGGGAGCGCGAGCTTCCCGGAAGAAACTCAGCCGGGATCGGAGCGAGCGCATGGACAGCGCCTCACAATGCACACAAGCCAGCACCCTCGAGTGCTGACTGGGCATGCTCCTCTCCCAAACAAACAATACACAGAACATGAGTGTCCCTACCCGTAATAAAAACGCGGGCAGGGATGCACACACATTCTGAACTGATCGCTGGATTGAATAATGTGACAGACAACAATAAATAGACAGAGACAGATTTCACATAAAGCGCTACTGAAGACACAGAAGCTTTCGTTTTCTGTTTCGGACCGGCTTTTATAGCTTCCTGGTACGTGACGTCACCCGCCTCTGACGTTCCGCCACACCATTGGACTGATTTTACATGTGCTTCAAGACGTCATCACGCAAAGCGTTCCCATAGCGTCAAACTCGACGCAACGCGAGTTCCCTTGAAAGGGAACCAGGCTTCTGCTGGAAGAGGTGTTAGTGAGGCCAGTAGGGGGCGCTGGTCACCCTGTGGTCTGTGTGGGTCCTAACACCCCAGTGTAGTGATCGGGACACTATGCCATTAAAGAGCACCGTCCTTTGGCTGAGATATTAAACCGAGGTCCTGACTCTCTGTGGTCATTAAAAATCCCATGGCACTTCTCATAAAGAGTAGGTGTGTGTGTGTGTAGCGCACTGGCGCTGTTGTTCTGTGGCTGCCAGTGCATCACCCCAGTGGATGCTCACACTGGTGGTGTTGAGGAGAGATCCCCTGATATGATTGTAAAGTGCGTTGGGTGTACATATGTCAAGTCAAGTTCATTGATATAGCGCTTTTCACAACACAGGTTGTATCAAAGCAGCTTCACAGTATTACATTAAAATAATACATCAATGTTTGTTTCTAGTGCAAAACGTCCACGTTTGCTAATGCTGATCAATAGTATTGTTGATTGATTAATTAAATTAAATTAAATATCCCCAATATCCCCATAGTACATATGAATAAATGCCTCATTCAATTATACTCTATTCTATTCTATTCTATTCTATTCTATTCTATTCTATTCTATTCTATTCTATTGAAGTAATGATTACCCATTAGTGATGAACACCTGCTCTGAACAACAAGAATCACCGAAGGAAAGAGAAACACAAGATCTACAACTGACTTCCAGCCACAGTCTTAATCAAAATTCTGAATGTGTAATCTGTGGCAAGAAAATATTGTTGGTGAATATAATATATTGATAACAAATAACCACTTTTGGTCAGGGACAAGATTAGTGAATTATTCTACTTTATTCTACTGAAAACTATATCACCTGATCATCTTTGTTCCTGTTTTTTTTTTTTTTTTTGGTAAACACTGTTACAAAGACCACAAACTGGCATAAAAAGCTCAAACTGTCCAACTAAAATAAACACTTATCACCATAATGTTGACCAAATTTGTGCAAAAAATCATCAACATGGAAACCTCTGTTAGAAGGCAGTTGTAGTTCTTGTGTTTCTCTTTCCGTCAGTGATTCTGCTTGTTAACAGCAGGTGATCATCACTAATGCTCAATCGTCACTTAATTAATCACTTAATGATCTCATTAACTTTAACACTTCTTCAGTGTTATCTTCTAGAGTGGGACCATACTCTGAGCAGAGCTCATTTAACTCTGGGGATTTTGCTGTGTAGGATTGAGATATTGTGCTGGTTTCATGTGTTATTGGAAATTAGAGGTCGGCCGATTAATAGATTTTGCCTATTAATCGGCACCGATTGCTGGAACAATTGGTTATCGGCAAAAACTCCATACCGCTAGTTTTCCGGCTTGCGTCTGTTGCTGGAACAGCTGAGAAGGGTCATTACACATTACGAGAGCGGCCTCTAGAGCGGGAAACATTGACGCCTCGCATAGTTTGTTTTGACGCGTGAGACTGTCAGTGCGGGACACTTCAGATGCAGGTTTAAAACATAGACAGCAAAATGTATACACTACACTACATGTTTTCATATCATTATACAGTGATTCATTTGTTGTCTATGTGCTGCATTAGTGGAGAACAGCAGTATGTTTGCCGTCGAGGCTGAGAGGACACTAACATTAACTCAAACGGTTAAAACAATATGACACAAACACATGCAAGCATGACCCGTTGCAATAGTTTATATCCAGCTGGTCTCTTTTATGCACTCATTTAAAGTGATGTGAGAAATGCAAACTGATGCATTCGATATCAGTTCTTTTTATCATCACTGTAAAACATATTTTGTTATTTTGATTAATAATCAAAGTGTTAACAAATAACATGTGAAAGTATAGGCCTACATATCATATGCATGTCTAATTGCAATGCTATGGTCTTTTGTGCAGATGTTTAAAGATCACCATCTTTAAGCATGACTTGAAATGGTAACACTTTACAATAAGAGTCCATCTGTAGCATTAACTAAGGTTAATAAATGCTGAATAGCTTCTGATGCTATGCTACCATTAGCACATTTCATGCACTGTACCGTTAATATGTGAAGTTTGATGGTTGTCTAACAATTCGTATGATGCATGAAAATACAGTGTTATTATGATGTTAAGATGAGTTTGATATCATACTATTATCTCTTAACACTGGTTTATTCTTATTTTGAGTTAGTATCATGGATGAGTGAATGTTAATGGGTCACGTGCTGAATTGTCAGTGTTGAGTTCCTGATGGCATGTGTTATGACCTCATTAAACCTATAATGTTAATAAGTGTTATCATATTGATTTGCACTTTGAGTACAAATTATTTGAATGCAGAAGACTCATAATTTGAGTATTATGTTTAATCTGATATATATGTATATATGTTTTAAGTGTCACATAGTGATGCAAGCTATCTTGTTTATTGTGTGTATCAGGATGGATATAATGTTTTATGCCAATTGATGCTCATCTCTTTATTTGTTTTGTCAGCAAAAATAATATGGATCACTTGTGCATAAAGAGAATGCAATGTTGCTATATGCAAGTTGGTATGCATTTCATGGTTATTTTGTGCAAAATAATAATAAAAAAAGAGCTTCCTAGTGGTAAATGTGACTTGAGAGGGCATTCATGTCCAATTTTTTACTAGGGAACTCGTATGTACGATAATTCGGATAAAGGCAGCATTAATGGCATCATACAGTGTGTGTTACTCACCTGTAAAATGTTGATTAGGTGATACGGCAGCCAGAAGACGATAAAAGCAGCGATGATGAGGAGGATGAGGAAGTTTCCTCTTCCTTTGCGCTGGAACATGGTGCTACGCAGCCGACAGATCACTGAGATATAGCAGAAGAGGATGAAGGTGAAGGGCAGGAGGAAACCCAGCAGAGTCTCACACAGGTACTGAAAGATTTCATGACTGCTGCTGTCCCAGTGGTACTGTGTACACACGAAGACGGGCACACCTGGACGGTACGGCACCACGGTACTGTCGGTGAAAACAACAAACGAAAGAGGACAACATGTAAAGAGAGAGAGAGATAAGTCAGAGGAGACGGTTTAAATTGCGTCTATGTATAAAACAGATACTAAAGAAGGGTTTGTTTGTAGAAAGAAGAAGTGTCACTTGTAAATATGAAGAAACATTTCTATAGCTCTGAATATTTTTGAATTGGAATTGTGGCCACCTCTGAAATGGGTCAAACCACTCAAAAAAAAAAAAAAACGTTTCTTTATTTCTATAGTCCACTTTAGACATTCGGCTAACTATAAGTAACTATCAAAAAAAAAAAAGTGATGTCAAAAATAGAAAATATAATTAAATTTGTAAAATGCTAAGTTAATTTAATTCCTTTGTGTTCAGACTACATGAATTAGTTTTGTTGCATTTGTTGCAAGTTTTTTCCACAGACACAGTACAATCAACATGGGAAAATCTTACAGTAAAACAAGCAGCTGTGAAAAATATGACACAAGAGACAAGAAGTTTATCTATGTATCATCTTTATACTCTTTTAATTCCTTTTTTAACTGTTTTAATTTGCCTTGCTTTTATTTTTGTTCTTATTTTAATTCCTTCCTGTGTAAAGCACGTTGAATTACCATAGTGTATGAAATGTGGTAAATAAAATAAATGTGATAAATGCCTTGCCTTGCATTTAGTGAAACTAGGCTGTGTATACTGACTTTTCAAAGCCGTTGGTTTTTGTGGTTTCCATTGAGCTGAAGAGTAGAGTGTGGTTAGGCTCTGAGGCCACATTAAACGAAACTACGCTGTATGTTGCTCTTTATAAGCAACTGAGTTTATGCCATGCAGCAAAAAAATCTTACTGAATATATTTGCATACTGCAAGGGATACACATAGCATGTGAGCAAGTGTTATATTTTTTTTATTGAATAGTGATGGGAGGTGCAATCTGGACTTCTTCTTTCAGACAGTTGAACTGGTTAAAAAAAAAAACAGATTTACCAGTTTGTTTACTTATGCACGCAATGACGTCACGTATGCATTTATTAAAGCGTAATGATGTGAAATGCATATCTTAATCAATTGACCTTTTGATATAAACTGAGAAACAATAAAAACCCTGTTCATTTCGCTCCCTCATTCGAGTCATCTGCTCATATCAGCAGCTCATCTGTTCTTCAGTCAGAGTCTTGTGTTTCCTCAGTTCAGTGTACTGGTGCAAGTGTGTATCTATACCACACATTTTATTTCTCGTGTCATTTATGCGCCTAATCGTGGCCTAATAGTTAGAGAATCAGACTTGTAACTCAAAGTTTGCAGGTTCAATTCTCAATGCCAGCAGGAAATTACTGAGTAGCCCTTGAGCAAAGTACCGGTTCAAAAGAAAGATTAATTTGCAAACTGGACATCAGTACTATTAGTTTTAACTGAAATTCCAGTCAGGGCCAGCACATCATTTACAGTCTACGTATAGTGATGGACGCTTTCAAAACCTTTGCAAATCATTCGTTTCGAACCAGTGATTCGGAGCACCTACCAAACTGCCAAAGTCACGTGAGTAAACAAGGCTTTGTTACATTAACACAGAAAAACTCACAGAGATCTCTATAGGGTTTCTAAAAAGCTATAGTTACAAGTTCCATCATTACCAACAGAGATCCATGGAACCTGCGACCATAGTTGGCTAACGATACTTAAAAAAAAAAAAAAAAACAGCACTGTTTGGATCAGCAGGTGTGAATTACATTCAAGGAAAATTCACAGAATACCTCTCACCAGTTCAATTAATCGAGTTTAACTTAAAAAAAATCTTATCAAACTGTGTGGAAATGCGTGTCATATTTTAATTAAATAGTCCAACAAGTGATTTTTGAGAGTACCTGAGTAGTTAGAATTAATTACTTTATACTGTATAGGCCTTTAGGTTTACAGTCTTTGAATTCATTGCCCACACTGTAACGGATTTCTGTAATTTGAACAGTATTTTACTGTAATATGTACAGTAAGATACTGTAAAATATGTATACAGTATGTTACAGTAAACAGCAAAGGATTATGGGAAAATATAGGGTCACTACTGTAATTCTTCACTACTGTAAATCAATTTACAGTAGTGAACTTGCCCGCGAAAAACTGACCAATGGCAAGAGGGATTTCTTTTCAAGTGTTTTTTTGAGGGGTGAAGTGGCAGTTAATGCACGGACAAAAGATCATGTAACTCACCAAAAAGGTTAGTATATAATTTCTATTTTATGTAAAACAAACATTTTCAAATGTTTTTACTTATGTTAACAGCAAACTAACATGATGTATCGTTTTGTTTTCGTCTGAATGGTTTTAGTGCCTTTTTTTCCTGACTGTCGTCAAAATGTTTTTTTGGTGCCTTTCTTACTGTCTTTTTTCCTGACTGTCGGCCGGGTCGCTGTCACGGTGATAATATTAACTGGTGAGTAAGTTAAGTTCACCTATATTAGCCGAAATATTCTTTAGTTAAAACTATAAAAAATAATGGTTGTGTGTTCCTCTACCTCTTTAACGCAAGTTAGCTCATCAGGCGGGCGGAGTCGTCGGTAACGTTAACCGAGCTAACAGCGACCTCAACGTGAAATACTGAGGTAAAGTGAGATAGACGAAACCCTTGTTAAAGTGCGGGTTTTAAACAATATTTTCACGTAGGCCTATATGATTTATTTTCAGGTTTGTGATCTGGATAATGCCATCTGCAACGATGGAGTGTGTTGGAGCCTTTTCATTGTGACAACATCAACTGGTATGTAACGTTATGGTCAACTTCACCTAAATTAGCCGAAGTAAACTTATTAAACAGAGAAGCATAATAACTTTGGTATGTTCTGTCTCCTCTTTCACAACTTTTTGGCAGATGTACAACGTAAATACTGAGTAAAAACTAAGTTAAAGGGATAACGTAGTACACCTTAAACAGAAAATTCTGTAGTCTATGTCATCATTTACTCGCCCACAACGTGTTCTAAACCTGCATGAAGTTCTTTCGTCTGAACATAAAATAAGATATTTTGAATAATGTTGGTAAATAGTGGCTGGTCCGCATGGACTTCTATAATAGAAAAAAATACTTTGGATGTCAATGGGGACCAGTAACTGTTTGGTTGCTCATGTTCTTTAAAATATCTCCTTTTGTATACAGCACATTAAATAATTTAATGGAAGTTATGAAGTTGAGGGTGAGTAAATGGTGACAGAATTTACAATTTTGAGTAAACTAACCCTTTATCCAACACCATTGTTATTGTTAATTTCATCTTTTGTTTTATTTTCATGTTTGTGGTCTGAATTATGTCGTCTGAAATGTCGGAGGTGTATTTTGGAGTCTTTTTTGTGATTGCCTTCGTAATAGTGATAACATCTACAGGTGAGTAAGATGACATCAACTAAATTAGCGGAAGTATGCATTAGTTAAGCAGGCAAACATGTTCTTTTCTGTTCTTTATTTTGAATTTGCAGCGGCCATTCCCTCTGGACTGTACATCACTGCTGACGCTCTCCACTAATACACAGAACGGGTTGACGTTGGAGGAGGAAGAGGAGAAGGAGGAGGAAAGGGTTAGCAATATACCATTATCAATATAGCAAAGTTTTGCTAACTAATATTTTGAATGTTGTTTAATTGATTAAAAACTATAAACACCATACAACATCATATCTTACCTCATCTTCACCCCACATGTTATTGTTGTTAGTAATAAGTTCTGTTAACTTATTGTATTTTAGTTTTTTCTGTAAACTATAACACTAAAAGGCTGCTGTGACTTTGTCTGTTTCAGGAGAGTCTGTTCTCAAAGCAAAAACATGGATGCTGACAATGAAGGGCAGAATCATCATCCAGTTACAACTGCTAACAGACGACTCTTCAGCATTAGCTGTCTATTTTGTCGAATGCAGAATCAGGTAAACCAAAATATATATATACATATATATTTTTTTACATTACATTACATTTACATGCATGCATTTGGAAGTCACTTTTATCCAAAGCAACTTACATTGTATTAAGTTTAATTTAAATTATCCATTCCCTGGAAATCTAAGCTACAGGAATGTATTGAAAAAGAATGAAGCTTTAATGATTTTAATGTAATGTATTATGGGGTAATACCATCCCTGTAGGTTAGGGGTGGAAATTGGCAAAAATTTGATGATTCGATATATTGCGATATTTGGGCCACAATTCAATATTATTGCGCTTCCTAACATTGCGATACAGCAAGTATTGCGATTCGATTCTGCGATATATTGCGATTCATGTCCCCCATATTATTCAAAGACATTACAAAAAATAAGACTGCTTAACTCACTTCAAATGTCACATTAAATCTGTGAACATCTTCTACACATTTACTGGAGGCTAGTGCAAAAACTTTGTCCTTGAACATTCAGGACACAGGACCTTATTACAGAACGTAATTATATGAACGCGTCACCACCGCATTAGCACCAAAAACATGGAGATTTTATTTTAGAGAATAATTACACAACCTATTCGATATACTATAATTCTATAATTAAATAAACTAATCGAATATCCAAAAATTGTGACTCATCCCTGCATGTAATACCTTGTTTTTTTCCCAAAATCTTCACTTACGTCTCGATTATAAACGTTTCTTCCTTGGTTCGCTTTTATTTAGGCCTATTACATTCACATTCTTTACTGTGGTAAAGTAGAAAAACGTTGTAGGACAGATAGCCTACATTTTTACTTGCACGTCAGATTCATTTCAACACAGTTTTTGCTTGTTATTAGACATGTACGGCGCGTCAAGTTTATTTGATTTTTAGTTTCGCTCTCTTTGGCAGCGCAATTTCAAACATAGCTTAAATGTCTTGCCCTTGTGGAAGATTAAATTCACTTTTCATACCTTTTACAACAAGTAGAAAACATGAAGATATCAGAAAATAGATCGATGGTCTCTTTCCTCCTCGTGTCATCCCTCTCAAAGCACAGAGCGGTATGGCTTCATGTGGAATCACGTGTCTTTGTGTGGAAGTATTAAACGAAAGTTATTTTTTTATAGATTTAACTTTTCTATTATGTAAGTTTCTAATATTTACTGATATGTATTTGAATGCTTTACAGGCTTTGTGTTGCTTCTTTGACGGAATTGCTCAAATTAAGACTTTTTTGCTCGAATAAACAACATTTTTTTTATTTCAATTTTCATAATAACCCCCGAACCACTGCAGGTAGTTGGTCCATTACCACCGCAGTGGTAAAAAAAACTGCCACCGTCACAGCCTTATAACCTTTATTGTAATACTTTGCACTACTGTATCAATATAATTGCATGCGCAAAATATCGCGACACTGAACAGAATCGATTTTTCCCCCACCACTACTGTAGGTGGATTCAGAATCAGATGTAGTGCTTTTATTAACGCCAAAGTACATGCAGCATCAAGTTTGAGGGTTAGGGAAAATTCTGCCAACACCGGTCTGAAAAAATTATATATTTTTCCCTGCTTGTGTTTGCAGGTTCATTCTGAGAGTCAACCCTGATGGCACCAAACACCAAAGGCACAGATCAGATGGAAATCTGGAAAGGTCCAAAGAAAAGCATCAGCCTGAAACCCTCAGTGTTTCTCATCAGAGAGCTTGTCAACTTTGACTGGCAAAATTACTGAAATGTAACAACACAACACTGACTTTGACTGTATTTTATTGTTTTAAGGCCTGTTTTGCTTTTCAGTGTGTGTACGTTTTTGCCATGCTACAGATACAAATGGTCACCAGGAGATTAATTCTATGGACTTTGGAGATGTTGCCCTTTTTTTTCTTCAGCTAGTGGCTCCTAAAGGTCAAGATTTGTAATTTGTACTTCTAAAACAAAATGTTCAACGATTAAAAAGAATATTATAAGGACAAATGTTTGAGTTATTGTGATTTTTTGGGGGGTGGGGTAAACATAAATTAAAAAAAGAAAATTTAAATGATGAGAAAAAAAAAAAAACTAATACTGTAAATGAAAATACGGTAATAATACAGTAAATGATACAGTATACTGTAAGTGAAAATACAGTAATAATACTGTAAATGCAATTACAGTAAATGGTACAGTATACTGTTAAGTGAAAATACAGTAATAATACTGTAAAACATTTTACAGTAACTTACTGGCATCCAGCTGCCAGTAAGTTACTGTAAAATTTACAGCAACCTCTTTACAGTGCAGAATTAATCAGTAAACACATTTTGGCAACAGAAGAGCTGTTCCTGCCATCCAAACATGCTTTGAACACAGGATGCAGTTCAAATAGTCAAGTAATCACTTCTGTGACCTATTTTGTACCTTTCTGACAACTTGAGCACTTTTGAGGAAGGTATGAAATCTGTAGATAATACCTTTGTCCGTGAGCCAAATGCATTTTGTCAGTGGAGAACAAATAATATTTTTTTTTTTTTACAGTAACCGTAACGAAACCCCAGGCTGGGTGGGGCGCCTTAGTGACTGCCTGTGTCGCCCTGTAATACATTTCTTGGGGCCGTTTTTTGCAATAAATCCCTGCAAATGTACTTTTGTCTGCCTGTTATATGTTTTATATTGTGGACAAGTGTTTTTGAATATTTCATTGATTCATAGCACTTGCACCCTGATTATGAATAAAATCATTCTGCTTTTACAAATAAATGCAAAGCATTAAAGGCCTCCTGAAATCAAAATTTACATTTTTTAGCTTTTAGTATGAACATGTTAGCCTTAAGGTTATGCATAAGCTGGTGTGTTCCAAAACAAGCTCACTCCTCTTCTCTTATCTCTGAACGAGAATTTCAAAATTTGTTCAATCGTACCCCAACTAGACCAGCTTTCTATATTTTGCCTAGGGTTCCTAAAAATCTATCTAATCCACCAGGTCGCCCAATTGTTGCAGGTAATAATAGTCTTACTGAACCTCTCTCTAATTTCGTAGACTTCATTCTCAGACCTTTGGTTACTTTGCTCCCAAGCTATCTCAAGGACACATCTGACTTCCTTAAATGTCTGTCTCAGATTGGTCATCTAGGTCAGGGTGTTTTGCTTGCTACTATGGATGTAACCTCTTTATATACAAACATTCCCCATACTGATGGTTTGACTGCCTTGAAGTATTTTCTTGATCTTCGGACTAATGATGATGGTTTACCTACTAAATTCATTGTAGATATGTCTGAATTAGTGCTCACTAAAAACTATTTCTTGTTTGAACATCAATATTACCTTTAGATCAGTGGCACAGCTATGGGTGCCACTATGGCCCCTGACTATGCCAATCTATATCTTGGTTTTTTGGAAGAACAGTATGTGTTCAATAACAATCCTTTTTTGGAGAGGATAATATTGTTCAAGAGATACATTGATTTTTCATGGCTCATTATCTGAATTTGAACTGTTTGTCTTATACATGAATTGCTTAAGATCTTCTATTAAGTACACCTATACAGCGAGTGCCACTAGTGTGAACTTTTTAGACACCTGTATTTCTGTTATTGATGGACATATTGTTTCTTCTTTATATAGGAAAGACACAGAGAAAAATAGCTTACTTCATGCCACAAGTGCTCACCCAACATCCCTGAAACGTGGTCTGCCTTTCAGTCAGTTCACCAGATTGCATCGTATCTGCTCTGACAAAAATGACTTTGAGGTAAAAGCAAGACTTCTATACAGAGATTTTAACTCTAGGGGATATCCCAACAGTTGGCTTGATACAGCACTAAACAAAGTACGTGCCTCTGGTAGACATTCGTCTAATTTGGTCTCCAAACAAAATGAGAACCGTTGTATTCTAAAATTGACCCATAGTCCTTTGAGCAGAGAAATTAGAAACATTGTTAATTCTCATTGGCATATAATTAAAAGTGATTATCAACTGAATGGACTTTTTCAAAATTTGCCTCTTTGTGTCTTTTCTAGAAGCTCAAACCTTAGAGATAGGCTGGTCCATGCTGATATTGCCACGCCTCCTTCTGGTACTCTTTCCAATGCCCAGGGTAATTTTCCATGCAAAAGTTGCACTTCCTGTTCACATTACCTTAAACTCCAATCTTTCATACATCCGCACACACGTAAGATATATAAAATCAAGCAATTGATTACATGTACATCTACCCACGTGGTGTACATTTTGATCTGCCCTTGCCCATTGTTGTATGTAGGCAAAACTATCAGGGCTTTACGAACGAGAATTTTGGAACATTTGAGTGCAATCAGGAGATGTGATGCAACTTCGTCTGTTTCTCAACATTTTCAACTAGCTAAGCATGCAATTTCTGACCTGAAATTTCTGGGCATTGAAAGAGTTTTGCCTAAAAGGAGAGGTGGTGATGTAGATAAAAAACTGCTACAGAGAGAATCTTTTTGGATTTTTTAACTCAACAGCCTTTTCCCGAAAGGGATGAATGAAGAGATAAACTATTCATGTTTTCTGTAAATGCTTTTATTCTTTTTTAGTGATAAATATTGTTAACTTTTCTATTAAAAGAATTGTGTTTCTATTTGTTCTCTGGGTCTGGGCTGAAGCCCCTCCCTGTGCACCTCTTACTTGTTTCCTGATTACCTATTGGGTATTAATTGACTGCATGTCTGGTGTTGATTCATTATGAGCATTGAGAATAGCTGGATGGCTGAAGCGTCTGCTCTTGCTCTATTAAAATAAATTGATTCTTTTTGTTAAAGACTTTGTCTAGTTTTTCAGAGTGCGAACCATTTACAGTCTCTTATACATTTTATTGGTTTTCACGCACCTGGACTTACAACTAGCCTTCATCTGAGCGCAACAATATTTCCTTGTCTTCTGTGTTCCAAAACAATGACAAAATTTGCATTTAGAAAGATAAAAGCATTCAAAACGTACAGTCTCTCACTTCCGCTAAATGGATCATGGATTTTTATGACATCATCACAGACTTCAGCTTCTCATCACATCTTCTGTCCAATCAAATGCTCTCTAGAATCTAAGGCATCAAAAAAGCCTGGCCAAAGCGGAAGGGAGCATTGACACGTCATGGAGCAATATGGGTTGAAGATGCGAGTTCTGTTGCTCTAACGCTCAAGTTTTATTTTGTTTCCCAACTGTGCGCTGGTTACAAATGAAATGGCTAGAATTTATTCCCACCTCTACTATTGAATCCAACATACCATCAGCGCAAGTACCACTTACAGTCTGTGAGGGAACCTAAACGCTATTGGCTATTTGAAAAAGGGGAGGAGCCATTCAATATGTCCCGCCTTAGCTTCCTGTTTCAGTGGAAATTACTTCAACGCATCAAACAAAGCTGCGCGTTTCAAGGCACTTGAGAGGGCCTGATGCATAAGGGAAGCGATTGAAATCAATGGTGGTGTAATAGCGCATAACCCTTCTTCAGATTGGAAGTGAGAATGTCAACTTCTGTGTTGGACAATCGGATCTATCGTAATATTGTGCTTTCATATGAATCTGCAGTGCTGAGTATCATGCAGCGCCCTTTATGTTTACAATAGCATGGCTTCTTGTTATTGCTTAATTCAAAGTGTGATTTGTGTTGTGTTGTTGTAGTGACTGGAAAAAAAAAATCTCTCGGACTCACCGATAGAACGGCATGGGCAAAGCCATCAGAAAAGCCATCGTCCAGATGCCCAACATGACAGACAGGAGCCTTTTCTTGGTCCTCAATCTCTGAGACAGAAACGGCTTTGTGACGGCCAGCCAGCGGTCCATGCTCATCAGACAGATCAGGTAGATTGAGGCGTACATGTTGACGCAGCACAGGTAATGGATGGTCTTACAGACGGTGCCGCCAAACTCCCAGCCTCTCCCTCCCGCCAGGTACCTGATGAACAGCGGTGCGGTCAGGAGCACCAGCGCATCAGCCACGGCCAGGTTCAGAATCAGCAGACAGGTGACGGAGCGGACACGGACCCGACACAGGACCGACCACACCACGAACAGGTTGCCGGGAAAACCAAACACGAAGGCGATGACCAGGATTGCAATCCCGATCTGATGGGAGACGGATAGTGCGGAAGACGAGGCGGGCACAGCGACAGATGGAGGTGTTCCCGATACGACTGGGGTCTCCGTAGAAACAAAAGTGGCCATTTGATTCAAAGTTGATTGTTGCTTCTTGTGTTTGCTGTGTAAAGAAAGTAAACGGAGAGAAGGAACATCAAAATAAAGCCAAGATCAATGATAAATGATCAATGATAAAATGATAAACAAATGTACATATGGAAAATACACTGGGAAAAATATTTATAGCTTATAAATACAGTTAGTTCCAATGTGTTTAAACTGGATCTGGACTAAAGAGGTCAAATAAGTGTATGCCACTATTAACATACTGAAAAATTATGCTAATTATTTGATTGCCATTGGTTCCATCCATCCATCCCAGATTGCAACATTGTGTTGGCCAGGCTTGTTAAGGCTGAGATTGCTATATTTAATATACACAGATTTTGTGGCTCAGATAAGGCCCAGTTCTGGTTTATTTCTTTGCTCTTGGTTGACATGTGGCATTGCTATGGGTTGCTTGTGGTCCACATCTGGCAAACAGGAGTGAGCCAACCAAGGGCCGTCATTCCACGATGCATGTGGGCCAGATGTGGGCCGACACAATGTTGCTGTCTGGGATCCATGCATCCATCCATCCATCTATCTTTATAAATAGTCTTTTGCTGTTTTTGCAGTAGTAGTGATGATATTGCCCAACACAAAGAGCAGTTCCTTTTTCCGTTTGCAGCAAAACACTTTTAACCGTATTGGCAGTTGGGGCGTATTCTTGCTTCGGGTACAGCACAACAACACAATGCAGGGGTTTGGAGATTTGTTTCAAATGTTAACATTTTCTAACTTCACACAGCATCTTAAAGCAATACTCTGGGAAGGACTGGGACTAAAAAGTGGCCTTGGCCTTTCTGGCACTCAGCAGCCCATAGTCCCCGGTCCGCAATATAAAACACGACACACCAGCTCATTTTTTTTTGCTGAGAAAGTTTTAACACTAAAAATATAAATGATAAAGAAATAAAAATGATATTAAAACATTTTTTTTTGTGCTTATCATTAACATTAATAAATGACTGGCATACGTTATAATTTCCCTAGCCTTTCCTGGTATCCACGGCAAATAGAATTTTGAATAATCTTCACAGCTCTTTTCAATACAAGGACAGTCATAATATTTCATTTTATTTGACACTGTCCTAACAACAGCACACACTTTAGTGAAAGCCACAAGTTTTGCCATGTTCTTGTTCAAGGATGGTAATTTCCCACTTTTTTTATGAATCATTTTCTTACACAAGTGAAGTTACGGAAAGTCTATTGGGAAACCATTCCCAACTATTGGGAAATAATAGGATTAATATGAATGTTTTATATTCACAAACATTCACTCTTTCTCTTATGCCCGCTAATCTGCTGCTATACGGTATGTTTATTTGTTTATTCGCTCGTTACTCACAATTAGGAATTACATTGTGTCACGGATGACAAAATAATAACGACATTGAAATTGGAGAAACTCCCGGAGCTCCAGATGGCCAGTCCTCCCCTCGCGACACTCGTGGCTCCAGAGGCTGAAGCAACACTGAAATATGTGCTGTCTTTTAGCACTTTTTTTTACCCAGCACACCACAAACTGTTGCACTGGAATCATTGCTCAATTAAAATGTGCTTATGTTGCAGTTCTTGCTCCTTTTTTTATCTTTATGGTGACCTATTTATTTTTTTGTGACTAGGATTTTGGATAAAATTGGTGTTATAAGTAATTTGTGTTTTAATCTTTGATATTCTACTAGTTGCCTATTCTGTGAAACGTTTCCTGCTAAAAGGATGTGTTAACCATGCTTTAGACACATTTATTGTCTTGCGACTGATAAGATGCTCTGCTCGTGTAGCAATGCTAAATGTTGTAATATTCTTAAAGAAGAACGTTTCAAACATATGTATTAGAAATGTGACTATTATAGGCTAGATATATATAATAATAATAATAATAATTAAAAAAAAACAGTCACCAAGTCCAATTTACTCTCAAGAAAACAATACCAACATACTTTCTTCTGTACCTGACACATTGCAGAACCCCATTTATAGTATATGAATGTGTGTATATATATATATATATATATATATATATATATATATATATATATATATATATATATAGACATTAAAAAGCCTTACCTCAATGAGAGAGAGCGTATAATCACATGGACTGTCTTGTAGCTCTTGTAGTATGAATGCCGCTAGCTGAGGACATTAGCGTGGCAGTAATAGTTTTAGAATCAGTTCTAACCTGTGTCTCAGAGTTTCCTTATCATTAACATCTTTTAAATAGTGGGGTTTTTTTTTTTTAACGTCATGGCTTCCTCTTCACATGCACGACTTGAGAAACGACCAATTGCCTCAGACAGGAAAGAGAAAAGAACACTTAACACTTACAAAATGTCATTGCAGTTTCATTTATTATTTTGGTATCTTTTCTTTCGGTTGTATTTTGTCTTCCCAGTGTCCTTTTTTTCTTTTTTTTTTCTTCTTTTTTGCTCTATCCCTTCTCTCTGTTTTGAATTGATTTAGACGAGGAGTCCTGTGATCACTGATAATTGCAGAGTGTGCTTTGATTTCCAAACGACTCGCTGTGTTTTCATAACAGCGGAGAGTGAACATTTCTGTCCTAATCAGGGTGGGACATTTCGCACGCAACGTTAGAACGGAAGTGCTGGAGATTTCTGTCCAGTCGATTCACTTTGAGGGATCTACCAGTCCTGAAGTGTTTTCTTTGGATCTGCAGTTCACTGGATTTTGGCTTTATGTAATCTGAATGAAACCGACCAGGCTTTTTGTTTGCAGTGCAGTTGTACATTGAAAAAAAAAAAAAAAACAGGTTCCCTTTAAGATCTAGGGCAGTATTCACATAAAATCTTAAGGCTAAAAGTAGCTCCTCACTTGCCGATTTAGGAGAAACTCTTAAAAATAATGGCGCCCATAATTCGACATAAAAGAAGATTGTGGGTCCTATCATACAAGTTGGGAAGTGTGGAGATAGTTCACCCAAAATTGAAAATTTTGTCATTAATTATATAACTTTTTGATTAAATCTAAGAGATTTCTGTCCATTGACAATCTACACAACTACCACTTTCAAGCCCTAGAAATTTTGTCAAGACATCATTAAAGTAATCGTTGTGGTTTTCTCATGGACACGCGTTGGAGAATAGTATTTTGTAAATAAAGGTATTTATGGGGTGGTGTGGTGCAATGGATAAGACACATGCCTTTGGTGTGAGAGACCCGGGTTCGAATCCACTGTGAGACACCAATGTGTCCCTGAGCAAGACACTTAACCCCTAGTTGCTCCAGAGGCGTGCGACCTCTGACATATATAGCAATTGTAAGTCGCTTTGGATAAAAGTGTCAGCTAAATAAATGAATAAAAATGTTTTGTTTGCGCAAAGAAAGCACTTGCGTCACTTCAAAATATTGAGGTTAAACCACTGGAGTCACATGGATTACTTTAATGATGTTTTCACCACTTTTCTGGGGCTTGAATGTTGTTTTTGCGTAGCTGACTATGGGGTCACCGTGATTTTGCCAAGTAAGACATGTTCCGGGATCAACATATTTTGTTGATCCTGGAATAACATTCCTGTCCCAAAATTTAGTCCTTATCTTATACCTACCCCAAACCTAACCCTACCCATAACTTTTCCCTAAAATCAGAGGGAATGATAGGTGAATAACACTGATGTTGAAGCACCTCACCCTGGTTCTAAGCCTAAACTTGACATAAACTGTAAACTTGTCCCTCACATCTGATTGGTTGATTCGAAAGTTGTTCCAGGATCAACAAAGATGTTGATCCAGGAACATGTGGTACTTGGTGAAATCACGTTCACCCTGACTATGGAGGGATATAAATCTCAAAGATTTCTATTGTCTGCCTGCTCGACCAAATGGTTGAGCACATTTTGAGTCTCTATATTTTATTGAGAGGAGTAGGCCTACCTAACTCAAGCTGACTGAGCCATCTCTACCATCTGGTTGAGGTATGTTATGCCAAAAAAATCCACTAGATGTCACAGTGTCAATCAACAGCACTTGTCACAACACTTCCTCAAACATGGATTTCAGAAACAAAAAAATCACTCCTGCCATGTGAACTGTTTTTGGTGAAATTTTGCAAGGTAAGCATATTTTTTATATATATTTCACTGTAAGAGCCCTAACTTTACAAAATTATGTTACTTGGTGCCATGAAAAAACTTTAGTATGTGTTTAATAATTTTTCAAAAACATGTTCAACCAAACGGTTGATTTGTCACATAATGGTTAAAGGTGCTCTAAGCGATACCGGGAGACGTAACTTATTGTTGACATTAGAATTGTTGTTAATTGTTGCTAGCTAGACCCTCCCTCCTCCTCATCCCGTCTCCTCCCTCCTCTCAGGACAATTTCATCTCACGGAATGATGATAATATCAGAAGCTCTCAGAAACGGTGTTCATTTCGAGTCGGACAATAATGCCTACAGAGTCAGAGTGCTGTATAGAGATGAAACAGGTATAGTTTAGTAGCTTAATTACGGTTATTATAACGTATTTGTCATCTGCTTGTATGTATCCATTATTTATTAATAGCCTACAAGTCTGCTGTCTGAATGATGATCAAACATGTACTGATGAGTTTAATAAAGTTTATTGTACATCACACAAAAGATGAAGTGTCAGTTTTACTTCAGAAAATCACTGTAAGACCTGAGTAAACACAGTAGGCTAAGTTATAAGAAGTGCACAAGTACATAAATGAATTCCAGTAGAGTTGAGGGAGCATTCCTGTGGGCGGAGGTTAGTCAAAGAACTGTTCTACAGACGTCATTAAAGAAGGAAGTAGAGGGATATAGTCCAAACGAGCCGTTCGATGTAGTCGACTTCTGTTAAATAAAATATCTCGCTTGGCATTGAACTTTGAGCTTTATAATTTTACAGATATTATTTATGCTCTAACAGCAACATTACACACTAACTAAAGTTTGAAACATGGGATCACGAAGAACGGGACCTTTAAAATGCACTATTAAAACTTGGTTCTAATTCAAGAATGCTTTGGAATACAGACCTAAGTTTGGTCTTGTTTTAAAGAAAACACTCAGCAGATTATTGCTGAAGTGAAAGCACTTCAAAAAATAAAAATATGAAAAAGTAAAAAAAAGTAAATAAATGAAAAAGTTTAAATTTACAGTAAATCAAATATACTGTACTTATTATTTTTTTCTTTTATATAAAATATTTTACAAAATAAACTTGTACTATAAAATTACTATAACATCAAAGCCATATATCTAACCAAGTTGTGTTCCAAATTTGAAGTTGATATCACAAAAATTGAAGTTCCCATGAGATTTTGTTTAGGCGTATTACCAAAAATAGCCACCGGGTGACATACATTCCATTGAATTTAACTGTATGCATTCTGCCATAACAAATTAATACATTTCTGTCCAAATATCACTTCTGTCACAAAATATGGAACATTGAGTCTCAGACCTTTCTGACAAAATGTGTTTTGTCAAGATTAGAAAAGGTTTTGATCATAAATTATGATGGACTAAGAACAAGAAAAATCCTGTAGCTCTACCACACTTGACGGCGTGTTTCTTGAAACATAAAAGCCTAAAATGCCATTGTATTACTATTTTTTGCTATTTCCTTTTTTTTTGTTTTGTTTTTTTGACTGCAGAAAAAATGTAATGTCTTTGGTTTTGTTACTTTTAGTTATTTGTGTTATTTATTTTTGTTTATTGTTAAAAAACAAGAAAACATAATATAATTTCCTGTGTTAAAATGAAAACCTGAAATATGTAATGGCATACTTCAATAAATAAAAAAAATTCAATATACAAAAATATTTTATTTTGATTATATTTTTAAATAAATTAGTATTATAGTTAATATTTTCATAGTTCATATGAAAATGTGCATAAAATTTATTTTACCTTTAAGTGCCATCTCGACCATTTGGTAGAGGCCGATATTTTTTAAATTATGGGATGTGTTGAAAAAAAAATGCCTTTTTCTTTGTGGGGCAGTTAAAGGGTTAAACAGATCTTCATTTGTGTTCAGAAGATGAACGAAATTCTTATAGGTTTGGAACGACATGAGGGTGAGTAAATGATGGCAGAATTTGCATTTGTGGGTGAACTAACCCTTTAAAACAATTTTAAATTAACAAAAACGATGGATGACATTCTGCAGAAAACTGCAGAAAATTATTAATCCTCATTTTCAGAATACATTTCCGAACATTGGACATAATAATCAGACAGTTGATTTGTCAATGAGATTTACAGTTCGCACACACACTAAAGGCTACATGATAGTAAATCAACACGACTGATATTCACACCAACAACCAATACCCAACTAACAGGGAACATTCTCATAACTTTGACTAACGTTCTGGTAACGTTAATAGATTGTCAAACGTTATCTGGGGTTCATTTATAAAATGTTGCGTAAAAACCATTTGATCTTGCAATAATTTCTCAAATGTGTGTACGTGTGTTTCAGAGAAACTTCTCTTTCAGAAGTGAAATTTACGCAAATGATCTTAAAATTGTGCGCCGCTGAATGGTGTCCGATCTCCGCTTTGTAAATGGCGCCTAGTTAATGTCAATAAATTATAAAAGAGCACCAGTCAACATCCAAATCCTTTACCAAATCCTTCACCACATATTTATAGATTTTTATCAATTTCTTTATCAATGCAGATTTTTTTTTTCTTTTTTTTTTTTGTAAACATAAATTGCTGAAAGAGAAATAAACTGGCAAAAGTCAAGGGTCAAGAACCCAACTAAAGCCAACTGATCATCATAATGGTGACATCAAACAGAACATTTAAACATCTAAACCTCTGTTATTCTAAAAAATAACGTCTATGTAACTAAATAGGTATATATTCTATAACTTTCTATGAGAGAAATAAAGTTGGAAGCTGGTAATGCTGTTAGTGGAGTTGTTTAATCATCCTCTGCTGAGATCTTCACAGATTTAATGTCTTCTATTATATTCAGTTGATTTCATCTAAGTCTGTGACTGAAGCCAGTTGTAGTTTATGTTCTTGTTGTTTCTCTTTCCTTCAGTGATTCTGCTTGTTAACAGCAGGTGTTCAAAATTTACAGGAATGTCCTACTAACTTTTAAATGGCGTTTATTAATATTAAAGAAACTGGGCATTTTTATGTTCTTGGAATGTTACAAATCAATGTTCCTAGAATGTTAACTTCTCAGTTTTGAGCACATTGTTTTCGTGTAAATGAACCCTAAGTATTGAATAATTGGATCTTGCATGTCTACCAAGCTATTAGGGAACCTTCTCAAAACTTGTGGATTCTTTACCATAGCACAGTCTCTGAGATCCTGAAACCTTGTACTTCTGGAGACTTCAGTTCTGGAAAATGGTGGCACTGGAGACTAAAGGGTTTCTGATGGTTTCACACTTACTTCTTCACCTTAATTCATATTTTTTTAGCAGTTAACATGTCTTTTCTTCTTGGCCTGTATGACCCTGCTGAACCAAAGAGTGTTTTTCACCAAACATCAAAACCTCTGTTAATTCTCAATGAGAAAAGATAATTATTCTGTAGATGTCTAACATAAAGTCAGTCTGGTTAGTAATAAGTGAAGCTGGTAATGCTGTTAGTGGAGTTGTTTAATCCTCCTCTGCACAGATCTTCACAGATTTAATGTCATCTTTTATCTTCAGTTGATTTCCTCTGAGGCTGTGGTGGGCTGTGGTTGAAGTCAGTTGTAGTTCTTGTGTTTCTCTTGTTCATCTTTCCTTCAGTGATTCTGCTTGTTAACATCAGATGTTTGAATGTTTGAAATAATGTTTCAGGAACATCATACAAACTGGAAATTTGAACATTTCCATAACTAAAACTAAATGTTTGGAAAACGTTCTTAGAACAAATATTTGTTAGCTGAACCACAATCGAAGTGCTCCACTTTATCATTTCATCTCTCAACTAAGCTCACAAAACACACATACACACACACATGCAGACATGCATCAGTGTAAAACATCACATTTAATATGAATGATGCCATTAGTGTAAACATTTGTACAGTGATCCAGACATAATTAAAAAACATAAATCCTCAAACTTTGATTTACCTCATTAATTGTTACCATGACAACAAAAGTCTCAATTAAACCCTAATTTCCTGATTACCCCCTCTTTTATGGTCGTCAGGGTTCAGTTGGGCCTGAGAAACAGGGAACATTGATTGTCATGGAATTCTCTTTATATGTTCTGCTGATTCTCAGTTGTGAAGTATTTCTTTGTACTCTGAGTGCAATGCTTGTCAAATTATTATTAAAAAAATTATAATAATTAAACATTAACCAATCATACAGTACTGGAAATGTTATGGAAAAGTCATGAAAATTCAATTTGAAAAGAAAATAGGAACTCGATGCCCATGCTGGTTATTAGACCTAATGACAGAGAGTTCCCTCTCAAATCTCAGTACTCGACCAAATTTGTCTCATTGGTCAGTCTTGAATCTTTATTTACAACTAGTGATGGGAGGTTCGGATCATTTTACTGACTCGGATCTTTAAGTTTCGTTAAGCAAATTTAACGAACCTTTTTCAACTTTCTGTCATTTCAACAGAATTTAATTGAAATGTTACATGCCAAATTCCCCAACACATCTACTTATTCTAAATGTGATCAGCATTTGCATAAGAAAAAAACTGATAAACATTTGCATAAGAAAACACAATTTACACACTGACAACACTATTTACAACCATGCAAATCGTTTTGAGCAAGAGGGCTGTTTCTGTAGCAGTTCATCTGTCTCTCAGTTGTGTGACGCCCTCTACTGGGCAAAGACATGAAGCAGATCTTTGAAAATGCTGGAATAAATACAGCTTCCAGTACTCTGTGGACGTTCATGTGTCTGAACCTGTTCCTTGTGTAAAGGGTAAAGGCCCTGCGGCTGCCTCAGTCTTCGGTCAGGTGATGGTTTGAGAGTTAGGCACTGGGCTCCTTGTTCTCTTGTGGCTTTTTGGTACACAATTGGTACACAGTTTTTATTATATAAAATAAGCTTGGATTCACGTTCATCTGTTACAAAAACACAAGCTGTCTTGATTAACCCACCATGAAACACTGGAAAGCGCAACTCTCAGAATTGAATTTCACAGCCATTCGCTCACTTTCCTTTTTTCTGCGGCACAACTTTAACAATGCAGCTCGTGTGAGGGGTGGTGATGGAATCTGAGTCTTTGTCTTTGAGACTTCCGCCTTCATCGGTGTCCTTCTCTCGGCTGTTGTGATTGCTCTGGCGGATCTTTGTCGAATAAAGCGCCGTTGCCTCGAACAGCCGCGCCATGAAAGCCAGGCCTTCCCGTCGGATGAACGACTTTCCGGCGAAGGTGTAGAGGACAGGGTTTATGCAGCTGCTGACGAAGGCCACGGTGGAGGTGAGCACTCGCAGCGACGTCGAGATCTTTTTTAGACTGTCGGAGGAAGAACAGAAATGAGTTTGTAAATTAGCCGGTGTTACAGAGGTCCCAGCGCAAGCGTTTTTTACTCACCTAACTTTTGTAGAACCTTCTGGATGTAAAGCAGCTGCCACCTGTGTGAGGAAAACATTTTTAGAGCGTTTTCACATTTGAAACACTTCTGATTAAGCGCTTGACGTCTATCACACACCTGCATCATGTTTACGATGTGGTACGGCAGCCAGAAGAGCCCGAAGGTGACGATGATCACCAGGATGAGTTTCTCACTGCGGATGCGTCTGCGAAAACGCGTCTTGCGGATTCTTCGCAAGATACACACGTAACTGCCTATGATCACACTGTACGGCAACAAGAAGCCCAGCACCGTTTCCATACCGTACTGCATCACCACCTACAGATGGACAACAACGGTCATGAGATATCATTTTAACTTTCTATCCATCAAGGAATCATGAAAATAAGTGTCATGGTTTACACAAAAATATGGAGCAGCAAAACAGCAGCAAAATCAAATCAGCATATTAGAATGATTTCTGAAGATCATGTGACATTGAAGACTGGAGTTATGATGCTGAAAATTTAGCTTTGATCACAGGAATAAATAACATTTTACAATATATTTACCTAGAAAATGGTTATTTTAAATTGTAATAATGCTCGACAGTATAACGGTTTTTACTGTATTTTTGATCAAATAAATGCAGCCTTGGTGAGACAAAAAAATAAAAATAAAAATAAAACATTTACCCATCCCAAACTTTTGAACGGTAATGTATAGAAAAACAGGCACATTCCAGCACTTGTAGCATTACAACCAAGATAAAATGGTTTTAAATGGAATTTTATTATTTGACTTACAGGAAATTACTAACACAAATATTGTAGTTTAAAAAGAACATTGTCTGGAACATTTTTAGAGAAGCGTCATCCTGGGTTTGTTTATAGAAAAATATTTGCCGGAAGGTTTGTTGGACACACTACAAAATAGATCTTTGCCAAATGTTTTTGGCATAAAACACTTTGTGGCAGAAACATATGGAGAAGCTCTTCACTGACGTGAAGGTACAAACGGCCAGATCAGCATGAGAATGATATAAAAGTAGAAGGGCCCAGTTAAAGCCCAACCAGACTGCAGTCGCAGTCCCTTCCAACCTGATAGAGCCAGAGCAGGTTTTCCAAGGAAAATTTCCAGGCGTTACAGCGTGAACGTGCAAAACTGATAACATTCCCAGAACCCTGAGCTGCAGCCAAAGATGCTTCGACAAGAACTGATGCGTACTTGCAACCAGCAGATATTGCTTGAGGCTTAATTAACTTTTAGGTTACACCAAAACAATATTTTGCACATTCAAACATGTTATCAAACTCCAACTCGTAATTCCAGGTTGTAAAGCTAGAAAATGTGTAAAAAGTTCAGTGAGGTGAAAAATACGTATTATTAATACTTTATTATTGTTGATGTAGTGAATGTTTATGTATTGTGAATAAAACACAAGAAGTTTATTTTCACATGAGGATAAATTATATTTTAAGATGACTTTTCATTATCCAGTCATCTCATATACACTACTGTTCAAAAGTTTGGGTTGGTTATACGTTAAATATTTTTAAATGTATTTTATTCTCACCAAGGCTGCATTAATCTGATCACATAAAATAACTGTGTTCTATTGGAATATATTGTAAGATCCTGTGATCAAAGCTGAATTCTCAGCATCATTTCTCCAGTCTTCAGTGTCACATGATCCTTCAGAAATCACTCTAATATGATTTGATGCTCAAGAAACATTTATGATTATTATCAATGTTGGAAACAATTGTGCTGCTTCATAGTTTTGTAGAAACCGCATTTTATTTTTCAGGATTCTTTGTTGAATAGAAAGTTCTGACTCTTAAGGAATATGTGTGTAATGCTTCGGTTTGAAATATTAGAGCAGCACAGACTCACATATTGTGGTTGGGTGTGATTGCAGTCACACAAAAAAGACGTGGTGTTATTTCCTGAAGAACTGTTTGTGACCACTTTTTCTGTGGTCCTGAAAACCAAAACGGGCACTGAGAGTCCCAGAGCGAGAGCCCAGAGTCCCACCAGGACCCGTGTGAGCGCCCGGGGGTCCGTCACCGCAGCCACGCGTTTCGGCCACACTATCGCCACCAGCCTGTGCAGACTCATCAGCGTGATCAGAAATATGGAAGCGTACATGTTGGTGCAGCAGAGGTAGAACAGCACTTTGCACAGCGCCAGACTGAAGATCCAACTGCGCTGAACCAAATAAACCACGAAGAAGGGCGTCAGCAGCATGAGGAACCCGTCGGCGAAGGCCAGGTTTAGGATCAGGAGGGTGGTGACGGAGCGCCGGCGAGTTCGGGCCAGGACACTCCAGACGATGAAGATGTTCCCGGGAACGCCGAGGAGAAACACGAGGCTGAGGATGGCCGCACCGGCGATCACCCCGACTCCGCTCAAGTTTGAGGAGGAATTCAGTGAGGAATTCATCTCGGCAATCTGAAGAGGAAAAGATTAGCATTTCGTCAATGAAGTGTGAGAGTGGGAAGTTTAAAACAATTTTGAACTCGTCCTAGACGGTTTGTCTGATTTTCACCAAAATTGTCTCGCATCATCTTCAGACCATGCTGGCATAAAAGTTACTGTTTGATAACCCCAACCGTTCTTGATTAACGGATTGGACAAAGAGCACACCAAATTGGATACGAGGCTGTATCTCTGCACCGCTTTAGCGAAACGAGACTTGTTTTGCTATAGGTCATAACGTGAGGCTACATGTAGCGTTTCAGCAAAGCGCCACCTACTGGTGAGGTGATATGAAAAAACGCAATTTTTGCTCACAACTTCTGAACTGATCTTTTGATTCAGTGCAGCATAACGATTCAACTGATCCCTATTTTTCCACATCAGCCATTCTGAATTTTATCATTAAATGCTGAATTTTATGGCCGCATTAGCATATTGTTACGAACTAGGTATGTGTCATCGGGACCATGCCCTGAAGGTGCTCAAAAAGTTTCAGAACAGCACCACCTTCTAGTCAAAATGTATTAAAAAAAAAAAAAAAAAAAACTGCTAATAGCTTTTGATTATTTTTCCTTTTTTAATGAAACCGGTCTTTATAGATTCCTCGAATCATACCGAGGACAATGATACCAATTATTAGCCTGGTCCTACCAGACTCTCGTACATTTCATTTGTACAGAGAGTCTGGCCACTCTCCATTGACAAGCGTTAACTTCCTTGAAGGCGGGTACTCTGTTGAAGTCTAAAACTATTGGATCTGCCATAACCAATCGCTAACGTTTGGTCGTGGCGTAACCCTACAACTAAAACTAGCGCACCTCAACGTCATCGTTCTCAGCCACTCCCTCTGTTCGCTTATTGGACCGCCAAAAATTTGACTCGAGAAAACTCAAGTATATACCGTAAACCCATACGGAGTACTGAAGGAAAATGAAAATTGAGCGGAAGTACGTAGGAGGGCGGAGCCAGGCTAACCAATAATTCCATATTGCATATGAACTTGCTGTCCGCCATTTTGAATCTCTTTGAAAACTTTTCTATATCCTTCTATACCGATTTTCTGTTACGTACACCAGGTGACTTGTAAAAAAAAACTGTTTCCATTGCAGCTTTGCGAAATATTCCTTTTTTCGAATTGGCTGAAAAACCACCTCATGTAAGCATAACATTTTTTTATTTATTTTTTCGATGTATGGGACTTTTTGTCTAAATTGATGTGTTTCCATTGGGCGTATTTTGAATTCACAATTTCAATTTGCGCAGTTTGAAGGGTGATGTAAACGCAGCTATTGTCTCCACACACTGACCACACTGACAAAGTTTCAAAATTGCACAATCAACTGGAAATGACACAAAATCTTTGATACACTAATTTCAATAGCACACATTTTTTCCCTCATCACAGTTATTTGATGGAACATCATTTTACTGATCAACTGATATCCTAAAATTAACTTCTAACATGTTTAATTTAATTTGATAATGACTTCCGCTCAATCTATGTTTTTGTAAGTCAGTAGATAAAAGTGTAGCTGAGCAATGACACTTTTCAGCATTATTGATTCTGTTTTCCCATTAATTTCTTCCACAGGGGTTTAAAAAAAAAAAAAAAAAAACCCTTCAATAAATGAGATCTAATCCATTAACCAGACCAACCAGTTCTGAGATGAATCATGACATTACAAAAGTTGAAAATATGAGAACATCAGTAAAACAGACAAAGGTAGGCCTACTGTATGTGTTTTCTGCAGGAATGAAGGATTAATAGTGAAGAATTTCACATGATATGATATTACTGATTACAAAACTGTACACTATGAAAGTTTCCATCATTGTTTTTTAATTTTTAAAAAACATTTTAAATTTGCATTTTAAATTTCCTGCACAATATACAAAAATATAGAGGTGAGAGTTTAGTGAGACTGACTTTGGTTATTAAAGTAAATCTTTACAAAATGAAAGTTGAAAAATAGATTCAAGAGAAGCATATAACAACATTTATTAATAACCTCCTAGGTCATGGTTGGTCTGTCTTGAAAGGTTCATACAGAATAATTAAAAATCAATGTCGGTAGGCCTATGTAGGAAATAAATGTTTTTTTTTATTATTTTTTATTTAGTAACTCTTTATTTGGTAACTTGATTTCGATAGTCCACTTTCTACTACATTCGACTAACTAGAAGTAACTTTGCAGCGACATGTCAACTATCTGTCATCAGAGGATTAGTAGACTGTCTGCTTTATATCTGCAAAAACTTTATTTTGTTGGTCCCCCAACACTGACTAGTAACTTGGCAACTACAAGTCAGCTTATTCTCCTAACCCGAACCCTAACACCTAACCATAACCTAACAGTCTACTGACAGTCTACTAATACTCTAATGAGAATTAGTTGACATGTAGTTGAAAAGTTACTTATAGTTAGTAGAATGTCTAAAGTGGACTATCAAAATAAAGTGTAACCTTTTATTGTATTTCTGTCAAGTCCATTAAGTCAAGAACACACGACAATAAAAATGATTTAGGACATTTTTATTGAATAAATTGCAAATCAAGTTGATAAATTCTGACTTAATTTTTTGGCGGTATGGCTCTGTTCAGGGAGTCCTCTGACCTTTCATGAGCACCATGAAATAGCAGAGAGTCAGAGGACAGCAGCAGCTTAGGGAACGCTCACACAGTTTAGGACTGGGAGAGCTGAACTATTCCCCCTATGAACAGAGCAGCAACGATGACAGAAAAGCAAATGCCACGTTATACACGACAAGGAGGAGCTGGGGAGGTGGCGGGCAGCAAAGAAGCTAGCATCAGCAGTTAGGAGCGAACTGAATCTGTTTGAAGAGGGCACCCTGTTTTTATCGTAGCCATTACAGCGAGGGGAGTTGAACAGCTGATGTGCTGATGCATCTCAGCTGAGCAGAATCAGCTGACAAGACCGTGTAGTTGGCTAATAGCGTTGGCAGCGTCTTGACTACCTGGCCTGCCAGAACTGACGCTTACGCTTAATTTCCGGTACGGATGACTCGTTGGTAAAGCCGTTCCAGGTTCTATCCCGTCCTAATATAACATTTAATTTTTATTAACCAATATTGCAGATGGACATCGAGAGCAAACACATTTGTTTGCATTTTGGAGATGCTTTAGAGACGCTCATAAAGAGGGTGTGAGCCACCGTAAATGACGTCTGTGGTCTTTAGATAACAGTGGCGGCCGGCAAAAAAGCAGACGGAAAAAAATCATTTCCACAGAGCCACTTTACTGTACATTAGTGAACGCATTAGCACACGGCACACGCTGACAGGCTCCCTGATGCATTACAAACACAATGTTTAGCTGAAGTGATTACAGGAGTCTGCGTAACGTGATCATTATCTCATCACACCAGATCTCCGATCGCATCGGCCAAATTCAATCTGACCGTAAACCATCCGTTCAAGAGGCACCGGTGCGGTACACCGAGCGAAGGAACACAGATGACCAGAACACAGATAAACTGCAGGTCCATTAGAGGCCCTCGGGGAGAGGAAAGAGAAGCAGAGCCAGGAAAGGAAAAGCTTATGCAGAGCGAATCTGACGTGAAGAATTGACAATGAAAACTGTGCCAACTCAAGTCTTCAGCGTGTGAGTGTGGACCCACTTACACGGCCACAAACTGTGTGTTCATCACTACAGGAAGTTCATGCAGGAAATGATTTGTGAGACATTTGCGCTGACTGAGTTGTTGTTGTTTTTTACTAGAAGAATCTACACGTTAACTGTCAACATAGTGTCGGACTCGGCCCAGATCCAGGCCACATCTACATGTGGAATCCACGAGGACCAGATGTGGGCCGACACTTTGTTTCTGTCTGGTACCCCTTTTCCACCAAGGCAGAGCTGGTGCTGGTTCGGAGCCAGAGCCTAGTTTCAAATCGGTTCTTTGTTTTTCCACCGCCAAAGCACCAGCTCCGAACCAGTAAAACTGGTTCTTAAGTAGCACCAAATCATTGCAGGGTCTAGAACGGAGCCAAGAAAGAACCGCTTGCGTCAGGGGCTGGGGGCGGGGTTACCGTGACCAACAAGACGAATAGAAACTTGTGACCGCCATTTTTAAATAGCAGCTAGTCGAGCTAATAGCAGCTCGATTATAATATTCGTCTATGTAAGTTACGGCGAGCTGCACGAACGCGTTGGATTCCGATGTATTTTTGCAAACCCATGAGCATCCATAGTATTGCAACGTCCGTTATTGTTGATGGCTTGTTCGAGATGCATCGGAGCGGCAAGGACCGATCGGAGCTGCGGGAGTGTTTGGAGAGCATACGACTCCTTGTGCTTTTAGATCGCTATCGCAGTGCTTTGATGTCATGCGGCGATCGATCTGCGAGAAGCCGATGCATCTCGAACAAGCCTGCCGTGTTTGTGTTTGGCGCTACCGCACTAGCGGTTGCTGGGCAACATGAGACGTATACAGTGACGTAAGATCTGGCTCTGTTGTGGCTCTCTAGCCGGTGGAAAGGCAAACCGGTTCTTAGTAAGCTCGTCAGTCGAACCAACTCTGAACCAGCTCTGGCTCTGGCTCTGAACCAGCACCCGGTTCTTGTTGGTGGAAAAGGGGTAAGAGATTTAAGCATCATCTCAAAAACTTTCAAACTCTTCGCAATATCTTTGACATCAGGCACATAACCACCAGAAGATATTGAGATATAGTTATAACCAAATAAACCAAACTCAACCTCTATAATCAAAACCATTATAGGTATTACTGCAGCTTTTAAAAACACATACCGATTTCAGGAATTGTGAAGTTGCTCATAACGTGTGCGATTGTTCTTGTGAATTGTTCTATAGTTTCAGAGGCCTTGCTTGAACATTAAATCAACTGTACAAGAAAGCAATATTCAAATACTTGCTAATGACTTCAGAAATCATGTTAGTAACAATGTAGTGACAAAAAAATTTGAATCATATTTTTAAACACTAATTTTCATTACAAGAGATATATTAGGATAAAAGAATTCCCTCTATTTCAATACAAATGAAAGAAGTTCATGTAGAATGATATAAGGAAAAAAAAATACTTGTAATGGACAGCTCAAATGTCTAATAGTTTAGAGGCTTAAAATACATTAAAAAATATAACAATAAAAGTAAAATACAATAAAAAATAAAAGCACACAAAGGTGGCGGTAAAAATTAAAAGTACAACTAAATTAATTTAATTGTAACTTTTTTTAAAACTTTAAAAATATATATTTTTATATTCATATGAAACCTTTTAAATTGCTATTTTTTCAAATATTTTATTTCTGTAAAGCACTTTGACATACAAGTGTGCCATAAATTGTGCTATAAAATAAACTTGCCTTGCCTACAAAAAAAATAAAATAGTGCAACTTTAATGGCAACAGCAATGTCAGCAAAATAATGAAATAACGCGGAATTATGGGAATGATGTGGTGACTAAAACCTGTTTCACAACTGGAAACTCTTATAATTGAGCGTCTTCTCTTTCTAAGAACTCATTCTAGGATGTTTTAGCTTTTTCTAGAACTACTGAAGTAGGAACTTGATGCTTTAGCTCTATGCACTTCAAACTGTCCATTAAATAATAATAAAACTGACTTGATTTGATGCACACATGCAGGCTCTGTTTCACATGCAGACTATTAAACAGAACTGAAGTCTGCAGGTCAAAAGGTCTTAAAGATCACGAGAAGCAGATTCAGGTCTGTTTAAAGTTGTGAAACTCTCTAGAGATGACATTCACAGTGCTAACCATATCTCTGCAGCAGAGCAGACCACATTAGAGATTTCAATCAATCAGTGTCCTTCATCTGAACCTACTTCAAATTTATTTCTGAGGAACTAAGCCTTTTTTCTTCGTCTTTTTTTTTCCCTGCTGCCATGAGTTTAAGAAATGATGCTTTTGTAAGCAGTCTTTATTTCCTCCTGACCTTTATGTGTGTAGTTTGTCATAAGGGCGTTTGTTTTTAATCATCATTCAGTGATGAGTTGTCTACTCTAGCAAAGCTATTGTGGTCAGATTTGATGATAAGAGGTCAGGGAAGATTGCTTTAAACATGCATCACTTACTTCTGTCAAACACAAAAGGGGATTGTTAAAAAAAAAAAAAAAAAACTTTCAAATTTTATACACATTCAAATATGTAACGTGCTAACACACTTTTGTTCTAAGAACGTTTTCCAAACATTCTGATTTGGTTATGGAAACGTTAAAAGAAAGTTTTCTTAATGTTAGAGGAACGTGGTTTAAAAGGTTAGTATGATGTTTCTGAAACATTCTTTCGACTTGATTTGTAACATTCCAAGAACATAAAAATGCCCAGTTTATTTAATGCTAATAAACGGCATTTAAAAGTTAGTATGGCGTTCCTGAAAACGTTGAACACCTGCTGTTAACAAGCAGAATCTCTGAAGGAAAGAGAAACAACAAGAACACAAACTACAACTGGCTTCAGTCACAGACTTAGAAGAAATCAACTGAAGATAAAAGAAGACATTAAATCTGTGAAGATTTCAGCAGAGGATGATTAAACAACTCCACTAACAGCATTACCAGTGTAAGAGCCAATTAGCGCTCTTAGTATAAATAGGAATTGGTTCCTTAGATGTTACCCGGAAGCACAAACAGTTTTTGACCACATCCACATGCACCTACGCACACACCATACTATACCAGTACAAAGTCACACACGTGTAATGAAGTTTGTCTGGAAAACAATGGTGATGGATGGAAATAAACTGAACCCATGGTTTTAACTGCAAATACGACTTGGACTTTCATTCATCAAATAAGGTAAAAGTGCGTCAAATACTCAACCCCCAGGATAACAGCTCAGGGGCTTAAAGCTTGGGCTTGGCCTCTACAACCAGCTTCACTTATTACTAACCAGACTGACTTTATGTCTGTCAGACGTCTTCAGAATAATTCTCTTTTCTTATTGAGAATTAGCAGAGGTTTAGATATTTGGTGAAAAATGCCTATTAATATTCAGGTGTGCATAATTATTAAGCAGGTTTTCCTTTACAGGTAAAATGGGACAAAAAAGAGATTTAACTCGCACTGAAAAGTGAAAAATATTAAATGCTCATGAGAAAGATGCAATACTAATGCAATACTAGAAATTGCAAAATGTCAGCGTAACCAGTGGACAGGAAAACACTCTTTGGTTCAGCAGGGTCATACAGGCCAAGAAGAAAAGACATGTTAACTGCTAAAAAAATATGAATTAAGGTGAAGAAGTAAGTGTGAAACCATCAGAAACCCTTTAGTCTCCAGTGCCACCATTTTCCAGAACTGGAGTCTCCAGAAGTACAAGGGTTCAGGATCTCAGAGACTGTGCTATGGTAAAGAATCTATAAGTTTTGAGAACGTTCCCCGGTAGCTTGGTAGACATGCAAGATCCAATTATTCAATACTTAGGGTTCATTTACACGACAACAATGTGCTCAAAACTGAGAAGTTTTTCCTTTGAGATTTCCGCGTACAGACGACGCCACTGTCAAAACGATCCACATAAAAACAAAAAGTTGTATGCTTTTAGTTGAAAACGGTGTCGTGCAAACAGCCCCTAATAATAGTTTATGGTGGTTTTCAGTTCTGATGACCCAGCACTGCATATTGTGTAGGTCTTCATTGTTTAATACAACTGATTTGGACCTCAAGTTAATTAGGCGAGAACTTCATTAACTTGCTTGATAAGAAGCACCAGGGTTGAAAACCACGTTTTTTTTTTTTTTTTTTGTTGGCGTTTTCACTTTTCAGGAGCTTGACTGCTGTTTTTTTTGTGTGGGAAACATCTTAGATTAAGATCATGTATTTCCATTGTGTTGCACAGGAGAAAGAAAATCATACAGGCCGTGACTGGCTGACTGAGACACAATTTTGATTTGTGAGTGCACTGTTGTGTTAAAGTAATGTATCATCTAATTATAGGAGACTGGGGTTGTAACACTCAGTTTAACCAATGTAAAAAAAAAAAAGAGCAAAAAGGGGTGAATCATTATCATACATACAGTAAAGACAAGGAGGGATGTGGCATGACAAAGACTGGACTTTTTTTTGTGAAAAATGTCGATGTAAAAGCCAATTGTAAGAGTGATTAAGACACATGGCGTCTACATTTGAACATTTTGCCTATGAAAAAAAGTAGATTTGACTAACAAATAAATAAATGTAGAAACTTTAAGGTAAATACATACAACCATAGATACAAGTCATTTCTTTGTAGTCATGGAAGTTCATGGGAAAGTGCGACAGAAGTTGGAATTACTGGAAATATTTGTCAACTGTAACTGCTTCCCGATAGCGAGACCAGACATGAACACTGCTAGTGTAAATATACTCCAGATATCTTTGACAATTCCTTCCTTATTCCACCAAAACCAAAGGCATACAAAACTGTGATAAGGAGGAAGACAGGAGGGCTGATAGTGAGGTAAAGTTCAACACGCTTGGATTGACTTTCTGACATTCCCATTTGAATGTGGCCAGTCTTTGCAGAGTTTGTCTAGCGCACGTCTCGGAGATTTGACACTGTCTGAGACATTCACCTCAAACAGACGTGAAAATCCTCTCACACCCAAACACAAACACACCCTTTGGTGAGAACGGGATGGAGCAATGAGCGGCGGACTACACCTGTACACAGACCCGATTCTGAATCAAATCACAGCACGTACTCCACACACACTCTTCAAAAATAAACACGCATGTGTGGCTTTGTGCAAAACTGCAGACAGATTACTTGCATTACCAGCTTTTACAAGAATAATTACAGTGTATATTATTCCTGTTTCCAAATCAAACCGTTCAGGTTAAGCAGATGTTGTATTGCAAAGCACTGAAAAGGAAGTAGCACGTCGTAACACGCTTTACACACATGACGATATTTGAATGATGTGCACAGAAAAAAACCTGATGTGAGATGTGTGCGGGCATGAGCCACACTTTATCCTGGTTTGCTGATAGTGATCGCACTAAAAAACAGCACTGATATCGTTGCCTACAGTCCAAATATAGCACAGATTGCATACTGTGATGCACAAATACACCTTGAGCATACAGTGGTGATCATATCATGATCCAGATTTATGTACCGTGGTATTTGTAGGTTATTTTTATTTTCCAAATAGTAGCATGCACATTGTATTTGTTAATTCATGCATGCATGCATAAAATGCACATTAGTCTGCAGATCTATACTGGTTAGTGCTACTTTTACTATGTTTAACTAATTACACTTCATTATCACCGTTTATATAAGGTGATGTATTTCATTTTAATCGCGTATCATTAAACGTGTTTACAGGCTTTTTATTGCAGCACACAGGGAGTGTTAATGTATTTACACAGGAAATACCAGCAAGCCTTAATCATGTAGTCGAGCTGGTCAGGGTTTCTTAAATTCGCCATGAAATCAAATTGTAGAAATATTATTTCTTTGCATTCTTAATTTGTTCTCGTCCTTGAAGCACTAGCAGTTCACTATTGCAGCTGTTTCATGCCGACTTTGAAGCCGTACTGTTATCTATAAGCTAGTTTGCTCCAAAATAATGACAAAGTTTACATTTAGAAGATATCAAAACTTAATCTCTCACTTCCACCGATATGGATCAGTGATTTTGAGGACATCACTCTGCACTTCAGCTTCTCATCAGATTTTCCGTCCAATCAAATGCATTATAAAAACATTATAAATAGATCCTGAAGCTGCGGCTGAAATCACTCACTGGTTCACAGATTTACTATTTAGCGAATGGCACATAGTGCACTATATAGGGGATAGGGAACGATTCAGACAGTGTAAACATTTTTTTATATTGGGGCGAATTAAGTCTGGTTTGACGTTAGTGTCACGCAAACCGCCGCAGAGACACGACACACAGAGCGGATCATATGATGGAGTCGCCGCAGACCAGAAAACATATCAGACACATTTGAATTCTGCACACAATGCTGTATTTTAAAGCGATTTGGAGGAGATTAGGAGAAGAAACTGTTAGAGATTAGGAGATAATTGTGGCTTTACTGATCTCAATGGCTGTGGTCGAGCTGTGATGTAAACTAAACACTATTGGCTATTTAAATATATATATATATATATATATATATATATATATATATATATATATATATATATATATATATATATATATATTCTAGTGACCCCATATCCCCCACCCCCCAAAACATCCCACCCTGTCATCCTGTTTCATTGGACATTACATTAACACACTTCAGTGGCCCTTTAAATCTGGACCCCGTTTGATCTGTGTCCTGAGATATTTCTAAATGTGTCAGTGACACACCTCCTGAATCAGCATCCTGCGCTCCACAGATGCTTGTACAAACGTGTGTTAGACTCAGCACACACATATAGGCCTACACCTCTAATAGGTACTAAAGTAAATGAGGACAAGCCATTGACTTCTGTTGTGTGTAAATTAATACAACCTTTACTTTCGGCGATTCAAAACTTTTCACTGTTTGCATCACTGTTTGTGTCTGCACTTTTCTAGTGAACCCCCTCCCCCCACTCACTCACACACTCTCTCTCTCACACACACAATGTCCCGCCCTGTATTCCTTATTCATTGGAAATTACATCAACACACTGAATAACGCCACACTTCAGTGGGTTTTTAACTCTGACCCCCTGAAGATCATAGTCATGCAGTGTTTATCTCCAAACCTGATTTTAGTAATCCTGAAGACCTTGCTTGGCTTGTTCAGGTGTTTGATAAGGTTTAAAGGTAAAGTCTGTAAGGACCAGATTAGAGAAACCTCATTGTAGGTTGACCAGTTTCAACACCCCCGTGTTGCTGGTCCAAGATGGACTAACAGCTTGGAAAGATGGGACATTTTGGGCATTGTAGTTTTATTTAACACTAGGGGAAAAAAATGCTACCAAGAATTTTGTTTCATAATGTAATCAATAAGCTTTCAATTAAAATATTCAGGCAAAAAAAAAAATAATTCAATACATAACGAGAGGAAAATGGACCAATCTATGAGCATTTGACTCAATTTAATTCTTACTCTATACATTTTTTTTCTTCCCAAAATGAATGAAAATACTGAACATTTTCGTGTCTTCTGTAAAACATTCAAAAAAGTTGTGAAATAAAAATGAATAAAGTTCACTTAACCTACTACTAAGAATGATTTGTGTAGTTCAGATGTTCGGTGGTGCTAGCAAAGTCAAGACATAGGTTCAATTCACAGAGAAAACACATACTGTCAATAATTATGTTTACATTGAATGCTTCGGATCAAGCACCTGTTAAAGGCAGAAATGTGCATTTGTATTATGCATTTAAAGACAGATACGGGGCTGTATAGATCTACAGTGAATACAAATGAACTAAAGAAGCTAATTGACCATGCAGCTCTCTCAACATCTCTGTCGCTGTAATCACAATGATTTTTAATAATTAACGGTGAACTTCAAACGGAATGACCGACACAGATACGACATGAAACAACTCTTACCGTCCAGGTCTTCCAGAGACTGAAACACCGACAGGAGAAAGCGAAGTTTATTCGTTCCCTTTTCTCTCTTTTTTTTTTCTCAGTTCCTCCACAGGTGATTCAGTGTTTCCTGATTCTCTCGATAGTCAACATAGTTCTCCGACTCTTTTTACCTTCTCAGCAGCCTCATGTCTCAGCGTGTAATCTCTCTCTCTCTCTCTCTCTCTCTCTCTCTCTCTCTCTCTCTCTCTCTCTCTCTCTCTCTCTCTCTTTCAGGAGAGGTGGAGTTTCTCTTTTCTGCCTTCGCCTTATCTTATCATTTTGATCTGTGTCCTAAGATATTTCGAAATGTGTGACACACCTCCTGAATCAGCATCCTGCGCTCATACAGATGCTTGTACAAATGTGTGTGAGTTTGGTTAACCATTTATTATTTAGTCACCATTTAATTGCATTTTTTTAAATGTGTTTGTACATTCATGGTGTTGCTATGGCACACTAAAGACAATAGTGTCAATTTACTGTTAAAAATTAAATTCAGGTGATTTCAGCAGAAATGACCGGTGTTGTTCTCTTTTTATATTGGCCCATTTTAACTGAATGTTGTGTCGTGGTTTAAGAAGGTACCAGCTGATACTCTAACTCTCATAATTGTAAAACATTTCACATAAAAAAAAAATATATATATATATATATATATATATATATATATATATATATCACGCATAGTGGTCATTACAGTGGACAGCTATTAAAAAAGCATTTTCTTGAATTTGCACGGGTTTTTATGGCAAAGTTGCACATCAGCCTCTTCATTGGACCCTGGTGTATCATCCTATAAATTGCAACCAAGCAAGCCTTTGTGTTTCGATTTTTTCCCCCTCCAAACCAAGATTCTAATCTAATTCCTTCTAATCTAGGAGACTCTTGTAGGTAAAAAAAAGAAAAATATTGCAGCATCAAGCAATATCTAATGAGTCATATAAAATTTTCCAAGTTTTGATTTTAGATTAAGAGAAAACCCTGATTAATCACATGTCCAATATAGTGGACGTCATGCATCAACTGCTATATTTTAGCTACAATTCATAATTATAATGTGAATATTGTTTTTGAAATTTAAAACTTAAAAACTTAATCTGCAGTGACTTTTTTACTGTAAATAAATGTATTTGTATTATTAGAATGTAATTTTCATTGACATAATGTATGACACTTGTAATGTATTACTTTACTTGTTAGATCAAAAAGTAATCTGATTTTATAATGCACGTTATTATAATGCATTTTTTTACTCATAACATCAAAAAGTAATCTGATTACGTAATGCATGTTACTTCCAATGTGTTTCCTTACTCATAACATCAAAAAGTAATCTGATTATGTAATGTGCGTTATTGTAATGCGTTTCTTTACTCATAACATCAAAAAGTAATCTGATTATGTAATGCATGTTACTTGTAATGCGTTTCTTTACTCGTTACATCAAAAATGAATCTGATTAGGTAATGCACATTACTTGTAGTTAATTACTTGTTAGATCAAAAAGTAATCTGATTAGGTAATGCATGCTACTTGTAACACATTACTTTACTTGTAACATCAAAAAAATAATCTGAATGCGTTATGCATGTTACTTGTAATGCGTTACCCCCAACACTGATCATTTCAGATGAGATCGAAAAAACGTATCGCAAGGTTTTCTCAGAGGAGGGCTATGATAGAAATGTGCTTGTCCATCTTGAACATAATCAGAATTATCAGCTAATAAGGGTACATCTCCATACTCTGGTGCACTGGAGGGAGCATCTGAGTAGTTTCCACAGTTGTACCTTGACAAGCATGTTCTGATATCAAAGATACGCGAAGTGCAACTTGTATGAAGCCTTTGCAATATTTTGCATTTATATTTTTTGTATATAATTTATAGTTTTCACATGATTTGATATAATTGTATTGATTAGTTTGTTAAATTCACATACTTTATCTTTTTGATTATTGTCTTATATTTAATACAGTATATATTCAGTTTAAACCATAACCGCATGCTGTCCACTCATAAGGACACCTGAAGATCTCTTTGAAAAATTTGTAAAAAAATTAAATAAAAATCAATTCTTGTTGTTCATGCCCTAAGAGCAATAATAACACATAGGAAAAAAAAAACCTGACTGAGGTTATCATAATTTATGCATGAAAGGGATATATATTGTAGAGTTCAGATGCAAAAGCCTCTAAGTGCTATCTGACATATATGTGAGGTGTAACGATACACGTATTCGTATCGAACCGTTCGGTACAAGACTTTCGGTTCAGTACGCGGTACACATTATATACTGAACGGTTCATTGGACTAATTAATTACATTTGGAAAATAAAAAAGTGTGTGAAATATAATGTTATGCGTTCAACAAGGTAGCCCAAACGATGTAACAGGCAACGCCCCTCCCACCCCGAAGAAAAAAACACTAACTTATATGTTAGGCTACTCAGTCAGGCGTACGCGCTGAAGGCTCGTTGCAAAATGGCTAATGCGTTTAACAGACCAGAAATACAATATCCTCCAATGACCAACAGGTCTGGTGTTTGGGTGCGCTTTGGTTTCCCTGTAAGCTATGATGGTGATGGCAAGAGAGTGGTGGATAAAAAAAACAACGGTATGTCGCATCTGCTACTTGACAAAAGGGTACACCAGCGGGAATACTTCAAACATGTTGTGATGACGGGTGCTAAGATGACGTCATCACTGCTGAAGTCTTTACAAACTGTTTATGGACTTATGTTTCTTTATATTGGTTATTTATGGTTTTGTGTTTCTTTTGACTATGGTGCAGTCCCTTAGGTTCATTATTCTATAACATTCATTTATAATAAGTTTAAGACATGCTGTTTGAGTTGAGTAGATAGGTGCACATATCAGCGGTCATCACAACATGTTATGTCTACTATAGTTTTCCTTTGTTAGTTCTCATTAACCACACAGAGACACGTTGTAATTATGCATTTTTGTTATTTATTATTTCAAATCTGTATTTATCCCCACATTGCAAACAGTGACCCCACATGCGGTCTACTCACCATTTCCTGTTCTTGTGACTCCTCAAAGGAGGGGGCGGGACCACAGCTTCCCTTTTTCTTGTGTCGGGTTAAACCATTTTGTAAGAAAAAAATGATGTGGACGTCGAAGATCTCAAAAATGAAGTTTATTACAGCTTAGCAGTGGCAAGGTACACAAAGCACCTTGGGTTCACCGGCGTGAGAATGAACCCAGAACATCCAAATCTCAAACCTTTTATCTGGTTACAGTTTACAACTCTTAATGTGAATGAAATCAGAACAGCAAAAGGTTTAGGTGACACAATCTATCTGAAGTGATCACATCTTTGATCTTCTGTTAAAACAAAACGGTCAAATGTTTAAGGTGACAACTTTGAAGTCCCTGTAATCAAGATGGTTGTTGGTTGCCCTCTGTGATACTATTTACATATTACTGAGATTGAATGTAATTGTCTCTATATGATAATTAAACTCTTTTAAGTGAAGGAACATTTTGATATATATATATATATATATATATATATATATATATATATATATATATATATATATATATATATATATATATATATATTGGAGTGGAAGTTTTGGGGAACAGACCATAATTTCTTATAGACCCCCCTTTGATGCTCTTGGCCCAAAGTAGCATCACAACCACTCCCTTTTCGTAGATAACACCTCCCGAAACCTGGTGGGCAGGTGCCCCAGTGGCGGCGTAGCCCTGGCTTAGGTTGTTCCCTTATGGCCATCAGAGAATCTTACCCGTCTTCGGGATCTACGCCTCCTGCACACTGAGTTATGGCTCTACTTCACTTGAGCAAAATTATCATAGTTTGTGATAATGAAATGTATTTTTAGTTTTTTATTATTATTATTATTTTTTTTTTTATACGAGGTAACCAAGAACCATCATATCCACTTGGAACATTCAATATTGATCATGGAATTATCTATAATCTTACGTTTCAGCATGGAACACATACAACATAACATAATGCACTGACCGATAATAAGAATGATACATACACAAACAGCCACTTTAAGGTTACATTCCAAATTAAGCCAGAATAGGCCATATCTCCATCATGCATTTGTTTTGCAAAAATCTTGTCTCTCTTCGAGGCCTTGTTGGGCTCCCGCAATGCCAAATGTTCAGTGGTGTTCACATCAGTGATGTTAGCATATTGGTTTTCATAACTCAAATAATCATCAATCAATAGACAATATAGTGTGTGTTTCTGAAATCTCCTCTTGTTTCACTTCTTATTGTCCACTACTGGTGTTGTTCGAGTCTGTGCCACTTCATCAGTTCCTTCCATCCCATGGTGGGTCTCAGGGTTTCTAGGTCTTTTAGGCCTGGAGTACTGGATCTTGCAGGTCTGGATATCTCTATTCTTTTCTTTTTCTTGAGAAAATCCCCCTGGCTCCACTTACTTCTCGTCCTTCAAACGACCAGATCACCTTTCTCCAGGAGGTTACACATTTAAGACAAACATCTTGATGCTTATATCTGAAACTATAATCAAAAGAAGAGGTTGCCCTCCTTTCCCCCACAAGCATCTTTTCACATTCAAACATCAAAGTCACAGAAGTTTCATCTAATAAAACATGTTTCATAAATCATAAGAATCAAAGAATCACAGAGAATCACCCCCCTTTTGATAGTAAACCTTTCTCTACAATGAGTTACTATCAAAAACTTATTCTAATTTGCATCAGCATTTGCTTGTGACTGAGCTACAGTCATGTTGCTGGTGCAGTGATATATTTGACAAGGTGTGAATGACTTTTTTATTTCCTTTCAACAGTGCCAACTGGGTTTCTAAATTGCCTATTTTCTTAAGCAAACAACGATAGTCCATCTTTCTTTTGTGTGAAAATTGACACTGTCTTGCCTTGTGCCCCATCATTCCACAAGCAAAACAAACAACCTCCTTATCTTCCTTTCTTTTCTCCAAACAATGCCTTGCAATGTGACCATCCTTTCCACATGCATGACAGACACAGTTTTGAAGAGGTCTCTCACTGTCTTGACAATGTCTAGCAATGTGACCAGCTTTTCCACATGCATAGCAAAGAATAACACCTTCTGAATTTATTCTTGCAAATCTCCTTGGTCCCTGATAGAAACCATTAGGCAATGTAATAGAACATTCTCTCTCGCCAAAGGCAGCAACTGGATGTCTAGATTTGGCAGCTTTCATTTGACTATTTGCATGAACATTATTGTTGTAAAACTGTGTCATTTTAGCAATAATGTCATTATATTCAGAGAGTTGTGTCACATGCATTGTCACAGCAGACCGGGTGAGTTTGTCACATTTGTTAATCAAGGCAGACTTGAAAGTGACATCATTCTTAGTAATATCAGGATTGCCACTGAAAGTTTTAAACATCTCCAATAATCGTTCTGAAAATGCTGCTGGATGCTCCCCTTTCCTCATGTGCATCTCAGATATTTTATCCCAATTAACTGACATCACACCTAAGACTTCAAGCAGTGCCTTTTTCCTCTCCGACTTATTAGCATTTCTGTCCTTTACTTTCTTAGTTAAGGCTCCAGACAAAGTCTCAGGCAAACACATTCTTAACAAAATGCACGCATCACCATCAGTAAAATTGTAAACTTCAGTATATTCCTCCAAGTTTTTCAGAAAATCTAATGGATCTTGTTTGGCAGGATCAATTTTTCCAATATTCTTGATCACAGTTTCTAGTTCAGTTGGATTAAATCCTCGGACTATGGTGGTGGTCATTGGTTCCTCCCTTCCTTCTCTAGCAGGCGTAGTCGTAGTAGAATGAACTGGTGCCATCGGAAATCTAACTCTACAGTCAGAGTATTGGCTACTGTATGACTGAGAATCTTTTTCCCAACCCACAGCACTGTCTTCCTGTAAATCTGGCATCTCTGGAACTGGGTTACACAACGTGACACCTAACAATGTCTTACTAGGGTTTGTCTCAGTTGTGCCATTCTTTAACATAAACTGACAAGTCGCCTTCGCTTCCTCCAAATTTTTAGACAAAGTTTCCACAGATGATTTAAGCATACTTTGTTAGTTCTAAGAAGTGAAATCTCATTCTGCATCTTGACCTTTTCTTCTTTCCATATCGTTTCACTAGCCAGGTAATTTTTTTGTAGAAATTACCCCAACACCGAGTCGCTCATTTTCAGCCTCTAACTCATCTACTCTCCTACTAGTTACTTTGTATGAAGCAAAAAGTGCTTGAAGCGCATTAGCAATTTTCCCATTTTTGTTCTTAGGCATTTTGGGATCATTTTCAAACTTAGAGATAGCCCACTTGTACGGTTTATCAACAATATTCTCTATTCCGTCAAACATTCCCTGAGAACCGTGTTTAGCGATGTATTTAACAATAATTTCTTCCATTTTCAAAAGTCTTATCAAGCTTTAAAATATCTCGAGATCTAATAGTTATTCACAAAGTCTGATTTAGATGACTACACGTTATCTAGTTCCTTTAAGATATCCGTTAGTCTAATTATTCACAGCTCCAGTACTTCGGACACAAATGATCAAAATAGCCACACTACCTGAGGCTTCTAAACTTAACCACAGCCACAATCCATTGGTCCTTAAATTTCGTTACGCAAAACAGTTAAGAAATTCGACACTGTCACGGTACGTCGGACAAAACCACACTACGTCGGGTTTTATGTTATTTTCTTAAAATAATTTACTTAGCCACAGTACTTCGGGCTTAAACAATATTTATCCAATTTAAAACACTGCCACAGTACGTCGGGCAAAACCACACTGCTTCGGGTTTTTGTTTTAAACTTCACCGAGTCACAGCGCGTCGGACTCACTAGCCTACACTTTAACACACAATCGTTGTGAAATAATTCTGTGACCACACTGCGTCGGGTCTATTCAATTACTTTAGAATTTCCTCAGAATCATTACCACTTCCCAATCGGTTTCAAGTACGTTAGAAACATATACATTTGTTTTTTAAGTTACTTTAGAAACAACCAGTCTGAAATAACTCTGCCACCACACTACTTCGGGTTTATTCAATTACTTTAGAATCTTAACAGAATTATAAGAGACCAACACAAAATTTCAGTTACTTTAGAAACTTTACACTTAAGCACTTTGTTTCAATTACTTTAGAAACAACAATTCCAATACAAGTCTGCCACCACACTGCTTCGGGCTTATTCAGTTACGTTAGAATCTTAAACAAAATTGTACGGAATAGGCTTAAAACTCCTCCTGCTAATACTGAATAAATCAAATTCGATCTCTTCTGTCCTTAATTTTTCTTTTCTAGATTTTTTTAAACGAGGAATTCCTTGACAAAAACAGCATGAATGAAAGAAAACAGCTTTTTCTTACCTTTTCCCTTTTTTGTTGGAAATCCGTCGATTCCTGGGCCTGGCCGGCCAATGTAAGAAAAAATGTAATTCTATTAATGGGGTAGGGGTAATTTCTATTAATGGGGAAGGGAATTTAACCTTTGGTAATGTAGGCATTGAGAAATGTCTTATGGTGTTTACATTTAGTTTAAGTTGCTGAATGAGTTTATTTTAATTATTTTTGGATGTTAAATGGTCGTATGTTTAGGCTACAAAGGTTTCTGGTATTGATGCCCCTGCAGTCGGTATGGTCTTAGGGTGTAATGAGCCTGCCCTAGGCTATATAAGACAGTCTAAACTGAACCTTGGGAAGAAAAGAGGGGGTCATATTGCTGAATGTATTCATGAAGATTTTGCTGCCTGTAGCAATTTGTTTTCCTTTGTTTGTTGAGCCATCAAAGTTTGCACTGAGTCAAGTGTATATTTATTTTGGTTTAATTTTGTAGTTTTTTTTTTTCTTTGACACATCACTGTGAATATATTCACCCCTACTTCTCCACTGGCATTTAATGAAACTTCTTTGGATGATATCTGAGTCCTGAGCCTATCTACCACCTCCCGTTGATCTCTACGGGACACGTTATGACACATGTCAACTCATTTACGCCGACATCACCCCAGTGTGTCAGTATCTGGAACAAGACGAAAAAAATGAGAAACATACAGTACACGCCACAAACTATCCCCGCAGCATTTAGACAGACATTTCCAACTGATTCAAACAGGGCAAAAGACATCACCGCGGCGATTGGTACATTTATAGCCATTTATATTGGTACATATATAAGATATGAGACCTTACTCTGTAGTGAAAAATGCAGGTTTTAAGAACATGCTTAATGTAATTGAGCCCAGTTACAGTATTCCTTCACAAGCCCATTTCAGACCGTAATTCCTGCTTTGTACCAAAAAACAAAAGCCCAAATAGAGAACCAATTGGCCAAAGCAATAGCGGTTGCTCTGACAACAGACGGCTGGACGTCAAGGGCTACACAAAATTACCTGACTGTAACGGCACATTACATTACCGCTTAATGCGAGCTGAAAAGCCACGTTCTTCAGACACGCCCCCTTGAGAGTCACACAAGTGAGGATTTGGCCAAAGGGATGACAGAAGCAGTGGAAGTGTGAAAGTTGGAGAGAGCTAATGTAACTATTCCTGTAACTACTGACAATGCCAGGAATATAGTTAATGCTGTTGTTGGAGCTGCTGGACTTGGGCCACAAGTAGGGTGCTTTGCCCATGTCATTAATCTAGCATCTCAGAAAGCAATGGCAGTGCAGCAGATCTCTCGCCTCCTAGCAAAGATCAGAAAGATTGTGATGTTTTTACACAGAAGCACAACAGCGGCCCATGTGTTGAAGACAAAACAGGAGTTGCTGCAGCTGTTCACAAACTGATCCAAGATATACCAACTAGATGGAATTCAAGCTATGATATGATAGAAAGATATATTGAACCGCAGGCTGCAGTGTATTCTGCAATGACAGACAAAACTGTGAAGAAAAATGTTAAAGACATTATGACTATGTCTGAAAACGACATAAGACTAGCTGAGAATGTCATGACAGTTTTGAAACCCTTGAAAACTGTGACAACCCTTATGTGCACTGAGTCCTCTCCATCTGCGTCCATGGTCCTTCCTATGAAAATGATGATCCTGAAAACCATGGTACTGTCTGATGATGACAGCCCCGCAGTGAGGGATGTCAAAACAGCCATCAAAAATGACCCGCAGCAGCGATACACAGCACCTGATCTTCAAGATTACCTACACAAGAGCACAGCTTTGGATCCACGTTTTAAGTCACTGCAACACTCGCCTGAGAGTCTATGAAGCTCTAACCACAGAGATTGTGAGTATTGAACTACTGGTACTATTTATATTTTGCTGCTTACTATATTTTTGATTAATCATTTGCATACCTTTATGGGATTTTTTGAATAACATTTTCATAGCAATACTTTGACACTGAATACATCCAGATATTGTGTTCATTATAATCTGTTCTGTAATGTTGTATCCCATGTCCCTGTGTATAACAGTTGCAATTGTGTGTGTGTGATTTATACTAACCTTTTGTAGTGAATCCCATGCTATGGGTTATATGATGAGCATGTATCTAAGATTATTGCTGTTTATATTTCTCAAGGAGCAATAAGCTACAGGCACCACAGAGCCAGCAACCTCCATGGAGACTCAGAAAGTGGACTTGGAGCCCTCAACATCACCTCCACGAGAAAAGAAATCAGCCATGACTGAACTTTTTGGAGGAATGTTCATGACCCATCATGAGCCAAGCCCCAAATCTGTGGCCAAAATGGCAGAGGAGGAGATGAAATTGTTCACAGCAGTGGACTCTATTCCCCTGGATGCAGATCCACTGAAATGGTGGAAAACCCATGAGCACTTGTACCCTCATTTTGCCATGTTGGCACGCCGTTACTTGGCTGTGCCTGGAACCTCTGTCCGTAGCGAGAGGGTGTTTTCCACTGCTGGGGACATTGTCACATCAAGCAGATCTGTGCTGTCCACAGAAAATGTGGACACTCTCCTCTTTCTGAAAAAAAACAACAAAAAAAAAACCAATTGAGTAAAAACACACTCCATATAAAGAGTTATAGAGTTCCATATAAAAGCAAAATTGTTATTTTCTTTGTATTTGTTCACTACTATTGTAGTTCACTACTACAATATTATATTTTCATTTTTTTTATAAGGAGGTGTTTTTGTTTTATACAGTATGCTGCTAAGAAAACACCATAGAAGATGGGTAAAGTATAGCTCCATCATTGTTCAATGTAAAAAAAAAAAAAAAAATCATACTTTGTTAGTTTTAATGGATAAAACATTTTTAAAAAAGTCCGAACCGAACCGTGACACCAGTGTATCATATCGAACCAAACGGTGAATTTTGTGAACTGTTACACACCCCTAATATATATATATAATATATATATACACACACACACACACTTAAGAGACCCATGCTAATTTATAAAAAATATCATTAGATCTCATGCTTATTTGATTTATTTAATTATAAGTAATTTACCAAAGTGTGGCCCATTTAGCTGACTTCACCCTACTAAAGTAAACGAGGACAAGTGACTTATGCTGTGTGTAAATTAATACAACCTTTACTTTCGCCGTTTTAAGACTTTTCACTGTTGGCATCACTCCTAGTGAGACTTAACCCTCCACCTTTCACATTGGAGGCGTAAAACAAATGACGTCAAGATTTACGAACACGTCTTAAACACGTTTTAAACAGGATACGGGTGTTGTGCCGAATTTTGCCCCCCTGCCAAATTATTACCCCTCTCGTTGAAGTCAGTATCTGATTGCCTAATCCTGACCCCAGCCTTAATCCTAAACCCTCCCCCACAACTAATCCTAAACCTACCAATGCTAGGGGGGTAATAATTTGTCCGGGGTCGAAATTCAGCACAACACCGGCCGTTTCTCAATACCAAGTATGCAAAGTTGGGTAAATCTGAAAATGTTAGTGCAAGGTATTGATATCATCACTCAGCTTGCTCTGGCTACTCCGGTTGTATCTCATATAACGAAATATGTTATAAAACACCAGTCTGCCTCTTTTCGTCTTCATTTTAAAAATCTTCAACATATTAACAGCCAAACAAATGTGGTTCAGGCAACATTGATTATCTTCACTGCTGCATGTACGTATGTTTATAACAAAACATAATATAAAACTCATACAAATATATAACAAATTAATATGTGGTTCAGGCAGTATGTGCACATGTACACTGATAATCTGCACTGTAATAAAGTTAAATCAGCCCGGTCTCACCCCAAAACGTCACATTACTGACGCGTCTTGACCATACGGCAACATACGACGAAAAGGGTACCCCTAAAACGTCCATATGAGACGAAGACATAAGCGCACCAGCAGCGCACCAGCAGCGCACCAGCAGCGCCTCTTAGCGGTACCCTAACGCATACCTAAACCTACCCATAACCCGAATCGTCACATATGGACGTTTTAGGGGTACCCTTTTCGTCGTATGTTGCCGTATGGTCAAGACGCGTCAGTATGTGACGTTTGGGGGTGAGACTGTGTTAGTTAAATATGACATAGAAACACAACCCTGTCTCTTTTTGTTAGGTTGTTTGTCAGTTTTAATGTACAATAATAGCCATTATAAAAGTATACATTAAAGGAATAAGAAGTTATACAAAAAGAAATAAAGGCGAGCAAACAATTCAGTCAAACGTACAAAGCACACTCTAGTAGGCTACAATGGGAAAGTTAAATAGACTAAATATAAAGTTATGAAACATCACTTTGCCCTCAGCCAAAACAACTTGGAACGAGGGAACACATTATAGATTGATGAAACCAAAGATCGCCAGATAGATATAGACAAGACGAATTATATCTCATGTTCAACCACTACAGAGACATCATGTGAGCTGCAAACGTCAATGACCAATTTGTACGAGTGAGTAAAAGGTTGGTTTCGTGCGGTTTGACTAAACCCACGTGATTGGTAGGTTTAGGGGCGGGGTCAAGTGTAGGTCATTCGTACGAATTCATACGAATTAGCCACCTCGTAAAATTTGTACGAATTGCCGTGAGATCGGGTTGGAAGGACTGGCCGAGGAAAGGCTGTTCTCTGCATGAGCGCTGAGCACCCGGTGATCACCCGGATCTCACAACTCCGATAACGTCATATAAAATGTTAAAATAGGTGCTATCTTTATAAATAAACCACACATGTGAGCTTTAAACAACTACATTCTCACCTGAAAAACTCTTAAAACTACATTTCGTGACACATTTTTTAAATTACGTGGGGTTATTCCTACGCTACTGACGCTTGCTGGTTGGTGCGAGATGCATTCTGGGATCCCTGGCTGTCTCAATCAACACAAGTCACTTCTCGATGCATCCTCGGTAAAAGAGGCGGATCAAGAACACATCAGGGGAACACAAGTACAGAAAAGAACGCATATTGAGAAACAGCCCCAAACTGTGGGTCGTGAATCACTAGGAGTTGATGAAAAGTTAATTGCATGACATCATAAAATGTCAAATAAAATAATTAACTTTAAAATAAAAGCATTACAAAATAATTCCAGAGATACCAGATGTTTGGAGATTTCACCATGACAACAACTTCTGCTGGGTCTTTAAAAATGACTGACATTAATTTAGTGATTAGCACTATGATAATATTTTGTAATCATCATTTAAATCTGACTAATTTTCTAATTGTTTGTCATAAATAAACATCTCAGGAAAATGTTATGGGGTTTCTAATCAAAATATAACTTTGTTACAAAAAAGGACATCAGGATTTACTGCATGTGTATCAGGGATTGTGGGAGAAACACGTGAATAGGGAAATAAATTATACATCAATATCCTATGAAATGTTAGATATTATTATGAAAATGTTGCCAATTATTACATTGCACTTTTTTTGTTGTTGATTTTTTCAATACATGTTGCCTCAAGAACAGATTATGCAAATGAATAAATATTTATTTAGACATGAATGAAATCATTTTTTTTTTCAAAAAATGATTTTTTTTTTTCATTTGTTTCTTATGCTCTAATGTAATGACATGAAAAAATAAATGAATACAAACACAAAACTTTTTTTTTCTGGTTCTCAGGAGAACATTGTGTTTAAGTTACTTTTTAATTCATGGGCTCAGTAAGATTACAGTTAATCTTTCTTTATCTGACACATATTTCCATTTAGCAATTCCTTTCCAGTCAACGGTAGCGTCATGATCAGGTCTCCTCAGGTTTCGTTTACATCAGGGTAAAGCCGCTTTATGAGGGTCTCGATGGGGGAATTATGTGAGTTGTGGTGGGATATGAGTGGGTCTGAGTGCAGTCTTAATGGATATTATTTTTAAAACAAAAATATTAACAAAAAACAGGATCGATGTGAAAAGTGACTCAGTGTGGGTTGTGTACAGCACGGCTGCATGGGGAATTATATTTCATTATTCACTTTCTAAGGAAATCTATCCTACAGTACATCCTTACTTACTGTAAATTGTGATTCTATTCTCACTCCTGGAAAACTGCCACTGAACATTGATTCCATGTAAGGTAAGAAAATGCGGTTCATGGATTATGATGACAAATGTTAAAAACTATGAAATTCAGCATGCATCATGTCCATCCTGGAGATTAATGACACTGTTTCCCAGCTAATGTAATGGAACGATCAACTTGGATGTTTTAAGTCATTTCAACTTAAATTACATTAAACTGACTTAAAAATGAGATGAATCTTGTATAACTCTTGTATAACTGATGAGTTAAAGCAATGTGAAAGCACACGTTGTCATGACTTATTGATCATAATTGTTTTTATAGTGAAAATACTCATAATGCTACTATATCCTGCTTTAGTTATATCCTGTATTTAAAGATGCACTCTGTTTTTGTTCGCCTCTCACTGCAGTTGCTGGATTAAACTAAAAACCAAAAGATCGCTTTTGCTTTGGCTTGTTCCTCTTTTGCTTTTCCTCTCATTTTGTCCACTCATAAATGATCAGTGACTGACTAATAACTAAGTAAGTAATGTTTATTTATATAGACATGGAAGGGTCACAGAGTCCTTTACAGTAAACATAAATAATAATAATAATAATAATAATAATAATGATATCAAAACAAATAAAATACCATCAAACACCATAGAAATTTAATAAATGCCTAACCATGGGCCGGTTTCACAAAGATAGACTTTGACTATGGCTTAGATATAGTAGATAGTCAGACTTCAGATAGACATCTAAATCAGACCGTTGCACAAAGCACTGAAGACTCTGACTATCTTAAGTAGGACTACACTGAAATGCATTCTGGGTAAATTAAGACACTTTTCAAAACAAAAAACATGGCGGATCGAGTAAGCACATTCAACCGCTCAGTGCAGTTTACCCCCAGCGGAAAATATGTGTTTGTTGGAGGAGTGTAACAGTTACAAGGACATTTTACTTGGGAAATTTAGTGGAGAATGTAGTATTAAGAAGAAATGTTTAAATTATGCCAATTACAGCCATTTTCCCTTTTCTTTTGGCTTTTTGTAATGTAACTGATTGCCAAGGTAACATAGAGTCTTAGACCTAAGTTAGCCTGGGGGTAAGGGGTCTAATTTTTTTGGTCTAAATGAAGTCAGTCTTTATTTTTGTGAAACAGTCTAAGTTGCATTAGACTAGTCTATGAGCAAATGTTAGACTTGTCTAACACTATAGACCGGTCTAAAATAGCTTTGTGAAACCGGCCCCATATGTGACCCTTGATAACAAAACCAGTCACATGTCGCACGGGTATATTTGTGGCAATAGCCAACAATACATTGAATGGGTCAAAATTATCGATTTTTCTTTTATGCCAAAAATCATTAGGATATTAAGTAAAGATCATGTTCCATGAAGATATTTTGTAAATTTCCTACTGTATATATATAAAATATTTATTTTTGTGAATGCAGCACAATCGCGAACGGAAATGGAGAACTTTAAAGGCGATTTTCTCAATGTTTCGATTTTTTTGCACCCTCAGATTCCAGATTTCCAAATAGTTGTATCTCGACCAAATATTGTCATATCCTAACAAACCATACATCAATTTGTTGCAAAAAAGTGACCCATGTGACTGGTTTTGTGGTCCAGGGTCACACATTGTTAATTAAAAGCTTGTCCAAAATGATGTGTCTTCAGGCAGTTTTTAAAAAGATTCCACAGAAGCCTTAGTTCTCAGTTCTAAAGGAAACGAGTTCCATAGCCTTGGGGCCGCAACACAGACGTGTTCTGGGAAAAGATATCACTATAATGAATCCACACTCTTAGGGGCCGTTTACACCTGGCCACTTCATGCGTTTTCTTAGATTGGATACATATCTGATCGTGAGAAGACCAGGTGTAAATGCCCTCCGAAACGCATTCGATACGGATTGGAATCCGATCGCTCAAACCTCTTCAGGAGGAGGTCTGGACCGCATTCCAGACGAAACTGGACAAGTGTAAATGCATCTGGTAGTTGAAACCACATATGTAAACTGTACTCCTCCCAAAAATGCCCAAAAAAACGTGTGAGAGCATGTTATAGGCTATATTTTAATGTCATGACGACGCTGCTGGAACACGCATCGCGATTCGCCGCAGATGAGAAGCTGAGTATTTATTTATTAAGCCAACGTGCAAACTAACTATTGCAAATCAAAGTGAAAGTAAGTCGCAGACGCTTAACACACAATCATCATCATTTAAAGTAGCGAAACCAATGATCTTGTGTTGCCGCTCTCTCTTATTGCGGTCTTTGATTTAGAAATTTTAGCTGATGATCAATAAAATGCAGCTCATATCTGTTGCTTTCGGTGATGTGCACTCCATTAAATCTGCATATAGCGCGGGAATTGAAGATCGGATTTAAATCCGTTTCGCAAAAACACATTTATGTGACCAGGTGTAAATGGATTCGTTTTGATAAATCAGATAGCTATCCAATCTGAGAAAACGCATGAAGTGGCCAGGTGTAAACAGCCCCTTACTCACCCTAACTAGTCCAGACACACTCCTATCAAACGTCCACTAGAAAACAACCATCATTTAAGAAACTAGCACCTCCATCATCTTATTGTAATAATAGAAACAAATACTATAAATAAATAACTCTTTGATTTCACAGCAAAAGTACATTATTTATTTATTTGGCTGGATAAAATCACTGCTTTTTTTTTTACTGTTAGGGTTAGGTTAGATTTAGGGTTAGGTTAGGGTTAGGGTTAGGTTAGGGTTAGGGTTAGGGTTGTGATCTAAACAGGCAAATGCTTAAGTGTCAATGATTGGATCATTATTGTAGTGATTATTATGTTTCAAGCATGTTCTATATTTGTCAACAATTATTTTAACCCTAATTAATGGAGTGTGTCGCGTTTCATTTCTTAAACAACCAGGTCGGAAGAACATCATGGCCATATTCCAGGATGACAATGTCAAGATTCATCAGGCTCAAATTGTGAAAGAATGGTTGGAGGAGCATGAAGAATCATTTCCGCACATGAATTGGGATTGAAAGGCTTTGGGATGTGCTGGAGAGGCTTTACAGAGTGCTGGACTCTTGCATTGTCAATACAAGATCTGGACCAGCAATCGATGCACCTCTTGATGGAAATAAACAAATTTAAGTTCTGGACTCTGGAATGAAAAGCCATTGAGATGAATGCAAACAGAGTTTTCTCAATATATTATAGACCTATTTTTTTTTTTTCATGTTCAACATCTTCTAGATAGACTTTTTAATAGACTTTTCAAATGCCCTTCACCAAAGTAGAATTTAATTAAGCTTTTTTCCCCCCTGATAAATCAAGTGCACAAATTATATGAATGAACTATGTGCAGAGTGATGCCTAAGAGCTCAGGGAAACATTGGTGTATCCAACTATACGAAAGTCTGATTCTGTCACATTCACAAGTCTGTCATCGTCCTGTCTGCACTACACTTCCCAGAGTTCCCAGTCATCATCACCTGCACCTGGTCTTCATCATCATCATCTCTGTCACCTGTGTTTAGTTATTAGTCATTGTTCTTCATCACCGTCACCTGTCTTCACTCGTTGTCATCTGTGTATTTAAGTTCCTGCCTTTCAGTCTTCTGTGTCGGTCAATGTTTAATGTTAGGTTTTCATTGCTCTGAGCACACGCTCCCTTTTGTTTGTATTTGTTTAATATTGAGAATTAAAACCTTGGAATTCATAGTCTTCGTGTTCGTCTCCTACTTCATCTACCCCGGAAGCCTGACAGATTCTGTCCAACAACACCCAAATGTAATGTGTGTACATGCATATGAGCGCCATCTGCTGTACAGAGAGTTCACATAACATATCAATACATATCTCAATACTACATGTCCACAATATAGTCTACAGTCAGATTAGACTATGATCTTATAAAAATCAGACACAAAATTTCAAAAGAAAAATATTGTATTGCATGCATGTACATGTACCAAGATAACATGTTAAAACAATCCTTAAAAAGATCATTCATAAGACAGTCTTAAATTAGTATTATTAGAGAAAATATGTGTTATTAAAGACAGATAGGAGAGAGAAACCATTTGAAAGTGCATTTGTAAAAAAAAAAAAAAAAGAAACAGGAAAAAAGAGGAAAATTGGTCTGCACTCTGAACATGTCTTTTACAAGTTATTTTTAAAATTAGACTATTTATAAACCTTTGTTATTGTAAATGCCTTATAAATATTTAGGTTATATAAAAACATTTAATGCATAACGTGTAAGTGTTTTATGTGTCCATAAATAAATGGTCAATGAATCAACAAAACTGTCCAATTATTGCAGTCCCAGAGTGGCCATTGGGAGGATTCGAGGTCATTTTAACCCCATCAGACCTGAATTATGTTCCAAGTTTCAGAAGGATATAAAAGTACAGTTCATGAGGCTTCCAAAAATGAGACCAAATAAAAATAATACAAATTTCAACACTCTTTAATTGTATTTTATGTCCATTTCAATAAATGTCAGGTCAAACATACTGATTTAATTTGACTGAATTTTTTTTGTTTCATTTATTGCTTTATTTATTATTTTAATAATTAAATAAATGAAATTTCAATAATTTGACATAAAACATGATATTTAATAGGGTTAGAAAAACATTGCCTTTGTATAGGTAAAAGAATATTGTCACTTAATGGAAAAGGTATGACTACAGTCTAAAGCCGCGTTTCCACCTAAGTTACCCGGAACAATTTGTCCCAGGAACTTGTTTCTCAGGAACTTTTTTCTCGGGAACTTGTTTTCCCCCAGACCTGTTGCTGTCTGCGTTTCCATCACGGACTGAAGAACCGTGACGATTAGGCAATTAGTCCAGTGACGTAGGACTGCACGCTACTTTCCCGTTCCCGCTGGATTTTGCACTCACACTGTCAGAACAAATATACAGATCAACTAAGTGCTCTGGAGTGTGGATTGCTTACATAGCACCATAGCAGTACAGTGCAATGCATAAGTTTAGACACCCATGCTAAAGTTGACTAAAAAGAGGAATACATTTTTTGGAAATGAAACTTAATGCCTTAATTTAAAATTTTTTGAAAAATCCAACCTTTAAGGACACCAATTTTCTTTGTGAATGAATAATGTATCGTAAATAAATAAATGTTCTTCCTTAAAATACAGGGTGCATAAGTCTGGACACCCAATGTTAAATTCCCATAGAGGCAGGCAGATTTTTATTTTTAAAGGCCAGTTACTTCATGGATCCAGGATACTATGCATCCTGATAAAGTTCCCTTGGCCTTTGGAATTAAAATAGCCCCACATCATCACATAGCCTTCACCATACCTAGAGATTGGCATGCTTTTATTTCAGTTAGCCTAATAGCTAGTTTGATTTGCATTGAGAGATGATCTTATGGAAAGTACCCCATGCCAATCTCTAGGTATGGTGAAGGCTATGTGATAACAGTGAATTTTTTAAATTAAGGCATTAAGTTTAATTTCCAAAAGATGATTTTTTATTCCTCTTTTTAGTCAACTTTAGCATGGGTGTCTAAACTTATGCATAGCACTGTAAATATCATGAATAATAATAATCCCCCAACAGTCATATTTTTATGAATTAGAATTTATTAAAAAATAAACATGAACTATAAATATTAAATACAAAACAGATTAAAAACTGTAAAAGAAACAGTGTCCAGTGTTCACTTGCAATGGTAGTCCCAAAAGGAGTTAACGCTTGAAGCTTAGCACATCTTGGAACTAGAACCTTGAACCAGAGAACCTTGAACTCTTTATCTCAGAGAGAACATTTTTAAACTCTCCTGAGAAGGAAGGATTTGTAAATTGGGAGCTTTCAGATTCAACGTTTGATTGGCTGATGCACCAGCGTATGGCCCCTCTTTAGCATGAGGTTCAACTGCATTGCTTCAGGTTCATGTTTAGACCAATGTGTTTAAGGTTTTTCCTATACATAACTCACTTCTTAAAACCAATTCCAGATTAACCTAGACATCGTGCTGAAAATATAAAGACCAAACATCATTGGCAAATATTGAACTTCATCCACGCATTCATGTATACCTTAATAGGTATGTTTGTATATTTTGCATGTACACAAACAACACTCATTACGTATATACAGAATATTTGCTCCATTGTGTCCATTTGCATAGAAAATCCATCCTTTGTGGCTTCAAGCCACATGGCAAAACCGGTTTGGTGAGTCTGAGAGTCTGTGGTCCTTCACACCTTGGCCTCGGGACCTGAGGGACTGGGGTGAACAATGGGCAAATGGTGATGGGATCAGTCTGTGACCATTGACATGCTAATGTCATCATTCTTCCCTTCCACAAATGGTACCTGGCAATTGTCTTTGCAGGCTTATCTCCTGGCCCACATAGTTCCTTGTTTGGAGGGGTGAGTTTTACAGTCCTGTCCTTTTCATCATGGCAGATTAAAGGGGATTCACATTGTGATGAGGGGAGTCTGCCCTCCTGTTTGCCTGCTGATCACTGCATATCTGCTCTCATCACTCATTTAGCAGATAACATCATTTGTTTATTTCTTAAAAACTAATTTTCATATTTAACTTCCTCTGTATTTGTGTATTTTTACACCTCTAAATAAAAAAATGCTATGATATGCTTGCAGAGAATTAGGAAACATGAAAATACTTGTTTCTCTGAAAAGCAATGCTACAACCAGTTATTCTGCTTTGAAATGTGTGTTCGGTGTTCGAATATCTGTTTTTGTTTCGGTCTGTGTGATGATGCGATTTAGACACGCTGGGTTGCCAGTTAGCGGAAAACATTGAAATGGAAATCAGCAAACTGGGTTAGAAATCCCAAATTCTATCCGACCTGCAATGCATCAGAAATAAAAACACTGCAAATGTAGGCTATACATTGATCAATATATAGTGAAATGTTTATTTTTCTTTTTTAGAAGCCACCCGGCATATCCCAGTCTGAGACAAGACCATAGACAGTTAAAAGAAGTATTGTATATTTATCATGTTTTTTTAACTGATAATTCATTTCATATTTGAAATAAGCAGGGTAGGGTTACACCAGCCGTTTATAAATTCTTTCTTAAATTGGAACCTAAAGTCCACACTAGAGGCTTAGTAACTACTAGCTAGTTTGTAACTAACTCTGTATTTTATTCCATTTCACCATTTGTTCGTAATAAGGCAGAACGTTAGCCTGGGTGCCAGCCCGAACCCCGCCCACAACATTTTTTTGGTTGGGAAGTTCGGTCTGGACTTAATTATGCTCGGCTCCCAGAAGGCCGAACCATTCAAATTGCCAGGGCGGGCTTTAATCGATGACGGACAGATGGTCTGCGGTTACGTAATCACCCACGTCACCAAAGAGCGCTTGGGTTGAATTGGTTTTCAACAAAGATGACTGCAGCTGGAGAATTGAGATGTTTAGATTCCGCTATCGCGTCTGTTATAAAAGACGAACAGAGAACCGCAATCAAGGCATTTGTCGATCGGAAAGATGTGTTTGCCATCCTTCCTACGGGATTCGGCAAAAGTTTAATTTTTTCAGCTGACTCCGATGGTCGCTAAGAAGATGGGACGCAATGAAAACTCTGTGGTCATTGTGGTTTCTCCTTTGGTCGCACTCATGGAGTGCTTTATTATTACTTTACTCATTACTTTACTACTTCTTCCTGCGTGTGTGCAGTTGAGCTCTGTTGACAACTATGCGTCACTGACTGCGTTGCTCTGATTGGTTGTAGGTCTATCCAATTGAGTGCAGAGGGGTTTTTTTCCTGGTTGACACGCCTCATAATCAAAGCCCAATGGAGCAGTATCAGACTCACATTCTGACTAGAATATGAGTATGACGAAGTCAGGCTAGCAGAACGTAGCTATAGTATGTTGTAAGCTCTTCGTAAAATAATGCGCTGTCACATAACGACGTTTAGCCTATGACGTTTAGCCTCGATGTCCAATAGCAGCCTTCAAATACGTGAGCAGAAGTTGTGTTGAAATGCCGTTAATTTCAGTTTATCCTTCATTCTAACTTCTTTTGCCTCACGTTACTAACGGTAAAAATAAGTTTCCATTAAATACGATACTTGATCATGAATAGTGTTTTTATATGTAAATAACATTCAGAAACTGTATTTAAAATTAAATTAATAAGGATCAATAAATAAATATTGATACAAAAAACATAAGAAATTACGTTTATTGATTATGACTGATATTTGACATGCACAACATGGACCGATGCACACAGTATGGAGCTGAATGTTATTTAGTGATCCTGCTCTTAATAACAAATTAATTTACACTCGTAATTTAATGGATAAGGATGTTTAAAACATTTTTAAACACAATTTCTAAGTGATGAAATATTTTACAGATTGGCATAACTATAAAAATATATTCATTTTAAAAATTAATTATTTCATTTTTTTATTGTCATGACTTTTCCAGGTCCGGAGATCACACTTTTAAAATGAGGTTTCCTCATATATCCTGGTTTTCCTTCGAAGTAAAAGAAAACATTAATTGAAGGGGTGAATTTAAATAGAAATATCTTCATTTGTTGCTGTTTCAGCTCGTTATTTCAGTCGTTTTGAGGCCCTCTAGTGGAGCCCAGACCTCTGGTTGGTTTAATATGTCAGCTACCCATTACTTCTCTTTCATTAAATATGCATAAGCATTATTTTATTCAAACCTTCACTTCTTTCTGTGTGTTTGTTCAGGATCACAGTGTGAGACACACACAGATCGGCCAAACTGACCGTCGACTCATGATGTGGGAATGTACAGTAAGACACTCACACTGACAGACAGTAAGATCTTTTATTATTAGCAGGAATAACACAGCTTTGGTTTTGCAAAACCATAAAACCACACATGCAGTTACACAGTTGTATTTTTAAAGAATATAAAAGAACTTGAAAATGTTCAATCTCAAAATTAAACATGGAAAGGCCTAGAAATTACTATTACTTGAACTGAAAACAGCAATAATTTCTTCAAACAAGAAAACAGAGACTTCAGGAAACCCTTTTTGAAACATGACAAAAAAATCACTGATCATTTTTCATTCACTGATTCACTAATGGACAGATTAAATGAAGCGTTCACAAATATAAATGAGAATCTCAGACCTGAATAGCAGATGTAGAAGTGATGTTAGATGATAGAAGTGAAGCTTATGAACATGTTTGCATTCGTCTTGGATAATGATGCTTATGCGAAACATCCTAGAGATTAAGTAGAAATTACTTGAAACTAACTTCACTTTTCACCCCTACTGAACCCTATAGAGCGCATGCCCTTCACCCCCACTGTACCCATGATGTCACCAATATGTCGGCGGCTGGCAGATCTCACCATTTTGATCTGGTGGTGTGTCAGTTTGTGTCTGATAGTGAACAGGCAAACACTGGTTGACAATGACATCACAAGCTAGAACCACAAAGCGCTCAATCACATTTATAGTGACAACTTCACACGGCTGCTGCTGCTTCTTTGTGACGGTGTACACTGTGAACGTCTTCTTGCTGGTGCACAGGTTGTCTCTGTATATGATGCCTTCTCCATTGCAGATATTTTTAATGCTATCCTCGTCGTTTTTGGTGGAGGAAGGACTGGAGAGGAGGTCTTTCAGTGCCACAAAGTTTCTTACTTTTTAGGTACTTTGCCCAATCATCTCTACTGTCTGTATCGAAATCATCTGAGATAATATGTTTGTCTTTAAAATGATCATAATCGTTGTTTCCTCCAGATTCCACGCAGGGAATGGCATCAGCGACCATGAACCACAGTGATGAGGAGAACGAGGAGAAGCGCAGATCTCATCCTGAGAACAAGAGAGTGACAGACACTTAGAGCTTCACAATCAGTGGAAATAAGAGAATGAACAACTTCTGCACAGCTGCATGGTTTTCTGAATATATCTCTATATCACTAAAGTAACAATAATAATATTTTCTTAAATACTTGCTGCTAAATATTGCCACATTAATATTTGTTTAATATTATATGTATTATTAATAATAATATTTTACATTATATTAAGCTTTATTTAGATGGAAAACCACACAAACCATCAAAGCCGCTCTTTTGATGACAACAGATTAATATCTTAATGTAAAGATTCCTCAAGACTAGTTGTAACAGATTAAAATAAGAAGATTAAAGACAGTAGATTATTAATTAATATTATTAAGATGATCTTCAGTATCTGAACTATGATTTACATTAGTACAGTATATATAGATTTACCTGTGTGCCATTCTTGAGCTCGTGGAAATGAAAGAGTCTTGTTGAGTCTGAGCTGGAGTTCAGAAAGTGTTCGAGATGCTCATTTGACTGATTGTGTGGAAAAGAGGAAGGAGTGAAAATGCTCCCGTTTCTTGGAAATTCACCACAAACACGATTCTTGCAAGTAAGCAAAACTTAGAGGATGTTTTTGCATCTTTGAGATTCTGCCCTCAGGAAATTCTGTAACGCTTTTCAATAAGGTTCCAGTTGTTAACATTGGTTACCATAAGTTCACATGAACCAACAATGATAAATACTTCTAAATTAATCATATTAATCCTAATATTAATTTCAACATTTACCAATATATTGAAATCAAAAGTTGTGTCAATATTGTAGGGTCAACTAACATTTGCATTTGCATTAACTAACATTATTAAAGATTAATAAAAAACTGTTACAAATGTGTTGTTCTTTCAGTTATTGGAAAAATATTTAAAGATGGGAACATCTAACATCAATATTTTGCATTTCATTCCATAATAGGAGCATAAGATAAAAATGCAGTTTTGCTAAACTCAGAATATGCTCTGGGAATACTTAGATGGAGATCTAGTCCTAATTAAAAGTATAATAGGATAAGAGAGTATGTTGACAGTTTGCCTTAAAATGCCTTGGCAATAAACAAAAGACTTTTCACTCATTTCCTTCACTTCTGCAGTTTTCTTTGTCTAGTTGCATTCACTCATTTCCATCTTCATCTTCAATGTTCAGTTGTCAATACAACTAAAAAATCTGAGAGAACGTCACATAAGCTGACTTCATAAATTGATGTTGATTTTCCTAAAATGTTTTTGTTTGAACATTATGGTGATCAGTGTTCACTTCGGTTGTGACCGTGGAACTTCATTTCTATTATTGTAATTCTGTCAGGACCACTATCGTCAAATATGATTGACAATTAGCATACAGTTTGGATGTGACAGGTATTGAGTCAAGTCAAATTTATTTGTATTGCCCTTTATAGAAAGTCATAAAGTTTATAAAATCTTAATTTAAACTTTTGTCATCTGTGAACTAAAATATTTATTGAGATTTTTTATTCATATTTTAACAATCATAGCCTATACTGTTCATAGATTCATATACTGTTTTTAGACTTGTGTTTCTTTTAATGCAAATTAATTTTCAATTACGCAACACATGCTATCTCTGTAATATTCATCAATTGTCCAATCTTCAATATTCAATAAATTTTATTTATCGTCTTCTGGTTGACCTCGTTTTCTTCATAATAACAGGCTATTCAACTAGCAAACACTCAATATGACTCAAGGAAGAAATGTAAGAAAATTAATTGTAAACTGATTTGTCTGTCTTCGTCAAAATAGCCTGTTAGAAAGATTACAAAATGCGCATAGGCTTATCGCCTATTGTTTATTGGGCGACAGAACAAAAATGGTTAATATGAACCTTTAAATGAAAATAAATCACAGAATATGTTTGTAACAATATGTACATAAGTTACTTGTCAGGTGTTGTTCACAAAAAAAAAAGCATTAGATGAATAGTTGCCATTTAAAGGGTAACTAAACCCTAAACCAACTTTTTTTAGTTAATGATCTGTAAGATTGGGGCTTTAATAGTGCTGTTCATTGATTCAAGTATTGTTTTTGACATTTGTGTTTAAAGTATTTTAATTTTAATTTTACTAAATATGGTGTAAAAACGTCTGAGTGCTGCCCTCTTCAGGTTGAACAGTGGCTACTGCAGTTGAATTTTCCTATTGGAAGTTGTGGTACACTCTGACGTCAGAGGGTACCAGCTAACCACGCCCTTGTCTGCAGAGAGATACGTCTCAGATGCACGCCCCCTCTCCACTGGGCTCTGCCTACTTTTCCAGCATTTTTCAAATATTGCCAGTGGGTGGAGTCAAGCTCTGACCAGGGGTTTAGTTACCCTTTAAACTGTCATGTTTCATCCGTCCCACCCCTGTGTTTCAACCGTCCCGCCTGAAACAAAGCACAACTCCCGTTCAAAGTCATATTTTACTTAAATCATTCTATATTTGTACCGAATAACACATGATACTAAGAGAACACATATGTGAGTTGTTAATCACAAAAAATTAAAAATCTATCTGTAACCTTATCTTAGAAAACGACATTTATCTGAAAAGTGTTTCAACTGTCCCGGCTCTCCCCTACATTACTACACTGGTGTATACAATGTGAGTGAAGTGTTTTCTACTGTGTGGAGAATCGTGTGTAATAACAGAGTGTTTCCAAGTAGCAAACGTGACGCAGGAACAGGGTAACCAGGCAACCAATACCAACACAACTACGAATGCCAGAATGAATGAATTTCGAGAACATAAGACGATAAACAGGATCAGGAAATGCCGGACAGTTTATGTCGGACACGAATGGTAACTCTATTGAAGTAATTGAAGTAATAATTCCCATCTGGTTTATAATTTGTACTCCTCAGTTAAAATTATATATGCACTGACCGAACATGGTCAATACCATAATTCAAATTCTAATTAAATTAGATGAGTGACCGCAAATATATTTTAAATATATTATATATATTCACTAGTATGAATAAGCAGTGTTGTTTATTTATGAAGTAATAATATTCTATCTAGATAAAAAAAAAATAATGCAAACATTTAGGGTGTACTCACACTAGGCACGGTTGCCATGAACCGGGCCCGAGTACGATTGTCCCCCCTCCCCACTCCCCCTCTGGCCTGCACTCACATAGGGTTTCAGCATTCGTGCCGGAGCACGCTTACGTCATTATGGTGCGACGGTTTCGGGATAAACAGGAAGAGCGGCGCTCTCACTTTTCTAAATATATCTGAGTTTTTATGCGTTTTGCCCAGCTGTTCTTGTATGCTCTCATCTGCCCAAATTTCCAACAAGCATTGCACCTCTGCCATAGACCAAAGCGACCCTTTCCCCGCCATGTTCGTTTTGGAGCGTCGCAGAACCGTGACGTCACGCGTCCTGTTCCATGCTCCTGCACGTTTAGCGCTCACACTGCATGCGAACCGCACCCGAGTCCAACTGAAGCGTGCTCTGGCCCACCTCTTCCAAGCGGGCCAGGGCCGGCTAATCGAGCCGCGCCTGGGCACGGTTCGGAGCACTCACACTAGTCAAACGAACCGCGCTTTGGTGGTCAAACGCACTCGGGCACGGTTCAAACTGGCTAGTGTGAGTACACCCTTAGACACCTGGCAAGAAATAAGTAATTGTGACACTTACCACATGAATCCAGACAGAGGTTATACATTTTTTATGAGGAGTGGAACAGGCTTTATTGTCCTGACTTTCACTTTCTCTATACTTATTTTGAGGAGCTCTACATTTAGTTTCGTTCTCTTTGTTTTGCATGTATTCCATGAACTGTCGCTGCTGTTCCTTCAGGGAGGCGCTAATGTGATTGGCCCAAAAACCTTAAGCGTGTGACGGAAATGTCACGCCCCTTACCATATCTGGAAGATCAGCTCCCAAAGTGCCAGACTGTAACATTACTTGTGTAAGGACCACCCATTGGACCAACGACGGAATCCAACGGTGGGCGAAGGTTTATGCGTGTATGTCTTTTCAGCACTCCAGTGAAGTTCACTTAATTTATTGGAATTTAGTTTCAATATTACTTTAGCTCTGTGCGTAATCTGACTCTAATTTGAAATGATAATCAAATTTAGATCATGTTTCTGATTAGAAAATAATCATAAATATTGATTATGAATTAATTTAGAACTTTGATTATACTGAGCATCTCATAATTTCAAATATTCGTTCATTAAGGACCCAGCATCGCTTTGAGACGTCACGTCGCAAATGTGTGCTCACGATCACAAACTAGCCAGTCCAGAAATAGTCAGAGGGTGCAGTGCAAGTATTTTACCCTAAGTGGCCACTCACTGCTGACTCATAACAAAGGTGTCTTTTCTTTTTTCTTTTTTTTTATATTTACCAACTTGCAACGTGCTGAGTCAGTGATGGTCAGAAATCAGAAGGTCTCCTTAATGATGTGCCCCATGCTCCATTCATAGTGCCTTGGGTGTGATCTTTCCTGGACAGAGATTTGCGGAAACACCAGACTGCACTTTAATCTACTGGTAATAATGATTTCTGAAAAATGCAGAATAAATCAAGATGTAACATTTATTTGTCAGGTAACATGTATCATGCCAATTACAGAAGTGATTAAAAGCCAATTGAGAAATAATAAATACATGACATCAATTATTCAAAGATGACTCTAAAAGTAAGTAATGTTTTCCTGACAGAGACACACAGTGGCGTGTCAGTGCTTTCCAACAGGAGAACACTAAAACAGCACTGTATGGGGGATGATCCTGGTAAAGGGTCCCACAGACTGCTCTGTCACCTACCATTAAATACCCAGACCAGAACAAAAGGGTTATACAAATATTGTTTAGAGTTGTTTTGGGTCAGTTCATGTACCCCAGGGGGTAGCACCTGGTTTCGGGAGATATCTTGAAGAGACATCACCCAGAGAGGAGAAACAGGATTCTCCTAAATTCTCAATCTTTCTCATTAAACCAATGACTGCAATGAAATTAAGACCATTTTACCAATCGCACTGAGACCCTTAAAATGATACCAAACATGAAAAGGAAAAACAATAGATTCACAAGATACACCATATGTGATATATAGACATTCTTAGTGAACTTTTAGTGACTTGAGGAGGGAGAGGGGGATGAGTATATAAACAAGGAGATAAGTTTGGGCAGGACAATGTCCTGTGCTCTGTCTTTGCTAGTTGCTGTCCAGGGTGCATTTTATGGCTTTATTGCAGGGTGAGTTTTGTCTTAGCAGGAAAATCAGTTCTTACACATGCAACGATGGAATTGCCCCACTTTCTATGATCATCCTTTGTGCATCACCGGCCTTGTACTCTCCCAGTCTCCTGGAAAATGTGCAGCACACAGTCGAAATTGTTTGTTGTACTGTTCTGGAACAGTGTTGTAAATAAGCTTAACAGATGTTTGCTAATTGTGTCCTCTTTTGGAAGGCCAAACAAAGTAGTTTAGCTTTAGCAAAGAAAAACACAGCGTCTCCACGACATGGCGGCAACAATAATCCAGCGAGAATAAAAGTTGCGCCTTCTGTCTTTGTGTGTACATTTGGGCGGTGTTAGGAAACTCTGCCCCACACACTGACGTAGATTTGTGGAGGCGTGTTTGAACGAACTTTGGGTTTGAGACTTTCAGCTTTGTAAATCTGCAGATCTTATACATGCACACACACCTACATAACAAAATAAAGAAAAATAAGGAAAACAAGAAATCGCATCATATGACCCCTTGAAAATTAGTTCTAGATCAGTGGTTCTCATTCCCATCGTCCACAACATCTGAAGCCCCAGCCATGGTGGCTGATATAAGTATAAGTAAATTAAATAGTTAAAATTAAAATTGAAATAATTAAATTTTATGGTTTTAAGAACTGGATGTTCTTTAGTGATCCTGCTCTTTTTAACCAGTAAATTTACACTCTTGATTTAATGGATAAGGATGTTTAAAAACATTTTTATATACAATTTCTAAGTGATCAAATATTTTAGAGATTGGCATAACTACAAAAATATATATACATGATAAAATTGCATTTTAAGATCTCATTAATTTCCATGACACTACTAAAATGAGGCTTCCTCATTTAACCTGGTTTTCCTTCAGAATAAAACAAAACAATAGTTGAATCTATTGTAGATAGAGTAAATATAAATATCTTGATTTATTGCTGTTTCAGCTCATTGTTTCAGTCATGTTGAGGCCCTCGAGTGGAGCTCAGACGTCTGGTTGGTTTAATGATTCACACACCTTGACTTTCAGCTTCCCATTATTACTTCTCTTTCATTATAAATGCATGCACATTATCAAACGTTCACCTCTTTCTGTGTGTTTGTTCAGGATGACAGTGTGAGACACACAGACCGGCCAAACTGACCGTCGATGTGGGAATGTACAGTAAGACACTCACACTGACAGACAGTAAGATCTTTTATTTTTAGCAGGAATAACACAGCTTTGGTTTTGCAAAACCATAAAACCACACATGCAGTTACACAGTTGTATTTTTAAGAGCTTGAAAAAAAATAGTTTTGTTCTCAAAATCATACATGCAAAAGCATCCTAATTGCTGTAATTTAACTGAAAAAGGTAATAAACAGCAATCATTTCTTCTAACAAGAAAACAAAGACTATTTGGGAAAAAATCATTGATCATTTTTCATTCACTGATTCACTAATGGACAGATTAAATGAAGCGTTCACAAATATAAATGAGAATCTCAGACCTGAATAGCAGATGTAGAAGTGATGTTAGATGATAGAAGTGAAGCTTATGAACATGTTTGCATTCGTCTTGGATAATGATGCTTTTATGAAAGTAGAAATTGCTCTATGTTCTACAGCGTTAGTGCTTCGACAAACCCTGCCTAAGGTCTGCAGATCTGCCCATTTTGATCTGGTTGCCAGTTAGTTTGTGTCTGATAGTGAACAGGCAAACACTGGTTTTCTATGACCTCACAAGCTACAACCACATAAGAGCGCACAGGCTGGAACTGAACTTCACACTGTCCATTTCTTAAAGAGCTTTCAACAATGTACACTGTGAACTTTCTATTACTGGTGCACAGGTTGTCTCTGCTGCTGACACCTTCTCCATTGCAGATATTTATAATACTCTGCCTGTCATTTTTTTTTAGGAAGGACTGGCGAGGAGCTCTGCCACAGAGATGATTTGTTGTTAGGTACTCTGCCCAATCACGTCGACTTCTTGTGTTGAAACTAGATGAGAGAATATGTCTGTATTTAAACTGATTATAAGCGTTGTTATTCCAAGATCTCTGGCAGGGAAAACTGGCATCAGTGAACACCAGAGTGATGAGGAGAACGAGGAGAACGAGGAGAAGTGCAGATCTCATCCTGAGAACAAGAGAGTGACAGACACTTAGAGCTTCACAATCAGTGGAAATCGGCCATTAATAAGAGAATGAACAACTTCTAACACGGCTGCATGGTTTTCTGAATATATCTCTATACGTCTTAAGTAACAATAATAATATTTTCTTTAATACTCTTATTTTGCAGCAAAATATTGTCACATTAATATTTCTTATTTTTTTAATATTTTTATTTATTATTAATAATAATATTTTACATTATATTAAGCTTTATTTAGATGGAAAACCACACAAACCATCAAAGCAGCTCTTTTGATGACATCAGATTAATATCTTAATGTAAAGATTCCTCAAGACTAGTTGTAACAGATTAAAATGAGAAGATTAAAGACAGTAGATGAATTATTAAGATGATCATCAGTATCTGAACTATGATTTACATTAGTACAGTATATATAGATTTACCTGTGTGCCGTTCTTGAGCTCGTGGAAATGAAAGAGTCTTGTTGAGTCTGAGCTGGAGTTCAGAAAGTGTTCGAGATGCTCATTTGACTGATTTTTATTGCGTGGAAAAGAGGAAGGAGTGAAAATGCTCCCGTTTCTTGGAAATTCACCACAAACACGATTCTTGCAAGTAAGCAAAACTTAGAGGATGTTTTTGCATCTTTGAGATTCTGCCTTCAGGAGATTCGGTACCGCTTTTCAATAAAGTTCCAGTTGTTAACATTGCCATAAGTTAACAGGAACCAACAATGATACATATTTCTACATTAATCGTATTAATCCTAATGTTAAATTCAACATTTACCAATATATTAAAATCAAAAGTTGTGGGTGTCAATATTGTAGGGTCAACTAACATTTGCATTTGCATTAACTAAAATTATTAAAGATTAATAAAAAATGTTACAAACGTATTGTTCATTCAATTATATGAAAAAACATTTAAAGATGAGCACATCTAACATCAATATTTTGCTTTTTATATATATATATATATATATATATATATATATATATATATATATATATATATATAATAGGAGCATAAGATAAAAATGCAGTTTTGCTAAACTCAGAATATGCTCTGGGAATACTTAGATGGAGATCTAGTCCTAATTAAAAGTATAATAGGATAAGAGAGTATGTTGACAGTTTGCCTTAAAATGCCTTGGCAATAAACAAAAGACTTTTCACTCATTTCCTTCACTTCTGCAGTTTTCTTTGTCTAGTTGCATTCACTCATTTCCCAACGTCATCTTCAATGTTCAATTGTCAATACAACTGAAAAATCTGAGAGAACGTCACATAAGCTGACTTCATAAATTGATGTTGATTTTCCTAAAATGTTTTTGTTTGAACATTATGGTGATCAGTGTTCACTTCGGTTGATCACTTGGAACTTCATTTATATTATTGTAATTCTGCCAGGACCGCTATCGTCAAATACAATTGACAATTAGCATTCAGTTTGGATTGGCGGCATGGTTCTGTTCTGGGCAGCCTAGCATGGATAAGAGCAGGAGAGCAGCAATACCCCCCCTCAGGGTAAACAGAACACAACCAACATCAATGTATTGCTGATAATAATTTAGGATTTTAAAGGTGCTATAAGCGATATCGGGAGACGTAACTTCTTGTTGACATTCGAATTGTTGTCAAACAAAACTAGACCCCTCCCTCCTCCTCATCCCATCTCCTCCCTCCTCCCCTCCCTTCCAGCATAAAAGAAAGTCAAAGTAGTCACTACAAACAAAGTTAAGTTTTACTGATACTTCATTCAATGTGTAATGTCGCCAAGTTAGATAAATGCTTTTATATATTGCAGAACAGAATGCAGAAAAAGAGAAACATTATCTTAAAATCATTTTGCCACCTGAGGTTATAACTATAGCTCCCATACAAGGACGCAATAATAACAAGATAACGTTAGCTTCGCGTTTCCCAGTGAGCATAAACAGCGGCGGCGGCGTAAACAAATTTAGTCAAAGTTGTCAATAGCCTATAAATGAACATTCAAATTCATAACAAACAGTGGGTGAAAAAAATCATTCACACAAATTGTCGCCCTACTGTGAATTTACAATAGAGATTGATCGCTAGCTGCTAGAAACATACATGTTGTATTCACCAAAGTTAACGCTGACTGCATAGTTCTAGCTAATTACATCCTTGTGTGGGATTTACCTGTTCTGCAAAAACACAGCAGCTGAATGTCGGATTGTAATCCCTTCTGCCGGCGGAGTTCTCACCACCTTTCGAAGGTTTTTCCGATGTAAATTCGGTACTTTGCGCGTTCCTTATCCTTGTCCCTCTTCTTAGCAATTTGTTCATCGGAACGTCGTTTCTTTGGTCGTGTTTCGGCCATAATTCAAACTTCCCTCTTCTTGCTTCTCTCTCCTCCACACCCCCTTCATGTGTACGTACACTAACCCCACAAACCCCACCCTCAAATACTTCTTGCCAGTGATTGGCTGGAACACTGTGTGTTGTGTTTCGTGGTGCGGGTGAGCCCAGTTTGTTTTTGTTGCCGTTTGTGGAGCCTGTGGTGTCTAGAGAGACCGTGTTTTTTTACAGTGTGTTCAGGGGACAGGCAGCTAGTGGATAGTGAGGAGATGTTTGCTGTATGTGACAAAAAATGTTTTGGCCTAAAAAACGCGTGACATCGCTTAGAGCACCTTTAACTCCATGATGTTTAGTGAAATTAAGGACTTATGAGAAAAGAGCTAAAATGTGATGAGATTCAGCCATTGTCGCAGGCCAAGATTATTCTATATATTATAAACGTTTATACATAATATTTATACGTTTTATGAATCATTTTCTTAGACAAGTTAATTTACTCAAGGCTACCAGGAAAGCTGTAGCCTAAGTCAGTATTGCCATTAGGAACCTTCTGCAAGCTTTGGAATTTGAAAACGTCTGTTTTTAAATGTTAAAAGTAATTTTAAATAATACAAATTATAGACTACGTTTACCGCAGTTGGTGGAATTGGCAGACGTTCCCTTAAGCATCGTGCGCTGTGGAAACGCATCAAAGCGTTCTCAGGTATAATTATGCAGCATTAATGCACGAATAATTTTGAATGAATATTTTAATCATGTCGATATACAATGGTCACATAATGTTAAAACTCAACTTACTATTGATATCTTTGTTAGACTACCGACCCTATAGAACAAATGTCCGGCTAATATTGAACCTGAAACGAACTTTACCACGCTCAACCAGCGGGAGTGCATTTAACAAATAAGTAATCGCTGGCGTTCAGCGGGGAGGGAGGAAAGTCTGCATGAACCTGCGTAGATGCACTTTATGCAGTGAAGACTGTAAAGTGTTTGATAACTTTATTAAATTTCTGTGTATTTCCTCCTACCTGTCAGGGCCCCTTAGATGTCATGTGCCCCTGGGCAAGTGACCAGTTGCCCTAATGGTTAATCCGGCCCTGCCCACCGGGCTTAACGGGGATTCAGTCTTTTTGCTTCTCTGAGATACTCCAGATTACGGTGATCGTGATAACTTTAAATTGGTGAATGGCTCCCTCCAGCCAATGTATCCATTCTTCTAGGGCCAGTTTAATAGCGAGCAGTTCTCTATTCCCGATGTCGTAGTTCTGCTCCTCCGATTTGGGAAAAGCATGTAAAAGCCCTGGCAGAAAGCGATGCATGAGGATGTAGTGTAGCGACGCACAGTTCCAGGAATGCACTAATATTTTGTTGGTAGTACCAGTTTGCAACAATTATTAGTTAACACTAAGTTCTCAACACTTTGGAAAAAATAATAATTCGTCGTTACACTACATCCTTATGCATCGCTTTCTGCCAGGACTTTAACATGCTTTTCCCAAATCACTGAAGTGACGTCGACGTCCGGGTTAGCGGTAGCATGAACCGTCAGGAAAGTGTTATTTAAATAAACTCCTGATGTACTTACACACTTTCTAATGCCTCATTTTATGAGTACATAACCTATGTGTACTACTGTAGAAGTTTGGTGCCATTCTGGGCATTATTAGTGGGGTAATTTACGAGATACAGATTTGGATCCATTAGCGCCTCCACTAAGCCATCCGGCTGATATCTCTAAATAAGCTCTAACTTTAATAATGTTCAACCAAGGGAAAAAAAAGCAGCGCAGGTTGCGCTGTTCCCGGTATCAGGACATCAGACCTTCGTGAGGCTCATGCATATGCTGACATGTGCCACAATAAACCAGAAAAATCCTTATAAAGGAATAAAATCCTGGCTGGATGAGTTTCCTGATCTCAGTTCTGTAGCTCGATGATAAACGCCTGTCAATCTGAGCTATCAGTCCAGTCCAATTTTCCATACACATACTCTGTGTAGGTGACGTGGATATATGAATGATTTACACAGAAACTTGTTTCTACTTCTGTTTTTTACATAAGGTAATGCAAAAACCTTATGGGTTAATAGAATATAGATCATTGAGGTTAGTGACAGACAAAAGACAGTATATGTATCTTATAGCGACAGAACTTGTGAAAGGTTAACTTTAACTGAGATATTGTTACCGGTCCTCGCTTGCTCTTACATGATCTCAAGAAAAACTTGTACTCGTTCTTTGGTAAAAAAAAAAATGAGGAAAAACATTTTAAAAACAGATATCAGACATGTCACACAATAAGCCTATCACATTTCAATACTTTAATATTCATACACTATCATACTTATATTTTCATTCATCAATACCCTTAATGTTGTTTCCAGATACTCTTTCTACAACTTTTACCTAATTTTCACCAGACTAGTCACAGATGATTTTTAGAATAAACTAAAGCCACCAGATGTATTTTTGGAAATCATCTGATAAGACATACATTCCCACATTGGTTGTTGGTATTCAGACTCATCTGGCAGTAAAAGGCTTGTGTGGTACAGTGGGTAAACCGTTTGTGTCTGAAAGCCTAATGTGGTTTAAAGCTGAGATGGAACCAAATTTCATTTTTTTTTAAATATTTAATTTCATGTTGTGACTATGGTTACCTTTGACTTCTATTATAATAAACAAATTGAACCAAATACAAAATAAGAATTGTTTATTACATATTTGATATTAATTTTATACATACACTTCCATGCACATGGGAAAAAAAGTTAACTATAGATTAATATCAATGAATACACACACAAAAAAATAGTATAATACATAAGCAACATGAATAATCAACCATGTATATACAATAGATAACTGTAATGTACACTATGGCTTTTGAAAAGCTTAAATGTGTGACTTTAATCAACAGTGTTCATAAATGGTTGTTGAGTATTCTCATGAAACAAGATAGAGGAAGTAGAAGTAGAGGCTTCGACCATTTACCATCGACCATCGTCATTTCAATAAGAATCCACACGATCAGCAATTTCGTTTGTGGTCAAAAATGTCACTATGGGACCAAGTTGGTGTGAGGTACTTAAAGAGTTAGAAAAGTGAGAAGGTACAGCAGATTCGTTTTCCGTTTGTTTTCCCTCTTTTCTGGTGGATAGTCAGTTCAGGCACTTCAATGATTTTCAGGTCTACAGGAGGATTTTAATTCTTGTTCAGACTTCTATTTCAGCTTACCGAGATCCCTGCAAAGTACAAAATTTACTGTTAGTAAGGTTATTAAAGTGATAGTTGTGAAATTTAAATAATTTCCTAAGCCTTGTGACGTTCCAAACCTGTTTGACTTTCTGTCTGTGGAACCCAAAAGCAGATCTCAGGCATAATGCAACCCCTGTCACCGATCGCTGACACTGCATGAAACACAAGCAGAAAAAAATTGTGTAAATCATTCATGAAACCATTCTTATGTACACTTGTCTAGTTCAATTCAATGCAACAATTTATGTAAAAATGGTTAAGCTCCAAAAATGTGCCAGAAAAGATCCTAAAAATAATCAATGAGTTCACAACTCATGTGTTATGGGTTGTGTTGTAAGTCTTCTGAAGCCATATAATAGCTTTTTATTTTTTAGTCGAAAAAGACTAAACTTGAAGTTATAATTCAGAGTTAAAATGTCTTATATTCAAATGCAAATGATAAAGATATAAGACAAAATGCATATCATTATTTGTGAACCAAACCTGTGATATTATTTTTCAGAGTAACATGAATGAGATTTGAGTGCATGAGGGAAGATTTTCAGAGAATAACTGATTAAAAAAAACACAAGTAAGTTACACAGTCAAACAATACAATTTCCCACAGAGAAAGTTCATAGTAATAAGGTAATGTAGGTAACTTACTGTAATTCAATGTTGCCACTGAAATGTTCAGATTATTTTAGAAATGTACTGGTTGTTCTGAGGAAACAAAAGAACAAAGCTGATTATTCACAACATAATATTTATTGATGGTATTTGAGAGAATGAGGGCACCTGTAGTAAGTAAAGTTAGGCTAAACAAAAACAGACCACACTATATTAACCTGCTTTTGTTATTCATAACAAACGCAAATGACGACAGCAGGAATCAGCTAAATTAGTTAGGCTATATCAGCAATTTGAAGACACAGTTGTACAGAATATGTTGAATTGAATGACTAAATCAAAGACAATAAGTCAATAATTTCCATTTGTTCATTAGATCAACGTAGTTAGCATCGCGGCTAAAACCTTCATACCAGATTACTGTGCAATAAACGAGTGGTAAACACTGTAAAAACGTAGTAATGTATAATAAATTTACTTATATATATATATATATATATATATATGTGTGTGTGTGTGTGTGTGTTTGAATAGTGAGTAGACTCTGTATTTATATTTATTTGGCGAGTTTACAAACCTTGTAATGGAGAGCCGAACAAACGGCGGAAGCTTTGATGAGAGGAGCCGTTACTTTCAAACCCGATGACGTCGATCAGATGAGCTTTGTTGCGCGCGAGCAGCGCAAGGATCACAGCAGAGGAATAGCAGCAGTTTCGTGACAGAATAAAACTTCTCTCCTCCTGGTTCTTCTTCATATTATTATTTAGTGTTGTTGTTTAAGGTTTAAATTACTTAATTGTCACGTATCACACACAAAAGAGAGAGATCCAAGTGCAGTTAATTTATTGGGGTAATTCGTACTCACAATCAGTTCAGGCAAATGGTCAAAATCCAATAAGCCAATCCAAGGACATAAAACACGAACAAGAACAGGCAGCAAACAGGAACAGAAGTGTGAGGACATTAAACAAGGACTCCGTGACAAACACTGAAACTGACAGGGTATATATACACAAGTGCTAAACGAGGTGACGAGAAACAGCTGAACACAATGAACACTCAGTGACAGACAGGATCATGGGAAATGTAGTAACAGAGTGTAGGACACCGTGCGGGAAGAGGACCTCTAGTGGACACCCAGGGAACACAAACCAGACACTGTGACATAACCCCCCCCTCTACGGAGCGGCTACCAGACGCTCCAAGACAAACAAAACAAGAGTCCAGGCGGGAGGTGAAATGGTGGAGGATCAGGGGGCGGGATGGGGGGCCAGGTCCAGGAACTGGAACTGGCACCACCGGCTCAGGCACTGGAACTGGCACCACCGGCTCAGGCACTGGAACTGGCACCACCGGCTCAGGCACTGGAACTGGCACTGGAACTGGCACCACCGGCTCAGGCACTGGAACTGGCACCACCGGCTCAGGCACTGGAACTGACACCACCGGCTCAGGCACTGGAACTGGCACCACCGGCTCAGGCACTGGAACTGGCACCACCGGCTCAGGCACTGGAACTGACACCACCGGCTCAGGCACTGGAACTGGCACCACCGGTTCAGGCACTGGAACTGGCACCACCGGCTCAGGCACCACCGGTTCAGGAACAGATACCACCGGCCCGGGAACAGACACCACCTGCTCAGACACCACCGGCTCAGGAACAGATACCACCGGTTCAGACACTGGAACTGGCACCACCGGTTCAGGAACAGATACCACCGGCCCGGGAACAGACACCACCGGCTCAGACACCAGCGGCTCGGGAACAGATACCACCGGTTCAGACACTGGAACTGGCACCACCGACTCAGGCACTGGAACTGGCACCACCGACTCAGGCACTGGAACTGGCACCACCGGCTCAGACACCACCGGTTCAGGAACAGATACCACCGGCCCAGGAACAGACACCACCGGCTCAGACACCACCAGTTCAGACACCACCGGTTCAGGAACAGATACCACCGGCCCAGGGACAGACACCACCGGCTCAGACACCACCGGTTCGGGAACAGATACCACCGGCCCAGGAACAGACACCACCGGCTCAGACACCACCGGCTCGGGAACAGATACCACCGGTTCAGGCACTGGAACTGGCACCACCTTTTCAGGCACTGGAACTGGCACCACCGACTCAGGCACTGGAACTGGCACCACCGACTCAGGCACTGGAACTGGCACCACCGACTCAGGCACTGGAACTGGCACCACCGACTCAGGCATTGGAACTGGCACCACCGGCTCAGGCTCAGGAACAGACACCACCGGCTCAGGCTCAGGAACAGACACAGGCTCGACGGCGGCCATCTTGTCAGGGGACACAGGCTCGGCAGGCGTGACGTGAACAGGCTCGGCGGCGATCATCTTGTCCTAAGACACAGGCTCGGTAATGAAAAGGTGACACCAGAACCTCTGAACTAAATACAAAGTGCTTAAAGGATCCCATAAGTTCCAGCAAGAACCTCAAAGATTGTCATTGCTCCTCCAGTAACCCTACTATAGGAGAAAGAGCTTTGAGGCACCTAAATCACATTTTGAAGTTCCTTGAGTATCTGACAGGATATTTGAGGCTCCTTTAGTTTTTACAGTGTGGAATGAAAAGCCATTGAGATGAATGCAAACAGAGTTTTCTCAAAATATTATAGACCTATTTATAGCGCAATTTTCCACCAGACAAATTGCGATTGTTAACTCATGATTTCTGTTCTGTGTGTCTGTGCGCACCAATCTTGCACTTCTATCTACTCCTCAACCAGACCACCTAGAGACTTCGGGTTTTCGGCATTATGTTAACCTGTTAACCGTTGCCAGAGCGCGGGCGCACTGAAGCGGTTTTTTTTATAAATAGTTCAAAGTTACTATCAGATTTAATGTTATACCTTGACAAACTATACATCATTACAAAGATATAAGACTCAAGTTTCAGAATTTGACCACTATTGTATTCTGAGAAACTTATAGCGACAGTTATTTCTTAATTTGTGTCAGGAGTTATGAAATGAAAAAATGAGTCGATACCTTTGATATGAATTATGCGCGTCAGCCGCTTTCATTCATAAAAAAACTCCGTGCTGTCGTCATGACAGCGATACACAAAACAACGTCCTTCCGGGCTTTTAGCTAAAAAATGTGCAGATTTGGAGAAATATTGATATATTCTCATAGGTTTACATCAGATTTCTATAGACAGGAATAATATTTATTGAATTTATACCCAAATGCGTCGATGTAATCATTATGAGCGTTTGTATACTCTGTTAATGCGTTTTCAATTCATACCAATAGCATGAGGGCGCCCTCGCCGCCCTGTGCACAGTATTAGAACATGAAGAAGTGCCATAATCATGTGACAATCCAGGAAGCCTCGAACACACACACAGCTAACAACAGATCGCGCTGTAACATGGAGAAACAGTCGTTTTGAAGACAATAAACATGTTTGCTATGATATTTGAGTTACCTGTGTTTTTCAATCCATGCCAGGTATTTCCATAATAATAGATTATATTTATAATGTAATGCTAATCTATATAGACTATCATTGTGCAGAACAGTATACAATAGTATATTTTCTGTCTGATTTTTTTATCTGAAGCCAAATTAGATCACAGAAAATTATTTAAAATACTCGATTTGCTTTATAAAGTAAGTTTATAAGCACAAACATGGTTTTAATCTCATAAATTGTCGTGTATTGATGGTGTGCTAAGCTAACATGCTAGCTAGCCCTAGGTGCACCTGCCACCTAGAAGTTATATTTTTATTATTTTTTGAACGCTTACTGAAATGTTTCTTTATTCAAGAAATGCATTTAAAACAGTTTAGAATGTAAGGGTGAACTTTGAGAAAATAAATTAGTGACTGAAACCATATGAATAGCATGTGAATAGCCAGTCGTTAGTAACTAATGCAGACAAAAGAAATGCATATTTAGAGCCATAACCTGGCTGGAGAGGTGTGAATGTGTGCAGGGGGAGACTGAGACTGAATGGGGCTCGTTTGCACCACAAAACAATAAAGACAATATACTGCATAGATGGTAAGAAGATGACACTAAATATCAGTAGCATTTTAGCATCAAATCAAAATAAAGTCACATGACATGGTCTTGAAAAACATTTCACTAAATACAGAGTTTTGGACTTATTATCTTAAGATTTTAAACATAAAATGTTTAGACATGTGGCATTAGCTGTAGTGCATTTCTAGACTGCTCCAGGGCCAACTTCAATTTTATTTTCATGAGGATGTTTCATAAAAAATAATTTCTAATAACTTTACAAAACTTTGAAGCTATTTATAACAATTTTTGTCATTATGACAATAATTAATTCTACATTACAATAAACTGCCAGGTGTCAGCTTTCAAATGAGATCATACTTGTGCTTTTAGTACAAAGGGTTCATGAACTGTATCTGTTTCAGTTTGGGTATGTCATTTCTTGGGATTTTTCAAAAGTGGGGTTGCAGCTTAACAGGTTAAGGAAGGTCTAATCTCGGGAACGCACAAAAAAAATCCAGGAAAAGATTTACTATCTCTTAGTGTTGTGATCCCATGAGGTGAGAAAATTGCGCTAAAACACTCACTGAGTTTTTTATTACTTGTTTTTTCATGTTGCTCATCTTCTGGATAGACTTTTTAATAGACTTTTCAAATGCCCTTCACCAAAGTAGAATATAATAAGCTTTTTCCCCCCCCTGATAAATCAAGTGCACAAATTATATGAATGAACTATGTGCAGAGAGATGCCTAAGAGCTCAGGAAACATTGGTGTATCCAACTATATGAAAGTCTGATTCTGTCCAACAACACCCAAATGTAATGTATTTTTAATGAGTATTGATGATACATCTAGTGTGTGTGTGTGTGTGTGTGTGTGTGTGTGTGTGTGTGTATGAGCGCCATCTGCTGGACAGAGAGTTCACATAACATATCAATACATATCTCAATACTACATGTCCACAATATAGTCTACAGTCAGATTAGACTATGATCTTATAAGAATCAGACACAAAATTTCTAAAGAAAAATATTGTATTGCATGCATGTACATGTACCAAGATAACATGTTAAAACAATCCTTAAAAAGATCATTCATAAGACAGTCTTAAATTAGTATCATTAGAGAAAATATGTGTTATTAAAGACAGATAGGAGAGAGAAACCATTTGAAAGTGCATTTGTAAAAAAAGAAAAAAAGAAAGAAAAAGAGGAAAATTGGTCTGCACTCTGAACATGTCTTTTAAAAGTTATTTTTAAAATTAGACTATTTATAAACCTTTGTTATTGTAAATGCCTTATAAATATTTAGGTTATATAAAAACATTTAATGCATAACGTGTAAGTGTTTTATGTGTCCATAAATAAATGGTCAATGAATCAACAAAACTGTCCAATTATTGCAGTCCCAGAGTGGCCATTGGGAGGATTCGAGGTCATTTTAACCCCATCAGACCTGAATTATGTTCCAAGTTTCAGAAGGATATAAAAGTACAGTTCATGAGGCTTCCAAAAATGAGACCAAATAAAAATAATACAAATTTCAACACTCTTTAATTGTATTGTATGTCCATTTCAATAAATGTCAGGTCAAACATACTGATTTAATTTGACTGAATTTTTTTTGTTTCATTTATTGCTTTATTTATTATTTTAATAATTAAAATTTCAATAATTTGACATAAAACATGACATTTAATAGGGTTAGAAAAACATTGCCTTTGTATAGGTAAAAAAATGAACCTGAAAATCAATTTAAGGGGCAAATATTGTCACTTAATGGAAAAGGTATGACTGCAGTCTAAAGCCGTGTTTCCACCTAAGTTACCCGGAACAATTTTTCCAAGGAACTTTTTTCTCAGGAACTTTTTTCTCGGGAACTTGTTTTCCCCCAGACCTGTTGCTGTCTGCGTTTCCATCACGGACTGAAGAACCGTGACGATTAGGCAATTAGTCCGGTGACGTAGGACTGCACGCTACTTTCCCGTTCCCGCTGGATTTTGCACTCACACTGTCAGAACAAATATACATAAAGGGCTCATTTGGAGTGTGGATTGCTTACATAGCACCATAACAATAAATATCATGAATAATAATAATCCCCCAACAGTCATATTTTTATGAATTAGAATTTATTAAAAATAAACATGAACTATAAATATTAAATACAAAACAGATTAAAAACTGTAAAAGAAACAGTGTCCAGTGTTCACTTGCAATGGTAGTCCCAAAAGGAGTTAACGCTTGAAGCTTAGCACATCTTGGAACTAGAACCTTGAACCAGAGAACCTTGAACTCTTTATCTCAGAGAGAACATTTTTAAACTCTCCTGAGAAGGAAGGATTTGTAAATTGGGAGCTTTCAGATTCAACGTTTGATTGGCTGATGCACCAGCGTATGGCCCCTCTTTAGCATGAGGTTCAACTGCATTGCTTCAGGTTCATGTTTAGACCAATGTGTTTAAGGTTTTTCCTATACATAACTCACTTCTTAAAACCAATTCCAGATTAACCTAGACATCGTGCTGAAAATATAAAGACCAAACATCATTGGCAAATATTGAACTTCATCCATGCATTCATGTATACCTTAATAGGTATGTTTGTATATTTTGCATGTACACAAACAACACTCATTACGTATATACAGAATATTTGCTCCATTGTGCCCATTTGCATAGAAAATCCATCCTTTGTGGCTTCAAGCCACATGGCAAAACCGGTTTGGTGAGTCTGAGAGTCTGTGGTCCTTCACACCTTGGCCTCGGGACCTGAGGGACTGGGGTGAACAATGGGCAAATGGTGATGGGATCAGTCTGTGACCATTGACATGCTAATGTCATCATTCTTCCCTTCCACAAATGGTACCTGGCAATTGTCTTTGCAGGCTTATCTCCTGGCCCACATAGTTCCTTGTTTGGAGGGGTGAGTTTTAGAGTTCTGTCCTTTTCATCATGGCAGACTATTCGCGTTGTGATGAGGGGAGTCTGCCCTCATGTTTGCCTGCTGATCACTGATCTGCTCTCATTCCTCGTTTAGCACATCAAATCATTTGTTTATTTCTTAAAAACTAATTTTTAGGGGTGTAACGATTCGTTTTAACAACGATTCGATTCGCGATTCATGGTTGTCGATACGATTCAAGGACGATATTGGTTCATTTAGAACGATACGATCCGAAACGATTCAGTGACCTGAAATCGATTCAATGACTTTTTAGCCAAAAATGATTGTAAGGGAATCAGGTATCAATTAATTATGGATATAAACAAACAAGTAAACAACAATTAATGTCAAATGCATTCACATTTTATTTTAATAAGTAGGACTGAACGATTATGACAAAAATGATAATTGTTGATTATTGCCTTGAAATTGTAATTGTGATTATTAATTACGATTATCACAACATTAAATAATGTTTTGAATAGTTTGGCCATGGGACCCACATTTCCCTATGGTCATCAAGCCGCGACCCACCTTTTTAGGAATTATATAGGCCTATTATAATACATTTGTTTACACAAAAATTGTTGACACACAAGTTCTGTCCCCCTTTACAAAAAAAATAAATAAAAAATTGTAAGATTATGACAAATACTGATAAACAGGAGGCACTTCGAGGTTAAGCTATTAAATAGCAGTCCCAAACTAGTTTCTGTTAATACAATCTTGGTATGAGCCACCACAGTCATATAAAAATATACAAAATAACCAGTAAGTGGCATTTTGTTATGGAAACAAACAACAATTAGGCTACCATGGTGATACACAATACTTAGAAGAACTGGTAAAGAAACATGGAAACTGCTCCTGACAAATAGCAACACACATGACGTACCAATAACATAATTTATTGGTGTTTTACTTTTATTTCTTAACTTACTAATTTACGACGTTGCTTTCTCGTATTTCTTTTGCGCTTTAGTGAAGTGATAGAGCGCGCGCCGGCGCATTTGCGCGTGCAATTGAAGAGTGCGCGCTACTGCAGTATAGCGGCTGAGAGGACAGGAAAGCCCGTTTTTCTGAGGTGAGAGACTTTGCGCTGCTTGTTGTCTTCGCGCTGCTGCTGGCATGTCACGCATGGCGATCAGTCACAGATAGGCAGACTGAATCGAGTAACGTTTAACGCCTTTATCATTAAAAGTGCAAAGAAAAAACATCCATATAAAGTCTAACTTGCTTAAATCCAATGCGCTATTTCCTAGTATCGATATAATCGATTAATTACCTTTTAAAACGATGTTAGATCGATATATGTCGTCCGGAAAGCCAACTTGCCGAGCACAGGTCGATGCAGTTGGATCGTAGGAATATAAATCGATACATCGATGTAGTTGATGAATCGTTACACCCCTACTAATTTTCATATTTAACTTCCTCTGTATTTGTGTATTTTTACACCTCTAAATAAAAAATGCTATGATATGCTTGCAGAGAATTAGGAAACATGAAAATAATTGTTTCTCTGAAAAGCAATGCTACAACCAGTTATTCTGCTTTGAAATGTGTGTTCGGTGTTCGAATATCTGTTTTTGTTTCGGTCTGTGTGATGATGCGATCACATTCACAGCCAATTTACCCAATAGTATTTAGACACGCTGGGTTGCCAGTTAGCGGAAAACAGAGAAATGGAAACCAGTAAACTGGGTTAGAAATCCCAAATTCTATCCGACCTGCAATGCATCAGAAATAAAAACATTGCAAATGTATACATTGATCAATGTATAGTGTAGGCCTCGTCTCTTTCTATTGTCAATTCACCCTTCGCATGGAGTTTGATTGTAGGTGATCTGACCAATCATAATCCACCATACTCCGAATAACCATTTTTGTCAGGAGAGTTAATAGATTAATGTCGCTGGATTTGAATGGTGTGGTGTGAGATTGGCATGGCTTGTACTAAAGAGGGCGGGTCTTTGCGAACGGTCAGTTGCTCTCACTTCTGCTGCGTGTCCTCAATCTGGCAACCCGTGTGAGAATTGAGTCTGAGGAGGAAGGCCTGGGAAAAAACCCTCTCCAATATTTTGAAATAACCAGTTCAAACGCTAATTTCACAGTGCACTTTTAAGTAGCTCAAAAACCTGTTAACATGTAATGCATAAGTAATAGACACAATTAGATCTGTAAATCATTAAAATTGTCAAAGTTAAAGCAGAAAATACAACATAGAACCTGTACAGAATTGTTTGCTATTGCCTTCCATCACCGATAGATTTCAAGGACCATTTACCACCCATTCAGCCAATCAGCATACACTTACGTCACTGGTAGTTCCTATTGTGCTGGGTTAGACCCTACTATGAAGAGCTAGTTTAGTTCCTCCAAAAGGTGTTCCTATTACTAAAATCATTACCAGTTCCTGCAGTGCAAACCTGCATAAAAGCGGCTATTTCCGCTAAAAGTTATAGGAACTATGAAAACGTTAAAGTCCTGGCAGAAAGCGATGCATAAGGATGTAGTGTAACGATGAATTATTATTTTTTCCGAAGTGTTTACAACTTAGTGTGAACCAATAATTGTTATAAACTGGTACTACTTAGTGCATTCCTGGAACTGGGCGTCGTTACACTACATCCTTATGCATCACTTTCTGCCATGGCTTTTAAGTGCTTTTCTCAATTCACTGAAGTGACCTTGACGCAGAGTCCTGCACGGGTCCATTTTTGGAGACCCACCCCCGCCCGTACCCGCAAAGTTCAGCACCAGATCCGACCCGTCACCCGTGATAATATCAAAATTAAATATGCACCCGCCCAGACCCGTTAATATTTGTCCCGTTACCTGACCCGTGCCCGCGATAAATCACACACAAGCTAAAATCATTCCAATTAAAGTGCTTTATTTTTTATCTCGCACCTCTCTCAACATCACAATAGCCTCACGAATGGGCTAATGAACAGGCTAAAGTGTGCTTTGTTTTGCACCATTCAAGTAGCCTACCATCGGCACTTAAATAGGCTATGGAACCTGATAACATTAGCCTATACGCAAATAGACCTATTAATGAAAAAAAAAAAAAAGAACAAGAAAAAATACAACCTGAGCCTGTCGCTCATAAACAATAGCCTATTGGCCTATGCCTATGCATTTACTTTCCTTTAAGGTTACTGTGCAGGAAAAGGATATCATCCACAGTCCCAGGTTTAAGTTGCGTTCTCAGTTCTTGTATTACAAATCCAGCTGTGGAAAAGTCTCTCTCACTCGCAGCGCTCGATGCTGGGATGGAGAGAACATTCCGCGCAATCATTGCCAGGTTGGGAAATGTTTTTGCATGCTCCTTCCACCACAACAAAACATCAAAAGGATCACCCTTGGGTGGCTTGAACTCGATGTATGCAAAAACCTCGTCCTCGGGCAGCACAGTGTCATCACTGGAGTCCTCTAACGTCTGACAAACAATCAACTGTTGAAAACAAACGAACTCTCTTTGCAGCTGGGCCCGCCGACATGCTGCGGCCTGGTAGCAGATCTTCGCTTTTCTCCTCGAGTTTTATTTAAAATAAATAGACACATGGATGTATATATTTCACTAAATTATTAATTTGCCCATTAACAATAATTGTTAATTATTAAAGACAAGTAGCATATATTAGTTTGTGATTGAATAGCTTACCTTTCACAATACGCTGTGCTTCGCTATGAACTCCCATAATTTCACCATGGTCTGCCAGCAGCTTCAGGCTTTTCAACTTTGGATGCAAGAACATTGCCAGCTTGTGCAAGAGATGCAGCTCAAATTTCACAGTTAAAATCTTGAGGCATTTTTCTTTAAGCGATGACAATGTCAGACTGTCGGTAGAAGACGGCTGAAGGTGACATCTGAGGCGCTCCAACCACACAGCTGTCAAGTGAATGGTCGGAGTTTTGGATGCTTCCAGGGCTTTGGTGGCTTCTTTGAATCGTGCCAAAAAATTCACAATGTCATGCAAAGTCTCCTTGCTCATGCAGTTTAAACGGTGTTCTTCGTCATGTTCCTCCAGAAGAGCACGGATGGCCTCGTACTGGCTGCTAATGGAATCCAGCATTGTGTGAAGCGAGTTCCATCGCGTCTCCACGGATGCTTTCAGTGTTTTTTGCAGACGATTCTGGAGATGTGACTGCTTAAAGTAAGTCACAAGCGACTTGGCGGACTCAATGACACCAGATACCTCTTCGCCAAACAAATCGTCCCCAGCAGATTTCCCAAGTGTGGTATGCAATAGTGTGTTCAGGATATGTGCTGCGCAACTCAATCTTGTGGCTGTGCGGAGGGCCGCAACAATGTTTGCACCTCTGTAAGTTACGTACACTAGTTTGGGAAAGAACTCATCCAGTCCAAATTTGCGGAGTGCTTGGACGATGGCTGGCCTGAGGTTGGCAGCTGTTTTACGTGAATTGCTGTCCCTCTCAGCTGTGCAGAGCACTCACTCCTGCAGTTCCCAATTGCTTTTAATATAATGTATTGTCACACAGAGATATCCAATTTTTCGGAAATCATCCGTCCACAAATCCAGCGTCACAGCCCCGTTGCTCTCGGTCAATTGTTCCCTCAGCTCCGGAATTATGCCTTGTCTGTTATCCTCGGCATATTTGGTGATCCTACGGGAGACAGTAGTTGGATCGGGCAGAAGCTGGCGCGTGTCCACAAGGCCAGCTCATGCCGCAGTGTCAATTAAGCCCTGTGCCAGTTCCAAAAATCCATCGACGCACACAGTCTCAAATGATCTAATGTCTCGGCACACAAATTGCACAGCCAATTGTGTTATCGCCTCCTTGTCTTCCCCTATTGGAGGTTTGTAGCCTTTGGCAAAGTACCTGTCAATTGTCCCACTGGCAACCCCTGTGCTCCTGCAAGTCTCGGCATGCTTCTTAAGAGAAGACGTGCCCAGCTTCCGGCTATCAAACGGCAAAACTTGGTTTGCAAGCCGCAAAAGCCGCTTATGATGTTATTTTCCTGATCTTGTATTACACCACACTTTCTCCACACATCCGATTTTGCCTTTAAAGACTCGTTGTCAACAATTTTACATACTCCACTCGCCAACTTTACTTGTACTTCATCCATAGCTACTCCTGCAACGCTCCAACTAGGCTACGATACGAGAAGCATCAACGAAAGTCGCACTGTCGCAGTGGTGACGTGATGGGTCAAAAGGTCATATCGTTGAGGCCATCCTTAAAAATATTTTTGTTTTGCCATAACAGGCAATTTGGTTTATTGTATTAACACTGAAACTGCACTAGTTAGAGTCACAAATGACTTGTTAATGGCTTCTGATTCTGGCCGCTTATCTATACTGATTCTTCTTGATCTTAGTGCCGCTTTTGACACTATAGATCACTCCATTTTAATCACCCGCTTAGAGACTATCTTTGGAGTTTCTGATTCTGCATTAAAGTGGTTTAAGTCCTACCTCTCTGATCGCAAGCAGTTTGTTGTGATGGGTGATTGCAAGTCTGAGGTCGGTATGGTGCACTCTGGTGTTCCCCAGGGATCAGTTTTGGGCCCTTTACTTTTTAGTATTTACATTTTTCCATTTGGCCAACTTTTAAGAACACTTGGTCTTAACTTTCACTTTTATGCCGATGACACTCAGATATATATATACATTCAAAACCTGATGTCAATATGCCTGTGTCTTTCCTTTCTCAATGTTTTACTGAGATTAAGAAATGGATGTCTGAAAATGTTCTCACTCTAAACAGTGACAAGACTGAAGTGATGCTTATTGGTTCACCTCATCAGTTGCGTAAAGCAGAGTCCATAACCTTGAGTGTGGATGGCTCTGCTCTGCAATTCAAAACTAACCTAAAAAATCTGGGGGTGATATTTGATGCCAATTTAACATTTGACCATCAAGTTCGTAACACAGTCAAAACATCATTTTTTCATCTCAGAAACATTGCCAAATTGCGTCCCATGTTGACTTTCTCTGTAGCTGAAAAATTAATCAACACTTTTGTTTTCTCACGTATTGATTACTGTAATGCTTTGCTGGCTGGAGTATCTAGAGCTACCCTAAGTAAATTACAGTTGGTACAAAATTCAGCTGCTAGAATTCTTACAAGGACCAGTGCAAGGGAGCACATCACACCTGTCCTGGAAAAATTGCACTGGCTTCCTGTTAGTTTTCGTATCGATTTTAAAATTCTCATGCTCACTTATAAGGCCTTGAATAATCTGGCCCCTCAATATTTGTGTGAGCTTCTAACCCCCTACACTCCTACACGTGCTCTACGCTCCTCTGAAGCTGGTCTTTTAACTGTCCAAACAACACGGCTAAAAACTATGGGTGATCGGGCTTTTTGTTCTTTGGCTCCTAAATTGTGGAATTCCCTGCCCTCTGAGATTAGGAATGCAGAATCCCTTAGTGTTTTTAAATCATCCCTTAAAACGTACTTTTTTAGGGTAGCGTTTGTGTGATTCATGTCATTATTATGCTTGTTTTTTTTATTTATTTTTTTATTTTTTGTTTGGTCAGTTTTTTTAGTTTGCACTGTTATGTGTACCTTTTAAAAGGTATATGTACCTTTTAATTTCATATTTTTATGTAAAGCGCTTTGAGATGCTACTTTTAAAGGCGCTATATAAAATAAAGTTTATTATTATTATAAATACATGTCAATATTTTCCAACCTACAACAAATACATCAAATTTGGCTGAGAAATTACCCACGAAAGATAATGAGAAAAACATCAAATATGTAGACATTACAATAAATAGCTTTAGAAAGAAATATTTTCTATGATTACACATAGAATTTATTACACATAAATATTTAGGATACTACAGCAGCCATTTTTATTTTATTTTTTTCATAGAAGCTGCATCTAAATAGGTATTTTGGTATATTTACAGATCAAACAAGTTTAGTTACCAACATTTGTAAAAATAAAAATAAAACAAATCTTCTTTATGTTTCAAAAAAGAAAGAAAGACATACCGGTTTGAAACAAGTCTGACAGAACCTTGAAAAAAGAAACATAAAAGAAAAAGAAAAGAAAAAACCACTAGCAACAACAAAACTGAACATTTTAATGACCAAAACCGAATGTTTGGAAACCATTCTCAGAACAATAAATTTGTTATATGGAATGTTTGTTTGTACACATGATTTTTGCGTTCTTGTATTAATTAATGTTGCACTGGTGCCATCTGCTGGACAGAGAGTTCACATAATGTAGTTATAACCATAATATGGGACAAAAATTTGATGTCAAAACAGATTTGACATGCATTAAGCGGTGTAAATGGTGACTAATAGATTAATATAATTATTTGTAAAAGTAGCTTACTAACTTGTAAATCTTGTAAACTTGTAAATCTTTCCACGTACATTCTTGTTACGGTGGCACCCTTAGTGATTTGAGTCTGGAACCGGGCCTGTCCTAATTCAACACTCTCTCTCAAAACGAGGTTTTATTCTGTGAGAACAGCCGAAACAGAAATGCCCAAACTCACCTTCATTGTTCTCCTCCACCCATCACTCCATCACCACTGAAGATGAAAAGATGAGCAGATTTCTTTTTTTTTTTTTTTCATTCAAACCTTTATTTAACCAGGATAAAAAACTCCTTGAGATTAAAAATCTCTTTTACAAGAGTGTCCTGGCAAGTGGCAGCAGCGCGGTTTCAAATAGACATAGACACACTTACAGGTAAATACATAGACACACTTTCACTCATCATATTCTAACAACGATATCATTATAAAAAAACGTAAATCGTAAATCAATTTAAAAACAGTGACAGACAGACTGCCTTTCTGCAAGGTCCTTTAAAAAGCCTTTAAAAGAATAAAGTGAGACCAACTCCTTCAACTGAAGTTCATTTTGAAGCTGATTCCATGCAGATGGTGCAGCAAAATGAAAAGCCTTTTTGCCAAAGTCAGTGCGGGCTTTAGGGACTGTCACTAAGAACAGATCATGTGAACGCAGGTGATATGTCCCTGCTGACCTCGGAAGGATATAAGTGTTCAGATAAGGAGGAAGAAGTCCTAATACTGCTTTATAAATAAAAAGATGCCAGTGCATCCAACGCCGAACGGAAAGGGAGAACCACTCAACCCGAGAATACAGCAAACAGTGATGAGTGAGAGATTTTAAGTTTGTGATGAATTTTAAGGCTCCACGAAACACTGTGTCCAAAGCATGAAGACACTGTGAGGTTGAATGCATATATAAAATATCACCATAGTCCAAGACAGACAAGAATGTTGCATTTACGAGTTGTTTTTTTGCTTCAAAAGATAAACAAGACTTGATTCTAAAGAAAAAAACCTAACTTCAACTTCAGTTTTTTAACCAAATCTTGGACATGCAATGTAAAAGACAATGATGGATCAATGGTAATGCCCAAATACTTGTAATGTAACACTTCTTCAATTTCTGTACCAGAAAGTGTACAAATGGTTGGGACATTATTTTTAGTTGATTTTCCCCGAGTGAAAGTCATGACTTTATTTTTTTTTAGAGTTTAAAACCAATTTTAAAGTAGCCAGATTATGTTGCAAGATGTTAAAAGCAGATTGTAAATTTGTGATTGCTTGATCTAATGTGGACCCAGAATAATAGAGAACAGTATCATCAGCATAATAATGATAGTTTGTATTATCTATATTATTGCAGAGATTGTTTGTATAGATAATAAAAAGAAGAGGCCCAAGGATTGAGCCTTGAGGCACCCCTTTTGAAATATTTAGGGAGGCAGAAGTGAGACCATCTACTTGCACACATTGTGTTCTCCCTAATAGATAACTGTTGAACCATCCCACTGCTTGTTCTGAAAGTCCAATAGAGCTAAGTCTTTGAGGGAGTATTTTATGATCCACTGTATCAAAAGCTTTTGACAAATCAATAAACAGTGCTGCACAGTGCTGTTTATTGTCCAAGATTTTAACCAGGTCATTGACAACTTTTGAAACAGCTGTTATTGTACTATGTTGTTTCCTAAAACCAGATTGAAATTCATTCAGAATATTGTTATTAAATAGTCTTTCTAATTAGACGATTTCACTGTCAATTCATTTCAAAGCAATCGCTATGAGCAAACTTTCCCTCGTTCAACTTTGTTTTCTTTCATTTTCAGTTTACTGGAAACAAAGCAAAGAAAGGGATTGAGCCTTTCACCTATATTCGTTTGATAAAACCTAATTTACTGGTTTCTCTAAATTCCATTAACATTTAACTGTGAACATGACAATTAAATACACAGTAAAAGTAGTTATCATTCATTTACTCAGATCTTGATTCTTTCAAATTTGATTTGAAAAAGTAAAAATTAAATTACACTTCAAAATAAATGAGTGGTAACATTTAAATGTTGTGTCTATTATAATACAATATGTTTGATGCAGTGCAAATTAATTTATTATTATTTATTTCTAAGTGTTTGTCTCTCCTTTTAATGTACAAACAGCATGTGCAGAAATAGTTTGTTTTAGTATTTCATCTTTCTCCTCTCCGTGGTTGCCTTCAGCTTTCTCACTGTGTTTTGAAGGATTTCTGATAAACCTGCTGAATAAAACACACAGTGACCAGTGCTATACAAATCAAATTCAATTAGATTAAAAAAATTCCAACTGTAGTTTAATAGTGGGTAGAAAATGATACACTCTAAACAAAAATGGTGCTAAATAGCAGTAATAGTGGTTCATTGGCTTGTAATCATATAGGGGAGCAAAAAGGTTGAGAACATTGTAATCTTCAGGAAATACACTGTATTTTAATGTTGCTTTTTTAATCCGTTCCCAAACTAACTAAGAGACTAAGAGAGAGTTAGAGAACCTTTAAAGAACTATACATGGACTTAACGGGTTCTTTATATGGTTGTGTTGTTACAGTATATAACACTTTAACCACCCAAAATAACTCCATCACTCCATCACCACTGAAGATGAAAAGTCAATTCATTTCAAAGCAATTGCTGAAAAAACTGTTTTCTTTCATTTTAGGATTTACTGAATTGAGCCAGGATTGAGCCTATATTCGTTTGATAATACGAATACTAAAGTCCATCCCATTAACATTTATCTGTGAAAATGTGTATTTTCCAGCATGTTTTGCAAGGGACTGCATTTGGAGAGTAAATTGCAAAGTGTTATTTTACATTTTACAGTAAACGAAAAGGTGTTGGTAGTTAATGTTAGTGTTTAATGTTCAGTTACTGTATGTTGGACATTTAGAGGAGTTTTATTAAATGTTGTGCTGAAGAGTAGCTCTGACAATTGCGATTTTCACTTTGATGCAACTTGATGTTACCCTGGAAATCCAGAGTTCTCGCAAGAGCACAAGTTGAATTTGCTCAGTGAGTTACTCTGGCGTCGAGTAATGATGCTCATGGCTTGGATGTCTCGGCTCCAGTCCGTCATCCAGATCCTGTTCGTCCGTCATCCAGATCCTGTTCGTCCGTCTTCCAGATTCTGTTCGTCCGTCTTCCAGATTCTGTTCGTCCGTCTTCGTGTTCACTCGTCACCTGCACAGATATCCACTTCAGTCAACGCCAGCTAAGTCACCATCATCAGTCTACAAGTCCCCATCCTCTCACCATCGTCCTATTCCCGTTGTTCCACCACCACTCTGCTTTTAATAAACACTGTGTTCACAAAACCTATCTGTCTCCTTCTGTGTTTGTGACAGAAGACCAGACCACCATGCAGAGTCCACGCCAAAGGCCCGGTCACGACTTCATTGGCACCCTTCATCAGTCACTTCAAGGACGTTTCTGGACATATATCTCTGAAGGGATAGCCTCGTAACCCTTCACTGTTCCTCCGTCAAGGGTAGTGAGGGGGGAGGAGGTACTAAGGTGATTTCTGGCAGAAAAAGGTGCCGTGACCTAGTAACCTCCTCATGCACCTCGGGAAAGAATGGCACTGGGGCGGCCCAGGCCCACCCCGAGAAACCAATCGTCCAACCGAGACGCTCGGGACACGGTGGAGGGTACCACTCAAGCTCGACCATCTCGGCGCCCCGTTTCAGCATAGCTGACATTTCTGGATCCAACTCGGGCAACACTACTCTCCCAGAGGGATGCAGCGCAGCCGATTTGTCATCTCCAGAGTCCAGCTCCCCATCCGATGCAGCGATCGACATCCTGTCCTCAGGAGGAGCACCGAACGAAACGACTGGTCGGTCCACTACAGAGGGACAAGCACATTCAGTAGGGAGCTCCACCAGCTGCGGTGTGACAGAGAAGGGAGGAGCCCACGGGGTCTAGCCAATGGTGGAGAAGCCCTCACTGTGATCCTCAGATCACCCATCCCACACACGCAGTAGGTCTCCTCTGGGATTGGCCAGAGGGGGCGCTAGAACGGGCATGGGAATGGGGACTCCACCTTCACGAATGAAGGCGAGTCTTGATCTCAACACTGAGATAGTCATGTTCCCGCAATGGGAACACGAACCATCCACAAAAGCTGCTTCAGCGTGCTGTAAGCACATACACATGATGCATCTATTGTGACCGTCAGCTGGGGACAAGGAACGACCGCATCCAGGAACGCACCGGTGGAATGGCATCTTGAAAAAAAAGCAGACATACCCGTGTTTCTCTTTCAGGAAATAGTGCTCTCAACCAGTGCCGGAGCACACAGGGGAATGACCGTGGCATCACTGACAGGAGATAGTGCAGCCTGTACCAGTGAAGCACTCACCCTCTTCGCCCTCTAACCAACCGTCAGAACAAACAAACACAAAGAATGCTGTTAAAGCAGCTGAGAGCTCAGAAGGCTCGCGATCACTGCTGCACTCGCGCTGTAAACACACCAGCACCGGCAGAGACTTCCGGAAGATGCACCGATACACTCGCTCGTTGAAGACACTCCAACACTCTTCAGAGACATCGACATCCGATCTGCTCCGAAGTGTCAGGTGCGTGCATCCTCTTCCGTATTTATACCTGCGCTGCGGGGCGGAGCGCAAGCTGCAAATCTCGCACGCCAATGTGCATTGGCTCGTTTTTTCTATACTCGAAGATGACAGGCTCCCTAAGCGTGATCTCAATCAGTACGGTATGTCTGACTACGTCTAACGTGACCCGAACTGAAAGGGAACAGGACGTTCCAAGAGTCCTTCAAATCCCTGGGAACCTCCTGGGGTGTATCAGAGGAATTATACAGCAACATGGTATCATTTGTCTGTAGGATGTATGCACCATCATCTAGTGTATGTGATGTCAATGATCTACGTTTCCTGCTATTCTGTACCAAAAGGTGTGAAGTGGAGTCCAGCCTACTCTCCCCTTACAGGGACTGCTTAAAGCTGCATATACAGCGTGCCAATTACCTGACAGCTGTCTGGAGGCACTGTCTGAAAGGACAGACAAACATACCCAAACCAAAAGGACATGGATGGACAACTGATGACAAAGGTAGGCTTATAATAAATATAATAATACAATTTTCTTGTAACTAATAATAAAATTGCACAAATATGTATTAGTAATTTCTAGACATTTGGACACCTCACTGAAATGGATGGGAAATATCTCCCACTTATTTGTACAGGTATACTGATGTTAGACTGGATGCTGTGACCCCCAGCACCAATGGCTGTTCTGGAGCTTATGGCCTGCAAGTGTTCACGGACCTGCAAGCTTCCAGACTGTTCCTGTCTTGCCAACAAATTAAAGTGCACAGAGATAGGCAAGCTACAAACCTGCTGCGATCAGAGGGGGGAGGAGGAGGATACTGATGTCATGCAACTGGTTGAATATGATGATGATGACGATGATGATGAATAAACAGAAACAGTTTGCAATGACCAAATAAGTTCATGAACAAGGTATAATTATTTAGTTTTTCTTTGTATGACATGTTCTGTTCAAATAAAGTTACAAGATTTGTTCATTCATTGGCTCAATGGTTAGTGTCATTGAAGGCTGATTTCTGTGTCAAAGCTACCACTTACAAAAGGTTATCATGTTGAAATATCATCTAGAGATAATCTAACTAGAATTTGCCACCTTGGGTGGTACCAATTGGTGAAAATTGTGGCCTTGGCCCATGGACTAATGTCAGTGTAACTGCTTTAATTTCTCTATTTTTTTTATATTTTTTTCATATTAGTATATTCAATTAAAATTAAGAATTTAACTGTTCTGCATGAGATTTAATTAAAACAAAAATTACAAAAATAAAGGAGTGTAAACAACTGGAGAACCTGAATTGCTTGTTTTCAAAAATGCAGTTTAATATCACTAAGTTACTAAAGGGTCAAATCAAATAGAAATAGCGCATTACAGTTACAAGTTACAACTATATGATTTAACCACTTTTTGTCACTTTTCAGGTCTGGTATAAGAACCTTTTTTGCTCATGTGACTGAAATGGAGAAAAGTAAGGAAAATAAGAAAATGATTAGAGGGAACAATGCTTGCAACACAGGGTTTATTCAATTAATTGTAATTTATTATTTATAAAATGTCATTTTAAACACATTATTACAGAATCAGGTTATAGAGATTATTTTGTGAAGCTATATGAATAGAGATTATCAAAGTGTGAAGCTATATGAATATGTGTGTATTGGTATTATATAAGGTTATTTGAAGACAACAAATATTGAATATATAGGCTATATTTCCCATGAACACCCAAACACCAGCCAAAAAATACAATGATGCCTAAATGTAAAGCAACTGATACATGATTGACAGTATTAGAAGTAATCAAAGAACTTGTGCATTACATGTGCAATCTGTCTTGACATCACAGAGGAGAGTCCTTGGTATCCACTTTGATATCAGTGTAAGTGACGCCTTTGTATCTGCCCTTGGTTCCATACTCAAACACACTGCCGTTCTTGCAGGTCATCTTCACTGTGCCAGTGTAAGGCAGGTCAAAATTGGCTCTGCCAATAGTGATTGAAACATGCAACTTCTTCTTTGGTGGCACATCTAAATCTGTAGACAGAGTTTCGGTTCTCTCATCTGTGTGCTCCTGACCATAAGTGCCTTCAATTTTAATGATGACCTTGCGTCCTGCAGTAACTTCAGCAATCTTTGGAATACTAGCCTTCACTTCCAGACTAAATGTTGCAGATAAACTTGCACTCACAGACCATGAAGATGTTTCGATCACTTTCTTTGAGCTTTCAATTTTTTGTTTTTGAGTGACGGAGGAGTCGTTCCTGAAAGTGACGGATTTGATTTCTTCTACTGTCACCTGTGGTATCAGTTGGTGGAGAGTGGGATAGTGGACATCGGTGAGAACTGTTGATTCAACTGCACTGAGAAACATGAATCCCATGCAGTCAATGTCGTGACCATCTCTTCCTACAACTCCCAAACAATATCCAGACCCGACATCAATCTCATATTCTTTTTTTAAACCCCAGCTTGTCATCTTTGCAAAAAACTCTCCCCCCAGACTGGTCTCAAATTTGATGGCTCCAAGACGTGTTCCTGCTCCGTTCCCCCACAGGGACAGTGAGATGAAATGCTCACCAGGCTGGAACTTGTACTCTTGATGTGGTCCATCTGGTCTACCAAATTCTTTATGCCTGCCATCTGTAAGCCAGACCCTGACAGCCTTCACCTGCGACCCTCCCACCCAGACTCTGATACTCTCTAAACTGTCACCACTGTTCTCACCAGTAAATGAGAATGCATCACCTCCTTTTCCACCAATTATATAAAGAGTTGTTGCGCCGGACATCTTCAAATTAAATCGATCTGAAAATAATATCACAGATCAGAAGTAGCATCAGCTTTACACTTTATTGCAGTGTTTCCCAAACCAGTTTCTGGAGACACAACAACAGTTAATATTAAGAAATTAAACCTTGTTGTTAATGATGTGCTCATATTGATAATAATTGATTATAAAGTTAATAAAGATAAAGTCAAAGCTTCGAACAAGAAATACTTGCTGGGACATCTCGCCTGGTCGATTCACTTCATCACTGTTGTGCATTAAGCATTTTCAAAGATTACTCTGACGATAATTCATAACTAAAAATAGGTCTATATATTTCTGAATATTAGAAGTATATAATAACTTTGTGTACACACACACAAAAAAAGGGTTAAACTAGTCCACACTTAAGAATGTTAAAATTACCTCTAAAGCTGTGTTAAGGTTAATGGGATAATTAAGTGATTAATTAAGTGATAATTGACCATTAGTGATGAACACCTGATGATAATAAGCAGAATCACTGGAGGAAAGAGTCACTCATTAGATCGTCATTATGGTGATCAGTATTTGTTTTAGTTCGGCTCTTGTATTAATTCAGTTATAACAGTAATCTTAAATTATATCTTTCGCTTCAACAAACCCAGTCATTGTAGATGTTACCAAATGAAGTAACATTTATTAGTAGAATAACTACATGACTATATATTTTTTTCAGTGCATCTCAGAGTGATTCTATATGGTTACTTCACAAGATTTAATTTATTTAGTATTATATATATTATATTTGTAATATTCTTTTTTCGCATTAGCCAGCTATTTAGTCAAGCTGTTAATGAGCAATAGAACATTAGCATGATTATGCTAAGTCTGCTCCTTAAGCCATGCAGCAGGATTATAAATGTGTTTTCAATGTTTTGCCTGAACAATTTAGATTCAAAAGAATTCAAAAGTTATCAATCTTTATTTCACCTGCTGAATTGAAACACCAAACTGTCTTTATGGTTTCAAAATCATTAATCAGTATTCTTTTCAATTCAATTGTTGTTTTTGAAAAGATCCTATAGTTTATCTTTTTGAATTAAAATGTTTATTCTGAACTATTAAATTAACTAAATGAATTCATGATCAAAATATAGTCAGATTTATTCAGTTTTATTGAAGTCGTATTATTTCTTTACACTAGTAAATTACCTCACCTGTAATTTAAAATTTCAGCAGTTACCTGCCTGCCAGTAAATCATTCACTTGCCCTTTTTTCAGAATAAAAAAGTGAATCACTGTCTTGTAATATTTGTACATAAACAAGTAAAATATATAATCATCCGTGTGTAATAGGAATATAATCATAATTTGCTACAAATAAAGAAGTATGAATATTCTTGCCCACCTGGAGTGAGTGAAGAGCGTCTGAAGAGGGATTCGCTCTGACTGAAATACTGCTTATATTTATATGATCCATTTATTTATTTATTTTCCCAAGAGTTTAGTTTCAATATGAATTTACAAGGAACAACAGACTTTCACATCTCTATAATGCTCCACTATTGCAAAACTATCCGGTTTTATCAGGTTCATCAGGGCTTCATGTGTTTGGGTGATTTTCTTATTTTCTCTCTCACTTTATGATCACTTAAGTTTTCCAGGAAACACTGCTTCCAGCAAACTCATTCAGTGTCTCCTGAAATATCCTGGTACTTTATATTAGTGTACTGATGGATATCGGTGTGTCTGATGTTGTTTTGTTGTTGTTGCAGATCATTTTTCTTCAGTTCAACATTTTATTTAGAATTTACATACATTTTAATACAATAGTTTATAATATATTATGGACACAAAAGAAGCTGCATTCATTGCAGGCACATTGTCTCGTCTAAATGTTGCGGGCAAAACATTGGAAAAACATGAATAATTCTGCTGCATGACTGAGCAGACTTAGCATTGCTCATTAACAGCTTGATTACTTAGCTGGCTAGTGATGTGACAAAAATATAATATTGAATAAATTAAATATTGTCAAGTAACCATATAGAATTACTCTGAGATGCACTGAAAATAGTTTTTAGTCAGTTCAACTTGTACATTTTACTTCATGTGGTAACATCTACAAAGACTTGGTTTCTTGAAGTTAAAGATTACTGATTATTACAGAATTCAACCAATCTGAAAAACAAGGTTTTCCTGAAGTATAAGTGTCAGCAAATATAACCTGGTTTCTCCAGCTATATTATTAAATTACTTAAGTTTCATATAATCTTTTTAGTTTTATATAATGAAAGTCCATCTCCACCTTAAGTAAATACACTCAATTAAATAATTCATCATCCTTTTCTAATTAATTATTTTTTTTTTCACACATCTTAATTTAGTTTATTTAAATTAAATTGTTGTAGTTGGGTCAACAGAGTTGCTCATCATTACAATTTCAGCCTGATCTCATGAAAATGCGTCTCTATTGCACGCATTGTGTTTTATCGTGCAATTTATACGCCAAAATGAGTTTTTACGTGAATATGATACGCAGTTTTCGCGTGCATTTGATACGCACTTTATTGCGTGTTATACACACGCACCCCACACACGACTAATCCTACCCATGCGTATCATATGCACGTACCCTATCACTCCTAAACCTACCCATGCGTATCATATGCACGAAAAAAACTCATTTTGGCGTATAAATTGCACGATAAACACAATGAGTGCTATAAAGACGCATTTAGTGAGAACGGGTTGACAATTTATATAGTGAACCATAAGTAAAGGCTGGTGTCAGTACTGAGTGATAAACATATCCACAGCCTGAGGACAAGCGCTTCTCTACATCAAAATGATAACCACAACATTCAACAGAAACTCCTCTAAATTTCAAACACAACTGAACATTAAACATTAACATAATCTACCAACGTCTTTCCCTTTAGTGAAAAACACATAAAATAACACTTTAAAGGGCCCCTATTGTGCTATTTTAAAATTTTCTAATGTAGTTTTGGAGTCTCCTACAACATGTTTACATGCATCAAAGGTCAAAAAACTGTTTCATTTTCTCATAATATACATTTGCACATCACCAGATTTTTTTTAATGAATCTCAAACAACTCATCAGATGAATCAATCTCTCTAAATCCTTCCTTTCCACGACATACTCTGCCCTGATTGGCCAGACAGCTCAGTCTGTTGTGATTGGCCTACCGCGTACAGCGCTTCGAAAACAAAAACGCTCTGCGTGTCCTGAGGCTTCCTACACCGTAAACTAAACACAGTAATGAACAATGATTGCGAGTCTGATGAGGAAACACTGTAAGAACTATTGAACCCGAACCTCCATTGCAAGGACGACTCGAGCAGGACCCAGTGTTTCTCAGTGATATGCTGACGTTACTCAGTTTGAGCTATATGAGATGTTGGAACTGTAATTCCTCAGCATGCATTAACAAGTGCATGTCCATCAACAAACCGATTATTTTACTTGTAATTATATATTTACTAGTATTTTTCATAGAGTATTTTTCATATATTGCGGTGAACACGTGGAAAATGTATCAATAACAGTGCATGCAAGTTATGCAATACATTAGACAAGCTATGTGACTGATGTAACATAAACGTTGGTAAAACAAATCTTGCTCCATGCTTAATCTTTCCTCAAACTAGTGAGAAGACAGACAATCTGCATAGACACATAATAGTGGCCCACAAACTGATTAGCAGAAGTATTTCAGTAAGACAGTGATAACGTTAGCAGGAGACCGACACAACATGAAACTCAAAACTAAGTATTTTGAACACCATCTTTCAAGATAAAGCGGGTTGTGAATCCTGCATTGAACTCCGAGATTTGAGAAGCAGACGTCAGTGAAATAAAAGCGACACAGCAAAAGTTTAGGATTATACTGCTGTCGTATCATGGTAAAGATGAATTTTAATCACTGATTCTTTACATGCTCGTCCTTGGGCAGTGAAAAAAAAAAAAAAAAACTGGCTTTACTTTCACATTATAGAGCACAGCGTCTTCTCGTCATGATGCTCTCCAGTGTCCACAGGGATCAGCTGCTGGTTTGAGGTTCAAGTTTTCCCTGCTGTCTGCGTGCGCAATAAGTGGGCGGACAATTATGCTAATGTTTCCTCTTGACGTCACAACGAAACAGCTTATGACTCGTTTGAAAAACGATTCATTTAATTGACTCAGAGTCGACTCTCACTTTCTTTTGAAAGACATTAACTTTATATACGGTGCACTTTCAGATTTAAAACTTTTTATTCATGCTGCAGTGCATGCTGGGAGTTGTGTGCTATGCTGGCAATCAGTATGCATTGTCACCATTGTTGAGATTCATGTGCTGATTGTTGAAGTCTGTGTGTGTCTAGGACACACAGGTGGTTTGTTTTATACATAACTGTAACTGAGATTATAACATAACTGATTACTGAGATATTATTGGATATTATTCTGTAGAATCACAGAGATACTACAATCCATACAAATTACAATATGTATAAAATCAAAGATTAGACACAGAAAGAGATCAGTGAAATAGACGAGTCCATGATAATTACAGCATCATCACAACAGCCAAAAACTCCTGATCAACTTCCTGTTGGCTTTTTCTTGCCATAACAAATGTGCTTTATAAACTCGCAGTCACAGAAGCCAGAGAAAAACTAATGTTAAAGAGTCAAGGGTCAAGAGACCAACTAAAGCAAACACTGATCACCATAATGGTGACAACAAACTTTATTATTTTCAATAGAACATCAGCATCTAAATCTCTGTTAATTCTCAAAACTTCATTGATAGAACAGGCTTATGTTGAACTTTATTCTGGTTCATTGCTGTAGTAATCAGTATAAAGTATTGAATGAAAATGTCTCTTAAAAGTCTGTGTATTTGACAAATATCGCATTTATTTCACTTCAGCTGTGGTAAAGTATGCAAACACAGCACAAGTGTCACTAGAGGAAGCATAAAGTGTTCGACTCACTTCTCAGTTTTCAGCTCCTGCACGTAGCAACTCTCACCGATCGCTTATTTCTGTTAGACATCTAGTTCTTAACAGAATTAACAGAGGTTTTGACTCTTGGCTTTTTGACGTGAGTTTGTGGTCTTTGTAACAGTGTTTACCAGAACAATTATTCCAAAAAACGTCTCGGGTTACTGGATGTAACCCTGGTTCCCCGAGAGAGGGGAACGAGACGCTGCGTCGAATACAACGCTACAGGGAATGCCTTCGGCATGCGTTATCTGAAGTCACTATACAACTATTCCAATCTGGATTGGTGTGCGTCATCGTGCGTCATGACGTTGCATGTGACGGTGACCCGGACGCTATATAAGGGTCACAGGAACAAGGAAATGACAGCTTCGAAAAAGGTTCAAAGCAGCTGTTCTCAGGGCGCCCCGAAGGTGGGGAGAGGGGACGCAGCGTCTCGTTCCCCTCTCTCGGGGAACCAGGGTTACATCCAGTAACCCGAGACGTTCCCCTTCGTTACGGGGAACTCCCGCTGCGTCGAATACAACGCTACGGGGAACGAGTACCAGCTAGCCCCCACAGAGAACAAGCGCCCTGGGTGTGAAGCATCTGGCACACTCAAGAGCACTAAAACAAGGGAGAGTGAAAGATCCAACTGTGCTAAGAATTTTATTCTTTCTTGTTTGGTGTACAAAGGGAAGGTCGCATCAGCAACCTCGATATTAAGGTCCAAGTAGATAGGCCTGATTAATGACAGGCAGAACACTTAACTCCTAACACCCTTTTTAGTGGATAATCTCTGGAAGCCTAAGAGGCTCTCTTGCTTACACCGTACATGCAACGAAGGATGAAGAGCTGAGGAATTTTTAGAATAGCCTCCGGTACCTTGGTCACCGGGGAGAAATATCTCAAAGAAAGCTAACAAACTCCCATTTAATACCCTATATAGATATACTCTGCGGAGCCGAATAAAGGCTCTAAGCAATTTAATATGATAGCCTGCAGAGACAGGGTTCATCCAGATTCTGACGCAGCATACAGAGGCAGAAAGCACTCTGAAGGTGAGGATCATTGCTAAGGACAGGGGAGAATTTATAGAACCCACTATACTAAGAATTTTATTCTTGTCTTTTTTGGTGTAAGAAAAAGGCTGAGTTAACAGCCTCAGAAGTGAGGTCCAATATATACATATGCCTAAAAAGGCAGGACACTGACTCCAAGGCACCATTAATGGATAACCCTAAAAGCCTAGAAGGCTCTCCTGTCACACTTATAGCAACGAAGGATGAAGAGCCAGAGGAAATCATAAGATAGCCTCCAGTACCCTTATTGGTGACCGGGGAAATTTCCTACTAGAAAGCTAACAGATTTCCAAAATATGTAGATTTTCTTTTAATCTGACATATATACACGTATCCCGTAGAACCGACAGGGGCTTTTCTTTCCACAGACCTGTCAGCCTGCAAGGATAACAGGATTCATCCTAGAAGGCTACAGGGAAATATGGAGGTCATGGGACGACCCGGGTGGACCACCCTGAGAGCATACGGAGGCCGTAGGCGCCATAGCGGCTCTGAGCGTGGACGAGAGGTCCCGATTAGAGTATAGAAGAATCCCAGTACTGAAGCCATAGGGCAGTAAAAGGCTGGGTCCAGCTAACTCAATTAAAACTTCCTGAGCCGGGGAGTTCTGGAGGTAGCTGATCTGATGACCTCGGCCACCAGATCACCCTATTCGAGAAGGCCAGTGTGGTTTTTCGAGAATAAGATCTACTCAAAATCCTCTGACCCTCTCCAGAACTCCAGGGAGTAGAGCGACCGGGGGAAAAGGCGTACAGACGTTGCCTCGGCCACGTCTGTACCATGGCCTCCAGACCCAACGGGGCTGGATGCGAGAGAGAGAACCAGAGCGGGCAATGAGAATTCTCATGAGAAGCGAATAAATCTACCTCCGCCTGGCCGAATTTCTCCGATATAAGCTCCACCACCTCGGGGTGGAGCCTCCATTCCCCTGGCCTGGGCCCCTGCCTCGACAGGGTGTCTGCTCCCACATTATCAACCCCAGGTATATACATGGCCCTCACAGAGAGAAATTTGTCCTTAGACCATAATAGAATATGATGGGCCAATTTGCACAGAGGACGAGACCTCAAGCCCCCCTGATGGTTGATGTAGAAGACCACCGATATATATTATCAGACCTAACAAGGACCTGATGGCCTCTGAGGTCTGGAAGGAAATGCCTAAGGGCAAAGAATACTGCCAGCATCTCCAGGCAACTGATGTGCCATGCGAGGTGATGGTCCTTCCAGACCCCGCGGGTGTACCGGCCCTCCATGACCGCACCCCAGCCCATGCGGGAAGCATCCGTGGTCAGAATTTTTCTGGGACACGAAGCTCCAAGCACCTGGCCTTGGGACAGGAACCGTATGTCTTTCCATATGACTAGAGAACGAGGTTATCTGGACGTAACTCTAATCGTACGGAAGGGGTTGCCCCTTGGGGAAAACCCCCTGGTCCTGAGCCACCACTGTAGGGCCCTCATATGAAGCAAGCCGAGTAGAATCACTACTGATGCGGTTGCCATAAGGCCCAAAATTCTTTGAAAATGTTTGACAGTGATGGCCTGGCCTAACCTGATAGCTCTAACTGCAGCCACGATACTTTAAATACGTGGCTGGGTCAAGTGAACTTGCATAGATTGCGAGTCCCACTCAGCTCCAAGAAATGTTATTCTTTGAAGAGGAGACAGAGAACTTTTCTTGACATTGAGCCTTAGCCCCAAGCACTGAAGATGACGCAAAACAACATCTCGATGTTGGATTGCTAGCGTCTCTGGTTCTGCCAGAATAAGCCAGTCATCTAATAATTTAGGATGCGGTTCCCCTGAAGTCTCAGTGGAGCAAGGGCAGCATCCATACAGAAAGTGCAAGGGGATAGAGTTAGGCCGAAAGGAAGAACCCTATATTGGTAAGCTTTTCCCCCCAAAAGCGAACCTAAGGAACTTCCTATGATAATGGATGATGAAGTTATGAAAATAAGCATCCATGAGATCTATGTCACAAGCCAGTCTTCAGATCTGATTTGCTGAATGATACTGGGTATAGTGAGCATATTGAAACTAAATCTCCTCAAAGATTTATTCAATACTCTAAGATCTACAATAGGATGAAGTCCACCATCCTTTTTCGGAACAATGAAGTAACGGCAGTAAAAACCTGAATCCCTCTCCTGATTAGGGGCAATTTCTATTGCTTTTGCTAAAAGAGATTCAACTTCATTTTCCATCACCTGGCGCTGATGTGAGAAAACCAGTGTGTGAAATACCCCGTTAAAATCGGGTGGTCTTACTTTAAACTGGATTTTATATCCTTTAACTATACCCAGGGTCCATTTAGATATATTCGGAAGGCCTGACCAGGCGTCTAAACAATCTACAAGAGGAATCAATTTCTCTGGGTTAGTCTCAGGTGATATAATGTGCTTATCGGTGGTCTGAAGCAGTTTACTGGCAGGACGTAACCGATGAATAATCTAATAAGGAGATCAGTCCCTCGAGACTGACCTCAGGTTTTGAGATTCGGTGACCTGAAGCGATAGACCGGCAGGAACTAACCGAAAATAATACTTTTTTTTTTTTTTTATGAGAACGTCTCCTCTGACCCCGAGCCCTGTACAGGGGGAAGGGGAGGGGAAGAGGTGACTTCCCAGAATATGAGGAGCTGGCGACTGTCCTCCATATAAGCCTTCCCTACCAAATTCGAGATAATATTTATATTAGCTCCACTTTAATTTTAGAGGGACGTGTCTGAGTCATCAGAGGTAATACGATATCTGGGAGAAATATTCTTCTACCCCCTGCATCATTAAATTCCCCTTTAATTTTCCTCTTCAATTATTCCACAATCTCAGTACCTCAGTATGGAGATCGTTTGAAAAAGGAAGACTCTGACACAAGGATTTTGACTGGGTTTGCAGGAAGCACTCTTTTTAGACGCTTCCTTCTTATTAAATTACCAAACATTTAATTTCATTACAGCCCCAGTCTTTCTCCAGCAACTCCTCATAATGTGGTGAATATTCGTGATTCAGTGTTGATAGTATCTGACTCCTCAGAATCAAATAAATCAAACACCGGGTCTTTAACACGGTCGGAAGAAGCCACAGTGACGCGGGCTTCCGAACCGTGCGCGAGACCTGTAAACACTGCTCCACGTGCGAACCCAATGCAAACAGACAACGCGCTGCCTCGACAGACGCGAGCTGATGCACTAGGAACGCAAGCCTATTTTATTATTTTTAAACAGGCTCAGGCGGGAGCGGAAGAGTACACTCAGAGTCTACACCCTGCAGACCTGTAATCTACGCGCTGCCTCGGCAAACGCGAGATCCAAGCCACTATAGATTCTGTATTGCAATGCAGACATTAATCTACGCGCTGCCTCGGCAAACGCGAGATTAGTCACAGAATCTTTATTGCCGAGTAGCCGTAATCTACGCGCTGCCTCGGCAAACACGAGATCCGAGCCACTATAGATTCTGTATTGCAATGCAGACATAAACCTACGCGCTGCCTCGGCAAACGCGAGATCCCAGTCACAGAATCCTTTCAGTTTGCACAAAATAGACAGTGCCCTCGAGAACTGTCCGTGCAAGCTCCGCTCACAACCCAACACCACAAAGCAAGTGTGCGCCATCCTTGCTTCTTTAATTTTTCTTAAATCAAGGAGACGCACACTGCCTTCGCCATAGTAGATTTGACAGACAACACCAAATAAGACGTACAGTTTGACATAGAACGCTGCTGAAGAACAGAAGCTGTCATTTCCTTGTTCCTGTGACCCTTATATAGCATCCGGGTCACCGTCACATGCAACGTCATGACGCACGATGACGCACACCAATCCAGATTGGAATAGTTGTATAGTGACTTCAGATAACGCATGCCGAAGGCATTCCCCGTAGCGTTGTATTCGACGCAGCGGGAGTTCCCCGTAACGAAGGGGAACTGCATATTTACCAATAATACTTTCATGCAATAGATCAGTCATTCTAAATTTAGATTTTTAAGTACATTGTGGAGAAAGACTAAAAATGCTTTATTCTGCTGCCAGGCTATTCGATGGTGATTAAACACTAGGCTATAGACTGAATATGTAATAAGCATGTGCATGATGTCATCGTCTTCAGAAATTCACGTTTTTATTATTTACCCGGGGATTGTTTTCAGAAGTTTGCGTTTTCAGGCACCCAAAACGCTTTTGTCGTGTAAATGAACCGCCAAAACGCATAAAAAGTTGTACGTTTTTAGTTGAAAATGGTGTTGTGTAAAAAGCCCCTTAATGTCTTATTTTATCTTCAGGCCGTGGCTTAAGTCAGTTGTAGTTCTTGTGTTTCTCTTGTTCATCTTTATTTCACTGATTCTGCTTGTCAACATCAGTTGTCCATCACTAATGTTCAAACATCACTTAATTAATTACTTAATTATATAATTACTTCAACACTGCTTCAGTGTTAGTTTTTAACACTCTGTAGAGTAGACCCCATGAGAAAAGAGCAGTGTTAATTAAATACCGGGGATTTTACTGTGTACTGTCTGTCAGTAGTGTAAAGTACAAAGTACTCCCTTTCATTTCCTTTTCAAGACTGAAATTTAAGAGGTTGTTGGACGGTCACACCAACATCTTGCTTTCACTTCCTTCTCACACGGCCTATATCCAGGGATCTCCAACCCTGCCCCAATGATGATCAGGTCATATATTTTTCAGCATTATAAAGTAAAATAATTCACCTATCTATTAATCTTACTCCTGACCAAAAGCTGTCATTTGTTATTAATATAATATATTTACCAATAATACTTTAATGCAACAGATCAGACATTCTAAAATCAGATTTTTAAGTACATTGTGGGTAATTGTTTTTGTTTATGCCACAATGCATGCTGGGAGCCATGAGTTTTATACTATGGTGGCTCCCAGCATGCATTGCGGCATGAAGCATGTCATCATTGTGGAGCTTCTTTTGCTGATTCTTGAAGTCTCTGTCTAAAGACTCCCTTAATATATTTTATAAAACAAAATTCAGAATGTCTAATCTGTTGCAAGAAAGTGTTGTTGGGGAATATAAACTATTGATCACAAATAACCACTAAAAGATGACTGAATTATTCTACTTTATAATGCTGAAAGATGTATCACTTAATCATTTTTATTTCTGGCTTTCAATTCCAACAGATTATGTGTTTTGGTAAACACTGTTACAAAGACCACAAACTCACATAAAATGTCAAGAGTCAAACTGGCCAACTAAAGGCAAAGACCGATCAACAAAATGGTGACCAACCATTTTAAAACATCAACATCTAAACCTCTATTAATTCTCAATAAGAGCTTCTGTAGACGTCTGACAGAAATAATGTAAATTTTGTTAGTAATATGTGAAGCTGGTAATGCTGTTTGTGGAGTTGTTTAATCCTCCTCAGCTGAGATCTTCACAGATTTAGGGTACGTTTACTAGAGAGCGGTATGCTTAAAACTGAGAAGTTTTTCACGTACAGATGGCCGCATTGTCAAAACAATCCTTCATACGGTTCCGCGACAAAGACTAAACTTTATTCTGCTGCCAGGCAATTAGATGGCGATGAAACACTATAGACTCAAAATGTAATAAGCATGTGCATGACGTTATCTTCTTCAGAGATTCACGTTTTTGTTGTTTACGCAGGGATCGTTTTCAAAAGTTTGCGTTTTCAGGCACCCAAAACGCTGTTGTTGTCTAAATGAAATGCCGAAATGCATAAAAAGTTTTACATTTTTAGTTGAAAACGGTGTTGTGTAAATGTGTAATGACTTAATTGTTTAATTAACTTCAACACTGCTTCATTGTTAGTTTTTAACACTCTACTCTCGGAGACATGAGCAGTGTTGATTAAACACCGAGGATTTTGCAGTGAACTGTCTGTCAATGATGTAAAGTGCAAAGTACTCCCTTTCATTTCCTTTTCAAGATTGAAATTTAAGAGGTCGTTTGAAAGTCACACCAACATCTTGCTTTCACTTCCTTCTCACACGGCCTATATCAAGGATCTCCAACCCTGCTTCTCGAGGGCTACTGTCCTGCAGACTTCATTTCCAACCCTGTTTCAACACGCCTGCCTGTAATGATCAACTAACCCTGAACAGCTTGATTAGCTTGTCCAGGTCTGTATGATTGGGGTTTGAGGACAGAAATCTGCAGGACAGTAGCTCTCCAGGAGCAGGGAGCCTATATGACCTATGAACCCCAGGCCTAAATGGAAGAGTCTTTCAGATCAAAGTTGACCCCTTACACCCTGAAGGCGTTAGTCACTCCTGGTAAAACACTACACAAACCATGTGAGTGTCTGTTAAATTTGTAAAATGCAAAAGTACTTATATAGTTTTACCTCCATTTCTTTGTTTCTTCAAAAAAGTCAAGACAGAAAGTGGAGAGGATGTTGATGGATGGTCACACCAAGCTTTTCACTTTCTTCTTAAATAAGTAAACCTTTTGGTAAGAAACTTTGTGAATAATTAGTCAATGAAGACTTAATACATTTCTAACTAACAAACACAACCTGTAATAACGGTCTTGAAAGTAGTAAAACAATGACAGGAACTGACGGATGGTGGATGAAGTTCTCAACCTCCACCTGTCACGGTTCACGGATTCATTGACTCTCCCTCGCTATGTGTGTGCGTGTTGAATGAATGGGCGCGGCTCATCAGATGGCTCGTTATCCACTGATGAGCCGATCAGCGCCAGCTGTTCTGAATGAGGATGTTCTATATATTGTTTGCTCACTCGTCTTGTCTTTGTCAGATGGTTGTGGAGGTTCTCCTGGGTCTGAGCGATTGTTCTCCTGTTCCTGTTCTGTTTCCATGACGCTTCATTGAGGATCTTCGTCTCTACGTTGGATCTGCAGTCCGCCCACTGAGTCCCTGCGTTGCCGAGCCTGCCCGAGTTGCCAGAGGATTATCTACCATTCCGACCCTGAGTTTCCCTGAGGACCTTCTGTATTTCTTCTCCGAGTTCACTTGAGATTATCTGCTATTTCAACACTGAGTCATCCATGTGGATGCTGCCTGTCAAATTGAGTCTCTTGTCTTCTCTTTTTGACTTTAATAAATACTTATTCACTCGCATCTGAATCCTTGACTATTTTCCAGCGCACCATGACAGAACCATCTGACCGCCTTCTCATGGATTCAGCGAGTGCTCCCGATTTTGAGCAGATGTTCGCCGGAAACCACGCACGGATGGATCGCCAGGACGAGCAGATCGGAGCTTCGGGGCGGGCGATACAGGCTTTGGTAACGCAGGTGTCCGAGCTCACCTCTCAATTCCAACGCCTGAGAGTTCCCACTGCGCCAGCACCGCCCCCGCCTGTTCCCCAAGGGAATTTCCATCAGCCAGAGCCGCGCACCCTCGCACCAGAACCGCGCATTCCAGCACCAGAGAGGTATTCGAGCGAACCCAATCTTTGCAGAACGTTTCTAACCAAGTGCTCTATTTATTTCTCGCTTCAACCTGTGACATTTGCTTCTGAGGATTCGAAGGTAGCCCTGGTGATGACACTACTTTCTGGTCGCGCGGCTCAGTGGGGAACGGCGGTGTAGCGTTTATACGCCCACGTATAAATATAATTAATTATTATTCATAACGAATTATGATCAATAATTAATAATTTAATTATTTTCAAAATTTACTGTAACAGAATCAATAATATGATCATTTATCAGCTCATCCAATGAACAGAAGGCATAAACAATTATTAACTCTAGGAAATATAATATCTTCCTGGCCAAGAAAGAATAACCCCCTAACAGTAAATTAAGAAATAGGGTAAAAGCATAGGTAACTTTTGATCGAAGTTCAAGACAATAAATCTGATAAGCACATACACAAGCAATATCTTTTCAAATACAAACCATACTTTATTGATTATATACTAACTCATAACTAACACAAACAAGACTCTATTGATTATCCTAACAACTAACACAAACACACGCGCACGCATACACACACATTCATACAGGTTGCAGAAAGGAAGAGAGTAATAAAGAAAGAAATACAAACAGAAGAATGAGTTTGGGAAGAATGGGTTTAAGGGTAAGAGGAAGGAAATTCCGAATTTCTATATGCACTTGTAAGACGTGACCTGAACGAACCATCAATCATTAATTTAACCCTTCTATCGTTTCTTAGACAGGTTATTACATTTATCAAAACACCAGTTAAGATTTTAGTCTGGAGGTAGTCTACTTGCGTCTTTGCTTTTGCGTTCCTTTTGGGAATTCCTTTGGTCAGCGTCAGGGTTCGTTCGTTGGTTATAGTCTCCTCGTGCCTGGATAGATGGGGCGAGGACCAGTCACGTGTGGCTGGCGGTCGCGGATGGTTGATGCGTCTTTGAAGTTGAAAGCGTGCGTTGCAGCCGTGAATCGTGGAACGAAACTTTGCAGCAAAACTTAACTTAAAACCGAGACTTTCAATCGGAAAAGAAGAATAACACAAAAGAAAGAAGGAAAATAAGATACGGAAAGGAGCTAGATGACTGGAAATTGAATCTAACCCATATCTGATATTAATTTGGGTTGATCTGCTCGTCTGTTAACGTTACATGGTTACTAAAACCATCGTCTGCCGTCTCCGTCTTTGTTCTGCACTCGTTGAGAGCTCTTCTGTATCAGAACATTTTGAACGAACTAACTTTTGAACTCCCGAGAGCGAACTTGGAGAGAGAGCCTCGAGAGCAGCGAGAGAGAGAACTTAGAGAGGATTCAAGTTTTTGGGTCTAAGGGTTTTAACCTAAAAGTTTGTCCCCCCTCTTGAAGAGATCGGACCAATTAGACACTGCCTTTGTTTTCCTCATCGTAAATCATGCATTATCTGGGGTGTGTTCTAGCAGAGAGAATAGAGGCCACAGTTTAGACATGCTTTCTAATTAAAAGAAGATCAAAACATATTACACGGATATCCTTCAAACCATCTTTTGAATCTCGAGCATACGATCACATCGAAATTAAACAGTACACATTTTCATTCACACACACCTAATGATTATAACATTTACATGAATTATATGGGATCACAACATATCTTATTAGAATATGCATATAAGTGGTGGAAACAACCCAGGATAAGGTAGTTGCATGATTGTTTGATCATGAGTCCATTGAAAATTGTTCTTGAATGATTTTATGTATAGTTATTGATAAGAATCAGTTCTCTGGTGAAGAGACAGAACTCTGTTTGTTCAGAGGTCTTAAGGAGGAGGTGTTCAGGAATGTTGTCGGGGGTTTCTGAACCAATCTGTCTTTTAACAACCCCACACATTGACAAGCTTTTCCGTTAGTTTGGTCATTAGAAGGGTCTTTTGCAGACTCTCTGGCACCGGGATGGGTGACTTATGGCTCTGGTCTTGGTGATTTGACTCTGGAATGTGCGGACACTGTCTTTATCTTAACCAGTCCGTAGTAGGCCACAAAGCTAGCCATTGACCAGTTATGTGTTAGTGCTGGGGGCTCCTTCAATTAGTCAGACCGGTGATGATCATGAGACGTTCTGAACAAATCTTCCCCCCTCAGTCATCGAGAAGTAGAGAATTTGAATTAATATTCAAAAAGAAGATTAGTTGGTGGTTGCTTTCTTCTCATTGTTGTTACAGCGGTGTGGCAGAACAAACATCCGTGCTGCTCCTCGTTCCAGGCACTCGAGCTAGAGATGACACAGGTATTCGACCGCGCCGTCGCTGGACGCGAGGCGGCCCGCCAGCTCGCCGACCTTCGCCAGGACCAACAGTCAGTCTCTGACTATTCCATAGAGTTCCGGACATTGGCGGCCGAGTGCAAATGGAACGAGGAGGCGCAGTGGGACATGTTCCTGCATGGGTTGGCTGACCGCGTTCAGAGGGAGATTTATACTTTGGAGCTGCCCAAGACACTGGATGGACTGATCGAGCTAGCATTACGGGTCGATGCACGTCTTCAACAGAGAGAGAGCCGACCGTACCGGATGCCTGCAGCCGATTTCACCATGAGTTCCAGTGGCCGGAGTATGAACGCGGTCAGCCCCTCTAACGATCCTGAACCCATGCAGGTAGGTCGAGCTCGGCTTTCCCGGGAGGAGAGAGAACACCGCCGCTCGAGGGGTCTATGTCTCTACTGCGGGGAGCCTGGACATTTCATCAACACCTGTCCTTTAAAAGGCCAAGCCCGGCGGTAGGAGGGCGGCTACTGTCGGGCGGGCTCTCCTTGATCGGACCCTCGAGCGCCACTCTCCTTCCGGTTAGACTCCAGTGGGCGGAACACTCCTTCTGCTGCCAAGCGTTGGTGGATTCGGGAGCGGAGGGAAACCTTATGGACTTCTCTTTGGCACGTAAACTTCACCTCCCCATCACTGCTTTAGAGAACACTATCACCATCAACGCACTCAATGGGCAAGAACTTCCGGGCATCACTCACTCCACTGGACTTATCACACTGATCACCTCGGGGAATCACACTGAAAGGACTTCACTCTACCTCACACAGTCACCCCACGCGCCTATTGTCCTGGGTCACCCGTGGTTGGTGAAGCACGGACCCAGGATAGAGTGGGGTCAAGATTCTGTCTCAGCTTGGAGTGATAACTGTTATGCCTCATGTCTTTCGTCTGCCGTTCCGTCTGTTTCTCGTTCTGTGTTGCAGGAGGAGTCGGTGAATCTGTCTAACGTGCCACCGGAGTACCGCGACCTGAAGGAGGTGTTCAGTAAGTCTCGGGCTGCTTCTCTCCCTCCTCATCGTCCCTATGACTGTGCAATAGATTTACTGCCAGGTACGTCTCCGCCTAAGGGCAAGTTATATTCGCTTTCTGCTCCAGAAAGGGAGGCTATGGAGAAATATATTTCTGATTCTCTGGCTACTGGGTTCATCCGCCCTTCCTCTTCTCCAGCGGGGGCGGGATTCTTTTTTGTGGGGAAGAAGGATGGTTCTCTGCGACCTTGTATTGATTACCGGGGGTTGAATAACATCACGGTAAAGAATACTTATCCTTTGCCGTTGATGTCTTCAGCTTTCGAGAGGTTGCAGGGAGCATCAATCTTCACAAAATTGGATTTACGTAATGCATATCATTTGGTTCGCATCAGGAAGGGGGATGAATGGAAGACCGCGTTCAATACCCCCAGGGGGCACTTTGAATATTTGGTTATGCCGTTCGGGCTTTCCATCTCCCCAGCGGTTTTCCAGGCACTCGTCAATGATGTGTTGAGAGACATGGTAGACCAGTTCATATATGTTTACCTGGATGACATATTGATTTTTTTTCTTCGTCTCTCCAGGAGCACGTTCAACACGTCAGACGAGTGCTTCAGAGGTTGCTAGAGAATGGGCTTTTTGTCAAGGCGGAGAAATGCGCTTTTCATGCACAGTCTGTTCCTTTCCTAGGGTACATCATTTCGTCTGAGGGAGTACGCATGGATCCTGAGAAGGTTAAGGCTGTGGTAGAGTGGCCAAGTCCAGATTCCCGTAAGGCCCTACAGAGGTTTCTGGGGTTCGCCAACTTCTATCGGCGTTTTATTCGCAACTTCAGCCAACTAGCCGCACCTCTGACCGCCTTGACCTCCCCCAGAACTGCGTTCAGGTGGTCAGACACAGCTGAGGCTGTGTTTGCCAAACTGAAAGGCTGCTTTGTTTCAGCTCCCATCTTGATAGCCCCTGATTCTTCACGTCAGTTTGTGGTGGAGGTCGACGCATCAGAGGTGGGGGTAGGAGCAGTGCTTTCCAAGCGTTCTCTCACGGACGACAAGATGCATCCCTGCGCGTTTTTGTCTCGTCGTTTATCTCCGGCCGAACGTAACTATGACATTGGTAACAGAGAATTGTTGGCAGTTAAGTTAGTGTTGGAAGAATGGCGTCATTGGTTAGAAGGGTCTGGGGTACCTTTTATCGTCTGGACCGATCATAAGAACCTGGAATATATCAGAACCGCTAAAAGATTGAACTCCAGGCAGGCTCGGTGGGCACTTTTTTTCGGACGTTTTGACTTTTCTCTCTCGTACCGCCCGGGTTCCAAAAACATCAAACCCGATTCTTTGTCGCGTATTTTTGACCGTTCCGAACGCCCGTCTACTCCCGAGTGCATTTTACCCGAGACCCTATTTGTCTCCACACTCACATGGGAGATCGAGTCGAAGGTCAAGACGGCCTTAGAAGGGGTAACGCCTCCGCCCGGTTGCCCACCGAATCGTTTATTTGTGCCGGAGGGATTACGGTCAGACGTTATTCAGTGGGGGCATTGTTCCAACGTAGCTTGCTATCCAGGGGTAAATCGCACCAGTTTTATGGTCAAGCAACGATTCTGGTGGCCACTTATGGCACGCGACATTCACAGTTTTGTTTTGGCTTGCTCTGTCTGTGCCACTGGTAAGACTTCCAATCGACCCCCAGATGGGTTACTCCAACCGCTGCCTGTCCCTTCGAGACCCTGGTCCCACATTGCGCTAGATTTTATCACCGCCCTCCCACCCTCTCAAGGGTACACGGTAGTTTTGACCGTGGTGGACCGATTCTCGAAGGCGGCTCACTTTATTCCCTTGCCCAAATTACCCTCAGCCAAGGAGACAGCGGTGACCGTTGTAGATCACGTCTTTCGCATACATGGCCTCCCGATAGACGTGGTTTCCGACCGAGGACCCCAATTTGTGTCCAAATTTTGGCGAGAGTTTTGTAGATTACTGGGAGTGACCGTTAGTCTGTCCTCAGGGTTTCACCCCCAGAGCAATGGCCAGACCGAGAGGGCCAACCAGGATTTGGAGAGAGTGTTGCGTTGTTTGGCTGCCAGGAATCCTTCCTCCTGGAGCCAACATATCTCTATGGTGGAGTACGCCCACAATGCATTACCAGTGTCATCCACGGGCCTATCTCCGTTTGAATGTAGTTTAGGTTACCAGCTACCTATTTTTCCCAATCTGGAATCCGAAGTCGCGGTCCCCTCCGCTCACGCGTTCGTCCAGAGGTGTCACCGCACATGGACCAGAGCCCGTGAGACTCTACTCCAAGTGGGGGCGCGCACCAAGGCTAAGGCCGATCGCCACCGGTCGAGGCCACCCGTATACGTCGCTGGTCAAAAAGTGTGGCTTTCTACTAAAAACATTCCTCTCCGTTCCGTCTCTAATAAGCTAGCTCCTAAATTCATTGGCCCGTTCACTATCACCAAAATTATTAGTCCGGTGACAGTCCGCCTCAACCTTCCTCTTGCGTACAAGAGAATTCATCCCGCCTTTCATGTCTCCAAAATTAAACCCGTCTTTCGATCGCATCTTAATCCGCCTGCTCCGGTTCCCCCCCCCGCCGCGACTCGTTGATGGGGAGCCTACTTATTCGGTTAACCGGATCCTGGACTCGAGACGGAGGGGACGCGGATTCCAGTACTTGGTGGACTGGGAAGGTTACGGTCCGGAGGAGAGAAGTTGGGTTCCTGCCAGGGACATTCTGGATCACTCCCTTATCGATGATTACAATCGACAGGTAAGGGGGTCTGGGAACGCCAGGCGGCGTTCCTAGGAGGAGGGGTACTGTCACGGTTCACGGATTCATTGACTCTCCCTCGCTATGTGTGTGCGTGTTGAATGAATGGGCACGGCTCATCAGATGGCTCGTTATCCACTGATGAGCCGATCAGCGCCAGCTGTTCTGAATGAGGATGTTCTATATATTGTTTGCTCACTCGTCTTGTCTTTGTCAGATGGTTGTGGAGGTTCTCCTGGGTCTGAGCGATTGTTCTCCTGTTCCTGTTCTGTTTCCATGACGCTTCATTGAGGATCTTCGTCTCTACGTTGGATCTGCAGTCTGCCCACTGAGTCCCTGCGTTGCCGAGCCTGCCCGAGTTGCCAGAGGATTATCTACCATTCCGACCCTGAGTTTCCCTGAGGACCTTCTGTATTTCTTCTCCGAGTTCACTTGAGATTATCTGCTATTTCAACACTGAGTCATCCATGTGGATGCTGCCTGTCGAATTGAGTCTCTTGTCTTCTCTTTTTGACTTTAATAAATACTTATTCACTCGCATCTGAATCCTTGACTATTTTCCAGCGCACCATGACACCACCTGATCTGATGAACCATCACAACTTTCAGGAAACATCTGAAGACACATTTCTTCCACAAGAGCTTAAACCACAACCAGAAACAAATAAACTCACTATAACTCCTATTTAGTCATTTCTACATTAGGATTGAGCACAAATCATTTTCTAAAAATTAAGTTATAAATCTTTTAATTGCATTTCATGCAAGATTTAGGGAAGAACACTATCATGCCATTCATAATTCTTCTTCAGTGTTCATTTGAAAGTTAAATTCCTACAGCCATGATTCTTATATTAATATGAAATATTTGCATATTCAAATAAAATATAGTTTTTGCAACTGTAAATTCATATGTTAAATGAGCGCCATTTGCTGGACAGAGAGTCATCCAACATGCCAGGTCATTTGTTACTGTTCAATCCTCCTGCAGAGTTTATCTCCATCACACCAGCCTGGAAGTGAGTCTGAAGAGCTTGATTAGCTGCTTTAATTAGATGTTTAATTAGGGGTGTTTAACTAGAGTCAGTGGCCTTACATTAGCAGGTTTGGATGTTAAAGCTGTAGATGCTAAATGAACAACAACAACTAAACCTTTACAAATACTTTTGTGTTCCACAAGATAGAGACATTTCTACAGGTTTGGGTCGACATGAGAGGGGAGTACATGCTGACAAAATGTTCATTTTTGGGGGAACTTTAGTTGCACTTAAAATTGTCATTTTGTAACAATTACTAACACACTCGAAACATTTAAAGTAGTCAATAGCTCCAGCAGTGATGAAAATATTTATCTTGAACTCTGTCATGGAAACGTACTCGGTTACTAACGTAACCTCGGTTCTCTCTAGAAGAGGGAACGAGTACTGCGTTTTATCAAAACGCTACGGGAAAAGTCTCTTTTCACGAAACACTGAAGCAAAAAATTATCCTTTAATTTTCATATATGTAAAACGCGTTGCGGCAGCAGCAGACAGCTATGGCGAGACAGCTTGCTCGCTCATTGGCTGCTCTGCGGCAACTGCTTAAGCCTATCGAGCGAGGCCTGGGATGACATCAGGCCAATGAGGGCGCTTCGCGCCCTCCTCGCCACTTCCCGCCGAAACGGGCGTGGCTTACCTCTATAAAAGGAGCTCGAGAAGGCTGACTCACTTGATTTTGATCGCCGAAGCGAACCAGAGTGAACCGTACGCACGGCAGAGAACGCAGTACTCGTTCCCTCTTCTAGAGAGAACCGAGGTTACGTTAGTAACCGAGTACGTTCTCTTACGAGAGTCCTCTCGTACTGCGTTTTATCAAAACGCTACGGGAACCCCTTGCAAAACGCCGTGCGTGCTGGGATAAAAAACACTGATCACCGGAAGCTTTTTCAGGCATACAGTGCATAATCACCAGATTGACTCACACAGAGTCAGGGAATAAGGGTGAGAGCCTTAATTCCCTAAACTTTAGCGTCGTAGAATAAACATGTCCACAGACGCAAGTATAATCATCACATAGACAGGGTAGGGAACCTGAACTAATGCGGAAAATGTGGGTCTTACACAGTTCTGCCCAAGATAGTCGGTAGCGCATAGCGCATGAGTTTCAGCGGTCTGACTAGACGGCCGAACAGATTACACCGACAAAAGCTTAGCCTGCAAGGCGGGAACCTCTAGGTTATAAAACCTGATAAATGTAGACGGCGAGGCCCAACCTGCCGCCGTACATATATCCTGTAGGGAAATCCCGCTGGACCAAGCCCACGAAGAAGCAACGCTTCTCGTAGAGTGCGCTCTGACTCCCAACGGGCATGGAATGCCCTTGGCAGAATAAGCCAGCGCTATGGCGTCAACTATCCATCTGGATAGACTTTGTTTCGAAACAGCCATTCCTTTGGAACGTCCGCTGAACGAGACAAAGAGCTGCTCTGTCTGTTTGAAGACAGCAGAGCGGGACATATAAGCTCTTAAAGCCCTAACAGGGCAAAGAAAACTCGAGTCCCCTTCCTCACTCGATGCCGGCAGGGCAGCCAGGGATATGACCTGAGCCCGAAAAGGCGTGTTGAGGGATTTCGGCACATAGCCATGCTTAGGTTTGAGTATGACTTTAGAGTCATTAGGACCAAACTCCAAGCACGCCGGGCTCACAGAGAGCGCGTGCAGGTCGCCTATGCGCTTCACTGAAGCGAGAGCCATCAAAAACACTGTTTTGAAAGACAAATGTTTGAGGCTAATAGACTGGATAGGCTCGAAAGGGGCACCTTTCATGGCCGCTAGGACCGTAGAAAGGTCCCACAAAGGAACTGAAGGAGGTCTGGGCGGATTCAGTCTCCTAGCTCCCCTGAGGAAGCGGATGACTAAATCATTCCTTCCCAGCGACTGACCCAGCGTTGAACCAAAGAACGCTGAAATAGCCGCCACATACACTTTGAGCGTGGAAGGGGATCTGCCCTTATCCAACAGCTCTTGTAGGAAGGAGAGAACCTCCGTTACCTCACATTCGAGGGGTGAAATGCTCCGAGCTGTACACCAGCCGGAGAAAACCGACCACTTCGAAGCATAAAGCCGTCGTGTCGACGGTGCTCTAGCCTGAGTGATGGTATTCACGACTCCCTCTGTGAGACCAACGGGTATCCGTTGAGCACCCACACATGAAGGGACCACAGTTCCGGGTGTGGGTGCCAAATCGAGCCCCCGGCCTGCGAGAGGAGATCTCTCCTCAACGGCAGTGGCCATGGAGCGATATCTGCCAACTGCATCAGAACTGGGAACCATATCTGGTTCTCCCAGAACGGAGCTACAAGCAGGACTGGGCATTTCGTTTCCCTGACCCGTTCCAGCACCTGTGGCAGGAGGGAGACGGGGGGAAAAGCGTATAACGGGCAGCGCGGCCACCTCCGGGACAGCGCGCTGTCGGTCTTTGAAAAGAATGCGGGGCAGTGCGCATTTTCGCGGGACGCGAAAAGGTCCATCTCCGCTCTGCCGAATCTCTCCCACAACAGCCGGACTGTTTGTGGGTGTAGAGACCATTCGCCCGGGGGAACATTGTTCCTGGACAGTCTGTCTGGGCCCACATTCTGAAGCCCAGGTACATGCACTGCTCTCAGCGAGCGTAAGTTGTGCTGAGCCCATAATAGGAGGCGTTTCGCCAGCCTGTACAGGGATATGGATTTCAGACCGCCCTGGCGATTTATGTAGGACACCACAGCCATGTTGTCCGAACGGACTATGACGTGTTCGTCCTTGATGTGGGGACAAAAACGCGTCATCGCGTTGTGCACTGCCAGCATTTCTAGGCAGTTTATGTGTAGGAGCTTTTCTCGTTCCGACCACAGGCCGAAGAACGGTCTGCCCTCGAGCAGAGCTCCCCATCCCGAGGTGGATGCGTCTGTCGACACCATCCTCACTCTCGAGGAAGTCCCCAGGCTTACACCTGATTGGTACCAGTCGTCCGCCGTCCAAGGCGCCAGGGCTGAAACACAGCTCTGATCGACCTTGAGGCGTAATCGACCGGTCGCCCACGCTCTGCGCGGTACCCGCGTTTTCAACCAGAACTGCAGCGGGCGCATGCGGAGCAAGCCCAGCCGGAGAACTGACGATGCTGAAGCCATGAGACCCAGCATCTTTTGAAACTTCCTGAGCGGGGTGACAGCGCCGCGGCGGAAAGACCTCGCCGCGCGCTGAATGATCAACAAGCGCTGTGGTGACAGCCGCGCTGTCATAGACTGTGAGTCCAGAACGACGCCCAGAAACAAAATCGTTTGACTGGGGTTCAATGAACTCTTTGCCCAGTTGACTGTGATACCAAGATTCTCGAGGTGATCGAGTAAAATGGTTCTGTGCTCCACGAGCTGTGATCGTGATTGAGCTAGGATCAACCAGTCGTCCAAATAGTTCAGCACTCGCATGCCTCTGAGTCTGAGAGGAGCGAGCGCTGCGTCCATGCATTTCGTAAATGTACGGGGTGCTAGGGACAAGCCGAATGGCAGGACTGTATACTGGTATGTCTGACCCTCGAAGGCGAATCTCAAGTATCGCCTGTGGTGTGACGCTATTTGTATTTGAAAATACGCGTCCTTTAGATCTATTGACATGAACCAGTCTTCTCGGCGAACATGCGCGAGAATTTTGCTGGTTGTGAGCATTTTGAAACTGCGTTTCACCAATACTCTGTTCAACCGTCTTAGATCCAGTATGGGTCTGATACCGCCGTCCTTTTTGGGGACTAGAAAGTATCTGCTGTACAGTCCCCCTTCGCTTAGAGCTGGGGGAACGCGCTCTATCGCCCCTTTGCTTATCAGTTTTGATATTTCGGCTCGAAGTAGGTGAGCTACTTCCAACGAGACCGTAGTTTCGACGCGCGCTATGAAGCGGGGAGGGCGTCGACAAAACTGTAGCGAGAAGCCTCTCTTTATAATGCCTAGCACCCAGTCCGAAACCCCTGGGAGCGCTGCCCATGCTTCTGCATGGCTGGCTAGGGGCTGGATACGGAGCGCGCTCTGATCGCCGTGCGACAGAGGCGCTTCGGGGGATACAAACATAGGCGTTATGCCTGTGGCATTTGAGGCGGGGCGCGCGCTTAATACAGCGGGCGAGACGCTCGTTCTCGACCTTACTACAGTGCTTAGCTGAGTGAGGGAGGACTGAGAAAGTCTCATAGGACCCATGTGAGCGAGTAGATGTGGGCTGGGAGCGGGCACATTTACTGCTTTGGGCGCGGCGTCTGCCTGAGCAGAGCGCGCGCTCACAGTTCTCGTTTTTACAGAGAGCCTGTGATGTGTTAGACATAGTGTTCGTGGGCACTGGGAAGTGGGCACTCTCACTATGCTGGAAGCGCAACCGACCTGAGTCGATTTTATGTGCACGGGCCCTACGTGTAGGGCTGTGCTTATGTGTAGTGATGGGCACTGAGGAGTGGGCATCGAGACTACATTTATAGCACCATCGGCCGTGGCCGGGACACCAGAAAATACACTCTTTTTGAGATTTATCTGGGTAGCCGTGAGAACGGCTTTTGTGTGCAGGCAAGCGGGCGGCAGTGCAGGCTTGCTCTCTGCAGAAAACACTGGAACAGTCGCAAACCTTGGGACTGAAACAGCGGGGCGCTTGGGTGGGAGGCCGGCCGCAACGGGACTCACACACCTGCGCTTTCCCAGGCTTGCTAGGACTTCTTCGGCACTTCCGGTTTTACCACAACCCTCGATCGCGGCCCGCGCGAAGAGGGGCGCCGGGCGCTGGACCGAGAGCGGGGCCTCGAGCTGCGCTGTTGTGGCTGCTGCGAAGAGGCGGCCGAAGGCGGGGGCTGAGGCTGAGAGCTCCGCGGAGTCCATTTGTCACGAACCGCTGCAGAACCGGAGCGCTTCGGCAGGAAGTGCTTGAAGGCTTGAGACGCTTTCTGGGCCTCGGTAAATCTCTCCACGAACTCGGAGAGAGAAGAACCAAAAAGGCCGGTGGAAGACAGCGGGGCATCGAGAAACGCAGTGCGCTCGGAATCGGCCATCTCCGTGAGCGTCAGCCATAAGTGCCTCTCAGCGACAGTGGCGGAAGCCATACACCGTCCCATGGCTTGTGCGGCGGCTTTAGTAGCTCGGAGCGTGAGATCTGAAGCGCTCCTTAAATCCGCGATGCAGATAGCGTCAGGTCCCATCTCGTCCAGCTTACGGAGGAGATCACCCTGGTAAATCTGCAGCGTAGCCATGGTGTGTAGCGATGACGCGGCCTGCCCAGCGGCGGAGAAGATTCGCGCGAGCAGCGTCGACGTCATGCGGCAGGCTTTGGAAGGCAACACCGGTTTAGTCCGCCGTCCAGCAGAGGGCGGGCAAAGGTGGGTCGCTATCGCCTGTTCCACCGGCGGAAGAGAGAGGTAGCCTCGGTCACTGGCATTATCCAGAGAGGAAAATGCGGGTGAGACAGATGAGCGCGTCCGCGCAGAGTAGGGCGCGTTCCAAGCCTTCGCAACTTCTTCATGTAACTCAGGAAGAAAAGGAGCGGGCTTAGATTCCGGAGAAGTGCGCTCACCAGGGAGGAAGCTACCATCCAGCCGGGTTCGAGAGGGGGGCTCCGGTGCAGACCACTCGAGGCCGAGGCTCGCCGCGGCCAGCGCGAGTACCCGCATGAGCTCCGTCTCTATGTTGGCTCTCGTTGAGGGCTTGCGGGCAGGAGGCGCGAGATCCTCAAAGCTCGCCCAATCCTCGCTGCCTGAAGCTAGCAGAGAGCAGGAATCCTTCTCCCCCGACGCGGCCTCTGAACCGACTTCCTCTGATGAAGCGGCGGCAGACTGCGGGCGCTGGGCATCAGGAAGTGATTCGAGAGAGGCCGGTGAAGCTGGCGGGCGAACCGGCGAGCTTGGTCGGGCTGGAGCGGGTTCCGGGACCCGCTGCGAGCGGCGCTTCTTACGGCGCGGCATCGCGGCGGTGAATGCAGGCTTGGAAAAGGATGCCAGGCGAGTCCTCAGAGTCACCATCGGCAAAAGCTCGCAGTGAGGGCATCCGCCGTCAGCGAGCGCGAGCGCTGCATGGTCCTCACCCAGGCAGGAAACACAGATGACGTGCTTGTCTCCCTCGGTGAGTGGGGCTCGGCACGAGCCGCAGGAAGGCATCTTTAAAAAGACGCAGCTCTTTTAGGGGTGAGTGTTGCGGAGAACACACACACACACACACAGAAAAGCAATAGTATGAAAGGATATAGGCGTCGGAAAGCGCAGCAGGTACGGCTGTAGAAGGCGGCGTTGGCCAGCGGCTTCGAGGGCTCGTCCCGCTGATGTGCTTGCTTCAACGACGCTGCTTCCGTGATCCAGCGATGCGTGCGCTTCGCTGAAGAGATTAAAATCAAGTGAGTCAGCCTTCTCGAGCTCCTTTTATAGAGGTTAGCCACGCCCGTTTCGGCGGGAAGTGGCGAGGAGGGCGCGAAGCGCCCTCATTGGCCTGATGTCATCCCAGGCCTCGCTCGATAGGCTTAAGCAGTTGCCGCAGAGCAGCCAATGAGCGAGCAAGCCGTCTCGCCATAGCTGTCTGCTGCTGCCGCAACGCGTTTTACATATATGAAAATTAAAGGATAATTTTTTGCTTCAGTGTTTCGTGAAAAGAGACTTTTCCCGTAGCGTTTTGATAAAACGCAGTACGAGAGGACTCTCGTAAGAGAACTAACATGTATAAACCTTAATCTAACGTAATAATTAATTCAAAATGAATTTACATCTGTCTGATATTACACTGAGTTACAATGGACCAGTGGTTTGGAAAATTGATGGATGTATGATTCAGCTGTGGCGCCATCTTCTGGTGAGACGCGGTAATTCGTTCGACGCGATCCTCACAGTGCATTGTGGGTATTCCCTAGCCCTTGAGTGGATATCTAACTCCAGAACCGTAGATACACACGTCACAGCAGAAGTCTGAGGACATCAGACCCGGATTTAGGATGGTGCTGACGATCACGCCCCCCACTTCGAGCACTGCTAAAATTTGAGCCGTTTTAACTAACATATCTTAAAATATTTTGAATTTTTTTTTTGTCTCAAGATGCACATCATTTTATTTTTATTTATTTATTTATTTATTTATTTTCTAAGGTACGTTTTTAAAAGCTACTTAAATGTCCCAATTTAACAAAGGACTAGTCCTGGCTCAATCTTGTGAAACCGGGACACTGAGTTACACGGAGTGTGGATATGTTTAGCTTTAATGTCCCTTGCGATGGACATCAGCAGGCCCGGGGTGGGTAATCGGGAGAATCGGGAGAATTCCCGGTGGGCAGCTTCACTTTTGGGCCGGGCGAGGATTTTTATTTTATTTTTTCACATTTGTCACGTCAGTTACATTAGGCTACACACGTTTCGCATTCTGACACCGCAGCCGCAGCGCGCAGCCTCTGCGTGGGTTGTACCATGTGAGGGAGTTCTCCCCTCCCCTCCTATAGAGTTGGTTGGGTCCATAGCCCGTCTTTTCCAAAACGTTTTCTCAGGTGGGCTACCGCGGCACCGCCGGCGCCTACCGATAAGCTGGGCCGGCCCTACCGTAATGCGTCAGGGAGGATGGATGGGAGGAAGAGGCCATGAGGTATGGAAGCTTGTTTCCGCCACAAAATAAAACATTTTAAAAGATAATTGCGACTTTTTATCTCACATTGCGAGTTTACATCTCTTTACGTGACTTAAATTTCTCAGAATTGCGAGATATAAAGTCAGAATTGCCTGAAATAAAGTCGCAATTGCGTGTTATAAAGTCAGAATTGCGTGAATTAAAGTAGCAATTGCGTGAAATAAAGTCACAATTGCGTGTTATAAAGTCAGAATTGCAAGATATAATGTCAGAATTGTGTGAAATAAAGTCGCAATTGCTTCTAAAGTCTAAGTGAATTATTATTTAACCTTTACATTATTTGTTAAACCATGGTATTAAAGGGATACTCCACTTTAAAATGAAAATTCTGTCATCATATTCTCATCCTCATGTTGTTTCAAACCTGTATGAATTTCTTTCTTCTGCTGAACAGAAAGGAAGATATTTAGAAGAATATCAGTAACCAGACAGTTTCTGGTATCATTGACTTCCATAGTATATATTTTTTCCTACTATGAAGTTCCACCATTCCACCAAAAGTGGTCCGGTCTTGGGCCTGAAACTCCCGGGCTGAAAAGTGGCCCCACTCCGGCCCTGGACATCAGGTCTTGAAAGTTATCAGCAGGAACCTCATAACTTGTGTGTGTGGCAGGTTGTGATATTTGTGCAAGCATTTCAAATCTAAAATACAGAGCTACAAACTCTAATGTTAATCCTTTATGAACAATAATGTCTATTAAATAAATATTAATATTATGATTTTGTGTCCTCAATGTTGTGACCATAAACTTATGTCATTTGGTTTTTCATTAGTTTTAGTAAAAAACAACAACAGTTAATGTGAAATGAGTGAATACACACACACACACACACACACACACTGATGCCTTGATACTGTATGCACACAATCATGTATTTATCAAAACCAGCAAGTACATAAACACACACTTACTCAGATTCACACACTAAAAACAACAAAAAGAAATCAAACAAGTCTTTATATCATCTTACCTTTTTTTTCTAAATTTGTATTGCATTGCTATTGTTTGTGCATTGGAATGTTTGCAAAGGATTGTGGGTGACTGAAGGACAATGAAGGATAAACTTGATGCATCCTTTAAAAACGACTGAATGAAAGACCCTAAAGGAAGGCTGCCTTCAAAGGATCTTTACACTGATTGAGACGTCCATCAACAGATCTTGATGACGAGGCAGCTGAGATATGAAGCCTTATGATTGAGAAGAACCCTTGATCTAAACACAGCAAGATCAGTGACGCTGGCTTCTTATTCACTGAATTAAACTCCACGATAGTTCATTCATGTTGCATGAGCGCCATCTGCAGGACAGACAATCCATTCAACATGTCAGAATCATACTAAAAGAACAGCAGCGTGTTAAAACCCTGGGGTCTTTCTTTCTTAAAAAATGTGAACTTAACCACTGTTAATGAAAAAAAGTAATTTCTGTGCATTGTTTATTTTTTTATGCAAGTTATAATTTGTAAATAAAATAAATTATTAGGCCTATGTAAATTTTCTATCTTCTATTTAAATCTTTTTTCAACTATTTACAAGATAAGTTATGTTTAAGTTCAGAAAAACTTACCAGCCGTCAAAACGGCTTCTGAGCGCTCTCACCTGCGCACCTACAAGCTGTGAGAACAGCTTTTGGTTTGCTCAAAGGACAAAAACAAGAAACAGAAAGGAAGAGAGAGAAAAAAAAGACAGCCTGCACCAGGGTTGAGAGGTCTGAAAAAGGCTTGTGGTTTCACAGCTCTCAGAAGAGTTTTAAAAAGCATCAAAGCGCTTGGCTCTGAAGCGAAAGACTGAAGTGCAATCGCACCTTCTGCTCATTATATACCCGCGCTGGGTGGAAGAGCAGCTGATGCAAATGATTGCACGCCAATGTGCATTAGCTTGTTTAGTTTCACAAGAAGTAGATTGGCCTCTCTAGCGAGATTCATATTAGTCGGTCCGACGTATGTCGAGAGTGACCGACTGATAGGGTACATACATTACAGTTACAGAAATATATAATATTGTAACGTGCTCCAAGAACCAAGTCAGAGTCAGGATCTAGATGCAGATAAAAAATGATGTTTAATGGCAAAAAACAGCATTAATAATAAAAACAGTAATTCATGGCTTGAGCGTAGAACACAAGACACAGAGTGTAGAGCTTCACCATAGCAATGAACCATGGAGGGCACGTTCACGAACATTAGGGAAAAAAAAACATTTAAATAATATATATATATATATACTGAAATTCGGTCATCATTTACCCTCATGTTGATCCAAACTCTATAACACAAAAGAAGATAGTCTGAAGAAAGTTTAAGCTGTCATGACATTTGGTCACATGATGTGTGAGAAACAGAGTTTGCCAGTAGTTAAGGTTAATTTTACCATGTTGGCATTGGGAATAAAAAGATTGAAGAGTATGACATAAACACATTATATTCAATAAGCAGGAATGAAATGTCTTTTTATTCAATGTAAGTTTGCCATTTTGCTATTAAGACCACACATTTCTTCTGCCTTCTTAGCCATAGATAAGCCATTATCCCAGGTATTCACTGCTACCTTTGTTATAACATCACACACAGAATCAGCTTCATCTGGAGCATTCCATGCAGTAGCAATGCCTTCCACAGCTCCTACCACACCTCCTATCACACCTCCAACTACAAGCACACCTGTAGCCAACGTACCTGCACCAACTGCTGCTCCTCCTCCCACTGCTCCTACACCTGCTGCTGTAATCGCTGTTTTTAGCGTTACAAATAATTGTAAAACAGACATAACTAAAGCTACAGCAATAGCCATTCCGAAAAGAGCACCAAGCACGGTCCCTGTTGTTACTCCTGCACACTTCTTCAGAAATTTGTAAAGAATACTTATTTTTGATTCTTCTCGTTTTTCTTCTGCAAGCAAATTGTCTTCAGTTATATTCTTCATCTCCTCTTGAATTTCTTCCTCCAGCTTTTGAAGCACCTCATTGGTGTAGCTGCCGTTCTCTTTCACCATCTCGTCGATGGTCTTCAGAAGATTTTTCACCTGAACTCTGTTGCTCTTTTTCCCTCGTTTACGTTTATTCCAGTATTTGTTGTCGATGACGTGACAGCGTCCTCCACATTTATCGACGAGCTTCTTTAGTTCTATACAATCCTCTATAAATTCTTCAATGGTCTTGCCTTCTAGTTGATCGCCATGAGTGAATAAGATCACTGTGTGTTTCAGGACGTGTTCCTCACTGAATGTTTTCAGGAGTTTTTCTATCACCTCACTTTCATGTCCTGTGTATCTTCCAACCTTCAGGACAATGATAAAGGCATCGATGGCTGGAGCGCACTCAACCAGACATTTGATGGTCTCAGATTTCAGCTCTTCATCTTCACAATCTGTATCAAATTGTCCAGGTGTGTCAATAACTGTGATCTTTCTTCCATTAACCTTCCTCTCTGCTTTTTGACATTCAACTCCTGCACTTGAAGCTGAAGCTTTAGTGGTGAATACATTTTCTCCAAAAATTGCATTCCCGGCGCTGCTTTTGCCATCTCCTGTTTTCCCGAGAAGGACAATCTTTCTTTCTGGCACTGACACACTGGCTGTTGGAAAAGTAAACGTTTTAATGAGAGTCTTTAATTTTAAGTTCCATGCTGTTTTTGAAACTTCTTTATATGAAAAAAAAATGTATTTTTCTTCTGTTCCTTAAGCATTCAGTAGCTCGTCTCTCTGCCATTGTAAACAGATTTTAGACTATAAATGTGACATTGTGCAACAATTATAACTTACAGGTACATCCCATGATCCTTGTCTGCTGGTGATGTCAGCCTCTGTATAAAAGTACATGATATTAGAGTTGTTCTTGACGTTAATTATTTGTGATGCTTCTCCAACCACCAAATTATTTGTTTCAATGATTGTATGATTTCATTTCAAACGTGATGTCCAAAACTGACATCTTCACTCTTTATTCAAATATTTGTAAGCATTTGTTAACAAATATAGTGTAGTTGTGCTTGGAGATGGAAATTATGAGTACATAATTTCTGCCCAGGCTGTAATGCTAAGAATTTATGAATGCAAAAAAAAATGAAATATTAATAACTGATGATGTTTTAGTCAATGTATGCTTTTTTCCAGTAAGCTTTTTATTTTTCTATGCATTTTTTATTTGCATAATAAAATAACAATTTGTATCTGTAATTTGCCCCTTTTTTGCCAAATATTTTTTGTCAGATAAATAACATAACCAAGTTTAGTGTTTATTTTCCTCATATTTTGATTGTTTTTGATCATTAAAAACAAATATCCCCTCCAGACATCATGTGGCCACCGCTGTGTGTGTGTGTGTGTATACAGTATATATAAAAGGACCTCCGATAACTGAAAGTTAAAATGGTAAAATGAGTTTTTCCTGCTACATAGCCTGTGTAAGACTTGAGATTAAAGTTAGCAGGATCTAAGGTGCATCATATTCCAGCGTTATAAAATATCCACAGATGTCTGGACACTATAATCAGTCCTGGTAACACTTCACAATTCACTGTGACTTTCTGTAAAGGGTGTAAAATGCAAAGTACTTACATAGTTTTACCTTCCTTTCTTTGTTTCTTCAAAAAAGTCAAGCCAGAAAGTGGAGAGGATGTTGATGGATGGTCACACCAAGCTTTTGCTTTCTTTTTAAATAAGTAAGCCAAAACTTTTTTTCAAGAAAGACTCAATACATTTCTAACGAACAAATACGACCTGAAATCAAAGTCTTGAAAGTAGTAATACAATGACAGGAACCTGATCTGATGAGACCATCACAGCTTTCAGGAAACATCTGAAGACACGCCTCTTCCACAAGAGCTTAAACCACAACCAGAAACAAAGAAACTTATATTATAGTACTTAACTCATATCTATTCATTTATACATTAGGATTGAGTACAAATCTCTTTAATTGCATTTCACTGGTCAATATTTAGGGAAGAACACTATCATGCCATTCATAATTCATCTTCAGTGTTCATTTGAAAGTTATATTCCTGCAGCCATGATTTGGCCAGGGTTTCAATTGCTGGAAACCTGCATATTAAAATAAAATATAGTTTTTGCATCCGACTGTAAATTCACATGTTAAACGACCGCCATCTGCTGGACAGAGAGTCATCCAACATGCCAGGTCATTTGAAACTGTTCAATCCTCCTGCAAAGTTTATCTCCATCACACCAGCCTGGAAGTGAGTCTGAAGAGCTTGATTAGCTGCTTTAATTAGATGTTTAATTAGGTGTGTTTAACTAGAGTCAGTGGCCTTACATTCGCAGGTTTGGATGCTAAAGCTGTAGCTAAATGAACAACAACAACTAAACCTTTACAAATACTTTTGTGTTCCACAGGATAGAGAAAGTTCTACAGGTTTGGGTCGACATGAGTGGGGAGTATGTGGTGACAAAATGTTAAACTCAAAAAATATAGAAAATATAGCTTCAATAGTGAAGAAAAGATGTATCTTGAACTGTATAAAAATTAATCAAACAATTTAATAATCAATTCAAAAGAAATGTATTCACCTTATATTTAACGGAAATACGGACACAGCCAGTTGACGTTTTTTTTTGCGCGAGACTTTCCGTCACTGGCTAGCTTACTCACTTTTCACCGTAGCGGTTAATCAAACAAGTCTTTGTAACAACTAACTCATCGTTATGGCTTCGAGGAAGACCGGGATTGTTTGTGCAGTTAGAGGTTGTCATAATAACTGGTACAAAAGAAAGATTTACTTGTAGCAGGAGTGTTTTAATCATCGAACGCGTATACGAGAGCTGAATGTAATCGCGAGGCGCCCTACGACCTTTACCCCGCCGAAGAATGAGGAATCCCTTCACCAGTGGTTAATAGCTTTACATTTGAAGAAACCACAGAAGCGACCGTATGTTTGCTCTTTTCATTTCGTGAACACAAGACCTGATCTGGCAAATAGTTGTTTTAGTAATGAAAATTATATACATACAAAAATCTTGAGCTCAAACTTGACTTTTGAGCACTATTTTAAAGTTACTGTACTCTGCCTTTGTATTGTCAGCAAAAAGTGAGAAGTCATGCCAAGGCAAAAGGCAGTAACTTCCACATTATTAATATTTGGTTGCTGATCACCATTAACAAAATCATTATAGTAACACCTGTATAAAATCTAGTGATCATGGCATTTGTTTTGTATGATTTACAATTATTATAGCCATCTACTTATTGTTATCATGTGCTTTGGTTGCATTCTGATGGCATTATAAATACATTTGACATGACAAAATACCTCCATAGATATATTAGTCCAGCGTTGGCTCGACCGTGTTTACGGCGGTGCTGAAGGCGCCGGTGAAGTTTTGGCACTCTGCCAGCTAGATGCATGAGTGTTTCAACTAGGTCCGGTACCCGAACTGGGTGAGGCGGGGCTTTAGTTCTTCGTTGTATTCATCTGCTATGGCATGTGTAACATTTTTCTTTCAACTCTGCATAATCCTTCGCAATCGATATCGTTAGTTAGCCCAGGGAAGCGAGGAAACGGAAGTGCCGCACAAAAAACGCAAAAATTGGACCCATATTTACTTCCGCTTTCGAAAATAAGGCGAATACCTGTATGATATTACACTGTAGCAGTTTGGATGTGGGCGCCCTCTTCTGGTGAGACACAGGAATTAATTCGTAAATACCCTCACAGTGCATTATGGGTATTCTCTAGCCCTTGAGTGGAGATATCGAACCGCAGATACACACGTCACAGCAGACTGAGGACCTCAGACCCGGAGTTAGGATGACGCTGAGAATCACGTATCCCACCCAAACACTAATCCTATCCTTCACTATAACTATAAGCTACCGTAACGAATACGAATGCCCAACCGTACTCCACCATTAAACATACACTTAATGATGATATAAGCTTCACCCCAACACCAGTACGCAAGAAAATGAGGGTATTCTACAGATTTAAATATAGCAGTGCTGATACTGTATACCAGTGCTACCGGCCCACTTCGAGCGCTGCTAAAAAGTGTGTTTGAGCCGTTTTAACTGAGAGCAACTTGCACTAACATATCTTAAAATATTTCTTACATGGTTTTGTCTCAAGATGCACACCAGTAGTTTTTCTAAGGCACGTTTATAAAAGCTACTTAAATGTCCCAATTTAACAAAGGCCTAGTCCTGGCTTAATCTAAGCCCTGTTTGTGAAACCGGGACACTGAGTTACACGGAGTGTGAATATGTTTAGCTTTAAGTTCCTTGCGATGGACATCAGGGGCCTCATTTATAAACGTTGCGTACGCACAAAAGAAGGCGTACGCAGCTCTCTACGTAATAATTGATATTTATAAAAAGCAAACTTGACGGGAAAATGTGCGGTCCTTCTCGCATACTCTGACCCAGGCGTACGCACAAAAACGGGTGAAATGAGAAATGGCGACACCGTTGGCAGATGGAAGAAACACGTGAAAGTGTGTGAAACTGTAGACCGTTGTGTAAAAGAAATGTCAATACTGCCTCTCATAAATAACACGAAGACTTCACAAAGCAAGTCTTAGGCTACAATTAACAGCCACGAACACCCGTTTGATCGATCTGCAGTCTAAAACAAACAAAATCAAACGAAAATTACAGCAGAAATGCAAATTAACACATATTTGCAAAAAGAAAAGTGAAATATGTTCTGCAATAATATTGGCATGTTATGCAATTCATCCTAGCTTGTCAGACGCAATCAAATGGATGGTAATAAAATGCTCCCGTTTTCCTCCACCGTGGCAGACACACTCTGGCGATGGAGCGCTAGACTCCTATTTCCTCTCTGTGTTTGCCATGATTTCTCAATCGATCACGCCCATAGTTGCCCAAAAATAGTCCGTGAAACGCCCAAAAGTTAATATTCATCGTCGATTAATATTAACTTTTAGGCGTTTCACGGACTATTTATGGGCAACTATGGGCGTGAAATAAAGCCGCAAAAGCTGCGCTATATTTAGAATTGATTGTGATTTATTAAGGGAAAACTGCGTAGGATGTGCGTGCGCACGGTTTTATAAATCCGAATATTTCTGTGCGTACGCACGTCCTATGTTTCATCCGTACGCCATTTCTGACGCAAATCCTACGCAAAGTTTTATAAATGAGGCCCCAGGTCTTGAAAATTATCAGCAGGAACCTCATAACTTGTGTGATATTTGTGCAAGCAAGCATCTAAAATACAGAGCTACAAACTCATGTAATCCTTTATGACCATTAATGTCTATTATTTATTAATATTATTAATATGATTTTTATGTCTTCAATGTTGACCATTAACTGTCATTCGGTTTTTCATTACACTGTAAAAACGAACTTTTTGGTATAGTAATATATATTAAATTAGCCATCATCATTTTTACTTCATAAAATTTTAATTCAATGAGAACTAGAATTTCCTAAGTCAAATTTTAAATATCTACGCATTTAATTCATGTAATAAATTAACTGGTTGGAAAGAGTAAATGTTATTATATATTTGCTTGTAATATTTAAACATTGTATAGTCACCTCACATAAACATTGTAATTTTAAGTAAATTTTAATCGAAAAGTATAGCGCGTTTGAATCCGCACATGCGTGTTTGGACAAGACAGTCTAACTGCCACTTTGGGTCAGATGGATTGGCGAGCTGCTGCGTGGCTGCTTTTTGTCGTGTTTAAGGTAAGTTTGTCTTTCTGTTTCACATTTAATAAAACATGGGTCTGTGTGGATTTTGATTGATGATTCTTGTTTACTTGACTCAATAAACATTAATGCTCATCTTATAACATGACCTCATATTAGTGTAACGCGCAGGGCCGGAGTGGGGCCCCTTTTCAGCCCGGGAGTTTCAGGCCCAAGACCGGCCCACTTTTTCCATGGTGGAATTCCAAATTAGCACTTTTTCCAAATTGGATAAATGAAGCAACAGTTCAGCTCTTACTATTGTGTAGTTTATATTAATACCATGGTTCAACAAATAATGTAAAGGTTAAATAATAATTAACTTAAACTTTAAAAGAAGCAATTGCGACTTTATTTCACACAATTCTGACTTTATAACATGCAATTGCGACTTTATATCACACAATTCTGACTCTATATCTCTGAATTCTGACTTTATAAGAAGCAATTGCGACTTTATTTCACGCAATTCTGACTTTATATCTCACAATTCTGACTTTATAACACGCAATTGCGACTTTATTTCACGCAATTCTGACTTTATATCTCACAATTCTGACTTTATAAAACGCAATTGCGACTTTATTTCATGCAATTCTGACTTTATATCTCGCAATTCTGAGGAAACAAGCTTCTATACCTCCTGGCCTCTTCCTCCCATCCATCCTCCCTGACGCGTACCGTTACGGTAGAGCCGGCCCAGCTATCGATAGGTGCCGGCGGTGCCGCGGTAGCCTACAGAAAAAGTTTTGGAAAAGACGGGCTATGGACCCAACCAACTCTATCGGAGGGGAGGGAAGAACTCCCTCACATGGTACAACCCATGCAGAGGCTGCGTGCTGTGGTGTCAGAATGCGGAACGTGTAATGTAACTAACGTGACAAATGTGAAAAATAAAAATAAAATCCTCGACCAGCCCAAAAGTGAAGCGGCCCACCGGGAATTCTCCCGATTTTCCCGATTACTCACCCCGGGCCTGGTAACGCGCATGGAGATACACATTTTGTCCGCCTTAAGCCAGGGGTCACAGTGGTGTAAGACACTTGAGTCTAGGACAAAAGGTCTAAGAGTTATGAGCGATTTTGTACTTTTGGTTGCTGTAGCGCCACCTATGGGCCAATCGGGGTCATACTCTGATAGGTTGTCCCCAAATTGAGGCCTACCATCTGGCCAGGTTTCACGTCTCTAGGCCTTACGGTTTGTCCTGCACGATGCGTTTACAAATCCTTACAATTACAATAGGGTTTCAGCATTTCATGCTTGAACCCCTAATAAAAATCAGTACAATTACAATAGGGTTTCAGCACTTCATGCTTGAACCCCTAATAATAATAAGTTTTTGTACAATATCAGTAAGTTGGCTCTCTCAAGCCAACTTAGTCATGTGCCTCAACAAGCAAAGTCATAACATAATGATGCATTTGCAAATGATCAGTTAATGATTAATTAAAGCAGACAACTGGAAGTTGAAGAACATTGCTTTTACCAGTTGTGGTAATTAAATTACACTTTTAGTTAATAAAATGTTATTAAGAAATTAATACAATATGACACAATTTAATAAATAACAATTCATATAGGCCTATTACTTAATCTATTAATCATTTAGAATCTTTATCAGTTACGCACGCAACTTCTACGGAAGACTGCATTCTCGTACTGTTTCGACTTTATTCTCGAAATGTTTCGACTTTAATCTCGAAATTCTAGATTTTTATTTTATTTTTTTATTTTTTTTACGGATTTCTATCTTATGCGTAGGCCTATGCGTTTTAGAATAATGTCACTTGCCAGGTCATGTAAGGGCTAGACTACAGAATTTATTATACTTGTCAAAACGAAATCTCCACTATGTCTCTCTTTACATTTATTTTGTCCTGTTGTCGGCTTCAGCTAAGAAAATAAATAGTTCATCCCACACGTCCAAAATTCTTAGCACACTTTAGATAACCTTCCCCATCGAGTGCAGGCTCTTTGGTGGAGCTCTACTTTGACTGAAGTTCCATCGTGACAAATGAATGGACTACTTGTGGAGTGAGATGAAGACATGAATCAGAGGCACAAAAAAACGTTGACAGCGGTGAGCGGTCATTATGTTTACCAATACCCGAACCGTGCTTTGTGCGCAACCCGCAAAAAAATAAATAAATGAATAAAAACGGATTAGCATGATTTACGAGAGCATCATTTTCAGGTCGGAAAAGCCGGATTTTCGGATTTATCCGTAAGAATCACACTCCTGACTAACACGATTATCTGTGTATTATTAAGCATGAATTAATGCATATTAGTGCACCCGTATTGTAAAGTGTTACCATTTTTTCTATTATTTATGTTTGACACGATGTCTATTTGAAAAGTAAGGAAAGATATGGGTCTCAGACTTGTTCACAATCAAGTCAACTGTATCTGTGCAAAGTTTTGTATTGATAGCTCAAAGCAATCACGGTTATGCCCTCTGTAACCATATGATAGCATTTTCATCAAAATAGTAGAAATCAAAGAGTCTCAAAACTTCCCAAACAAGTGATTTGAGTGTTCTACTGAAAACAATAACTACTTGCATGTAGTGACACTGAGAAATATGCAGTGAAACGTCCAATAAATCCCATAGAGATTTTTTTTTTTTTTTTTCTGCTTTCAGAAAGTCACGCGATCAGTGAAAAAGCTTTACTATCCATTCAATTGTTTGTAAGTTTCAGTTTGCACGTACTTTATTCCAGTGGTCTGCTTGGTTGGATTTTGGGAGTGTAGTGTAGGCTACTTTGACCGTTTAAAGAAAGATATGGGTGATTCCTGGGATTCGGTAATATCTCAACTCGGCACTTTCCGAAGTGAATAACTGACTGAGGTTTGAGACTTCTTCACTGCGACATAACTCTCGCGCACATTGTTGCTGAGATGTATTTATATAATACTTCCAATATTGCGACGTGACATTTTTCTTTACGATCAATTGCTCGCAAAATGATGGACAATAAATTCACGTTTCGCTCGCTTCATTACCCGTGATGAATTTAGTCGATGAATGATGAATGCCGTGATGAATGTCGTAAAGAAATTATTAAATGAATTAGTAAATAAACTAATTTAAAACTCAATAAACTAATAAAAAATATGAATAAAAAGTTTGATACTACTTACCATATTCTGTATGCACTGTTAAGGAGACCTGAATGATGTCATTTCTGCTAAATTATGTCACATATGGGTGGAGTCTAAACAGGCGTGACGGGGGATTTTATAAAATAACTTGCTTTTTTTAGAAAAAAAAAATCACAAGAACATAACACAAGTAAACACTTTCAATCACAATAACTTAAAATTATAGACTCTGTGCAAATTTTTTTGAATATTTTCAAAGTATAAATGTATTTGAAGGTAGAAATAATATAAATAATACATTATTTTATGATAAGATTTTTTTTAATATTATTTTTATTCATTAGCCTAGAATTGACACACCAAAGTAAAAAAAAATAATTAACATTCCATTTTGGTGAACCATCACATTAAAAGTTATTACATGCTAAAAAGTATTACCGAATCCCAGGAATGACCCATAATGGGGCTTGTTTCTGCTTGTGTTTACATATAAGGTAATGCAACAACTTTATGGGTTTATATAGATCATTGAGGTTAGTGACAGACAAAAGACAGGATAGCGACAGATCTTGTGAAAGGTTAACTTTAACTGAGCCACTGTCGTTACCGGTCCTCGCTTGCTCTCACATGATCTCAAGAAAAACTTGAACTTTATTCTTTGGTAAAAAAAAAAAAAAAACCTTGTTAGGACACGCATAAGATATTTCACACACCAAACAGGCGTATACCAATCCAATACTTTCATATTCTTACACTTTCATACTATATTCTCATTCCTTCTACTCTTTCTACAACATTTTTCTGTTTCACCAGACTTGTCACAGATGATCTTTAGACTAAACCTCCCAAAAAGCCACCAGATGTATTTTTGGAAATCATTATTCTCTGCAGAATTGCACATACATTTTCACACTGAATTGAATTGAATTGAATTGGATTGAATTGACTCATGTCACACAGTCACTGTGTGCTGATTCAACTCTTAAGGCTATAGGTTTGTGTCTGAAAGCCTAATGTGGTGTAAAGCTGTTCCTCTGAGGGTCAGAGATACCATACAGTTCGTGATTAAAGTACAATAACCAGGTGCAGGGATTGATGGATCAGTGTTTCCATTTCTTTTGAATATTATTTTTTCACTCCAAACAGCATCCTTTATAAAAAAAAAAATTATGTTGTTTCTGAAACTATCCCTTATTTATGAAGAGAACCAAACTGTTTTATCAGTATTAAAAAGTGATTTGAGTAGGGCTATGTATGCATTGGCATTGGGGTTTTGTTATTGTTATTTTATGGTGTTCACACTTTGTGTTGTTTGTCATGAATTTGTGGTTTTGACAGTTTCATCTCTCCTGCCGCAGCGGCTATAATCAAACACACACTGATCCATTTCATCAGTTTTTGCCTCTTTATTTAAATGCACCCAAGATCTGATTCCTGCAAAACATGTGACACAATGAAAGAGAAACTGAACACAGTAGCCACAGTCTGCAAAGAACAGCAGCTGAAACTGAAAGTTTAACAAGAGAGGGTGTGTGTGTGTGCGTGTGAGTGAGTCTGAGTCTGACTGTGTGTGTGTGTGTGTGTGTGTGTGAGAGAGATAGATCCTTTTAAAAACTGTAATATCACTAAATCATGCTTTTTTGATCTCTGTATCTATTCGAAGCATCAATGCTGCTGTGAATTTTATTTATTTATTTATTTATTTATTTATTTATTTTACTGTAAATATACAATAACCATGGATGTATTCTCTGAATAATTTCCTTGAGTTTTATAGTAATTGTCACAAATGTTAACTCTAGTTTCTCACATTTGTTGAACACAATTTAATTGTTTTAAATAAGTAAACCTATTGGTAAGAAACTTTCTGAATAATTATTCAAGGAAGACCTAATACATTTTTTAAGGAACAAACACAACCTGTTATCACAGTATTGAACGTAATAAGACAATGACAGGAATTGATGCCCTGGTGGATGAAGTTGATCTGAGACCATCACAACTTTCAGGAAACATCTGAAGACACGTCTCTTCCACAAGAGCTTAAACCACAACCAGAAACAAAGAAACTTACCAAAATTCATATTTATTCATTTATACATTAAGCTGGAGCACAAATCATTTTCTAAAAATTTGTTTATGAATCTCTTTAATTGCATTTCATTGGTCAGTATTTAGGGAAGAACACTATCATGCCATTCATATTTCATCTTCAGTGTTCATTTGAAAGCTATATTGTATCTTCCTTCAGCCATGATTCTGACAGGGGTTCAATTACTGGAAACCTGCATATTAAAATAAAATATAGTTTTTGCAACTGTAAATTCACATGTTAAACGAGCGCCATCTGCTGGACAGAGAGTCATCCAACATGCCAGGTCATTTGTTACTGTTCAATCCTCCTGCAGAGTTTATCTCCATCACACCAGCCTGGAAGTGAGTCTGAAGAGCTTGATTAGCTGCTTTAATTAGATGTTTAATTAGGTGTGTTTAACTAGAGTCAGTGGCCTTACATTAGCAGGTTTGGATGCTAAAGCTGTAGCTAAATGAACAACAACAAACTAAACCTTTACAAATACTTTTGTGTTCCACAGGATAGAGAAAGTTCTACAGGTTTGGGTCCACATGAGGGTGAGTACATGATGACAACATTTTCAGTTTTGGGGGAACTTTAGTTGCACTTAAAATTGTCATTTTGTAACAATTACTTACACACTTGAAACATTTAGCTCCAGCAGTGATGAAAATATCTTTACCTCTGTCATGGAAACTAGCATGTATAAACCTTATCAATAATTCATTCAAAATGAATTTACACCTGTATGATATTACGCTGTAACCACATTGGACCAGTGGTTTGGAAAATTGATGGATGTATGATTCAGCTGCGGCGCCATCTTCTGGTGAGACGCGATCCTCACAGTGCATTATGGGTATTCCCTAGCCCTTGAGTGGAGATATCGAACCGCAGAACTGCAGATACACACGTCACAGCAGACTGAGGACCTCAGACCCGAAGTAAGGATGGAGCTGACAATCACGCCCCCCACTTCGAGCGCTGCTAAAATGCATGTTTGAGCCGTTTTAACTAACATATCTTAAAATATTTTGTAACAATTTTTTTCTCAAGATGCACATAATTTTTTTTTTTTTTTAAGGCACGTTTATAAAAGCTATTTAAATGTCCCAATTTAACAAGGGCCTAGTCCTGGCTTAATCTGAGCTCTGTTTGTGAAACCGGGACACTGAGTTACACGGAGTGTGAATATGTTTAGCTTTAATGTCTCTTGCGATGGACATCAGGTCTTGAAAATTATCAGCAGGAACCTTATAACTTGTGTGTGTGCCAGGTTGTAATATTTGTGCAAGCATTTCAAATCTAAAATACAGAGCTACAAACTCTGTTAATCCTTTATGAACAATAATGTCTATTAAATATTAATATTATGATTTTGTGCCCTCAATGTTGTGACCATAAACTGATGTTATTTGATTTTTCATTAGTTTTAGTCAAAAACAACAACAGTTAATGTGAAATGAGTGAATACACAGCAACACACACACACACACACACACACACACACACACACACACACACGTCTGGTTCACTATCTTTGTGGGGACTCTCCATAGACTTAATGGTTTTCATACTGTACAAACTGTATTCTATCTCCTTACACTAACCCTACCCCTAAACCTACCCATCACAGACATTTAATTTAAATTTTACATTTTACATTTAAAAAAATATATAATTTAGTATGTTTATTAACCCATTTCCCTCGTGGGGACCGCTGGCTGGTCCCCACAATGGAGGTGATCTCAGGTTTTACTATCCTTGTGGGGAGTGGGGACATTTGGTTCCCATAATGTAATATAAACCAAACGCACACACACACACATACACACACACACACACACACACACACACACACACACTGATGCCTTGATACTGTATGCACACAATCATGTATTTATCAAAACCAGCAAGTACATAAACACACACACTTACTCAGATTCACACACTGAAAACAACAAAAAGAATCAAACAAGTCTTTATATCATCTTATCTACATTTTTATTGCATTGCTATTGTTTGTGCATTGGAATGTTTGCAAAGGATTGTGGGTGACTGAAGGACATGAAGGATAAACTTGGTGCATCCTTTCAAAACGACCGAATGAAAGACCCGAAACGAAGGCTGCCTTCAAAGGATCTTTACCTGGAGACGTCCATCAACAGATCTTGATGACGAGGCAGCTGAGATATGAAGCCTTACTATTGAGAAGAACCCTTCATCTAAACACAGCAAGATCAGTGACGCTGGCTTCTTATTCACTGAATTAAACTCCACGATAGTTCATTCATGTTGCATGAGCGCCATCTGCAGGACAGACAATCCATTCAACATGTCAGAATCATTGCAGCAGCACATTTGTGTTAATGTATAAAGAAAATGGCGGGTGATAGTTCTTCTCTTGCGGCCGAGGAATACATTTATAAATGTAAGTATTGTGTTTTAATTTACTCAAATATCTAGCGAAACAAGTGTTAAAAGCCTGGGGTCTTTCTTTCTTAAAAACGTGAACTTAACCCCTGCTAATGTATGGGGCGCCGTTTGTAAAGCGACTCACGCTGAAAATAACAGCAACATTTTGTCACATTTAGCTTCAAACAATGTTTAAAAAACTGGTATGAATTTTTGACGTCACTTTTTACCACATTTACAACAATATTTGTCAACTTAAATAGTATTTTAAATAGTTAAATCTAAATATTAAATGTTACACCTAAATGTTAAATGTTAAATCTAAATGCTAAATATAAATCTAAATGTTAAATCTAAATCTAAATGTTAAATCTAAATGCTAAATATAAATCTAAATCTAAATGTTAAATCTAAATGTTAAATGTTAAATCTAAATCTAAATGTTAAATCTAAATGTTAAATGTTAAATCTAAATCTAAATGTTAAATCTAAATGTTAAATCTAAATCTAAATCTAAATGTTGAATTTAAATCTAAATGTTAAATCTAAATCTAAATGTTGAATCTAAATGTTTCGGGTGAAACTAAATATTTAACTAATATGCAAATTCAAAATGCCGGTAACAGGAAGTGCCAAAATAAAAGCTCGAGGTGGTCAGTGTGTGTTTATAGCATGGTTTATAGTGTCAAATAACGAATAAAAAACATCTCATCCGAGGAAATGGACTCTTGGACATGGATTATCGTGATAATAACTACCTAAAATAATAAACACGTTTGGAGAAACTTTATTTGAAGAGTAGGCTAGTGTCACTTTTATGAAAAGTGCGGGACTTATGACCTGTAGCCATAATAGCCAGCTATGGCCACTAGGGGGCTCACTTTGACTGAATGTTAGGTCATTACTCTCATCACGGAACTCTACAGTTTCTCCAAACGTGTTTATTATTTTAGGTAGTTATTATCGTTATATTATAGTTATTATTATGAGATGGTTTTTATTCGTTATTTGACACTATAAACCATGCTATAAACACACACTGACCACCTCAAGCTTTTATTTTGGCACTTCCGCTTACCGGCATTTTGAATTTGCATATTAGTTAAATATTTAGTTTCACCCGAAACATTTAGATTCAACATTTAGATTTAGATTTAATATTTATATTTAACATTTAGATTTATATTTAACATTTAACATTTAGATTTAACATTTAGATTTAGATTTAATATTTAGATTTAACATTTAGATTTATATTTAACATTTAACATTTAGATTTAACATTTAGATTTAACATTTAGATTTAGATTTAATATTTAGATTTAACATTTAGATTTAACATTTAGATTTAACATTTAGATTTAGATTTAATATTTAGATTTAACATTTAGATTTAGATTTAGATTTAGATTTAACATTTAGATTTAAGATTTAGATTTAACATTTATATTTATATTTAGCATTTAGATTTAATATTTAACATTTAGGTGTAACATTTAATATTTAGATTTAACTATTTAAAATATCTCTTCTCTAAGTTGACAAATATTGTTGTAAATGTGGTAAAAAGTGACCGTCAAAAATTCTTACCAGTTTTTTAAACATTGTTTGAAGCTAAATGTGACAAAATGTTGCTGTTATTTTCAGCGTGAGCCTCTTTACAAACGGCGCCCCATACTAATGAAACAAAAATGTAATTTCTGTGCATTGTTTATTTTTGAAATGCAAGTTAAAATTTGTAAATGGAAAAAAGAAGAAATTGTTTTATCCGTTATTTTTGTTATGCAAGTTAGGCTATAATTTGTTAATTAAATAAAATATATTATTCCTATACATTTTTACTTGCAGTGCACTTTTCTCAACTATTTACAAGATAAGTTGCGTTTAAGATCAGAAAAACGAAATAAAAGTTTAAATTAACTACATAAAACAGAAAGCATTTTTTTTGTAGACTGTTGTGATCGTCTGGGATCACACTGTCCACTAACAGGTTTGCAGGCTCAGTCACGGCTGTCATGTTACTGGGATGTTTTCAGAAAGAGGGAAGAATTAATTAAATTAACTCTTTAAAAATCAAACCATAAAATATTTGTACATGCAAAACCGTTCTATGACTCGTTGCCTATCCCTGATCTATGATATATTTTTAGTGTTTCTATTATACTGGCCATATTCTTAATATCTAATATCAAAATCTAATATACATCTGTAAATGTTTGTTTATATATAAAAGTACAATACTTGCCTCTGAGATGAAGTGGAGTTGAATAAAAATCTTAAGTACTTCAAATTTATACTTAAATACTGAGTAAATGTAATTTGCTACATTCCATCACTGGTTATTTGTAAAATGAAAGCAACAAAATATATTGTCATAAAAAATACTTAAATTGTTACAATTAAAATTGAAATAATAAAATTGTTATGGTTTTAGGAGCTGAATGTTCTTTAGTGATCCTGCTCTTTTTAACCAATGAATTTACACTCGTGATTTAATGGATAAGGATGTTTAAAAAAATGTAACACACAATTTCTAAGTGATGAAATATTTTACAGATAACTATACAAATATATTCATTTTTAAAATGAATTTTAAGTTTTTTATTTCTTTTTTTTTATTTTCATGACTTTTCCAGGTCCGGAGATCCCACTTTTAAAATTAGGTTTCCTCATATATCCTGGTTTTCCTTCGAAGTAAAAGAAAATATTAGTTGAAGGGGTGAATTTAAATAGAAATCTCTTAATCTGTTGCTGTTTCAGCTCGTTATTTCAGTCGTTTTGAGGCCCTCTAGTGGAGCCCAGACCTCTGGTTGGTTTAGAATGTCAGCCATTACTTCTCTTTCATTAAATATGCATGAGCATTATTTTATTAAAACGTTCACCTCTTTCTGTGTGTTTGTTCAGGATCACAGTGTCACACACAGACCGGCCAAACTGGCCATCGACCCATGATGTGGGAATGTACAGTAAGACACTCACACTGACAGACAGTAAGATCTTTTATTATTAGCCAGAATAGCACAACTTTGGTTTTGCAAAACCATAACACCACACCTTTACACAGTTGTATTTTTAAAGAATATAAAAGAACTTATAAAAGAAAAAATGTTCAATCTCAAAATTAAACATGGAAAGGCCTTGAAATTGCTATTACTTGAACTGAAAACAGCAATGAACAGCAATAATTTCTTCAATCAAGAAAACAGAGACTTCATGAAACCCTTTTTGAAACATGACAAAAAAATCACTAATGGACAGATTAAATGAAGCGTTCACAAATATAAATGAGAATCTCAGACCTGAAAGGACTAAAAGCAGATGTAGAAGTGATGTTAGATGATAGAAGTGAAGCTTATGAACATGTTTGCATTCGTCTTGGATAATGATGCTTAATAAGCGAAACATCCTAGAGATTAAGTAGAAATTACTTGCAACTAAGGTCTGTCAATGCCACAAAGTTTCTTCTTTGTAAGATACTCTGCCCAATCATCTCTACTGTCTGTATCGAAATCATCTGAGATAATATGTTTGCGTTCAAAATCATTATACGCATTGTTCTTCTGAGATTTTTGGCAGGGAGATTTGTTATTTTCACGTTGATTATTTTTGTATCTGACATGATCCCATCCATCAGTGAACTTCAGAGTGACGAGGAGAACAAGGAGAACGAGGAGAAGCGCAGATCTCATCCTGAGAACAAGAGAGGGACAGACACTTAGAGCTTCACAATCAGTGGAAATCGGCTATTAATAAGAGAATGAACAACTTCTGCACGGCTGCATGGTTTTCTGAATATATCTCTATATCACTAAAGTAACAATAATAATATTTTCTTAAATACTCTTATTTTTCAGCGAATTATTGCCACATTAATGTGTTATTTTGTTTCATATTTTGATTTATTATTAATAATAATATTTTACATTATATTAAGCTGTTATTTAGATGGAAAACCACAGGAAGCCCTCAAAGTCGCTCTTTTGATGACATCAGATTAATATCTTGATGTAAAGATTCCTCAAGACTAGTTGTGACAGATTAAAATGAGAAGATTAAAGACAGTAGAGGCATTATTAGCATCACCGGCATTAAGAGCATCACTGATTATAAAAGATCCATCTCTTCCTGATGCTCTCAACACATTCTATGCTCGTTTTGAGGCCTCTAACACCACTTCTAGCACCAGACTCACTGTACCACCTGGTGAGCAGCCACACAGTGTAACCACAGATGATGTCAGGAGGGTCCTTCAGAGAGTCAAACCACGGAAAGCTGCAGGCCCAGATAACATCCCAGGCAAGGTTCTGAAAGACTGTGCATATCAGCTCTCAGAGGTATTTACCGACATTTTTAATATCTCACTGTCAAAAGCAGTTGTACCATCATGCTTCAAATCTGCAACTATTATTCCTGTCCCTAAGACTAACACAGTGTCATGTTTGAATGACTATCGCCCGATAGCACTCACCCCAATAGTGATGAAGTGCTTTGAGCGGCTGGTCATGACTCAAATCAGTGAGGAAATCGATGCCAGCACTGACCAGAATCAGTATGCTTATAGAAAGAACAGGTCCACTGCAGATGCTGTTTCATCAGTTTTACATCTGGCTCTCACCCACTTGGACAGCAAAGACACTTATGTGAGACTGCTTTTTATGGATTTTAGTTCGGCTTTTAATACAATTATTCCACAGACATTGATACACAAACTGGAAACTCTAGGATTGAGCTATTCACTGTGCAACTGGGTACTGGACTTTTTAACAAACAGAAAACAGTCTGTCAAAATCCATAACACATTTTCTTCCACCATTGCTCTCAACACCGGCTCGCCGCAGGGCTGTGTACTGAGTCCAATGTTGTACACACTGCTGACATATGACTGTTCCGCCAGACATCCAAGTAATCATGTTGTCAAATTTGCAGACGACACGGTTGTGATGGGACTCATCTCTCAGAATGACGAGGCAGCCTATAGATCGGAGGTGGAACAAATGGTGGCCTGGTGCAAGGATAACAACCTTTGCATCAACGTGGAAAAAACAAAAGAAATGATTGTGGACTTCAGGAAAACAAATAGGTACCACCCCCCACCCATCTTCATTGAGGGGGCTGAGGTGGAAGTTTTCTCCAGTTACAAATATCTAGGAGTACACATCAACGATGACTTCAAGTGGAAACCCAACTGTAGTAGCCTGGTAAAAAAGGCTCATTAAAGACTGTATTTTCTGAGGAAGCTCAAACAGGCTGGCTTAGGAACTACAGTTCTCACATCTTTTTATAGGTGTGTGGTGGAGAGCATCTTAACATCCTGTATCACAGTGTGGTATGGAAGCTGCTCTGTTGCAGATAGGAAGGCCCTACAGCGTGTGGTAAAGACTGCCGAGAAAGTCATCGGGTGTAGTCTCCCGCCAATCGGAGACATATACAACAACAGATGCAGGATTAGGGCTGTAAGTATCATGAAAGACTTCACCCACCCTGCCAATAGAATATTCAAACATCTCCCTTCAGGCAGGAGGCTGCGCAGTATCAGAACCAGAACATCGAGGTTCAAAAACAGCTTCTATCCAGAAGCCGTGAGACTTCTTAATAATGCCAACCCTAGAACTGGCAAACTGAACTTACTGCCCTAAAAACTACACTGCTATTTGTTTACCATGCTGCTAATTTTTTTGGGTTTTAGTTTATATTTGGGTTTGTGTGATTTATTATTATCTGTATTTGATTTTTCTAACTTATATTATTGTATTTATTGATTCTAGCTATTTATTGTGAGTGATTTTAACCGGACCTCAATACCCAATTTCGTTTCAGATAATGTACTATGCTTTGGAATGACAATAAAAAATCCTTAATCCTTAATCCTCCTTATTAAGATGATCTTCAGCATCTGAACTATGATTTACTTGTGTACAGTATATATAGATTTACCTGTGTGCCGTTCTTGAGCTTGTGGAAATGAAAGAGTCTTGTTGAGTCTGAGCTGGAGTTCAGAAAGTGTTCGAGATGCTCATTTGACTGATTTGTATTGAGTGGAAAAGAGGAAGGAGTGAAGATGAGCCTGTTTTTAATGCACCGCAAACACGTTTATTGCAAGTAAGCAAAACTTAGAGGATGTTTTTGCATCTTTAAGATTCTACCTTTAGGAAATTCAGTAACGCTTTACAATAATGTTCCAGTAGTTAACATTGGTTACCTACATTAGTTTACATGAACTAACGATGATAAATACTTCTAAATTATTTGTATTAATCTTAATTTCAACATTTACTGATAAATTAAAATCAACTGTTGGGGGTGTCAATATTGAAGGGTCAGTGAACAGTTGTATGTGTATTAACTAGCATTATTAAAGATTAATAAAAACTGTTACACATTTATTTATTCTTTTTTATTATTAATTTTTTAATAAATTTCTTTTAAAATTTTTATCATTTATTTTACCAGGAATAATCCCATTTAGATATAAATCCTGGCCAAAATGGCAGCACAAAAAAGTTTCACATAAACAGATTACAAACACATAAAACCAAAGTCACAAAAAAAAGTCTTTGAATTGGCCAGGGAGGTGCTGTCGCGAGGAGCACGAGTTCGGAGAACCAAGTCTGGTTGGGCCAATGAGGCGCAACCAAAAGGACCAGCTCCTTGTCCTCCCTGATATTGCACAGGAGCTGGAGTCTCCATTCCCCAGGAAGTGGCTGAAACCATGAGAGCTCGTCGGCTGCACGGTTCAGCTCTCCCAGGATGTGAATGGCTCTAAGCGACCTCAGATGCTTCTGACTCCATAGGAGAAGGTGGCGAGCGAGTTGCGACAAACGGCTGGAACGTAGACCACCTTGTCGGTTGATGTAAGCTACTGTCGCGGTATCTGAGCGGACTATTTGTGTTGGTCCTTGAGCAACACACGGAAGCAGTGCAGAGCCAAAAGTACCGCCAGCAACTCGAGGCAATTGACATGCCAAAGGCGCTGGGGTCCCAGGAGCCTGTGAAATAATTTCAGTGGAACCACATTCTTGCCCTCGAATTGACTCAGGCAAGTCAGCAGTGACTGCGTGCGTCAATTTCCATACCAAGAAAAGAGATCCTCTGCACGGGGGAGAGTTTGCTCTTTTCCCAGTTGACCCAAAGGCCCAGAGGGGTGAGGTGCGAGCACCAGGTCCCTGTGTTCGCAAACTTGGTCTCGAGAGTGAGCTAGAATCAGTGTTGTCGGAGTGGCACAAGGGCTGCCTCGACAACTTTCGTGAAGACGCGAGGAGACAGGGCTAAAAAGGAACATAGCCGTGAGGATTCTGCTTTAGTATCTTTGACAAAAAGGGTAGATTCGAGTAGATTTGCGTACATTCGGCCTGTAACTGACTAGTTCTGTAGAACCAAGTTGCATTTTAATAGAGGTTTAATAATAGCCAGCTTAAAAGTTTTCGGTACATATCCTAGTGACAAAGATGAATTAATGATATTAAGAAGAGGATCTATGACCTCTGGAAGCATCTCTTTCAGTAGCTTAGTCAGTATAGGGTCTAATATACATGTTGTTGATTTAGATGATTTAACAAGTTTAGACAATTCTTTCCCTCCTATAGCAACGAATGAATGGAATTTTTGTTTTTTTCTCAGGGATACTACAATGCACTGTCTGATGTGATACTGCAGTAGACAGTTAAATAGTTATAATTTTCTCTTTTAATATTATCAAAAATGTAAGTAAAGACGTTCATAAAGTCATGGTCTTTGGAAACTTCAGAAATAGAAGCTTTATTTCTTGTAGGGTTAGGGTAAAAAAATTATATTTTTTTTATGTAAAAAATAAAATGCATCACAATAAGTGTTTTGTGGTTGTCAAAACATTTGGTAACTAAACATAATTTTATTCAGTTTAGTGACAAAAATGTTTACATGGTCACAAATGTTTCACGATTTTGATTCAATTATTGGGATTTGATTCTGATCTTGATTCTATTAGGTTCAGTACATGCTAATTTTTCTCAAAAAAAAAAAAATAAAAAAAATAAACTCACCTAATGCTGTGAACATACAGAGAGCCCTGTCAGCTGGTAGCCTATTATTATTAAAGGTTAAAAATCACAACTCAAATATAAATATAATGTGTTTTATTATAATAACAACATTATAATATTTCAATGATATAAGTAAAAACATAATAAACATAATATTGTGCACATATTTAGCAAAACACTAAAAAACTGCTAATTTTTCTAGCCAACTAACGATATATGGTCATGGCTTTCCTGAGGTAAATGTAACGTTATGTGACATATTGTTCTCAAGCTGTTTTATTGACCTCTTTCCACTGTTGGAAAACACTGATTGATCGAAATTATGTATGAGGCATATACATTTCGGTAAGTTGTACTGTATCTTTCAACACACCTATTGTTCATTCGTGTTTCTTTACTATCAGCTAGTCTAGTAATAAAGAGTATGTTTGTTCACGTGCCGTTTGAGCTGAGGCGCTACAGCGATCTGTTACGTCACATTTACAAGCGCCAAAACGGTATTTAATGTTAAATTTCGTTATAAGATTGACAGAATCTGAGTGCTGAGAATTTGTTTCATATCAAAAGTAACCTGCTCTCTCTCTTGTCTGTCGGTGTTATCAGTGTCTTTGTTTCACAATTTTTCTCAGCATGAGAAAATGGATGTGTGGTGTGAGTGTCATGACTGAACAGACAGGAAACAGTTGCAGGTACTCAAAAAGTGTTTAACATCTCAATAAAGTCAGAAACAGTACAGGAACAAAGAAGGGCGGCGACTCAGGCTCGTGCAGGGACTTTCCGATGGTCTGTGGTGCTCTGGTGCTGTGATAGTGCAGAATCCCGATCCCGGTGTTTGAGTGCGGTGAATCCAGTGACGAGGAACAAGACGGCGAGAAGACAAGGCAGGCGAACACGGACACGGCAAACTTCACAGGAAACACAGACACGGCAACACAGGACCTCAACAAACAATCCGACACTGGAACAGAGAATGGTGTGAGTATATATAGGCAATGGGAATGAACAGCAGCTGTGAACAGTGATTGTGATGATGATGATGATCAGCTGGAGCGCTGACAGACACGTGAGCGGGACAACGCCCACTCACACATAAACACAACGACACGAGACAAGAAAGAAACAATGCATTCAACAACCGTGACAGTACCCCCTCCTCTAGGAACGCCTCACGGCGTTCCCAGACTCCCTTACCTGTCGATTGTAATCATCGATAAGAGAGTGATCCAGGATGTCACGAGCCGGAACCCAACTTCTCTCCTCCGGACCGTAACCTTCCCAGTCCACCAGGTACTGGAATCCGCGTCCCCTCCGCCTAGAGTCCATAATGCGACCGACCGAATAGGATGGTTCCCCATCTACGAGTCGCGGCGGTGGGGGAACCGGGGCAGGCGGATTAATGCGGGAAAAAAAAACGGGTTTAATTTTGGACACGTGGAATACCGGATGAATTCTCCTGTACACTGGAGGGAGGTTGAGGCGGACTGCCACCGGACTAACAATCTTGGTGACAGAAAACGGGCCAATGAATTTAGGAGCCAGTTTATTGGATACGGAGCGGAGCGGAATGTTCTTAGTAGAAAGCCACACTTTGGAACCGACGACATATACGGGAGGTCTAGACCGGTGGCGATCGGCTTTGACCTTGGTGCGCGCCCGCACACGGAGGAGAGTCTCACGGGCCCTTGTCCATGTGCGGTGACACCTCTGGACGAAGGCGTGAGCGGAGGGGACCGCGACTTCGGATTCCAGACTAGGAAAGACCGGTGGCTGGTATCCTATACTACACTCAAAAGGAGATAGGCCCGTAGCTGACACTGGCAACGAATTGTGGGCGTACTCCACCATAGGCAGTTGCTGACTCCAGGAGGAAGGATTCCTGGCAGCCGTACATCGCAAGGTTCTCTCCAGGTCTTGGTTGGCTCTCTCAGTTTGACCATTGCTCTGAGGGTGAAACCCGGAAGACAGACTGACCGTCGCCCCCAGTAACTTACAAAACTCTCGCCAAAATTTGGACACAAATTGGGGACCCCTGTCGGAAACCACGTCTGTCGGGAGGCCATGTAACCGAAAGACGTGATTAACGACTGCAACCGCTGTCTCCTTGGCTGAGGGTAATTTGGGCAAGGGAACAAAGTGGGCTGCCTTCGAGAATCGGTCCACCACGGTTAAAACTACCGTGTTACCCTGGGAGGGTGGGAGGGCGGTAACAAAATCTAGAGCGATATGGGACCAGGGTCTCGAAGGCACCGACAGCGGTTGGAGTAACCCATCTGGGGGTCGATTGGAAGACTTACCAATAGCACAAACTGAGCAAGCCAAAACAAAATCGTGAACGTCGCGAGCCATAAGCGGCCACCAGAATCGTTGTCTGACCAAATAGAGGGTGCGACTAACTCCTGGATGACAGGCTAGACTAGAACAATGACCCCACCGAATAACGTCTGGACGTAGTTCCTCCGACACAAATAAGCGGTTCGGTGGGCACCGGATCGGAGGCGTTACCCCTTCTAGAGCCTTCTTGACTCTCGATTCGACCTCCCAAGTGAGCGTAGAGATAATTAGGGTCTCAGGAAAAATACGCTCGGGAGTAGGGTGCGTGTTCGGATCGATCAAAAATACGCGACAAAGAATCGGGTTTGATGTTTTTGGAACCCGGACGATACGAGAGGGTAAAATCAAATCGGCCGAAAAAAAGTGCCCACCGCGCCTGCCTGGAGTTCAACCTTTTAGCGGATCTAATGTACTCCAGATTCTTATGATCCGTCCAGACGATAAAGGGTACCCCGGACCCTTCTAACCAATGACGCCATTCTTCCAAGGCTAACTTGACCGCCAACAACTCCCTGTTGCCAATGTCGTAATTTTGTTCAGCTGGTGATAAGCGATGGGATAAAAACGCGCATGGATGCATCTTGTTGTCTGAAGGTGAGCGTTGTGAAAGAACTCTGACGCGTCGACCTCCACCACAAACTGACGTGAGTAATCAGGGGCGATTAAGATGGGAGCCGAAACAAAGCGGCTCTTGAGGTTGGAAAAAGCAGTCTCGGCTGCTTCCGACCACCTGAACGCAGTTCTGGGGGAGGTCAAGGCAGTCAGAGGTGCGGCTAGTTGGCTAAAGTTGCGAATAAAACGCCGGTAGAAATTGGCGAACCCCAGAAACCTCTGTAGGGCCTTACGGGAATCTGGGTTTGGCCACTCTACCACAGCCTTAACTTTGTCAGGATCCATACGCATACCCTCAGCCGACACGATGTGTCCTAAGAAAGGGACCGACTGTGCATGAAAAGCGCATTTCTCCGCCTTGACAAAAAGCCCATTCTCTAGCAACCTTTGGAGAACTCGTCGGACGTGCTGCACGTGTTCCTGGAGAGACGAGGAAAAAATCAGAATGTCATCCAGGTAAACATAAATAAACTGATCGATCATGTCTCGCAGCACGTCATTGACGAGTGCTTGGAAGACTGCGGGACTGTTGGACAAACCGAAAGGCATGACCAAGTATTCAAAGTGCTCCCTAGGGGTGTTGAAGGCAGTCTTCCACTCATCCCCCTTCCTGATACGAACCAAATGATAAGCATTACGTAAGTCCAATTTTGTGAAGATGGATGCTCCCTGCAACCTCTCGAAGGCTGAAGACATCAACGGCAAAGGATAAGTATTCTTTACCGTGATGTTGTTCAGCCCCCGGTAATCAATACAAGGTCGCAGCGATCCATCCTTCTTCCCCACAAAAAAGAACCCCGCCCCCGCCGGAGATGAGGAAGGTTGGATGAACCCGGATGCTAGAGAATCAGAAATATATTTCTCCATAGCCTCCCTCTCCGGAACCGAGAGTGAATAAATCTTGCCTTTAGGCGGAGACTTACCTGACAGTAAATCTATAGCACAGTCGTAGGGACGGTGCGGAGGAAGAGAAGCAGCCCTTGACTTACTGAACACTTCCCTCAGGTCACGGTACTCCGCGGGCACGTTTGATAAATCCACTGCTTCCTCCTGCAACACAGGAACAGAGACAACAGAACAGGCAGACACAAGACAAGAACTATGACATTCAGTGCTCCAGGCTGATATGGTTCTTTGTTTCCAGTCAATGCGGGGGTTGTGTTGATTGAGCCAGGGGTGACCCAATACAATGGGGGTGTGATGGGAGTCCGTGATGTAGAATGATATTGTCTCTGCGTGGTTCCCTGAGATGATGAGTGTAATGTTCTCGGTGGCCTGGGAGATGGTGGGTAGTGACTGTCCATTGAGTGCATGTACGGTGATTCTCTGGGGGAGTGTTCTGAGTGGGACTTGAAGCTGTAGGTGTGATCCATAAAATTACCTTCGGCCCCGGAGTCCACCAGTGCGGTGCAGTGATGATCGTGGACAGACCATCTAAGTCTTCCCGGGAGGATGGTGGATGTAGATGAGGACTTTTCGGCGGAGATCCCACCCAATAGTAGCCTCATGCTTACTATCGGGCTTGGCCTTTTACCGGGCAGTTGTTGGCAAAGTGTCCCGCTCCCCCGCAGTACAGGCAAAGGCCAAGGGATCTCCGCCTCTCCCTCTCCTCCCGGGAAAGCCGAGCTCGACCCACCTGCATGGGCTCGGGATCGGAGGGACCGACCGCGTCCATGCCGCTGGACCGCTGATGTCCCACCCCCCCACGAGGCAGGCTGGGTGGAGCGCGTGGTCCGACCCGGGCAAGTCGGGCGTCCACCCTCAGAGCCAGATCGATAAGTCCATTCAGTGAGGGGGGTAGGTCCAGGGCGTAGATCTCCCTCTGGACGCGGTCGGCCAGCCCATGCAGGAACCTATCCCACTGCGCTTCCTCGTTCCAGCGACACTCGGCCGCCAGGGTCTTAAACTCAATGGCATAATCGGAAACCGATCGATCTTGCTGACGTAGATCTGATAAGACCCTGGCAGCCTCTCTCCCCGCGACCGCGCGGTCAAAAACTCTCCTCATCTCCGAGGAGAGCTCCTGGAACGAGGAACAGCATGGTTCTTGATTCTCCCACACCGCCGTCCCCCATAGTGCCGCTCTCCCAGTCAGTAGCGTCAGAACGAATGCCACCTTCGTCTCCTCTCTCTCGAATGTCCGTGGCTGGAGAGCAAAATGCATGCTGCATCGAGTCAAAAACGGCCGGCAAAAGTTAGGCTCACCAGAGTAAGGCTCAGGAGTCGGAAGGCGTGGTTCCGACTGGGAGGCGGGCATCGGTGGTGTGGGAGGGACGGGCGGTGCGGCTGGCGCAGCGGGAGGTTGCAGCTGTTGAAAACGCTGGGTCAGCTCGGACACCTGCGTGACGAGAGCCTGAATCGCGCGCGCCGCATCCCCTTGATGACGGTCCTGAGCGTCCATCCTTTGAATACTTGCACGAACAAAGTCATCCATTGTTGCTGCGGCGCCACCTGCTGCTTCCATCGTCTGGTCGGATTGTTCTGTCATGACTGAACAGACAGGAAACAGTTGCAGGTACTCAAAAAGTGTTTAATATCTCAATAAAGTCAGAAACAGTACAGGAACAAAGAAGGGCGGCGACTCAGGCTCGTGCAGGGACTTTCCGATGGTCTGTGGTGCTCTGGTGCTGTGATAGTGCAGAATCCCGATCCCGGTGTTTGAGTGCGGTGAATCCAGTGACGAGGAACAAGACGGCGAGAAGACAAGGCAGGCGAACACGGACACGGCAAACTTCACGGGAAACACAGACACGGCAACACAGGACCTCAACAAACAATCCGACACTGGAACAGAGAATGGTGTGAGTATATATAGGCAATGGGTATGAACAGCAGCTGTGAACAGTGATTGTGATGATGATGATGATCAGCTGGAGCGCTGACAGACACGTGAGCGGGACAACGCCCACTCACACATAAACACAACGACACGAGACAAGAAAGAAACAATGCATTCAACAACCGTGACAGTGAGAGCGTGTGAAAAGTGTCTCACACTGAATGTGTGAGAGTTTGCAGCCCTGTGTGTTCAGAGTTATGCCAACTAGTCGTCAGTTTGACTTCCTTAAGGTTTTGCGCTCACATATTAGTGCTAGACTGTGCATATTATTGATATTATCATGAAAAGGGAAGTGCCACTGAAGGGACGTTTCTCAACCAGAAGGGAAAGTGATGATGATGGTGCAGTTTCAGGATGATCAAATCTCTTGTGAAAGTTCAGTGTCAAATACGCTGAAATTACATTTACTGCAGTGCTGGACAATTTGCCTGTTTAAATAAAAGAGAAAAGCTGTCTGATAACAATGCTTCAAAAACATTTGAAAGACATCCATTTAACTAATTTAAGTGCAACTACACAGTGCATGATTTAGACTCAATAACAATTTACATTTGCATGTTTACCTTAGAATTATTTTTTTTTATTTTTTTACACAATAGGCCACAGGCGGAGGGTTCGGCAGAGTTCGGCACAACTGCAGGGTTCGGCAGAGATATACTTCCCCTTTTACAACACATTTAATTTCAAGTTACCTGTCACCGCACAACCAACACATCCAAGCATAAACGCTCCAGAGCGTCTACTTGGCATGGCAGAAAGCACACAAAAACCGCTCCCTTTATAATCACTAAAAACCTGTCACTCATCTTACTTCACATTCTCACAAAGTTCTGTTATAATCACTGAAGCTACACCAAATCTTTTATTCACATAATTGTTTGTTATAATGAGAGGATTTGCGAGCGTCCAGGACTCGCTCAAAATGGTTGAGTTTTTGTTCAACGTAATGGCCAATCAGAAGAGTTTAAGTTATTAAACTCTTCTGATTGGCCATTGCGTTCAAGAAATCAACAGATATGTTTGTTATTTGCTACACACATCCAGTTTCACTCTGCTCACATGAGGCAAAGAATGACAGCCCAGATATGGACCACAGACATGAGCCATAACTGACCCAAATCTCAGCAAAATAATATCCAGATCTGAACTGGGTCAGAACAAGTTTTAATAGTGTCCCCAAATCTCAGTCTTCAGTAAACCAGATCAACACCCATTTTTTATAAGGTTAATACAAGATAAGGTTATGTACGATGACAAAAGCATGTTAGTGTGAGCCCTCCCCGAACCCATAATTCATTGCAGTGCCTGCAGTTCTAAAAAAAAAAAATCTTTGTATGGAAGTCTATGGGAACACTCAGGGTGATTCTCGGCCTTGAGCCACACACGGAAGCGGTGCATAGCCAAACGTACCGCCAGCAACTCGAGGCAATTGACATGCCAAAGGTGCTGGGGTCCTGTCCAGGAGCCTGCGGCAGCATGTCCATTGTACATGGCACCCCCAGCCTGTGGTTGAGGCATCTGTTGACACAACAACATGCCTGGAAACTCGTTCTAAGGGCACTCTGGCCTTTAGAAAGCTGAGGTTCGTCTATGGGGTGAAGGTCTGACGGCAGGCCCGAGTAACTAGTACTCGGAGCGTGCTTGGTTGCCATGCCCACCTCGGGACTCGATCGTGAAGCCAGTGCTGAAGCGGTCTCATGAAATAATTTCAATGGAACCGCACTCTAGCCCTCGAATTGACTCGAGGCAAGTCAGCAGTGACTGCGTGCGGTGACCGAGTCAATTTCCATACCGAGAAAAGAGATCCTCTGCACGGGGGAGAGTTTGCTCTTTTCCCAGTTGACCCGAAGGCCCAGACGAGCTACTGTAGGTGCCGGAGCACCAGGTCCCTGTTTTTGCAAACTTGGTCTCGAGAGTGAGCTAGAATCAGCTAGTCATCGAGATAGTTCTGCATGCGAACCCCATGTTGCCGGAGTGGCACAAGGGCTGCCTCGGCAACTTTCTTAAAGACGCGAGGAGACAGGGCTGACCCGAATGGGAAAACCCCATACTAATATGCCCGCCCCTCGAAAGCAAACCATAGAAACGGTCTGTCGAGGAAGAATGGAGACATGAAAGTAGGCGTCCTACAGGTCGATCGCTGCAAACCAAAGACAACGCCGCGTCCTGACAGAGAAGGCCAGGGAAGGTTCAGTGTTCCACGGGGGCCTGCTCTGACAGGGGTCTGGCGACAGAGGGGCACAAAAGAGCGTCGCACACTGCCATCCACAGCCTCTTGGGGCTCAAAAGGGGCATCAGTTCTTAGAAAACAAATGATTCTGAAGGAGTGGTCCTGCTACCAGCTCCTGAAAAAGAACTGAGCCCTAACTCCAAGCTGCCCATCTCTCCTAGGAGTGCTTCTTAGCCTGGCGTTTGGCCATTTTAGGGGTGGATACGGGTCGTGCCACCCTCTTGTGACCTCCTGCTGCTTGGGCCTGGGTGAAGGCTACTGCTTGGGCTGAATAGGATTAGAGGAGCCGCAGGAAGGCGGTCTTAGCGGGAAGCAGACTAAGCTGCACCGACAGCTGGGTGGAGGCAGCAGCTGGCCATCGGTGCAGAATGAGCCTCAGTTTGCTTGTGGGCAGCCGAGAACTGTTGGGCGCAGTCCTCGACCGCACCGCTGAAGAGCCCAGTCTGGGATATGGGGGAGCTGAGAAAACGAGTTCTTTCAGTCTCTCGCACATCAACCCGGTTGCGCCCTAATGCCGTTCCTGGACCACACATATGGACATCACCTGGCCCAGTGATAGCACAGTGACCTTCGTCACCCTTAGAGTCAGTACAGTGCGCAGCGGAATGACCAGACCAGAAACGGGAGGCATAGCGTCCCGGTGTGGACTGTGACAGAAGGTCTGTGACAGCTCTGACAGAAGTCCCGGGTCAACACTGCCCTCGTGCATGTCCATACAGGGCGGAGGCGTCCCACAGCTCTGTAGTGGCCAGAGAACCTACAGACCATGGAAGGGTGCTTTGGGTCGCCGAGCTCGGGACCCCAGTGTACCCTTTGGCCGCCGACGGGCCGTGGTAAGTCAAGGAGGACTTTCACGACCAGGTGACGTCCTGATGCACGTCCGGGAAGAAAGACACTGGGGGCGCTCAGGAACCAATCGTCCAGCCTACAGCGGTCGTGGGAGGGCAGCGCCACTCCAACTGATGCTTTCAGCTGCCCAGGAAAGCATGGCCGTCAGCTCTGGATCTGCCTCGGCTAACGCTGGCACTCGCGAGGGAGGCAATGCAGTCGAATCCACATTTCGAGACAAATCAAGCCCGCCTTGTGACGCTGTGAGTGACATGATATCATCCGCCAGAGCCCCGAATGAAAACACCAGGTCCCTGAGAGGAACCAGGCTCATGCGGAAACTCCACGGCTTGCGATGTGGAGGGGGGCGTGGCCCTAGGAAGACTCGTCGGATTATACCACACCATAACACTCAGATCACCCTGGCCAACAGCCAAAGTATCCCCCCTCGAGGAAGAGATAGATTGAGGTGTGGGCAGAGGGGACTCAACCCACACGGAGATCATTGAATCTCGATTTAAACATCGCAATGGTCATGTTCCTGTAATGGAAACATGACTCATCCATGAGCACTACCGAGCGTGATTAAGCCCAACACACCAAACAGCTCTTGTGACCATCAGGCAGATGAATCATACACCCACATCCAGAAAACACACGGGCGAGCTGTCTTGAAAAAGACGTGCCATGTGCAGCTCTTTTAGAGAGAGGAAAAATCTCAGCAGAGTGCTGAAGCGCCCAGGAAGAAGCACACACACTGTCGGCAAATCACTGCACAGACCAGCAGCAGGCAATGTGATCTCGCTGGAATGCGCCTTTACACCAACACACTGGAGAGCCGCTTGTCTCGTAGTTAAAGAACTCAGATAACCACGCGGTGGGGCGGAGTTGCGCCAGGCAAATTCCGCAGACCCAAGGCATTTCCCATGCCATTGGCTCGTTTTCTAGAACTCGAAGGTGATATACCGTATTACCTCACTTCTAATCAATCATGTGCTAACACTCGCAGTATAAAAGATTGGCACTTACATTTGTCTGAGTTCGCAGATGTTGACGCTGCCAATTACCTCCATCCTCCCCAACCACCACCAAGATGGTCCCTTCCTTTACCTCCAGGGGGTCGGCTGCGCCCCTGCCTTCATCTTCAGGCAGGATATGCAGCTTCCGCTACCCTCGCATTGTGCGCTAAGGACGGGGCCTACGCCAAAGAACTTTATAAATGTATGCTTTCTGGGCTGTTAATAAATATACGCTTGTTATATCAATTTATCTCCCGAGTCTTTCTGGTAGAACTGTAAATTCACAGCTGCTCTTGTTTTGCTGCTTTTACGTGTGTGCTGTATTTTTACAGTTTAATTGTAGTTGTTAATTTACGGTAAACTTGTAAATTTACAGGCTTACTGGTAACCAAAATTGCCAGTAAGTTGCTGTAAATTTTACAGTAAATTTTTTACAGTGCATGCATTCCTTTAATTTTATGAATTGATGAGTTTTGTCGGGGCACGAAGAGATATAGAGCTGAGTATCATCAGCATAACAGTGAAAAATAACCCCATGCTTCCTAATGTTATCTCTCAAGGGTAGCATGTACAGAATGAACAGCAACGGTCCTAGTACTGAGCCTTCTGGTATTTCATACTGAACTTGTGATCGATAAGACATCTCTTCATTTACTGCTACAAACTGATAACGGTCAGATAAGTATGATTTAAACCATGCTAATGCAATTCCACTAATGCCAACATAATTTTCGAGTCTATTCAAAAGAATGTTGTGGTCGATAGTGTCAAATGCAGCACTAAGATCGAGTAACACCAATAGAGAGATACAACCTTGATCGGATGATAAGAACAAATCATTTGTGACTCTAATGAGAGCAGTCTCAGTACTATGGCACTGTTTAAATCCTGACTGAAAATCCTCACAGATATCATTTCTTTCTAAAAAGGAACATAGTTGTGATGATACTGCCTTATCTAGTATCTTTGACAAAAAGGGTACATTTGAGTAGATTTGCATACTTTCGGCCTGTAATTGACTAATTCTGTATGATCAAGTTGCATTTTTTTTTTTAATAAGAGGTTTACTAATAGCCAATTTTAAGGTTTTCGGTACATATCCTAACAAAGACAAAGAGGAATTAATGATATTAAGAAGAGGATCTATGACCAGTATAGGGTCTAACATACATGTTGTTGATTTAGATGATTTAACGAGTTTAGACAATTTTTTACCTCCTTTGCAACGAATGAATGGATTTTTTTTTTTATCAGGGACACTACAATGCACTGTCTGATGCGATACTGCAGTAGACAGTTAAATAGTTATAAATTCTCTTTTAATATTATCAATCTTGTAAGTAAAGAAGTTCATAAAGTCATTACTGTTGTGCTCTTTGGTAACTTCAGAAGTAGAAGCTTTATTTCTTGTAGGGTTAGGGTAAAAAATTTACTATTATTTAAAAAAAATGTAAAAAAAATAAATAAAACAAATGCATCACAGTAAGTGTATTGTGGTTGTCAAAACTTTTGATAACTAAACATAATTTTATTCAGTTTAGTGACAAAAATGTTTACATGGTCACAATTTTCTCACGATTTTGGTTCAATTCTTGGGATTTGATTCTGATCTTGATTCTTTTAGGTTCAGTAGATACATATTAATTTTTCTCAAGAAAAAAAAATAAAAAACTCACCTAATGCTGTGAACATACAGAGAGCCCTGTCAGCTGGTAGCCTATTATTATTAAAGGTTAAAAATCACAACTCAAATATAAATATAATGTGTTTTATTATAATAACAATGTTATAATATTTCAATGATATAAGTAAAAACATAATAAACATAATATTGTGCACATATTTAGCAAAACACTAAAAAACTGCTAATTTTTCTAGCCAACTAACGATATATGGTCATGGCTTTCCTGAGGCAAATGTAACGTTATGTGACATATTGTTCTCAAGCTGTTTTATTGACCTCTTTCCATGTTGGAAAACACTGATTGATCGAAATTATGTATGAGGCATATACATTTCGGTAAGTTGTACTGTATCTTTCAACACACCTATTCGTTCATTCGTGTATCAGCTAGTCTAGTAATAAAGAGTATGTTTGTTCACGTGCCGTTTGAGCTGAGGCGCTACAGCGATCTGTTACGTCAAATTTACAAGCGCCAAAACGGTATTTATTGTTGAATTTCGTTATAAGATTGACAGAATCTGAGTGCTGAGAATTTGTTTCATATCAAAAGTAACCTGCTCTCTCTCTTGTCTGTGTGTGTTTTATCAGTGTCTTTGTTTCACAATTTTTCTCAGCGTGAGAAAATTGATGTGTGGTGTGAGAGCGTGTGAAAAGTGTCTCACACTGAATGTGTGAGAGTTTGCAGCCCTGTGTGTTCAGAGTTATGCCAACTAGTCGTCAGTTTGACTTCCTTAAGGTTTTGCGCTCACATATTAGTGCTAGATTGTGCATATTATTGATATTATCATGAAAAGGGAAGTGCCACTGAAGGGATATTTCTCAACCAGAAGGGAAAGTGATGATGATGGTGCAGTTTCAGGATGATCAAATCTCTTGTGAAAGTTCAGTGTCAAATACATGAAATTACATTTACTGCAGTGCTGGACAATTTGCCTGTTTAAGAGCGTCTACTCGGCATGGCAAAGGCACACAAAAATCGCTCCCTTTATAATCACTAAAAACCTGTCACTCATCTTACTTCACATTCTCACAAAGTTCTGTTATAATCACTGAAGCTACACCAAATCTTTTATTCACATAATTGTTTGTTATAATGAGAGGATTTGTGAGCGTCCAGGACTCGCTCAAAATGGTTGAGTTTTTGTTCAATGCTAACTTTAACTCTTCTGATTGGTCATTGCGTTCAAGAAATCAACAGATATGTTTGTTATTTGCTACACACATCCAGTTTCACTCTGCCTACATGAGGCAAAGAATGACAGCCCAGATCTGGACCACAGACATGAGCCATATCTGACCCAAATCTCAGCAAAATAATATCCAGATCTGAACTGGGTCAGAACAAGTTTTAATAGTGTCCCCAAATCTCAGTCTTCAGTAAACCAGATCAACATCGGTCTTTAAGCCCAAACCCCAAAACTGAGCCACACAAAAATGGCAACAAAAATTCTCAGCCATGGATCCACACCTATAGATAATATAGTATCTGTAATTCAAACATATTTGGATTGTGAGAGAAACCAGATCAGAGGGATAGACCGTCTGTCTCAGTTGGGACTCAAACCATAGACCTTCTGTGAGGCGACAGTGTTTCCCACTGGAGACACTGCACTGCTCTTCATCACAGACACAAGATGTATTGGCTACTGAACTGGTTCGAACAGTTAATAGTATGGACAGAAAAGTTCAGCCAGAAAACATGGATGAAGATATACCCACTTTTTATGAGGCTAATAAATGGGAAAAGGAGAATCTTAAGATAGCTCCATTAATTTTAAAACAAATGGTAGGAGAAACACAGATAAGAAAAATATGCGCTATCATTCCGTACATTAGTTATGTAAGTGACTGGAAAGATTTATTGGAGCCCATAGATGATTTCATTGAAGGGAAAATTTGGGAGCTCATTGGATCCATAGAATCGACCTTTGGACAAAAACCAAAGGACCAACAAACCTGACCCTAACTAAATTAATCACTAAAGTTGTGAAAAAAGCATTCAAGGATATGGGTGAAAAAATTAAAGAAATAGCTAATCAGATTTGGAATATACTTTTGGATAGCTGGGAAATTATAAAAAGTGTGATATATTGTATAATTGGAACAATAATAATTGTCTCTATGTTGGGAGTCACATTCACGTCACTGGGTGTGTGTGTGAAGTGTCGGCAGTTACAACAGCTGGCCGGAAAAGCCAGGTACCGCAAGATCTCTCTGTCAGCTGATTTTTCAGACTCAGAGACTGACGTAGAAGCAGAAGGAGAGGTAACAGTTCTTGGTAGTTAAAAAGGATGAACATAGCTTATTCCTTGACAGAGGTGTCAAGTAACGAAGTACAAATACTTCGTTACCTTACTTAAGTAGAAATTTGGGGTATCTATACTTTACTGGAGTAATTATTTTTCAGACGACTTTTTACTTCTACTCCTTACATTTTGACGCAATTATCTGTACTTTCTACTCCTTACATTTTAAAAATAGCCTCGTTACTCCTATTTAATTTCGGCTTGTTTTCATTCCGGCTTGTCGTCGTTAAAAAAAAAAAAATGGGCAATTACGCAAACGGTTTAGATCTGACTCCCGCCTCCTGAATACACATCGCTAAACTGATTGGTGTTGTGGTGTCTTTCTAACTTGTGAGAGGCTGTAGTCACATTTGGTTGTGCGCAGCGGCAAAAGTCCTCCAAAGGAAACGTAGATGCGGTAAGCGAGGGAGAAATCGGGGCAAATCGCGTCAAATATTGATTCAGAGAGAGAGAGAGAGAGAGAGAGATTTTTTTCCTTACATTACTTTTATACTTTAAGTAGTTTTGAAACAAGTACTCTTATACTTTTACTTGAGTAAAAAGCTTGAGTTGATACTTCAACTTCTACAGAAGTATTTTTAAACCCTAGTATCTATACTTCTACCTGAGTACTGAATGTGAATACTTTTGACACCTCTGTTCCTTGAACTCGTTTGATGGTCAACTCAAACTGAATTGAACAACCTCTGATCCTGTAAAAAACCTTGAAGGACTAAAACCATGGCATCCACATTCGAACCAAATTCATGGGGAAACGATTCCAATATGAGTGAACCAACTTGCTCCAATCCGCCGGTAAATAAATCTCAAATTCTAATTTATAATGTAATACTAATCCTATATTGGCTAATGATGATACTGGGATTAAGGGGATTATGGCAAATTCCAATTGCAATTTGTAATATAGCCCTATTCAATTTGCGAAAAAGGCTAAGTCTGGCAGGAATATTAATTGGGCAAGTTGTGAAAAGCCCTAGGACAAGATCCATATTTGGAACTAGAGGCTTAATACTTTTGGAAATCCTCAATATAATGCTGACCACATTTACTGTGACGATGCATTATCTTGGGATGGACTGGATTAAATATGTAGGACTAGCCTCTGCACTGATGGTGATCATATGTCTGATGATGTTGGCCGCCGGGAGGGCAGAGGCTGGAGGAATGAGAATGGCTACCTATCTTGTAGCAATATTTACATTTGCATTTGCAGTAATGATGATCTCTGAACATTATAATGATTCCAGGATGTTTTGTATAGCAATTATGATAATTATAAATGACTGGTATTATCTGAAGAAAATGATGAAAGCTGTTAAAAACTTTTGCCTTAGCCTGGATTTGACATGTCCTCCTATAAGGTCTGAATAGGATCCATACTCCAATGCAAGACGCCCAAGGCTAAGGACCCAGGATAAGACAATAACCAAAGAAGAGAGAGAGCTAAAGAAAAGATTTTCATATGTAGCCACATCAAACTGTGTTGCATGTACTAACAACAGATAAATGAGAATAAGATGTTATGTAGCTAATGAATGGATCAACCTGTGTGCTTATTGTACTGTAGTACTTGGTATAAAGATGAACCAAATTGGTGAGATAGTCCTGACCCAACTTAGGGAATGAATGGATATCTTGGGACCCTGGGTGACCTGGAAATTCCTTAAATGGAGTATAGAAATGAATTTCATGCACTGTAAAATCAATGATCTTCTATCCATACAAGCTATCTTAAAAAATAATCACACAGCAATGACCTATCACCTTGAACCACGTGTTCCACAGAAAAACTGAAAGTGGTGGTCTGGAATTAGTAATAGGAATAATATATAGACAATGGATGGAAGGTGACTTAGGCCGAGCAGGGCTTAGCAGTTACCAATATGAACATGGTTGTGTTTATGTCCCAACAGAAAGTTCTGGTGGAGGAAATCCCAGGGTCATGGGCAGTGGTACCATTGACCAGGGATGTGGCAGACAGGGGAATACCGTTTGTCATGAACCAGTACTATCTGGACAAGCTTATAAAAGTATCAAGGTCGGAGCACGAGTTCCGATGGCAGCCAGTGGACTGTCAGTGGTACCGACAGGTGATGTGGAGTCTGAAGAGGTCTTGTTCCCTACTTGGGATGACTAATGATCAAATTAAACAGGTCAAGTTAATGCTGTGCAAATCTGATGGAATCATCCACCGCTTGTATGAGATCGAGGGTGATTGTATTACACCGAGTATATATTGTACTAATTTTATAGATAATCTTGATAGATTTCAAGTGAGTGATTTTATGGGTGAAACCAGTACAAAAACAAAAAGACTTATAGGGAAAAAAGTGAAATTTAGAAACCAGAAAGCTTCGTCAATGCCAACAGGGGGTGTCAGAGGCCCTGTCAAAGGCCCTTATCAGAATGGCATTTCCTACGCAACGACTGTTTCTGGAGAAAAACAACAGAACAGGAAGTCAACTACTTTCTGTGAAATGTCAGAAGTACATCTTCTGACTGTTCGACATTTTGCTAAAAGCTATGCTGAGTGGAAAACAATCAAAAGGCAGGACCTGAATTCAGCCGAATTCAAGAAAGAAGCGAACAAAGGAAGATTTATTGCTCTTCCTTGCAATCAACAATCTAGTATGCCAGCTTTTACTAGACGCAAGAAGCCTACCAGCTTTAGCTATTTTTACATCTGTTAGTTAGTACTCATTTATAATCTGTAACAAGTATTCTTTTCATTTGATTATTTTAAGTTTGTTAAAACATTTACTGTAATCATCTGACTGGACCTTGAATCATTGAGTACAATTTTCTTCTGCCTGGATCAGGAAATCCTTTCTGGAGGAAACGCACGAGGGGTGAACATTCTTTTTGATAAAAGAATAATTACCATGTGTTCTGATTTGATCATATAGCCTAGCCAAAGAGGCAAAAAAGGTTTAAGTACCACAAAAGATAGACTTATAATACAGGTAAACAATCTATTATTTTTATAATAGAATATTGACTTGTATAGACTGATCATAACTTCTTGAGGACACGACTAAAGGATAGGCTCTTTAGTTACCGCGAGATTATCTCGATGAACTTTGAGTATGGTTTTAGGATAATTGGGAACGGTATTAATTGTGTATCCATCGCAAAATCATATACAAATAATAACAACAGTGTAATAATAACCAGTGCTGGCTAGTAATTACATGTAATCTGGATAATGTAACCAGATTCCAAAATCCACTTGTTATTAGATTACATTTTAAAATACACCTCATCAGTCTACAGTTTTTTTTTATTATTATTATTATTGATTGCATGCTTACCATTTCCACACAATGGTAGTAAATGATTCATAATTTATTGATTCTCACTAATTCTTCTTTTTCATCTTTTAAATCTTCCTTTCTAAAAAAAAAAAAAAAAAGAGAGAGAGAGATCTTCCAAGTTTGTGAAACTGCCACACAGCTTTTAATCACAGGATTTATATATATATATATATATATATATAAAAAGTTTTCTCAAAATTGCAACATTTCATATCTAATCAACTCCTGACCCACACAATAATTATTATTTTAGGTATCACTCAGTGATTCATTTAACCACCTTTTACTGTCTTTGGAAGGAATTTGTCTTTCAAAAATGTTTTCAATTATTTTAAAATTATTTATTTTAATTTTACATATTTAATTTTTAATTACTTGTTAGCTTTTCATTAAACTCACAAACTCCTTCACGAACCCCAGTCTGGGAACCCTGATGCCTGATATAATGTCATATTTAATGCACTTCAAGTTGTTGATAACAAAGACGACCCTGTAAGGCCCGCTATATTGGTCCAATCTGCCAGTTCGCCAATACACGGGGAAGGTCTCACGTGTTCTGTCCTCACTCGTGCAAAGTATTGGTTGGTTAAATTTACAATACATTTAGTTATGTATTCTCTCGTTTATTTCATCTGACTCCATAAATGAAAGGGTTTTAATGATATCTGTGGATCATTAGTTTCAGCAAGCTCAAACACACATTCTGGTAGTTTTCCAAGAATCCTGAGGGACTTGATGAGCTGGTTTAGATGTGTTGAATTAGGGCTGAAGCTAAACTCTACAGGGCTGTGGCCCTCCAGAAACTGAGTGGCCATTTACACAACACTGTTTTCAACTAAAAAATGAAAACTTTATATGCTTTTGGTCATTCATTTACAAGACAACAGTGTTTTGGGGAACTGAAAACTCAAACTTTTTCAAAAACTGGTTTCAAAATGTGTACGGTTTTGAAAACAATACCGTTATCGCCTCTGTGTAGCTAAAACTTTTTTTTTCAAGGCACTGTGTAGCTAAACTACATGCAAATTTGTGAAAACAGTGGCGTCATGTGCGTGTATTACGTGTTCAGTCTATAGGCGTGTAGTGTTTGTTTACAAAGATACATCACCACCTACTGGCCTGGCAGCAGAATACAGCATTTTTAGTGTTTGTTTTTTGTTTGTTTTTTTGCAGATGGGTGTGAACGGGAATCATTTTGGGACTATTGTTGAGTGTACATGACAAAACGCAAAGGAAAACCTTTTCTGTTTTTAGTAGGTGTAAGCATACTCTAAGTTTTGCACCACTGATATAGGGGCTGTTAACACAACTATGTTATCGACTAAAAACTGAAAACTTTTGGCATGTTTTGGTCGTTCATTTACATGACAATGACATTTTGGGGGAATTGCGTCAATCATTGAATCAGCGTCTTCAGCTGCTTCCCATCCAATGACAAATCCTCCAAACGCTCCTGCAAACGGCGCTCCGAGAACGACACCCGCTGCCGCTCCTGCTGTCGCTGCTCCTGTAACGCCTCCGCCCACAGGCACTGTTACTATTTCCATCCCTTTACTCAGTGCAGTATCTATGATTGTTTGCATCAGTGGGGGAATGTTTTGGCGTACAAGAATTACAACTGAGGTCCCCAGTAGGCTACTAACATGGTCAGACAGCCACCGGTCACCATCCCAGTCAGCGCTCCAATAGCTTTGCCTGAAGAATTGGCTATTGGAAGAAGACACTTATTAGAATGTATAATGTCAGTTATTATACATTTCTAAAAATGTTAGTATTTTTAAAGCATGTTTCAAATATTATTAAACAATAATTTGGATCACTCAAATTGCAATAAATAAATAAATAAAAATTATAATTGCTGCAATGCTAATATATAAGCTATCTGACAATAGAAAATATGCATTTTTGGTTGCTTTCACTGATATTAGATACAACATTACTCATTTACACAAAATTCAGTGACCACAGGCTCATTTCATAGGTGATGTTTTAACATACCTCCCATTATACTTCACTGCTGTTGATGTTGGCTGTAATAAAAGTAATACTGTCATTAAACCATTTGTATACTAACTTGCAGCATGAGGCAGAAGAACAACATGGCAGAGCCTATTAATTCAGGGAACAAACCCTGTAATTACCTGCGGTGATGCACCTGTTCGGATAGGCTATAGATTTTTCACTGATATAAATAAAAATGACATGTATGTGAGAAAGAAAACTACATTGTACAAATATGAAGAAAATTAGGATTAAATATAAACTTTTTATGAAATAAACATGGATATACAGTACTCACATCCACTTGCAAACTCTGTCTGTTAAGCTCAGCTGAAATATCAAGCAAGATATAAGAGTGTGAAGACAGAAAGGGGAGTTTCGCATTCTTCAACAACAGGAGTCGTGAACAAATACTGTATTCACACCTTTCTAGAGCACTTTCATTTCATGGGTTCAACAAACATGTCAAACCTGGGCAAACCTAGTTATTAGACAAGAATCCAAACCATCTCATTTTCATAGGTTCAACGAACATGTTGTCAAACCTGAGCAAACCTAGTCAATAGACAAGAATCCAAATAATTTATACATTCATTTATGTATTTGAATCATTCACAAACATGCATGATTTTTACTTATTTATATAATTTAAGCATGCTGGGAACTACAGAGCCACTGTCCAGGGCAGCGTTCAGCATCGAAGAGCCTTTGCCACCAATGCTCTCTATGATCAACTATTCTCACAATGCTTTTGAGAAATGCAGCCCTGGGCAGTGAAGGGAAAGGTGTTGGTAGTTCATGCTAATGTTCAGTTGGACATTTAGAGGAGTTTTATTGAAAGTTGTGGTTACCACTGTGCTGAAGAGTAGCTCCGACAACTGTGATTTTCACTTTGGTGCAACTTGATGTGTTTAATTATCCTGGAAATCCAGATCCAAATCTGAAAGATTAATGGTCTGGCATCGACTAATGAAAATTGCCCAGCTCGAGGGGCCGCACCAAGCATGCATTTGAAAATCTCACTGCACACAATTGGATAACACTACAACCAATCACAACAATAAGCCCCATTCGTTTAGCTAGTGGAGCTAACTGGTAGATTAGAAGGCATTTATTATACTCGACGCCAGAGTAAATTTGCTGAGCAAATTCAATTTGTGCTCTCGCGAGAACTCTGGATTTCCAGGGTAGTGTTTAATAACTAAATCACAATTTATCATTGAAGAACGTGTTGAAGTGTTCATCCTGAGCTTTAATGGAAATTGTATGATGGAATGTAACTCAGTTGAGTTAAAACAGCTTTCCCTTGTTTTATGTTACATCAACCTGATTGAAGTATGTTACAGCAACAACATTATAAATTGTAGGTAGAATCAGGTAGAAATATCTCCTTAAAACAGCTGCACAGGTTCACTTTTTACAGTGTATTATTTTCAATAAAACATCAACATCTTTGTTAATTCTCAATGCGAACCTGTAGACGTATGACAGCTGTGGTTGTAGTCAGTTGTAGATCTTGTGTTTCTGGTTGTTTCTTTTTCTGCTCTTTTTTCCAGTGATTCTGATTGTTAACCCCCAAATATCTATGTATCCATGTAACCCACTGTAGTGCAGTCGCGTTTCCACTGTCACTTCCGGGGCTCGACCTGGGCTTACTCTGGGCCAACGTCCAGGACTTTCTGGCCCGTCGAATACCTTGGGCCAAAGCGGGCTAGCTCGGGCTAGAGGAGTGTTTACGAATAGAGGCAGGGTTTACTTGAGGAGACGCCAGCGCCGGATGATTCTGTCAGCATTAAAGACTTTTAAAATAATTTAACTCACTTTCATGTTTGAATGCCTTCTGTTCGTGATACGATATGGATTCTGATCATCGTATAAGGTAGAAATATTTACATGCGATGCATAAGTCTATGCACGCTAACAATTACCATAGTAAATACGCTTGAAGACGACTACGTCAGACGAAGAGCCTACGCGCTCGAAGCGTTACTGTGTGTGAGTCTACTATTACATTTTTCATATTTTGGAGCCATGGTGTGCTGACTTTTTTACTTTTTTTCATATAACATATATGAAATATCAAAGCACACGTCAAGCACAGACTGCAGAGTGTCATTGTAAAAGCTAGTGATCGACCGATATTGATTTTTTATAACCGATACCGATTATTTGCATGTTTATGTGCCCGATAACCGATATGCAGAACCGATATTTATTTACTGTTATACTTCTGTTTAGTCTAATGTTTTCATATGGAGAAAATAATATCACCTTTGCAGAAATGTAATTCATTTTAAACAGTTTTAGAAGGTTTATGTGCGATTTAATAGGTTTAAAGAGTGAGGAATAATTCACTGGGTAATATTAATTCACTGAATAATATTAGCTGGAATATAACATTGTCAGGAAAGTAACAAACAAAACAGCATATTTGCATTTTTCAACTAGTATGTTATTAATTATTAATAATGTTTCTGTCGGTCTTGATCATGAAATGCTTTCTGACAAAGTGCTATGCATTTACACAGAACTATAACTTACTCAACCGCGATCGCACATGGAGATAATAAATAATTAATTTCCACAAAGTGGTATATTTAGATGTGTATTAGCGAAATAATTGCTATGTAGTAAATGATAATATAATCTAGGGTGTTTAAACAAGATAATCTTGTCAAAAGTTTCATTCAGTGGCCGTGCTTGAGCATTCCTGATCATCAACCTATAGTGAGTGCTCAGCAATATGAACGAACCTTTGAGACTAATGGTGATCAAATACAACAGATAGAGAATTAAATTCAGCGCTTTTATTTTCAACATGCACTCATTCATGTCTGTTTTATTTAATTCATGTAAAGTTACGTCTTTATTGGGGAAGGACATGGCGGATTACGCTACGTAACTCCATGAGTTCGTCTCAATTTTTTAGAACCAATGCTGCATAAATAAACTATATCAGGCATTTATGTCTCAAATCTCATTTCTGCATGTCTGTTATGTTAAATAAAGTTGAATAATTAAAGCAAAGCAAGCAGAACATATACTTTACCTGTGCACAGAGTTGTTGTTGACTGATCTACTCAGACGCGGGCTGCAATGGCGGAATTCTCAAAACGTCCACAAGATGGCGCCGTTTATCGGCGAATCAGCTATTACAAAACCGATACACGATTATGGGAAAATGCTTAAATATCGGGAAAAATATCGGTAAACCGATACATCGGTCGATCACTAAAAGCATTTTATTTTTATCCTCATTCATCATGTACTTTCCAATAATAAAACACGCTAAATCACACATACTGTATATATCAGTGGCGGCTGCTGGTCTTTCAAAGAGGGGAAGCTCATTTTCGGCCTACATCATAAAAATTGTCCATTTATTTATACGTAAATTCTGCCCAACGTTCCTTTTCAAGAAAATGCTCTGTGACCCTATATCGTTCCAACTAGGCGTCTTTTCCAGTGACTTGACCAGTGCTAATGGCCAGCAGAGTTAGGAATAATTGTATAAATGTAATAATATAATAAAGGTATAAATAATAATATAATAAAGTATAATAATAATACTACTAATAATATATAGGCTATTTTTAATTATTTTAATAATTGTTGTTTTAATTATTACTAATAATATTATAAAAATATAATAGGATAAGTAATAATATAATAAAGGTATAAATGTATAATTGTGTGAAATGTATTATGAAAAATGGCTAGCAATTTCGACAAGCAAATACCAAGAAAGAGGTAGCAGCAGTTTGTCTTTTGACTATCACTTGAAAAATCCGCGATGGGACTGAGCTCGAGTAGCTTCAGCGGCAGCGACTTTTTATTGTATGAAATCGCTGTCAATCAAAAGGAGATGCAGCCCCTCCAATCATCACGCGGAAGCCCGGCGTCCGGGCCAGCCCACTCCTCATTCACCCCCAGAGACGCTGAGCGTCCGTGGGCGGGACATAATCGCAGCATTTATCCAATGACCGTCTAGTTTCGAAGCGCTGAAAAAAACTGTTCAGAGCAGCCCCATTGAAGTCAATGGACGCTGGGTTTCAACAGGGAAATGCACTGTCTGTGTCGCTACGGGAATGTATGAGAAGGAAATCGAGTCAGCCGACCTGCTGTATGTAGCTGATTCTGAACGAACTCGTCTTTGAGATGAACGTTTTCTAACGCATTTTTAGTCAATAAAATGTTAACACAATAGTACATATTTGACCATTCATTTTTTGACATTATAGGGGAAGCCGAGCTTCCCTTGCAGTCTTAAAGGAGAACTCCGGTCAATTTTAACATTGAGCTAATTTTTTTGTACATTTGGAGTGCTGTCAATACAGAGAACAACGACAAAAATCGGTGTTGCCTACACCGAGTTATTCTATTTTTAAAATTTGCACCCTGTTGACTTCAATGGGGCAAGTACTAAACCTGCTTTTAGCCTCTTAACATCCTTGATGTGTCATTACAAGTGCACAGAAAATGTGAGTGATTCTTTCTGAGTGAACACGGGGGAATCTGACTGCTGTAGATATATATATATATATATATATATATATATATATATATATATATATATATATATATTAGAGGTGGGCATAGATTAATTTTTTTAATCTAGATTAATCTAGATTAATTTTGAAATTAATCTAGATTAAAATGGCTCATTTGAATTCTGCCGAAGGCATTCAGAATATGTGTGCTACCCAAATAATGACTATAAAAGTAAGTCTTTGAGAACGGGTTTCTCAAGCCAGGTGGCGCATTAGACCAGGGGCTCATCTCCTGTTTCCAAAATGCATCACAAACTGCTTGAGAAAGCTGTTCTACTCATAGACTGTAAAAAGTTACTACTGTACTGTTACCATCCGTAGGCAACATTAGGTAGGCCTATGCTATTATCAACTACTATAGGCTATCAATTAGGGATGGGCGATATGGCCTAAAATCCATATTGTGATATACATTGCAGCCTCTTGCGATAACGATATTATAGTTACACAGACCCTGCTCAACAACTGCTAAAGGTTTTTTTTTTTTTTTTAAGGGTGCATGTAGTTTTGAGAACATATATTGTGCAAAACTGTAAGTATACAACATAATTTTGCAGATAAAAAAAAATTTAAGTACACTAGCTGCAGAGACTTGAGTAGGTCTAATGTTTATTATGGCTTGGAGCTTATGAAACCCCAAATTTAAAATTACCGTAAAACTTCAAATAATAGCCCGGGCTTCTATTTACCCAAATCGCCGAACTGCACCGGCTTGTATTTGAGACAGGCGTCTATAAGAGACAGGCCTTTAATTTAGTGTTGAGATGTTCAAGCATGACAGTAGGAGGTTACCACATTATATTATGTTTTATTTATAATTAATTCAAATGTGTTTAACAAAAACATTAAATGTAAGAAATGTCTTTGGCTATTGGCAGCATATAAAAAAAAAAAAAAAACGAAACGATGTGACAGCAATTGGCAGAACACAAGTTACCGCTATCGAGCATAACTTGTTGCCCGAAACACATCAACAAGAAAGAATGAAGGCTACCATGTAAAACAACTGCAATCATGTGATAAAAAAATTACTCTATTCATCACTATCATCATCGCCGCGATCCTCAATTACAAGTTCATTGGCGAATTCCTCCTCCACGTCGCTCTCCTCCACTTCTCCCTCTCCAGCCTCCGCTAACTCTGCCTGCTTGCACTAACAGCTCCCGCCCAGATGCGCACGGCTCTCCCTCTTTGAAACAATGGATAAGGTGATCCTCACTTCCATAAGTAAGGATAACATCCCGAAGTTAATGAAATATTATCTCCTCTTTTTCCCTCACACACACACACACACACACGCGCGCGCGAATAGTGATGAGTCGTTCATGAACGGTTTCGTCTGTCACGTGAAATCTAATCAAAACATAGAACAGACGATCTGACTGGTTTTAGAAGATCAAATACAACCCGATAATAAAAAACAGACCAGGCCTCTATTTGAGACCGGCCTTTATTTACCCAAACCTGTCGTCACACCAGGCGTTTAAAAGAGACAGGCGTCTATTTGGGACTCGGCTATTATTTGAAGTTTTACGGTAGAATATTCTAACTGATGTCTTTTCAGTTAAAAAGAAACACAACAACGATTCTTTAAATCGGGCGCAGACAGAGATTATGTTCTACACCACTCAGATATATTGGGAATAATACGCGCGCGCTGGTATTCAGTGATATGTTTCGTTTTGAATTTGAGGTGGTAGAACGGATTAGTCGTGTGTTTACTTACCGAACTGTTACACCACACAGTCTACGTCGGACGGCTTAAATCCGAACCAAGTCCAAATAATGAATGTTGCACCGATCTTTTACACCAGCTTTCACTTTCAGCCGTGTTCAGCTTGTGTAGCTTGAGCCAGCTCCCAACCCAACTTGGAGAATAGATTAACGGCGATATTTTTTTTATCGCGCGATAAGAGTCTCGCGTTAACGCCGATAACGGCCCACCACTATATATATATATATATATATATATATATATATATATATATATATATATATATATATATATTCATTTTTTTCTTTTTTTTCAGGTTCAAAAGCAAGAGCAACTAATTCTTGTACCTTCTCAACTGTTGCATTCTCCTAGTTCAGCTTCGCAGCTTTGGTCAGACACTGAATCAGCTTTTTTTGCAGTTCTCCATCCAGAGACTGCTCCAATAACGGCTCCTATAAGAGCTCCTGCTCCGATAACACCTACAGCGACATTTCTAACTGTAAATGCCGTTGCTACTCTTGTCATTCCTGCTACTCTTAGCAAAAACCAAAATGGTGCAAATAAAGTCAGAACTACAGACCCTGCAACAAATGCACCCTTGAAAGCACAAATCAGCGCCCCTGCTGTTGCTCCTACAGCTAGATAACAAAAATGAACTTTTTCTGGCTTCTCTACTGGAAGCAAATTGTCCTCATTTTCCTTCATCTCCTCTTGAAATTCTTCTTCCAGATTTTGAAGCAGATCATTGGTGAAGCAGCCGTTATCTTCCACCATCGTGTCGATGGTCTCCAGCAGATTTTTCACCTGAACTCTGTTGCTCTTGTTCCCTGAATCACAGTCATTCCAGTATCTGTTGTCGATGACGTGACAGCGTCCTCCACATTTATCAACCAGCTCCTGTAGTTGTGGATTGGGCTTCACAAATTTGTCAATGGTCTGTCCTTCTAGTTGATCACCATGAGTGAATAAGATCACTGTGTGTTTCAGCACATCTTCCCCTTTCATTGTGTTCAGAAATTGTTGTACCACATCGTTCTCTTGTGGTGTGTATCTTCCCACCTTTAAAACAATCACATAGGCATGAACAGCAGGAGCGCATTCAACGAGAGATTTGGTGATCTCAGATTTTATCTCCTCATCTTCACGATCTGTGTCAAAGAATCCAGGTGTGTCAATAACGGTGATCTTTCTTCCATGGACCAAACCATCTCTACTTTCACATTTAGCAGTAACAGAATTAGCTGAATGATTAGGGGTGAATACTTTTTCTCCAAGAATCATATTCCCGGCACTGCTTTTGCCATCTCCTGTATTTCCAATAAGGACAATCATTCCTGTGGTCAATAAATATGAATTTATTTTTATTTATTTTTTTATATAAAATTATAATGTGAGGTATCATCAATGCTTTTGCACTGAAAACACTGTGTGCAACAATAATTACTTACGTTTCATGATCCTGGTCTGTGGATGACGTCAGTCTCTGTAAGGTAAATAATATTCAGGTTATTCTTGCCTCTGGGCCCTTCTTCATATGGGACATTAATTATAATATTTCTCCAACCACCAATTTATTTGCCTCAATGTCTAAGCAAATGTCTGACTGATAATAATAATACAAATGGTGAATTACATGCCATAATTCATTAACTCACAGAAAGAAAGAGTGTAAAAATTGTTCCTTCAGGGGAACAACAGCTTGTTACTGGGGCAGTGCTCTTAAAATGACACATTTTTTACCTCTAAAAGGTACATATGTACATTAGAGTAGCAATAGGTACTAATATGAATCTTTCAGGGGTAAATAAAGATGTACCCTTCCAGAAAGGACCACACGAAGACTTATGCTGAGCTCAATTATCCCATGTTTACTGGGAACAAAATGAAACAACACCAAACAGACATGAAATACAGCTCATCCAGTCACGTAACTGTCCAAAATAAATACATGTAAAAAATAAACAACAAGAAAATACAGAGATAGAAACGCAATGAATACCGTCCACTCCTAATGTGCTCAACAATGAGTTTCAGTATAAAAACGTCAATTATCCATCAACTTTATGTCTCCTATGAATCAAATATTAAATAAAGAATGATTTTTGACCTCAAAGAGAAACAAAATTATCTCTGAGAACATTTAATTTCTGTTCGACCAAAGAGAGATCTTCCACCTACCATTCTCCTCAACAGCTTGCATGAAACTGAGGAGAAAATGGCCGACTTCACTCCTTGTTTACCCTAATCGCCTGTAGGTGTCCCCATATCCCGTTCTTTTAGATGCACTTAATACATTCTTTTCAATTCATATTTTAAACATTTTTGGCACAATTCATAATTAATTTCTTTTCCCTGTTACACAAAGATGAAGATGAGCCAAGACAGTCCAAAACCAATGAATGTTATGAGAAAATAAACTCCAGATAATCCAAGTCCACAAGAAAGTGTGTGTATTTAACATAGGGTGACCATATTTTAGTTTTCAGAAAACAGGACGGGGGCGTGGTTGATGGACAGGTGTGTGGTTAAGGGGTGGGGGCGTGGTTTGGGAGGCGTGGTTAAGGGGTGGGGGCGTGGTTGGGGTGAATGCATCAAAAAATACTTGACAAATGCATTCACAACCTTGCAACTATGTTATTGTACTTTAATACATAAAGTAATACATCCTTTCCATTCAATGTTTGGCCCGCAACAATAGAATACTAATACTATTAAAAAAAAGTTTAGCTTTTAACACCTTTTACATGACACTATTTCTTTTCATGGCCATAGCAGGTTAAAAATCTACTACTAAAGTAAAAAATCTACTACACTATTTCAGTAAAAAAACAATTGCAATCCTCCTGATGTTCTCTTGTAGCCTATACTTTCTTTATGTGGGGTTCTACTTCGCTAGCACCTTTATTTGACACTGACACGTAGGCTACGTTCCAGCTTTGCAGTTCATGCATTCTGCTTTACACGGATCCCGACCGAAAAAAAAAAAAAACGGGAATTTTCTCTGTAAATCATCTGTGAATTTACATTTATGCTGTTAGCTACTTACATCTTATCTCGCACTTGACCGTAAACTGAAGCGTCGACCGCCGAGTCCTGGTCGAGTCACGCTGCTAAAAATTGAAATTCTGTGTCTGTGAACGTAAAGTCCGCCTACTTTGATTTGATTGGTCATTTCAAATATTCTGACATTGATGAGCAGTGTGACAGACCAATGAGGCTGAGATGAACACACACACACACACACACACACACACAGGCCTCTGTATTCTGACACTGCGGAATGAGGAATGTGCTGATTATAACAAGACGGGGCGAAGCCTAAGCCGGTTTCATATGTTTTGTGTGCAGAGGCAAGCATGTATTTAAAGTACAGTACATGCTTAATGGCCAAATGAAAAATAATGAAAACCAGGACATTTTCATCACTTTAAAAAAAACAGACAGGATGGCCAGGACAGGACGTGAAAACAGGACATGTCCTGGGAAAACAGGACGTTTGGTCACCCTAATTTAACATAAGCGCAAACACAAACAATAACCGACAGTGAACTGAGAACTCAGAGGATCTTAAATCTACACAGATAATGAACAAACTATAAACTATAACGTGATCAGATTAATTAGTAACTATATATTTAACAAACAAGTGGCAGGAAAATGAACAAAGGACACAGGAAACGTTGCTGAGCAAACTAAGAGTCCATGCAAATGAAACTAAGGCAAGATAACTAAATAAGTGTCTCACAAACAAATGATATGTGATAAACCATTACAATTCTTCTTATTGACAACATAACATTTAACTACAGTTTCATAAATCCACTGTCATATGTATTCATAGCACAACATATTATTTAATCAATACTAAATTCAACCCTAAGAGCACCAGGGCTAAACACCAAATGTTTTTCTCACGCTGTCTTAACCACTCAATTAAATTTTTAATCACTAAATAAAGACCAGTAAGGGAACTTTCTGTATTTATGGAATGGACCACCGTAGGAAAAAATAGGGGAGGGTCATGTCTTTTTATTCTTTGTTGACCGTCATCCAACTTTTTAGTCTAGGGGGAGGGTCACCCAACTTTTATATTCATGAAAACAGTAAAATGTCATGCATTTCAGTAAAAAGTGGCTTGTTTGGTGCATATTTTTCCATGTTTTCCAGTAAATTGTATAAGTCGTTCCAGGGATACGGTAATTCGACATTTTTCTTTCACTTTCTGAAGTGAATAACTGTTTGTTATTTGTTATTGTTAAGTGATAACGGTTTGACACTTCTTCACTGCGGCATAACTCTCATGCACATTGTTGATTGTGTAATATCAATTGTCTCCATGCACTGCCTTAACGGTTTAAAATGGAAATATTTACAATATTGCGACATGACTTTTTTTTCTGATCAATGGCTTGCAAAATGATGGACAATAAATTCACATTTCGCCCGCATCATTTGTGATAGATTTTGTAAATTATTAAATAAATGAGTAAATAAACTAACTTAAAACTCCAAAAACTAATACAAAATATGGATAAAAAGTCTGACACTACTAAAATTATAGACACTGTGCACATTTTGTTAAATATTTTGGTAACACTTTACAATAAAGTTCATTACTTAACATTAGTCGATGTATTAACTAACATGAACAATACATTTGTTACTGTATTTGTTAATCTTTGTTAACGTTAGTTAATACAAATCCAGCTGTTCATTGTTAGTTCATGTTAGTTCACAGTGTATTACATAATGTTAACAAGATTTTAATAAAGTATTAGCAAATGTTGAAATTAACATTAACAAAGATTGATAAATGCTGTATATGTGCAGTTCTTTATTAACGTTAACTAATGTAGTTAACTAATGTTAAAGCTGCAGTCCGTAACTTTTTTTGGTTACAAATTATCCAAAATAAATTTGAGCAAATACATAACCAGCCAGTGTGCAAAACTCTGTGCTTGCCGTAACTCGATTCAATACGGTAAGCTTGTAATAATGTTTTTAATTCCAGTGGTACTGGTGGATTTCTGCGGGAAATATGAGCATGTCTTTGTGTTATTACGTCACATCTGTCCACATAAAGAAGAGTCTCAGCTTTGAGTGTGAGGATGCTGGAGGTGGAGATTTATAGCCTTTTCTCACAGCACTTATATAATTAAACTGATCAATTTGAGCACAACTGATACCAGCTCTCAGTGATGTGTTTTGGGTCCCCGCTCCGATAACAGTAACTTTCTCAAATGTTTACAGAACAAGCGGGAACCCAGTGTGCCTGTATCTTTCTCTATTGCTGTTCTATTACAAGATAGAAAGTCTAAGGCATTCAATAGCCGTGCAGCAAACCTAACTAATCTGGTGCCTATTACACGTCAAAGTAAGATTGATGTGGGGACAAAAAGTAAGACTGTTAAGTTAGCACTTTTAAACATTTGTTCACTTAAAAATAAATCACTTCTAGTCAACGATTTAATAACCACAAACAACCTGGATTTTATGGTTCTAAATGAAACCTGGCTAGAAGACAGCTGCAGTGCAACAGTCCTCAATGAAACAGCCCCTCCGAACTTTACTTTTATGAGTGTCTGCAGAGCTGTTAAGAGAGGTGGGGGTCTAGCTGCTCTTTTTAAAGATATCTATCAATGTAAGCAAATATCATTTGGGAATTTCTTGTCTTTCGAATATCTGGGTACTGTGTTAAAAGGTGCTCCACGCATTTTACTTATCATTATTTACAGGCCTCCAAAATACTCTCCAGTCTTTGCTGAGGACTTGACAGAACTGTTATCAGCAATTACCTCAGAGTTTGACTGTTTTGCCATTGCAGGAGATTTTAACATTCACATAGATAATGCAGAAAACAATATGGCAAAATAAATCAAAACTGTTTTAAAAACTTTTGATCTGACTCAGCATGTACATGGACCCACACACAATCGTGGACACACTCTAGATTTACTTATCAGTAAGGGTCTAAACATTTCATTGATTGTTATTAAGGATGTAGCACTGTCTGATCATTTCTGTATTTTCTTTGATATATTGATCTCTCCTGCCATTGAAGCTAGACCTGTGTCTGTCAAGAAGAGATGCTTAAATGAGAACACTAGTGTACTATTTATGAAGGCTATATCCTTAACACCAAGCATATCTGCAGACTCTGTTGATTTTCTCCTTGATTCTTTTAACTCAAAAGTTAAAGGTATAATTGATGATATTGCTCCTGTTAAAGTCAGGAAGAACAGTGGCAGACAAAAAGCACCTTGGAGAAACTCAACAGCAGTCCAAAATATGAAAAGACAATGCAGAAAAGCAGAGCGCATGTGGCGGAAGACTAAACTTGTAGTCCATTATAACATCTACAAAGACAGCCTTCATGCTTTCAATATGGAACTAGGCAAAGCTAGACAGACTTTCTTCTCAAATATAATAAACAGCAATTTAAACAACACACGCACTCTTTTTGCTACTGTAGAGAGACTGACAAACCCTCCAAGCCAGATTCCCAGTGAAATGCTCTCAGAGAACAAGTGCAGTGAGTTTGCTTCTTTCTTCTCTGAGAAAATCAGTAATATCAGAAAGATGATCAGCACATCCTTGAGTTGCACTGAGGTCAGACAGATCAAACCACCCGAGAAAGTAGTTACTATGTCTGATTTCAAAGAAATTGATGGCAAAATTTTGGAAGAAACCGTACAGCACCTTAAAACATCAACCTGTGCTCTTGACACACTTCCCACATCATTTTTCAAAAGTGTCTTAAACAGTTTAGAAGCAGATCTCCTAGAAGTGGTAAATGTCTCACTTCGCTCTGGGAGTTTTCCAAACTCCCTGAAAACTGCAGTTGTCAAGCCCCTCCTGAAAAAGAGCAATCTGGATAAGACCATATTAAGCAACTATAGGCCGATCTCAAATCTTCCTTTCATAGGCAAGATCATTGAAAAAGTTGTCTTCAATCAGCTGAACAAATTCTTAAGCTCGCATGGATACTTTGACAATTTTCAATCTGGTTTCCGACCGCACCACAGCACAGAGACAGCGCTCATGAAGATAATAAATGATATTCGCTTAAATACTGATTCAGGCAAAATATCAGTGCTAGTACTACTCGACCTCAGTGCTGCATTTGACACTGTCGATCATAACATACTTCTTGACAGGCTGGAAAACTGGGTGGGGCTTACTGGGATAGTCCTAAAATGGTTCAGGTCATACTTAGATGGGAGAGGTTATTATGTGAGTATAGGAGATCATAAGTCTGAGTGGACATCCATGACATGCGGAGTACCTCAAGGCTCAATTCTTGCGCCACTCCTGTTCAACCTGTATATGCTCCCAATGAGCCAAATAATGAGAAAGAACCAAATCTCTTACCACAGCTATGCAGACGACACACAGCTCTACTTAGCCCTATCGCCTAACGATTACAGCCCCATTGACTCCCTGTGCCAATGCATTGACGAAGTCAACAGTTGGATGTGTCAAAACTTTCTTCAGTTAAACAAAGACAAAACTGAAGTCATTGCGTTTGGAAACAAAGATGAAGTTCTCAAGGTGAACGCATACCTTCACTCTAGGGGTCAAACAACTAAAAATCAAGTAAGGAATCTCGGTGTGTCCCTAGAGTCAGACCTTAGTTTCAGTAGTCATGTCAAAGCAATAACTAAATCAGCATACTATCATCTGAAAAATATTGCAAGAATTAGATGCTTTGTCTCCAGACAAGACTTAGAGAAACTTGTGCATGCTTTCATCACCAGCAGGGTGGATTATTGTAATGGACTCCTCACTGGCCTTCCCAAAAAGACCATAAGACAGTTGCAGCTCATACAGAACGCTGCCGCCAGGATTCTGAGCAGAACCAGAACATATGAACACATCACACCAGTCCTCAGGTCTTTACACTGGCTCCCAGTTAGATTTAGGATTGATTTTAAAGTATTATTGCTGGTATATAAATCATTCAATGGCCTAGGACCTCAATACATTGCAGATATGCTCACTGAATATAAACCCAACAGATCACTCAGATCACTAGGATCATATCAGCTAGAAATACCAAGAGTTCACTCTAAGCATGGCGAGTCCGCTTTTAGCTATTATGCCAGCCGCAGCTGGAACCAGCTTCCAGAGGAGATCAGACGTGCTCCTACAGTAGTCACATTCAAATCCAGACTCAAAACACTTCTGTTTAGCTTTGCATTTACTGAATGAGTACTGTGCCAATATTTGTCCGACTGTTTGTACTGTATTTTATTTTATTTTTCTAAACTGTTTTAATTATTCTTATTTCTTTTATTATTTTAATTTCTTCTATGTAAAGCACTTTGAATTGCCATTGTGTATGAAATGTGCTATATAAATAAACTTGCCTTGCCTTGCCTTGCCTTGATGGCGGATCCAGAAAGGTTTAAACGACAATCACCAGTGACAACTGGAGATTCACCCGATGTAAAATGCAAAAAGACTTCGGACTTCGAAGTGGCTACAGAAAAAAAAAAAAGAGAGACTGAAACCGGCTCATGCGAAAACAAGGATAATATCGGGAGGGCATGAAATGTAGTCACGCAATGCTGATGTTGTTAACATTACCAATTTGAGAACAAAGTATAATTTGCACGGTTTGAAATTAGTAAAATTAGAGTTTAAACAAAGCAAACAACAAAGAAATTCAGAAATTAACACGGTCGCCTGATTCAAATTAGTTTAGGGGGCAAAATACATGTAGGGTGCATCCAGAAATTAAATAAATAAATAAATAAATATATAAATACATATGTAGCAAGAGGGCACTATAAACCCTATGGGCAAATAATATGCCCAATCAAATATAGCCTGACTACGCCACCCTGAATCTCTCTAAGTTGAGTTATAAACACAGATTCAATGTGTACCTTACCAACAGAAGGAACAGAGACGCGTTTCTCAAATATAACAAAGTTCACAATTTATTAACAGACATACAGAAAATGACACACACAATTATGAGCCTTAATTCTTCATCTGGGTAATCACACATGGAGCTGTAATCTTAAAAGAGAGAACACCAACTACAAGAAACAAACAAACAAACCCCCCCAAAAAACTAGGGACACTCGAGGAGGACTGACCGGCCCCTGGCTTGAGCCCACTCTATTGCCCCTGTAAAATTCACCAGTAAACGTGACTAAAAAAAATAAAAACACACACAAAAAGAAAAAATGTGCTCAAGATGTGCATGCAGCAGACGGAGGGTATCCACCAAAGGGACTACACCCGCGTTCCAGCCAGCACCCTCAATGATCCGCTACTACTACAACAACAACAACAACAACAAGTTGGTTCTCTGAATAATAAAAAAAGAAAACTGACCGCTATAGTTTTAGCAGCCCCTATGTAGACTCATAATAGCAGCAATACCCAGATGTCTGGTCAGAGACGTATATCTCTTGAATAGGTAGTAATTTGCTGCCACATTTAAACAGTAGTGGTTCTAAATGAAATATAAATAACAATATTCAAATTATAACATATTCAAGATAACATTGTTCATATGGTTATATTATATGCACAGAAGAACATAAGCATTGTAGTACTATGGTCATGTTATCCATACATTGTAACATCTAGAGTCATCAAATTTGTCTGATAGTACTCGCTAAACACTACTATTAGTGATATTATGCATGCAATGACTCAGTATTTCACAGATATACAAATATAAGCACTTAACATAATGACTGAGTGAAATAACACAGATAAAATAGTGTCACGTTCTCTGACACGTGATCTCAATCGAAGCGATCGTACAGAGATGGTATAACCATAATATATCCTTATTCTATCATAAATAATCCTATATACATACTCAACTTTACTTAGAAATTGAGATTATAGCCTATGCTCACAGATAGATACTGAACTCTCTGTTACATGCATTTACTTCAGATAAACTCAAACAAATGCATGCGTCGAAACATCAAAAGATATCAAATTACAGGTTTAACATCAAAATAGTAACACTTGAAATACAACTCTTATGAGGTAATCAATAACTGAACAAAGATTGCTCACTGGTATATGAACGCACTTTGTCAAATCGATCAAAACAAGCAGCATAAGCATAACTCCATCAAACGTTCTCTGTGACCACGCCCCAATAACGAGACTGTCCCGTTAATGCACGTCTACTTAACGTAATATTTATCTAGCCACAAAGGGGACATTAGTGTCTCTTTTATAAATATAATACAGATTGGAGAGCCTTTTCAACACCCAGCCTCGCTAGACGCATCTCAATATTAAATAAGAAATTAATAATCAGACCAAAACAAAGCAAAATGTTACATAGGGGAGCGCGGGGCACAACCTAACGCGGGGTTAGTTGTAACACGCTTGTTTTAAATACTTCTGCACATGCTTGGATGATGAAACTTTGTGTATTTACTAGTTGCCATATCAACACTATATAGAAAAAAATTCCGCCAAAATTATTTTTTTTTCATAAGATATCCATCCACAGACATTTATTAAACCATAGCAAAAGTAAATTTCTTACTTAAGTTAATTTTTCATCTATTTTTTTGTGTTTATTTTTTAAATAAGACAAATCTAATATTATTTTAATCTCCAATATGTTATTTAACGGTTGATATAGTTCTTTAATGCTTTGCTAACTACCAGAAGACACTAGCAGGGTTTAAATCCCAGTTGTGCAGGCGGGGGCATGTTGTAACACTGCGTTACAATGTGCCCCTATTAGAAATATGCTATCATATTCTATAATTTCATTAATTTTATTGAGAAAACGTGAGAAAAGGGTGAATAAATATTGAGAGTCAATGTTCAGAAATTACTAAATAATTAATTTGTTTTGAACTATGTTGTATAGCTGTGTTTTCATGTGTTCGTAGTCAAAACTCAAAAATTAGTTTATATTTAATTATTAAAAATTGCCATTATTTTATATGAAAAAGTTTTTTAATTGTATTTTATTTAGAAAATATTTTAGTTTGTTTTGTATATATTTTTTTATTAGATCAGATAACATTTAAAGCTGCCCTATGTTATGTTACAATGTACCCCTCACATGTTACAATGTACTATGGGGCATGTTGTCACATTTCACTTTCATTCTTTCGGGGTATATCAAGAAAAAAGTATATACTGTATTAATGAAACAAAAACAAAAACACATAATTGTACTAGACATGTGGGAAATTAATGTGGGGAAAAAATAAATACTCTGAACCATAAGTAGATTTACACAAACTGACGCCCGTTTCACACATACTCCGTTTGCAGTGCGTATGCGGTGCGTATTTTTTTCCGTACCCATGTTAACAGAAAAACAACTTTGTGCCCCGCTCTCCCCTACCCCCAAAAAGGGGAAGGAAAGACAGCAGTGGGAAGGAAACTGGAAATCCTAAAGAAAACAAAATAACAAATGTTACATCAAATAAATATAACATCAAATAAACATCATAATCAACTAGACATGAATATTGCCACTTCCCAACTAAATCACTGCGAAAACACATAAAAACATACGCTCTAATGGGTTGAACAGCACCACAGCGCCACAGTCCACCAGTCCCACGACCAGCAGGGAGATCTAATCAGCCGAAAACAAATCCCTTTGTTAAAAGTAAGTCACAAACTTCAAACGAAATAAATCATTCTGGCCTACCTCTTCCTCAATATACAGCACCCACACACAAGCATGGGGGAAACAGCCTACAAACAAAACAAACAGGGATCCCTTAGAAGATGGTACTATCCGAACTTCACTTGGGGTAGTGATGTTACATATGACACTGAAGCTTCGAAGCGCGTATCACACAAGCGACACAATTTCTAGTGAAGCCCCGTATCGGGGTGTGTATTGGTTTACTAGAGTCACGTGATCGACGACAAATGAAGCCTCACCAGAGCCCAGGGCTGCGTTCGAAACCGCATACTTCCCTACTATTTAGTATGGGAAAAAGAGTAGGCGAGCGAAAAAGTATGTACGAATCCAAAAGAGTAGGCGAGAATTACCTGGGTGACGTACTAATTATCGCGAGATTCGGACTTAAGTGCGTTCGAATATGCCTACTTTCCTACTATATAGTAGGCGAAAACAGTACGTGAAGGAAGCAGTACGTTCGAAACATCAGTATTCATAAAAGAGTAGGCGTGAAGTTCCCGGATGGCTTACTGCTTCCAGCCAGATTTTTGAGTGCTCATCCGATGGATACTCTTCTATCCCAGGAGGCCACGCGAGAGGATACGTATGGGATCAAATTCCCGCCAAATATATAGCGGTCGCGTATAAAAAAATAATAAGCGTGAATCAAAAATTTAAAAACACATGTAAAAATATATTGCACAAACTGAAAAAAAGAATGCAAAATGATCAGAATAGTAAACAACGTGGTCACGGATCAAAATATAATAAGCGTGAATAAAGAAATAACAAGCATGAATAAAAACTTTAAAAACATTAAAAGTTATTTTGCACAAAACTTAAACTTATAGTCATGCTTTGTTAAAAAGTATGGTTTTATTACTGTGTACTTTGTGCTTTCTTGCATTTTCTGCTCATATTTTACTCTTTTGTACGCTTGTGCTGTTTTTCTCTTCGCTCTTCTTTCTATGTTCTGCGCTTGCTCTTCCAAATGTTGCAGTTCGAGTTTCATGTAAATTAGGGCGGGCTTAAGCGTCACCATTGGTCCACTAGTTCTAGATTGACAGATACTCCTCTAGCCAATCAATCGAAGAGGGGAGTTGACGTCACACCAATGCGACTCGTGGCTGCTGATGCTTACTTGTTATACAGGGGAAGACGACCATCAACAGGACACCTTTAAACTGCATGTGTGCCTGCAACTCAAACTGTTGCCGGTATACGTATACCTGGCAATATGGTATAGTTAAATTCGTCATCCTAACAACGACCTGTTACAGTTATGCCTGTCTGATGATCCATCATTCACCTCTAATGCACTGGACCTGGCACCGCGAGCGTCGATCTTCTCCGAGCAGTAACTTGCCACCACCTACTGGCCGTTTTACTTTCATATTTAATCAATAACAAGGATGTGTAATGTCGGTCAGGTGTGCAACCTCCGTGAAGTTAGCACCCCATAAAACGAAATCATTTCCAAAACTATGCCATTCGTTTGTGCTGATTTGTGCCGCAAAAAACAACGTTTGTGCTGGTTTCGTGTTTGAGATATTGAACATTCTTTTTTGGGTTGCGTGACGTCACTCTCCACCCCATGTCCTTCAAATCGCTCCAAACCGGTGTCATTCGTTTGTGCTCGGTTTGTGCTGGTTTGTGCCGTTAAAACAAACACTGTATCTGTTTTCCTTTCGCAGATATAACAAATTTAATTCGGGAGCTGTGACGTCACTCTCCACCCCACCTCATCTAAATCGCTCCAAACCGGTGTCGTTCGTTTGTGCTCGATTTGTGCTGGTTTGTGCCGTTAAAACAAACACTGTATCTGTTTTCCTTTCGCAGATATAACACATTTAATTCGGGAGCTGTGACGTCACTCTCCACCCCACCTCATCTAAATCGCTCCAAACCGGTGTCGTTCGTTTGTGCTCGATTTGTGCTGGTTTGTGCCGTTGAAAGAAACAGTGCAACTACGATCCCCTCTTAAACATAAAAAAAAAAAAAACTTTTTAAGTACAGTTACATAACTGTCCACCCCATATGGTCCAAATCGTTGCAAAACTGTGCCGCTCGTTTGTGCTCGATTTGTGCCGGTTTGTGCCGTTACGATGAACATTGTATCTCTTTCCCCTCCTTAGAAATAACACATTGGATTCGGGACAGTGACGTCACTCTCCACCCCATGCCGTCCAAATCGCCCCAAACCGGTGCTTTTTGTTTGTGCTCGATTTGTGCTGTTTTGTGCCGTAGAAATAACCATCATAAATGATTCCATTCTTTAGACATCACAAAATCTTTGGAGGAGTAGTAACGTCACGCAAGCAAGCCGCGCTCTCCATCCATCTCGTCTACAAACCTGTCCGGTTCGTTTGTGCTCGCACAGGGCCGCAGCTGTCAGTGTTCTTTTCTTTATGGGAATGTTTTATTTTAGATTTGTGCTATTGACATTTGGTCTTTATATAATCACCAATGCACTACGATATGTAATGTATAGGCTACTGTCACTACTCTGGCTGTAAGCTACGTGTGACTGAGGCTTAATTTTGTATTAAAATAAATTAAAATAACCAATAAAAAAATAAATGTATTAAAAAAAATTGTGTAGTGTCTTAAGTTTTCTGAATAGGCCTACTTTTAACAGCTTACAGTGCCTGTTTGTGCTGTAAAAAGTTTCGTTTGTGCTGCTTCGGTCTTTTAGATATTAAAATCTATGAATCTATTATAATCTATAAAATCTAAAATATTAAAAATTTGTCATTCTGTTGGCACTCAAGGCACTCCAAATTCAACCCAAATAGGCTCGTTCGTTTGTGCTTCGTTTGTGCTGGTAAAAAGTAACAAAGTATAATGTATAACAGTTTGGAAGTAACTTGCACAACACTGCATTGTGAAAAACGATTAGCCTATAAATAGCCTAGATATTTTAATGTGATATTTTTTTCAGTTTTAATGTAATTAAAATGTAATTTATTCCTGTAATGTCAAAGCTGAATTTTCTGTATCATTACTCCAGTTTTCAATGTCACATTATTCTTTAGAAATCGTAAGATGTTGATTTTGTGCTCAATTATTGGTGCTCACTGCTCAGTTAAGAAATGCTCTTATATTTTAATAGGCCTAGGCCTACACATTGCTTGTTTTTTTTTATTTATGTTTAATATTTTTTTGTGGAAACCGTGAAACCTGAGTGACCTCAGAAAATATAATGACATGACACAAACGACACGTTTTGCAGCACAAACCAGCACAAATGACGTCATTGTCTATGCCTAATATTTTAAAGGCCGATGCAGCACAAACGGAAATTATACCGGCACAAACCAACACAAACGAAGCACAAACGAACGAGCCTATTTGGGTTGAATTTGGAGTGCCTTGAGTGCCAACAGAATGACAAATTTTTAATATTTTAGATTTTATAGATTATAATAGATTCATAGATTTTAATATCTAAAAGACCGAAGCAGCACAAACGAAACTTTTTACAGCACAAACAGGCACTGTAAGCTGTTAAAAGTAGGCCTATTCAGAAAACTTAAGACACTACACAATTTTTTTTAATACATTTATTTTTTTATTGGTTATTTTAATTTATTTTAATACAAAATTAAGCCTCAGTCACACGTAGCTTACAGCCAGAGTAGTGACAGTAGCCTATACATTACATATCGTAGTGCATTGGTGATTATATAAAGACCAAATGTCAATAGCACAAATCTAAAATAAAACATTCCCATAAAGAAAAGAACACTGACAGCTGCGGCCCTGTGCGAGCACAAACGAACCGGACAGGTTTGTAGACGAGATGGATGGAGAGCGCGGCTTGCTTGCGTGACGTTACTACTCCTCCAAAGATTTTGTGATGTCTAAAGAATGGAATCATTTATGATGGTTATTTCTACGGCACAAAACAGCACAAATCGAGCACAAACAAAAAGCACCGGTTTGGGGCGATTTGGACGGCATGGGGTGGAGAGTGACGTCACTGTCCCGAATCCAATGTGTTATTTCTAAGGAGGGGAAAGAGATACAATGTTCATCGTAACGGCACAAACCGGCACAAATCGAGCACAAACGAGCGGCACAGTTTTGCAACGATTTGGACCATATGGGGTGGACAGTTATGTAACTGTACTTAAAAAGTTTATTTTTTTTTTATGTTTAAGAGGGGATCGTAGTTGCACTGTTTCTTTCAACGGCACAAACCAGCACAAATCGAGCACAAACGAACGACACCGGTTTGGAGCGATTTAGATGAGGTGGGGTGGAGAGTGACGTCACAGCTCCCGAATTAAATGTGTTATATCTGCGAAAGGAAAACAGATACAGTGTTTGTTTTAACGGCACAAACCAGCACAAATCGAGCACAAACGAACGACACCGGTTTGGAGCGATTTAGATGAGGTGGGGTGGAGAGTGACGTCACAGCTCCCGAATTAAATTTGTTATATCTGCGAAAGGAAAACAGATACAGTGTTTGTTTTAACGGCACAAACCAGCACAAACCGAGCACAAACGAATGACACCGGTTTGGAGCGATTTGAAGGACATGGGGTGGAGAGTGACGTCACGCAACCCAAAAAAGAATGTTCAATATCTCAAACACGAAACCAGCACAAACGTTGTTTTTTGCGGCACAAATCAGCACAAACGCAGCACAAACGAATGGCATAGTTTTGGAAATGATTTCGTTTTATGGGGTGCCAACTTCACGGAGGTCTGGGACCTGAGTTTAGCTCCTTCAACCCTAATCAAACACACCTGAACCAGCTAATCATCGTCTTTAGGATATTTAAGACAGGTGAGGTTTTTAATCGGAGTTGACGCTATACTCTGCAGGACAGCGGCACTCTAGAAACAACGTTACCTATCGCTGATGGAGATGTTGCTGTATTCAAATTTTAAGCTATATTTAAAACATTAATTCTAAAGTAATATGCAATTATGTAGCTATGTAAGTAAACACAGTAAGTTTGTAATAAATCACTGTATTAAATTCAACTGGTTTCTGTATATCTTCTCTGTAACACAATCATTTTCAATAATCTTGTCAAATTTGGCGAGGTTAATAAAAAAAAGGTAGGCAATGCCTAGCGGCGACAGGTCAAAGTCCTAAAGTCTTCAGACAATGGCCGTTTTTAACTTAGTTTTTGCAACGAATTGTAGTGTTTCATAATTGCAGGATGTTTCGCTTACAGCAGCCTTAACATTGACATCATGAGCCAAGTAATATTGTTTAACACCAATTACCAGTGTGCACATTAACATTCTCATGTATCTAAAAAAAAAAATGAATTTAATTATTTATGTCCAGAGTTCAGATAGCTTTACTGCTTAAAAAGTCTTTGTAAAGTTAGATTGAACTGCCGTCTTCCCTTGTAAGTGTAGCACTCCTGAAAAGGAGTATAATGATTAAAGAAAAATGAAATAAAAGAGAGTGCAGCAGAGCTTCTTTGTTGTTATATTTACTCAGAATGAAGTGCTTCACGGGCGCGCACCACCCACTGAAGTGTGCGGTCATAGATATCTATGTGTGCGGTGACCTATTTTTTTACAGTCTATGGCGGTGACGCAATCACGCTGGTATGCCAAGCGAAAATAATTAATTTAATAAATGCACATATCAAAGCACACATAAGAAATTGAACAGTATATAAAAGTATTAGAAAAATAACATTTTAGTATATTATAATGGAATTGAAGAAATTGTACAAACATAAACAGCTTGTACCACAGGTCGCATTAGTGTGACGTCAACTCCCCTCTTCGATTGATTGGCTAGAGGAGTATCTGTCAATCTAGAACTAGTGGACCAATGGTGACGCTTAAGCCCGCCCTAATTTACATGAAACTCGAACTGCAACATTTGGAAGAGCAAGCGCAGAACATAGAAAGAAGAGCGAAGAGAAAAACATCACAAGCGTACAAAAGAGTAAAATATGAGCAGAAAATGCAAGAAAGCACAAAGTACACAGTAATAAAACCATACTTTTTAACAAAGCATGACCATAAGTTTAAGTTTTGTGCAAAATAACTTTTAATGTGTTTAAAGTTTTTATTCATGCTTGTTATTTCTTTATTCACGCTTATTATATTTTGATCCGTGACCACGTTGTTTGCTATTCTGATCATTTTGCATTCTTTTTTTCAGTTTGTGCAATATATTTTTACATGTGTTTTTAAATTTTTGATTCACGCTTATTATTTTTTTATACGCGACCGCTATATATTTGGCGGGAATTTGATCCCATAGATACGTCACAAAAAAGAAGAAGAAGGATAGGTCATACTCGAACGTGACGGAAAGGATGACGGACGAGACTCAAATGTGAGTATTACAAATCAAATGATCGCATGTGTTGAACTACTGTACAGTAAACTGTTGAATTGTTGAAGGTGTAAAGACGCTATATATTTGTGATTTTGCTGTAAATCACATTTTATTATGTATAGCTAACAGAGAAGCTCCAGTAAGGACACATACGTCTCCAAAGTGGATTTGCATACATTTTAAACCGTATACATCTTAAATACAATTACTAAATGTCTATTTAATATCTGGCAAGAAACTCTTCTATAAGAATTGCAGATTACTATATGAAATAGGCATCTGAGTGATGTATGTGTGCTATTATGTAGAACAAATCTATAAAGTAACTAAACATAAGTTATCTATTTTATTTGTCCATTAGTTGATACATTGAGGAACATTTATATTGGATAAAAACTAAAAGTTAAAACAACCTCAACATGTAAATGTAGTGTTGAGCTCATAAATCACAGAGGTAATGTGAGTCTGGTCTGGATGTTACAAGGACAGATGAACACGTGTGTGTTTATCCAGTGGAGAGTGGCTCATGAAGCTGAATGCTGCCATCAAAGACTTTGTGACATTACAGAAATGGATAACAACAACTATTTAAATATTAAGTTGTAGTTTATTTTAATTATTGTAATTTCAAACAGAGCTATTACAGAACTTTTCTGATTCTTGATTTCTGTGCATTTGCTGCACAGCTTTTGTGGTGGAGCAGGACCTGCAAAGAAAGATGATGGCGGCATTTGTGGAAAAAAGCGTTTTTGTCTTCTAAATAATACTGAAATCAAATGACATTGTGCTGTTAAAATGACTGCTTTTGTGTTATGTTTGTGCATTTTGTAGGATCTGAAATGTCAGCAGACTGGTGTGAGCACTGAGGATGAAGAGCACAGAGCTGAATCCTGGAGATGGTGCCATGGACGAGTCCCTCCATCACTCCACCTGCCCTTATGAGACCCTCCACCTGTCCTTACGAGTCCCTCCATCACTCCACCTGTCCTTACGAGTCCCTCCATCACTCCACCTGCCCTCATGAGACCCACCATCACTCCACCTGCCCTTATTGCCTCAGATTGTGAAGCACAACACATCACGCAACAACCTCCGGCACGAAGGAACGGCTATCTCTGGTGGTCAGCTGATTCATCAGAATAAATCTGCAGAATGGGAACCGCTGTGTTGAGATGGCAGAAGGATGTGGGGTTCAGTGCCTGTAGTCTACATACATGATTGTAATAAAGCTTTGTTTCATGTGTTGACTTGTATATGCATTTGTTTATTGTGTGATGGTGACTTTGATTCATTCTTTTACTAATTTATTAATATTTCTCATTGTTGTCAGTAAATAAAATACAATTAATTAATGCTTTATTTATTGTTTGAATGAAAATGTAGATGTTCACTATATACACATCTAGAGTGTATTCATGCATAGCTATGTCATATGATATACATTACATTTTGTTTGTTTTATTGAATTATATAATTTACAGTAAAAAGTAATATAATTAATTGATCAGCATTTATCGTTGTTATTATTGTATGTTTTGGGCTGGGAGCAATGCAATTCATTCTGGGGTAATATTAATTTTTAATAATGATACTTAAATTTTTCGAGTATAAAATCAACAGTTTTCTCCAAAGGTGAATCTCCCTTTGTGCAGACATTACAAACGCTGAGGAAAACCGTTCTAGGTAGGGCTGTCGAGTAAATGTGAGGTAAATGTATGTATGTATATGTATGTATATGTATGTATGTATTTATGTATATGTATGTATGTACATATATATATATATATATATATATATCATGGGTTTGCAAACATATTATGAGATTTTATACACAGGAAAAAACCTATAAGGTTGAATATCAATATATATTTTCTTAAATAATTATATAATACATTAAAAAAATGCATTTTCTGTTATTTATAGGCCTGAGGGATGAAACGATAGTTAAATTTAACAAGAAAAAGAGGAAAACAAAGCAGTAAGCCACTTTTGCTTATGGATGAAAATGTTTGGATATAAAATAAAGAAATTAACAACATATTCAAGAGATGACAATTTTGGGATTTCGTAATAAAAGTAAATATCGTTAAGGATAAAACGGTGGGTCACATTAGTAGGTTTAAATATAAGAACTTAAATCAACCCTAAATGTACTCACAAAATAAATGGGCAGCAGTTTCTTCAAAAAGACCACAAAATGAGCAAGTTTAATCAATATCAAGATATTTACAGACAGATGAATTAAACGTGTCGTTCAAATCTTTTAAGTTGTTGCGCGTGTGATAACGCGTCGTAGGTCACATGATATCGTCAACATGGCAGATGTCCGGTTCGCATTCATACTCAACGAGATCTGGCTATAAAGTAGCCTACCTACTCTTTTAGCGCTCGTTAAGTAAGTACTCATTGAAATTAAGTACCTACTCATTGAGTATGCGGTTTCGAACGCAGCCCTGGCCTCACTTTCTGTCCCGTCACGTGCGCGTTTCGCTTTGGGTGTCAGAAGGCTCGAACTAATAGCTTTAACGAGTGATTGTTGAGTCTGGTTGATGGGTTTGTGAGGAGTGTGCTGTACTTTGAAAGTTAATCAATATATTACATTTAAATAACCAAAATGTATTTTTCACTACTTAGGCTATTATGTTTTGTTGTTGTGTCTTTTTGTTTTTGTAAAATCTTTGCACTTTTGGTGACTTACAGAGACAAACATACAGAGAGCTGAAGATCCACTTGAAGACTGGAGAATGCAGAAACACGTCTACTAAGTACTGTCTAAGAGGAGAAATAGACTCAGCCCCAACACTGTAAAACAACTTTTATTTCTTAATAAAAATAATTCAAAACTTGATCACCTTTCTGTCATTCCTACAGTTACATAAGCACTATCAGTAACAAGTGTCATTTACAGTTTTTCTCGATTGGTTTGGCTCATTTCTTGAAACCGAGATGACATTCTCAAAATAACATGGACAAATCTCCAAACCACCTTGCAATTGTTCACAACAGAATGTCATTTTTCATTGGTTTTATCAAATTGCAAATGCTTTAGTACATGTCTCAAGTGACTCTGTGCTTTTTTTCAAATGATTATGTACAAGTAGCTACAGTTAGCACAATGAGCCCACATTTAGCACATTTTCCAAATAAATAGATCTTGCTGATCTAAACTGATTAGTTGATTTTTCAGTGAAATTGTTACTCTCTCCAAAACATATCAGCATGGTTTCATTGTGTAAGTCATCATATGCACAATTGTCTGTTCAACTGTCAAAATTAGTCAAAGATATAATACCATGAAAGAATTTCTTGGAACATTTGATAAATTTATGACAGTACTTGACAATCAATCAGGTGAAATTAGAACTAACGAAGGAGCAGTTTCCCACATCTCAGATGACCAATCAAACAGTTTGTTTAGTTACCTGACAGGTGTTGTCTATGATTATGACTGCTGCCAAAAGTATATAGACAGAGCTTGGCCCGGGGCCAGTTTCATTTGCAGTGTGAACATGGAAGCACCTCGCCAAGTACAACAGCAACTTCCTGCTCGAGGAAGAGGAGGAAGAAGAAGAGGAAGAGGAGGAGTGAGAATGCGTGGAGGAATAGGGGGAAGAGGCCGAGGAGCACGGAGGCACCATGATGTCCCAGATGAAATCCGGGCCACCCTTATTGACCACGTTATAAACCATCGCCTCACAATGGCAGAGGCAGGTCGCCGAGTGCAGCCTAATGTGCCTCGGTCTACAGTCTCCTCCATCATCCAAACCTTTCGCAGGGAAAACAGGTACAGAACTATTCTATTGAACTATTCAGTGTTGGTGTGTGTGTAGGCCTAGAGTACTGTAATATCTTCATGTGATGTTATATGATACTATAAAAATGACAAAGAAAAAAAAATGGAGAAAATACTGTGAATAGTATTCCAGTCACTGTGCAGTGCATCACACTTTTAGTACCATAAAACAGCAGTACAATTACATTGGTAACTCATTTTGTAACAAATTTACAGTGTTGACCTTTGACTTGTATGTCTAGGATTGGACGACAGCCTCAAGTGGGTGGCAGAAGAAAACTTCTAAATGAACAACAAGAACGAGAAATATGCAACATGGTCATTGCAAATAATGCCATCACACTGAGACAGATTCGTAATGCAATCCTTCTAGACAATGTAATGTTCCAAAATATAAACTCTATCAGCATCTCCACAATAGACCGGGTATTGAAGAAACATCAGATGACCATGAAACAGATTTACAGGGTACCATTTGAGAGAAACTCTGACAGAGTGAAAGAGCTGCGGTACCAGTATGTGCATGTAAGTCAACTACTGGTTGTCTATCATTGTAACACTATTACAGTAAGACATGGTTACCACTTTTTTTTGTTTTGCTTTATCCTTTTTACCTTCGGAATCCAGCTTTGTGTGACTAGAGCATTTTGCCTAGAAATTGTCTTCAGTTTTTCACTCCCTCTTTTTACAGTACTTTAGATCCTCCCTGCAGTATCTGTCTCTACTTGACTGATTAGATTTATTTTTATTCTATTGTAGAGAATAATGGCATTAGAAGGCAACGAAACCTCTCACATCCTAGTGTTCGTTGATGAAGCTGGCTTCAACCTGGCCAAAGGTCGAAGGCGTGGCCGTAACATCATTGGCCACCGAGCCACTGTGGATGTCCCAGGCCAGCGAGGAGCAAATATAACAATGTGTGCCGCTATATCAGAAAGAGGTGTGGCCACACACATTCCCAGTTTAGGGCCCTACAATACACAAAAGCTCCTCAATTTTTTGGACCACCTTTATACTGATCTGATCCCGGAAAATGAGAGAGGTGAAGAAGGACCTCAGCTACCACATTATGTCATTGTGTGGGATAATGTGAACTTCCACCGTGGCCCACGCATCAGAACCTGGTTCACCACCCATCCCCGGATGCTAATGGAGTTTCTTCCACCTTACTCTCCTTTCCTAAATCCAATTGAGGAGTTTTTTTCAGCTTGGAGGTGGAGGGTGTATGAGCATCAGGCTCAAGACCGGAGGGCCCTGCTGCATGCAATGGATGCTGCATGTGAGGACATCACAGGGGATCAATGTAGGGGATGGTTGAGACATTCACGCCGTTTCTTCCCTCGCTGCATCGCAAGAGAAAATATCCGTTGCGATGTGGATGAGAATTTATGGCCTAACAGAGAGCAGCGCGTCGATGGCCAGGAGGATGAGGATGGTGGCCAGGAAAGAGAGGGTGACAATGGCGACCACTGAAAATATTACTGTACTATAGTTCTGAAACTTTATTTACAGTATGGTAGGCTAGAGTTTTTTTTGTTTTTTGTTTGTGTTTATAACTGTTCACATTTACAGAATCCTGTATATGTTTTCTTTTCACAGTATGTTCTCTAATGTTAACATTTCTTTGTACGAATAAAAATGTTTACAGTTTCCTTGAGTATGAGTGGTTTATTGGAGGCTGATTTTACTGTAAAATCTTTTAGTTTTATTCATAGTGGTATTCTGTTGCTAGACCTGTGCCTCAGTGACAAAACGTCTAAGCATTTTGACTTGCAGTGCTTAAACAATGCCAAAGGTATAATGCATTTTGGGGGCATTGACTATTTATATGAGAAGGATATTTAGTTTTGACACATGGATAAACTGTTTTGGGAGAGATATGAGCTTTTGCAGGGGATCCATGGTGTTGTGCTAAACCATCCAGGTTATTTTGACAAAAGCACTAAATGAATGCACATGTGCCAAGGCAATTGAGAAGGATCTGTGCTATTTTGACTGTACTGACCTTTTATATGGGAAAAGAATCTGCTTTTGAAGCATGGACGAAGAGTTTGGGGAAAGATATTTGATTTTGCTAGTGAGCTATAATGTTGAGCAGAACTGTAAGACTGTTTGGCCAAATGACCTTATGGTTTTGAGAATGTCATCTCGGTTTCAAGAAATGAGCCAAACCAATCGAGAAAAACTGTAATAACACATTTAATAACAGATGATCCTATCAGACAATGTCCTTATTCATTATGTGTGTGTGTGTGTAGAGAGAGAGAGAGAGAGAGAGAGAGAGAGAGAGACTTTGACTTTTACAACCTCTTTATTCTACATAAAAAATGTAGATATACATTATTCCTTCACATTCACATTAAACACATTTTCTAATAAATAAATAAACATATATAAACCATGTTCTTAACACATTCAATTATAAATCACCCATTAAAAAAATTCATTACCAATTAAAACCCAACCCCCCATACTCATTCACTGAAACCAGTGCTTCCTTAACACACCATCTCCATTTAAAGAAAATAACATTATTAACATGCTTGTAATATGTATATTCTATAACCACTCGTGCTTCCACTAAGGATCTGAACAATGCCACCATACAAATGTCTCTTCCTGCATTCTTTTCCTGATGAGATTTCAGAATTGCTAATTTAGCCTGACCAATGACAAAATTAGCAAGTACACATTGTTCTCGTAAAGATTTCTTATAATAACAGCCCAATATAAATAAGCTATTGGTATACAGAAACCCTAATTTTGTTATTATTTTTCTCAACAGTTCAAAAATAGGAACAAGTCTAGGGCAGTCACAAAACATATGAAAAATAGTATCAAGCGCATCACAAAATGGGCAATTCGATGAAACATTTTCATTCATCCTGGCAACAAATTGATTTGTAGCTAAGATACAATGGATCAGTCTCCAATTAAGATCACCACATCTCTTAGAAAGTGGAGGTTTATACAAAAGTCTCCAAGATGGAAAAGTATCTTCAGATATAGAGAGTTGAGCTCTCCATTTAGTATCAACTTTTCCTTTCAATTGACCCAAATGTAAAGTTTTAACACATATGTGATACAATATTTTTTTCCCTATACCAACAAAAAACATTTTTCCATAACCTTTCAATAAGGAAACCGAACCAGAGTCATCAATGCCACATTCTTTAGGAAACACCTTTAACTGAGGAAAGTTCAGCCATACTACACCATCTTCCAAAACATGATTAACAAAATGATCAAGTGATAAAGGAATGGAGGATTTAAAACCCCTAACAAACCCTTCTATAATTCTAAGAGAATTCAAGCCAACTTGATCAGCAAGTGACTGCGAAGTTCTCCATTGTCCTCTTCTTAAATCAATCAAATCAATAACTTTAGTGACACCAGTATTCAAAAATCTATTGATTAAAGATTGAGATATATTTGATGGAAGCTCAATAAGAGGATTAAAAAAATAGGTTCCTCCACACCATAATGCTCCTCAACAGTTCTTGATATTTCAAACAAGTCCCATGATTTGAGCACTGAGACATAAAACCCAAAAGACATATCAGAAAACTTTTTGACAAAAGTTTTCTTCATTAGGAATAATTGTTTGTCAATACCTATTCCACCTATCTCTTTAAGTATAGATCTCCCGAAACACATCCAAGGCACATCATTTGAACTATACAATAGTTTCTGCAATGTTTGCATCCTCATTGCCAAGATCTTTGACTCCAGATGTATAAGCCCTTGACCTCCCTCTGCCACTGGAAGGTAAAGGACTCCTGGAGGAAGCCAATGACATCCATCCCAGAAAAAATTAACCAATGCTTTTTGAACACATTTAAGCAAATCTTTTGGAGGGTCTAGAACAGTAAACTTATGCCACAACATTGAGGCTATAAGGTTATTAATGACCAAACATCTTCCTCTAAAAGAAAGTTGCGAAAGTAGCCATGTCCATCTCTGAAGTCTACCATTAACACGATCAATTAATCCCTCCCAATTCTTCTTTACATATTGTTCATTCCCAAAATAAACTCCAAGCATTTTGAATCCATCCCTGCCCCATTTACACTGTTTTGGCAATTTTGGAGGTACAAAAATTTGCCAATCACCCAGCAAAAAAGATGTACATTTTTCCCAGTTAATACAAGCAGATGATGCTTTTTGAAAATTATTTAAACAAGAAATTAACCTGGTAATATCCTCAGAATGTTTTATAACTATCGTTACATCATCCGCATAAGCAGTGAGTTTAATGGGAGCAATTTCAGGGGAATCAGGAAGAGAAACACCACATAACTGTTTCCTCAGCATAACTAAAAGTGGTTCTATAGACATCGCATACAGAAGGCCTGATAGAGGACAGCCTTGCCTTATGCCTCTGGTCACTGAAAAAGATCTAGTCAAAGATCCATTAATCTTAAGCATACTATAAATATCACTATACAGCAGCTTAATACAAGATACAAAGTATGGACCAAATCCAAAAGCTTCCAGAGTCTTAAACATGTAGTGGTGGTCTACTCGGTCAAAGGCCTTCTCCTGGTCCAAAGAAAGTAAGCCAATGTCCAACTTGTATCTTTTTGCAACAGTAATGATGTCTCTCACCAAGAATAAATTGTCAAAAATTGTCCGCTTAGGGATGCAAAAAGTTTGATCCACGTGGATTATGGTTGCCATATGTTGTTTGAGTCTGTTAGTCAATGTTTTTGACAAGATTTTAAAATCAACACATAACAGTGAAACTGGTCTCCAGTTTTTTAGGCATCCAAGATCTCCTTTTTTGGGGATCAATGTCAACATTGCTCTCCGGCAACTTAAAGGCAAAGTCCCTCCATTAATGCATCCTAAAAGGACATCATACAAATCTTGGCCCATTAGTTTCCAAAAAGATTTGTAAAATTCCACTGTAAGGCCATCTATCCCAGGTGACTTCCCGAGGCTCAACTCCTGAACAGCCTGTGAAACCTCAGAAAAGGTCAAAGGATTGTCAAGCTGTAACCTTTCATCCTCTGAAATATTTGGCAAATCCTGTAAAAATTGGTCTGTTGTTGAGTCATCACACTGGTCAGAACAATACAAGTCCTCATAAAAAGAAATTGCATGAGACTGAATCTCTTGTTGATTAGTAGTCACTCGTCCATTTGGAAGTTTCAATTGATGAAATTGTTTTCGCTCCCTTGGCTTTTTTTCAAGTCCAAAAAAAAAAGTGGTGGGACTGTCCATTTCATTAAGTTGGGAAAATCTAGTTCTTAAAAAAGCAAATTTTCCTCTTTCCTCCAACAGATTTTTCAACAGAAGCTTATTCTCTGTGATGCAATCAACAGAAGTTAGGTCATCACGAACATTCCTGACGCTTTGTTCAAGGATGCTTTGTTCTAAAATCTTCATTTCTTCTTTTAGGCTTCCGATACTTTGTGCAGTACACTCTTAGAAAGAATGTGTCAAAAATGACACAACCTGTGTTAAATTTTAACACATCCGTGGGTGAGCTCCAGGACTACTAGATTTGTGTTAATTTCAACTCATTCACTGTGTTAATGAGTTTAACACACTAAATGTGTCAGAAAGGTTAACATAAAAGATGTGTAAACATGTGTAAAATATGTGTAAAAGATGTGTAAACATGTGTAACATTACCACATTATGTGCTATCCTTGGCTACACACACTGTGTTAAGAAAGGTATCTAAAATCCTAAATCCTAAACAAAATAAGCATTTGACAAAATAAAGTCTGTGGTTGATTATCTTATTTATTATGACTGACATATCAACAATTAAATTCAATCCAGAATAGAACAATACAATTTAAAGCAGTCAAAAAGGAAATGTCCAACATAGGATAAAACAGTTATTTTCTCAATCTCATTAGGTAACATGACACACTTCCCCACCTTCAAAATAATTTCACTTATTTCCAAAACATTTTTGGCTTGATGTACATTGGTGGCCAAGTTTAGAAAATATTAAGCATTTTAATGTTTTTGAAAGAAATCTCTTATGCTCACCAAATATTTTATTTGATACAAAAGTACAGTAAAAACAGTAAATATTGTGAAATATTATTACAATGTAAAACAGCTGTTTTCTATTTGAATATATTTAAAAAATATTTTATTCATGTGATCAAAGCTGAATTTTCAGCATCATTACTCCAAGTTTTCAGTGTCACATGATCCTTCAGAAATCACTCTTATACGATGATTTGATGCTCAAGAAACAGTTCTCATTATTAGTATCAATGTCTGGACCACCCAAGAGGACGTTTGACTGACATGTAACGCAACCAATCACAGTTCGTTTTGTTCTGCGTCATGTTTAGGGGCGTGATAATATATGATGTTGATGTCCCTACAATAACAGACTGGCTGCATCTAATAAATTATTCATTCAAGAACGTTAAACAATGGAGCCGCGAACTTCAAGTACTTTTGAAAATCCAGTGTTTAGTTGATCCTGGTAAGCGCTCATTGTCACAGTTGTAAGCACAATAGCATTCTTCTTCCACGAGGGGTTTTGGTGTCACGGCATTTGTTTCCAGGCGAACCGATAAAGAACACGACACTCACATCTCCCGAACATCCTGTAGAATTCAACCAATCAGATCGCGACTTTGAAACTCCTGAAGTGTTTCCAGAAAAGTGTGACATATGCATCAGTCCCCTGTTTCCTGGATGCAAACGTGTCCACCAACACAAATGTGCTCAGTTCTTCTTCAGAGAAGATCGCAGTTCCAACACTATATAAAAATATAATAGGGAGAGAGAGAGAGGAGAAAATTACACAAGCATCAAATTGTTTTTAATCTCCATCATACTATAATTCAGAATATATATATTTGTAAGTAACACCCTTTTGTCAGCACATTCAAACATTTCAGTTGAACTGTAAACTAAATTATGCCAGATTAAATTTTAATACTTACATTTCCTTAATTCTCTCCAAAAATGCTGAGATTCGTAGGCTTAACTGCAATCAGGGATTTAGGCTAGCCAATTTCAACTTGTTTGCAGTGAAGGGACAGCTGTTTGAGACAAATACACAGTAAGATACATGATGCAAGAAATCCCCATGTGATGATCTTTTTCTTTCCCTCAGTAGTTAACCTACCTGTGCGCTGATAGGCTATGCTTATTAGGCACCTTCCTGGTCAGGTCGGACTCCTTGGCCTAATAATAGATCAAATAAATGCAAAAATAAAAACTTAAGTTGTTTAGAATCCTTGATTTGATATGAATTAATGATTTAGTGAGTTTTACTGCAATGCTTACCTGAATAAATTAAATCTGGTGAGACTGAACACGGTGGTCGGTGGAAAATGGTCCATCTTCTGATTGGTTCATTTGCTGTGTAATAAATATTAGACATAATGCAAAGGTCACTTATTTTATATAAAGTTAGCACATGTAACGTTATTGTATGCTAACAGTTAACGTTACCTAGCCTGCACATCACTCAAGAGCACTTATGACATATTGCTAATCATTTCAGCAAACTTTCAAATCCACTACTACGATTACATTTTATACGTAACGTTAATCAAATTAATAAAGAGTAGACGATTTTTAAAACACCCTTACAAATAACATTTTGTGTATTGTAAATCGAGTAGCACTGTAAGTTACAATCTAGGTGCGGTCACGTTTAGCTACCATTGCTTGGCGAAATTTTGCGTGTAAAATCCATTAATAAAGGTCTCTTCATTATCTGGAATTTCGTGTGAAAGTGGAAAAAAATTATGCCGATTTTGAATCGGGGTTTCCACGCAAATTCGCAGCATGGTCAACATAAAGCTGCTTGGTTTAGCCGTTCTTCACCTAACTTTAACTGCTAACGTTACACTATGACAAAAGTCGAGTTTTTTGCCCGCAAAATCTCGTCGTAACCTAGCTTTTAAGCCAGTATTAAAATAACAGTAGCAGGAAATATTGTTTTTGAAAATGAACATGAGTAAAAAAAATAATTCAAGTACAGCTTACCTCATGACTTTGAGCATCACCGGCGTGATTCGGCGCGAATCATCTCCTCCCTGGTAAAGAGGTGGTTTTCACGAACAGTTTTGACGCGAGGGGTAGTCGATAACGAAGTGATAAGGTACATGTTTTATTTTCAACAATATAGTAAAAACAAAATAGTTGCTGTCGTTAACAGACTTTTATCTACTAACGTTAACGTTACTGAACTGCAACTGACTGGAACTGGATTATGTTCACTCAAAAGTCACCTTATTGGTTGGTTCAGTTTGACTAGCTAATTTAAATAACGGTCGCGTTATAAAAATTAACACATTAAAATGTGTAAGCACATCAGTCTACTCATAATGTGTTAAATGCTTTGAGTAAATACCCAAGTTGTGTAAACTTTAAACTACACATGGATATGTGTAAAATAGATTTTTTTTTATACACAGTTTTAGTTAATATTGACACAAAATGTGTAAATTAGAGTGTTACACATAATTTGTGTAATTTTTCTACACATTCCTTCTAAGAGTGTATATTGTTGGCAAAATATCTTTATATGGACTTTACCAATATCCCACCATTGACTTAGTGACTGAAATCTATTTCTCTCTTCTCTCCAAGATTCCCAGAAAATATTGAAAGATTGAAGAAAATTGTGATCTTGTAAAAGTCTATTATTGAAACGCCACTGTGATTTATAGATTTTAGAAGATATAACCGAGACAGACATTGAAAAATAATGGTGATCAGAGAGAAAGGAGGGAGAAATACAACTATTAAAACAAATATCTCTGTGTCTTTTTCTAACATAGAACCGATCCAATCTGGCTCCAGACAATCTATTTGAATTTCTCTTTAACCAAGTATATTGTCTCATCCCAGGAAAAGCCTCTCTCCATAAATCTACAAAGTCATGGAAATCAATCAGATTTTTCAAAATTCCAGCAGATAATGGATGGGGTTCATCATGATTCCGATCTAAAGATGGATTTATTGTACAATTAAAATCCCCCCCCCCATTACAACCACATTATCTTGAGAACACTGTAACAAAGCATCAGAAAGTTTTCCAAAGAAAAGTACACGCTCCTGACCAACACTTGGTGCATAAACATTAAAGAAGGTATAATCAATTTCACCAAGAGTAATATCTACTCGCAAAATTCTACCAGGCATAATTTCAAGCATTACTGGTTGATTACCAATACGAGACGAAAAGAGCATGGCAACACCTGCACTTAAATTTGTTCCATGACTCAATAAAGTGTTTCCCTTCCAATCTCTAACCCAGTGTGCCTGATTTTGTAAATCTGTATGGGTTTCTTGAAGCAAGATTATATCTGCTTTTTTAAAGATTAAATAATCAAATAAAGCAGCTCTCTTAGTTGTGCCCCGGCAACCATTAACATTAAAGGTCCCGATGTTTAAGAATGTCATGTGGTAAATAAAAAAGGGGCACAAAAAAACCCCCAGAAAAATAAATGCATGGAGAATCATGGCTATATTATTTCTTATGACAGACTTTCAATTTCTGCTTAACAGCACTGATGTGTTTCTTAAGTCTGTAACGTTTGGGCTGGTCAATTTCATCAAGTGTAGCTTTTCTCATAGCCATAGAAACAGATTCAACAAAAAGTTGTAAATCAGGAAAATAAATCTCAAGCTTAGGTTTTCGCTGATTAAATGTAGCATCAAGGAAATTATTAATCTGCTGAACAGAATAAAGAGACTTCAGTTTAAAACTGGAGGCTTTTCCTTCAGAATTTCCTTGAGAATTTAATTCAGTCACACCCGTTTCATCTGATGTATCACTATCAGCACTATCATAGTCAATCAACTGAGATTCAACTTGTTCTAGCTCTAGTGGTGAGTCTGTTATATTCTGTGACAAATTTTCAACCAGCATTTGAGTCTCCCCCGCAAACTTAATCTGTGCATCAGAATCATCCACTTCATTTTTTTCCGCAGCAACTACTACAGAGTCATTTCCACCTCCATCATTCAAAAGTGCATCTGAATCAATAGAATGTTCATTTGCACTCACATTGCTTGGTGATTCAAGTACAATTTGATGTGCTCTATCACCAGACAGAGTCATCGTCCCAACTTGTTCTTCATTTTTCTCACCCGCACTATGGTTTTCTGTAGCTGGAATTACTTGCTGTACATTTGCAGGTTCATCCTCATTTTCCACAACACTCACAGCCTCAACATTTAATGGGCACGTCTGCTTTATATGTCCATATCGGCCACAATTAAAACATTTCATCGACTCTGTGCTAATAAATATTGTGTAATCCTTGCCTTGTAAAGTCATCTTTGCAGAGACATTTAAAGACTGACAATCTGCATTCAACACCATGTGTGTTTGGCGCCTAAAAGACATTATATGCTTCAACTCGGGGTTTTTTAGGCCAAGAGGAATCATCTTTAAAGGCCCCACTAATTTGCCGTAGCGAACAAGTAAGCGCTCTAATGAGTCATTAGGAATGAACGGGGGTACGTTAGATAACATCACTTTTTTTGCCAGATTAGATAGCGGTAAAACTGACAAAAAAACATCTCTTACAGACAAACCACGCTCAACCAAAACGTCTACCATAGACTCCTCTTTAAGAAAGACAACAATGGCTTTATTCATTCTAGATGCCGATAAGATATTACGAGCACCTAACTCATCTCCAATAGCATTTAAAACATCTTCGACTTTGATTGATTCGTCCGGCATGCATTTACATCCATGCCGTGCGGTTAAAAACGAAAGACCATCAGAATGCGTCCCCATTTCAGCAGCACTTGACACAAAAAGTTTAAATTACACCCTAAAAACAATAACAGATCCGCAAGAAAAAGAAGGAGATGTAAGGAAAAACTTACAGAAAGAAACACCGTCAGCACTCACTCAGACGCTCACACACCTCTCGCAATCACTCATCCACGCATGCGCAAACGGAAACGAGAGAGAGAGAGAGAGAGAGAGAGAGAGAGAGAGAGAGAGAGAGAGAGAGAGAGAGAGAGAGAACGCCTGCATTAAATCTTATTGAATCATATAAGCTTATATAATATTTCATTGTCACACTTTAATGGGAAAATGAATTTATTTAAATGAACAAATCAAACACAAACATGTAAGGCTTTTATTTGTACACATAACATTGAAACTATGGAGTGTGTTGTGGTTGCTTCATCTGCCAGAGGCTTCTGGCTGCTTTATTTTAAATAAGCACCAGGTGGCGCTGTTCTCGACACTCTCGAAGCTTTCAATCTTTTCCCGGAACAGTCAGGGGAAAGCCTCAGTGATTCATGAGGCTTCGTTTTGCCCATCCCTAACTTGGGGCAACATTAAATACAGAATGAAGAGTGAAAGTGGCAACAACCTCTGAAGTCTCAGACGGCGAACAAAGCCCGAAGCCCTCGCAAACAACTGCTCTTTATAAAGCGAACGCAGGGTTGCAAACTATTCTCAAAGGAAAGTAGCAAACGCCTTCGCTAAAAGTGGCTAAATGTAACTAGATGACGTCATACGTCCATTCAGTCCTGCAGTGTCTGTTCAGCATTAACCCCTTCAGTCCCTGTGTCCATTATGCAAACCAGCACGTGCATTTTCCAAAATGAATCAAAGCGCCCCTCTCAACAATTATAAACAATAATCTTGTGGTCAATAAAATAAAAAATGCATTTGACTTATAACTGATTTGTCAACGTGAACAAAACATTAGCCTAACAAACTGCTCAAAGGCAGGGGCGGTACTGGGGGATAAAGTGCCCCTTCACCCCTAAATTTGGAATTTTATTACACCAAACAATTTTCTGAAAGTGAGTGCAATGTGCAGTTTTTCCCGTGGCAGAAGTAATGAAAGAGTAATTTATTGTGCCATAACTTCATAAATCTGCAAAGAAGAAACTAGTCGACAACCAATATCATTTGGTCATTTGGTGTCCTTTTGGAGTCTCCAAATATCCTTTTTTGGAAAAAAATTCAATTATTCTTGTAAAAAGCTTGCAGAAAAATACAGTTATGTGGGAATCACCCTTCAATCTGATGATTTAATTTGCTGGACATAACAAGTGATTACAAAACGAACGTGTTAAACAAGATACATTATATTAGTGTGTATTAATGATAATTAATAGTTAATCACGGTTAAAAAATTAAATCTATAAACATTTATAATAATAAGTCTGCATATATATATATATATATATATATATATATATATATATATATATATATGGGCTGTCAAGTGATTACAATTTTTTTACCTATAATCAATTACATGATGTGCAGATAGGCTGAGGAATTACCCCCAAAAGATCATTTAAAGACATTATTGTGTTAAATGAGAATTATTTTGATTCAACATAGAATTTATTACACATAAACATTTAGGCTAAAACGGCCTTGAATCTTTTTTCTTTTTTTTTCTTTTTTTTCCAGAAGCTGCATCTAAATTGGTATTTAGATATATTTACAGACCAAACAAGATTGGTTCCCAACATTCTTCAAAAGATCTTCTTTTAAGAAAAGAAAGTAAGTCCTACAGGTTCAAAGTCCGACTGTTCAAAACAGAATGTTCGGAAAACGTTCTTAGAACCAACATTTGTTAGATGGGATGTTTGTTTGAACACATGATATTTGCGTCCTTGTATTAATTCATGTTGCACTGGTGCCATCTGCTGGACAGAGAGTTCACATAACATTGTGTATACTTATCACTCCGTTATTTATAGTTTAAAGATAAACATTCACAGCTGATTGTGCGGCAGTGCTAACCTTGAAATGCGGTAAATTGCAATGACTGACATAGTAATAATCATAATATGGGACAAAAATATGACATGTCAAAACAGATTTGACATGCATTGAGCTATGCAAATGCAGATTAATTTAATTTATAGATATTAGAATTTTCGCATCAAAATGTTTTTGAAATGCTGTTATAATTATTTAAAAGTAGCTAAATGACTTTAAATTTTGTAAACTTGTAAATCTTTCAACGTGCTTGCACATCTGCACTATAGACTAGAGCACCCTCAGATATTTGATTCTGGAACCGGGCCTGTCCTTATTCGACACTCTCTCTGAAAACAAGGTTTTATTTTGTGAGAACGGCCGAAACAGAAAACGGCCACCTACTCACCTCCATTGTTCTCCTCCACCCATCACTCCATCCATCACCACCACTGAAGACGAAAAGATGAGCAGATTTTACTGTGAATTCATTTCAAAGTAGTCGCTATGAGCAAACTCTCCCTTGTTCGACTTGATTTGTTTTCTTTCATTTTCAGTTTTACTGAATTGAGCCAGGATTGAGCCTATATTCGTTTGATAATAAAAATACAAAATTCCATCCCATTAACATTTATCCGTGGACGTTTTTTCCGACCGGATACGGTAAGAGTCTAATCTAACAGTTAGCTCCGCTGGAAGCTAAGGGTATGCGGCTTATTGTTGTGATTGGTCATAGTGTTAACCAATTGCGTGCAGTGAGATTTTCAAATGCATGCAATTGGTGCCGCCCCTCGAGCTGGGCTATTTTCATTAGTCGATGCCAGACCATTAAAGCCGAACTCGGCAACTCTAGCGAACTCTGGTCACTTCTTCGCTGATTTTCCCTTTTGTTATCGCATGTTTTCCCCACGAGCTCCCCCTACAGCTGTGGGGGGGGCGTATATTTCACAACACAGTCGTAAAAAACTCACTTGCGGCGGCCTCCTCCCCCTCTCTACCGCTGCTCATGTGCGTTTGTTTTGATCGGAGCAAGCCAACTGTATCGTGTGGAGCTATGTCTACCGAGGTGGGTAATCTGGTAATACATCATACATGCGTGTGTGTTTATGTCGAATTGCCGTAAAGCAATTTGTGTTTCACGCTCGTTCTCGTTCTCGCTTTCGCTTCTCACGAGACTTCCAATTTCTATCTTGCCGGGACGGTAGTGAACAAGTTGCAAGTTTGGTTTTCCGCCTGGGAACGCTGGGGGGAGCGGGGAAAGTCACCAATATCACCAGAACAGGTTGTTTAACCATCCAAATGATTTCTAGACAGTTTTATTAAGTTAAAAAAGCTACCAAGTTCTCCTTTAATCTTTCAGATTTGGGTCTGGATTTCCAGGCTAACTTGATGGGTTTAATAAATCTAAATCACAATTTCTCATTGAAGCAAAATTCACCAACCAGCAAGGAGCGGTTGCACATGTGTCGAAATGTTCATCCTTGGGTTTAATGGAAAGTGTATGATGAGTCACTGTAACTCAGTTGAATTAAAATGCCATTCCCTTGTTTATGTTACATCAAACTGATTAAAGTAGGTTACAGCAACAACATACAAATCTGTATTAAAATTGTGCTTGTTAGATCGTCTCCCACACTGTATTAGCGAGAAGAGCTCATACGTCAGAACACTAGAGGCTTAAAGATCTCTAAAACAATAGTAAAAAAAAAAAAAAAAAAAAAAAAAAATCCTTAAGGGAGGCACTGACTACAAAATAAGTCAGGTAAACATTATTTTAATATAAAGTTAAATAATAGTTCAAGATGGAGTAAAATTTGTAGTTGAAGGAATATAATTAGAAATGAAAGACAATGAAGACAATGGGAGATTGACTATTAACAATAAACTTGTTAAGTAACAATGCAAAGAGTAACAACTAGAAAGACATTTAGAAATGGGGAAAGATGACCAGCCAGGACCCTCTCGGCCATCCACACCTCAGTACGAGGTGCCTTCAGTAGGGAGAGATTTACAACAGAGTCAGGGTGTAACGGTCGCCAGCTGGAGTGCCCTTGAGAGCCACCAGAGGGCACTCCACATCAGACTATTGTCAATCCCTCACAAACTATGAGGGCTCGGGCTTTCTCGGTTATTGCCCCCAAACTGTGGAATAGTCTCCCACTGTGTATTAGAACTGCTCAGACACTCTCTGATTTTAAATCCAAGTTAAAAACTCATTTTTTTTCTTTGGCTTTTAATGTAGTGTAGAGACTGCATAAGCCCTTTTATTGTTTGTGTGTTTGTTTCTTGTGTAAATGGTGCTATCTATGAGATTGTAAAGCACTTGGTCAACTCTGAGTTGTTTTAAATAGTGCTATAGAAATAAACTTTGACATTGACATTGACAAACTACATTCCCCATAACTCACTGCCCAGACTCTTCATCCATTATCACATTCACCTGTGTCTCATTATCTTGTTTAGCTCAACCCATATAAGCCTGGTTTTCTCATTCATTATCTGCAAAGTCTTTGTATGTTGTCTCACTGCGTTTCTGAGCGTGTTTGTTTCCTGTTTCTCGATTCTTGTTTGGTTGGAATGAATGAATGAATGAATGAATGAATGAATGAATGAATGAATGAATGAATGAATGAATGAATGAATGAGTGAATGAGGCATTTATATAGTGCTTTCTTTCATACATACTACTGTACACCCAAAGCGCTTTACAATCATATCAGGGGATCTCTCCTCAACACCACCAGTGTGCAGCATCCACTGGGATGATGTGCCGGCAGCCACAGAACACACACACACACACACACACACACACACACACACACACACACACACACACACACAAAAAAAGCTACAGGTGGAGAGGAGAGAGTGATAGAGCCAATTCAGTGGATGGGGATTATTAGTAAGGGCCAATGAGTGTATGTGGCCAGGACACCGGGTTACACCCCTACTCTTTACGAGAAGTGCCATAGGATTTTTAATGACCACAGAGAGTCAGGCCCTCGGTTTTACGTCTCATCCGAAGGACGGCTTGAGACTGCTGTGCTCTGACCTCTTGCCTGTTAATACTGGGAAAGAGAAGTTTCAGAGTCCAGATAAAGAGATGCAAAAGGACACTGGAATTTAACCCCCACATGGAGTTCAATGAAGAATAGTTTATAAGCAAGAGTATTATAATTATATTAGAAAAATTACAAAGCCTAGTGCTTATGCTGACAGGAGAATAAAGTAGAAAATTCATACAATAGCTGAGCCGAGATTTCACTAGAAGACAAACATGTATCCGTCCTTCCATTGAAGTCTTAGATATAATGACAAATTAAACAGATTATTAAAGAGAGATATTCCTAAATCGAAAAAGAAAAGATAAGTAATAACTAAAAATGTTAATGGCATAAGTGGACTGTTACATTTAAAGGGGGGGGGGGGTGAAATGCTCATTTTCATTCATTCATTCATTCATTCATTCATATTTATTTATTTCATTCTTTTGAAAAGAAATGAAAAGGAGCAGAAAGAAGATAAACTTATAATATCTGCCCCTTATCAACATAAATTAAATGACAATTCCAAAGAGGTGCGCTTACAACACACATCTACTTTGCAGCACATACACAAAGTCATAAATCAAATATCACATTTTCCTGCTAAATAGAAGCACTATATTTCTCTATTAGTAATGCTTTTACACTCTTCTTAAAAACAAAAAAACGATATCGAAGTTTTAATTTCACTATTTAGATTGTTCCACAGACTGACACCTTGTATTGAGACACATCTTTCCTTTGATTTTGTTCTAAACTCTGGTTTCTGAAAGACTTCAGTTCCTCTTAAATTAAATCTACTAACTCTCTTGATGAATCTATTTTGTAATTTATCAGGTAATATTTTCAGGTGAGCTTTATACATTATTTTTAGAAGGCTATATTCCAATAAGTCATTGAATTTTAAGGTTTTTAACTGTATAAATATTGGATTTGTATGGGCCCTATATTCACTTCCATTTACAATGCGAATGGCACGTTTTTGTAATTTAAAAACTGGTTCTATGAAAGTCTTGTTTGCACTTCCCCATGCTTCAATGCAATAGGTCAGATGTGGAACAATCAATGAATTATATAACAAAATTAACATTTTCACTCAATCTCCTGTTAATCTTGAGTACCTATAGAGTAGTATTGCATCGTTCATATCTCCAAAAAGTCTTTAGTTTTATTATATTTATAAAAGAAAGATAGGCTGTACCGAGTCTTTCCGGAAAAAAAACGAGCGGCTGGAGGCGGGCCGTGTGGGCGCAGCTAAAGCTGTGTGCTAACGCGCCGAGCTAGTAACGTTAACAACACACAGATACATTTGTTCAACAGTTTTACTCACCGCCTGCGGTTCCAACGCACGACCGCGAACCTTTATCATTGTGACTGCTCGATCCTTAAGCATTAGACGATCTGCAAATCCGTCGATCTGGGCTTTGTTTATAAAACAATCATCGTCGAAATGCAGGGAAACAGTCTTGCTCAACTCGTTTTTGCCCCGGAAAAACAAACTCCATCCACTATTCCCTTAACGCTGGGTTCTTTGGGAATCTGTGCAGGGTTGTCTTGCCCTGGCAACCAAAAACACACTTCTTTGGTGACATTGACTTCCAAAAGCCGAGCACAGCGCTTTGATGGCGAACTGCTTTCGCTCTCTCGCTCTGGTCTACGAGTGCGCACGCGCCCGCGATCTTACCGGAGAAGTGCCCTTATGACCCGTATAAGGAAATTCCGTTACATCTGACGTCACACATGCCCATACTCGAAAAAAAACTTTCCGAAACTTGTGACAAACCGGAAGGACAATTTTTGGCACAGAAATACTCCTTCAAACGTACAATTTAATTTTTGAAACTTTGTCCATGTTTAGCATGGGAATCCAACTCTTTAACAGTGTAAAAAACTGCATGAAATAGCATTTCACCCCCCCTTTAAAGCTGCAGTCCGTAGCTTTTCCTCTTTGTCGCCATCTCTGTTCGAAATCTGCAATTGCAGTTATTTGCGGAATTATCAACTTTACGTGGGTTGTACATCGGCATGAAACAGCGTGGATGAATCCAATGTTTTGAGGAGAGTGTGCGGCTGTCAATCACTGCGCTGGTGTGGATACGGGCATTCAGAATCACAGTTTATACTTTTTGGAAATATGACCAATATTAGAATTTTCACTGGAAAATGTCGTCTGAATAAGTAACATCCACTTTTGTTCTGACCAACTAAGGGGAAAAAAAGCATTGCAGTAAATCGCGCTGATTAAATCTAATGATCGCTTATCATATCATGTCAATCCGTGCAAATCATAGAAGAGCAGTTATTTTGTACAAACAAATAACAATCACAGTGCTGTGAAATAAACGGTGAATAAACTGAATTATGCATAAACGTGTTATAATAGCCTACATCTTACGTCAGGAAAATTTTCACTGATTCAGATCCAATACTTGACACCGGAGGAGGCGGGTTTGATTTTCTCGGAGTAGAGGTGAATTGCTCTCATAGCTAGCACAAAATAATTCATATTTACCATAATAGCAAAACAAAAAAGGCACAACAAAGGAAACTCTGTAACTGTGTCAATTAAGCGAACAAGTGCGCTACTGTTACGTAATTGAACTATTGAACTAACTGTCTTACCTGTCTAGCAAAATAAAGCCGTCTCTGCGTCCGTTTTGAACCCCTTTAAAACATGGAGTTCACGCCATCTTTCAAAAGCCCTGCCGATATTTAGGCTATCCTTGTTTTCACATGGGCAGTTGCAGTCTCCTTTTTTTCTCTAGCCACTCCGAAGTCCGAAGTCTTTTGGGTTTTACAACTGGTGAATCTCCAGTTGTCACTGGTGATTGTCGTTTGAAACATGTTGGATCGGCTATAAGTTTAATTATTTCAAGTGCTGTGAGAAAAGGCTATAAATCTCCACCTTGAACGTCCTCACACGCAACGCGCGAGTAATGTGACGCGCGTGCAATGCATTTGACAGCTGACCATGCAGAGCATCAGGGAGAAGTTGGAGCGTGGGGAGTTACTAAAAGTTCCCAATACTTCAGGAAAAGATGCATTTTGATTTGATTACCACAAGAAACAATGAGCCTGAAGCCTTCAACAGTGGATGCTTTTCTTTTTCTTCACAACACTCGCGAATAAACAGTGAAAAAACTGTGTTTTTTTATTTATTACATTTTTATTATTAGTTAACGTTAGCCAGTTGGCGAAGAGTTCATTGAAACATTGTTCTTCAGTAAAGTTACTAAACATCAAAAAAAAGGTAGGCCGTAAATCTTTATTGACTGCTGGATCACATTTGGCTATATAATATTCTCTACTGCATGCTTATGCTTCTCTGTAATGGACAGTCTGTATTAATATTTGTGGGCATGATTGTCGGTGGTGGTAGTTATGTTTGAGGCCTATAATAAAATGTTACCTAGTAGCGTGTGTGTGTATGTGTGTGCGTCTAGCAGAGACAGCGCGCGTCAGAGAGAGCTTAAAGTGATATTGATGTTGGTCTCGGGTCGGGTTCGGGCTGAAAATTGCAGACGTTTTCGTGCTGGGGCCGGATTAGGGCTTGAACACCACGGGCCAGGTCTCGGTTAGGGCTGTATTTTTTCCCCCGTGCAGGGCTCTAAGCAGTATGCTAGCTGGAGCCATTTACCTCCAGTCTTTGTGATAAGCTAGGCTAGCGGTGGGTGCGTCAGACAGAGTTACAGCACGCACGGAGATGAAAAATGTATGTATGGACTTATTTAACTCTAGGGGATATGGTGAATAAGCTAAAGTCCCGGCATGTTCCTTTAATATAGGATCCAGTCAAAAGCAGTTTTTTTTCCAAATTCTGTACACAACCAACATATAATGATAAAAATCCATCCTGTGTTTTTTTTTTTAAATCTCTGTTTTTTTTTAAATATGTTTCCCCCGTCTCAAATCGAGCCGTCTGACCGTGTGATGTCACACGGTCGGACGCCCCTCCCATGATTGTTGATTGACAGCAGCGTTTCAACACAGACCCACCCTGAGCGAGCTGTCATCATAGTCCGCCATTGTTGATATGCTGGAGCACTGTTTATGAGCAGAATGGCGTCTAAGCGATTGTGGTGTTCTGTTCTTGGGTGTAATAAGGAACACAGCATCATTTTGATGTTCCTAAATACGAACCGCTGAAGACGCAGTGGCTGAGTTTTGTTTTCGAAGGGAATATTCCCCACGATCAACGTCAATGCTTTCATGTTTGCGGGAATCATTTCTCACCAGACTGCTTTATAAACGAGGGTCAGTATTTCATGACTATTAGTTGTAACATCAATCTGTCAATGAACTAAAGTATACATCAGTAAACACATAGCGTTCGTATCTCACTACTCTACCCTGCCAGTGCACACAAAGATAGATCAAAGTGACATTACGTTAACCAACCATTCAGAAACGTCCAGTTCGAGCCTTAATTGTCGAACTTCTTCGGGGCCGTCATCTTGTTCAGGGTCCGACTCCGGTTCAAATTGATACGGTTGCACAGTGTCCTCAGAGACTCCCGCTGCCATTCTTTCTCCAAAATATACCCTCAACTGTTGTCAAGGCAACACTCCACGTGTGTTGTGTCAAAACGCCCACAGAACAGAGGGGCGGGGTGAGCAAAGCTCATTATCATTTAAAGACACATGCACTTAAACGTCGTGCTGAAAACAGAGCTGTTTTTGACCAGGTAAAATATATGACTCCTTTAATTGTTTCATTGGTCAACAGGAGCTTTATTGAAGATTCTAAACAATGTTCAGCTTTAAGAAACAGCAATAGACGTTTAAGGTAAGCAGAAGCTTTGGTCACAACCAAGCTTTCGCTTCTTAAATAAGTAAGCCTATTGGTAAGAAACTTTCAGAATAATTATTCAAGGAAGTCTTAATACATTTCTAATGAACAAACACGACCTGTAATCACAGTCTTGAAAGTAGTAAAACAATAAGAGGAATTGACGGCCTGTCATTGTGCTTTTCTGATCACCAAATTTAACTCCACACTAGTTAATTCATGTTGCATGAGCGCCACCTGCAGGTCGGGATGCAAATCTAGCTTTTTAAAATCTGATTAATCAAAGAAATAATCAACCAACAAATCAATTATCAAAATAATCGTTGTACATGCATTATAGAAATTAAATAATTAAAAAATAAGTGTGCAATATATACAAAAAATTATAAATTATAAATATTTTAGAGATTGGCATAACTATACAAATATATATTCATTCATGGCATTTTAAGATTTCTTAATTTTTTATTTATTTTTTTCGTCTGGAAATCACACTTTTAAAAGGCTTCCTCATATGTATAATAGTTGAGGGGGTGAATGTAAATAGAAATATCTTGATTTAATGCTGTTTCAGGTTCATTATTTCAGTCATTTTGAGGCCATCTAGTGGAGCTCAGACCTCTGGTTGGTTTAATGTGTCACAGCTTGACTTTCAGCTTCCCATTATTGCTTCTCTTTCATTATAAATGCATGAACATTATCAAACGTTCGCCTCTTTCTGTGTGTTAGTTCAGGTTCACAGTGTGAGACACACACAGATCGGCCAAACGTACCATCAACCCATGATGTGGGAATGTACAGTAAGACACTCAGTAAGAGGTTTATTTTTAGCAGGAATAACACAACTTTGGTTTTGCAAAACCATAGCACCACACATGCCCAAATTGTATTTTTAAGAGCTAGAGAAACATGGAAAGGCCTCGAAATTGCAATAATTTGATCTGAAAACAGTGATAAACTGCAATAATTTCTCAAATAAAGCAAATGAATACTTCAGGAAACCCTTTTTGAAACATGAAAAAACATAATCACACATTCACTTTCAAGCCTACTGAAGCCTAAAGAGCTCCACCCCCACTGTACCTATGAAATCGCGGCTTGCAGATCTCACCATTTTGGAGTCGTATTTTAGTTTGTTTCTGATAGTGAACAGGCAAACACTGGTTGTCAATCATATTACAAGCTACAACCACATAGTTCCTTTTCTTTTTTATATTCTTAACTTCACACGGCTCCTGCTGCTGCTTTTTTGTTACAATGTACACTGTGAACCTCTTCTTGCTGACGCACAGGTTTTTTTTTTCTCTGTTGCCTTGTCCATTGCAGATATTTATAATGCTCTCCTTGTCTTCTTCATCAAGGAAGGACTGAAGAGGAGGTCTGTCAGTGCCACAAAGACCTTTCTCTGTTAGGTACTCTGCCCAAGCATCTCGACTGGCTGTATCGAAGTCATATGAGAGAATATGTTTGCGTTCAAACTCATTATAAGTGTTTTCATTCGAAGATATCCGGCAGGGAAAACTGTAATCAGCGAACACCAGAGTGATGAGGAGAACGAGGAGAACGAGGAGAAGCGCAGATCTCATCCTGAGAACAAGAGAGTGACAGACACTTAGAGCTTCACAATCAGTGGAAATCGGCCATTAATAAGATAATTAATAACTTCTGCACGGCTGAATGGTTTTCTGAATATATCTCTATAAGTCTAAAGTATTTATCATAATATTTTCTTAAATATTCTTATTTTGCAGCAAAATATTGCCACATTTATAATTCTTATTTAGTTTAATATTTTTATGTATTATTGATAATAATATTTTACATTATACTAAGTTTTTATTAAGAAGATTAAAGACAGTAGATTATTATTAAGATGATCATCAGTATCTGAACTATGATTTACATGTGTACAGTATATATAGGTTTACCTGTGTGCCGTTCTTGAGCTCGTGGAAATGAAAGAGTCTTGTTGAGTCTGAGCTGGAGTTCAGAAAGTGTTCGAGATGCTCATTTGAATGATTTTTATTGCGTGGGAAAGAGGGAGGAGTGAAGATGAGCCTGTTTCTTGGAAATGCACCACAAACACGATTCTTGCAAGTAAGCAAAACTTAGAGGATGTTTTTACATCTTTGAGATTCTGCCTTCAGGAAATTCTGTAACGCTTTAGGTAACACTTTATTTAGACATTCTATTAACTAGAAGTAAATTTGCAGCTACATGTCAATTGTCATTAGAGTATAGTAGACTGTGTGCTTAATATCTGCTAACACTTTATTGTGATGGTCCTCCAACAGATAATCTACTGACTTTAAGTAACTTGGAAACTACAGGTCAACTCATTACTAACCCGAACCCTAACACCTAACCCTAACCTAATGACAGTTAGTTGACATGTAGTTGAAAAGTTACTCATAGTTAGTAGCATGTCTAAAGTGGACTATCGAAATAAAGTGTAACCACGCTTAACAATAATGTTCCAGTTGTTAACACTGGTTAACTATATTATCTTACAATGAACAATGATAAATACTTCTAAACTAATTTTATTAATCTTAATTCCAACATTTACTAATATATTAAAATCAAAAGTTGGGGGTGTCAATATTGAAGGGTCAATGAGCAGTTGTTATTAAACATTATTAAAGATCAATAATAACTGTTACAAATGTATTGTTCCTTCTTTCTTTTTTAAAAATCTTTTATCTTACCAGGAATAATCCCATTTGGATATACATCTTTTCTACCATGAAGTCTTGGCCAAAATGGCAGCACAAAAAGTTAAACATAAACAGATCACATTTATGTTTTACGAACTCATAAAACCAAAAATATAAGAAAAAAATAAAGTATTATCCAGCAATCATATGACAAATTATTTAAAACATGCATGTGTCCTTCAGGACTCCAAAAGGTTTCTAGAAATATTTAAAGATGGGAACATCTACTGTAACATCAAAATACGCTGCATTTCATTACATAATAGCAGCAAAAGAGGAAAAGGCAGTTTTGCTAAATTCACAATATACTCTAGGAACACGATGGATGACCTATAATTACAAGTAATATGATAAGCGATAACAGATATAAGTTGGCAGTTTGTCTTAAAATGTCTTGGCAATAAACAGCTTGTGCATTTTTCTCCTTTGGTACAAGTACGTGAAGAGGCATCTCTCAAAAATCGTATTGCAGCATGATATATACAGTCAACTTATTTAGTAAAGATGGGTTTGCATGCATATAAATCACATCACCAAAATCCAACACTGAGAAGAAACAACTTTTTAGCTTTTGAAAAGTTTGTATATATATATAAATATTCATCAGGCCATATGCCCAGATATTTATAGAGCTTAACTCTCTCTATACAGTCCCCTTCTACGGTTAAATAGGTGGGACAGCTATTTTACTGCAACAGAAGAGGATATTTAGTTTTATAGTATATATAAATTAAATTAAACAATGAAAATTGCAATGCCTGTACTAGCTATATGGGTCAATTCGACTGTGTTACTGTGTAGATAATTGTATCATCATCAGCATAGAAATGTATTTTTGCTGTGATTGTCTCATGACCTAAGTCATTTATATAAATTGAAAATAAAATTGGTGCTAAAAATATATCCCTGTGGGACGTCTTTATTAAATTTTAATCCTGTAGTAGTTTTCAACTGAGCGTTCTTTCTGACAAGTAATTATTGAACCAATTTAGACAAATTTTACTAAAACCTAAGCAACTGATGTGCTATGACCTGACTGGAAGCCTGATTGAAATACATTTAAAACATTATTTTCTGAAAACGCTTTACTTGATAATTTAAAAAGGATTCAAAAACTTTTGCCATCACTGATAACCTTGAAATATAGGTCGGTAATTATATCATTCAGATTTTCGCAAAGAGAGAACCAAGGCTGATTCCCATGCATGTGGATTAACATTTGAAGTTAAACTATTACATATAGAAGTGATTGGTTACGCTATAAAATATGCCGCAATAAAAAATACAATTAAAATAAATAAAAAACACGGCTCTATATTACCAGGCCCCCACTGATTCTGTACAATCTAATTTTGAGAGTTTTGTGAATTCATGCAACTTGAATAGGACTATTCTAGAATAAGAAAGTTGAATAAGATGACGTGTGTCGGCTTCAACAATTCCTTTTATTTCATGTTCCCTTAAATTATTAGAATCAGACTTTGAATCGGCAACAATAAAATGGCTATTAAATGCCTTAACAATATTTTCTTTATAATATTTCCTTTTATAATCATTTGATTGACCTTTAAATAGTCAGGTTGACTGGTGGAAGATTTTAGACCAGAAACTGATTTGGGCTGCGTTCTCCGATAACGTTGTCTCTTAGCGCGCTACGAAGACTCAAAAGGTACACCTTAACTACAGGTATACCTTTCCTACGTGTGTTCTCCGAACTATACCTTAGGATGTTGCTTAAGGTAAACCTTCTTAAGTTCGACCTTAGCAGGCGCTGTCCATGGCGGAGGCGCTGAATAGGTTGATATCGATGCCTCGATGATCGATTGTGCGCTCTTTCCTTCACAGCGGTATAGGTAAAGTATAGAGAAAACAATGTTCTTTATAAAGAAGCGCCGTCTTTGATTTAAAACAAGTACTCGCTGTCTCGCTGCCATAGCTATAAAGTTTGTGTAAACTCATCTTTCTTTATATAGACTCCTAAGCCTTTTCTGTCAAATGGTTCGCCACCTGATGTGCCTTAGGATAGTAATTAAAAAAAGCTAACAACCATTAGTGTATGGAAACTTTATTAATGAAAACACTTCCATGCTGGGTGTAGGCTATAACAACTTAAGTATTTTATGTGTAAAATGTTAAAGTAAAGTAAAAATGTAATTTTAATACTAAATCAGATTTTATATTAAATGTTCATATAAAATTTTCGATGTGTAATTAAACTGCGATGTAAAAAAGCTTTTAGCGTAGTGGTGGCCACTAGCGGTATGAACAGTCAGCAGCGATAAGGTATAGCTAAGAGCGCTCCAGACCAACCTTACGAACGTATGACTTACAGAAGGTATACTTAACTAAGAAGGTTTCGGAAACCACGTATTAACGATAAGGTACTTCTTAAGGTACAACTTAAGAACGACGTAGCGTTAAGGTAGTTTCGGAGAACGCAGCCTTGGTCAATTTCCAAAATTTTGTTTAGATCACTCAGATTTTCATTTATTAATAATAATCACATTAATACACACAATAACATATATTAGTGGATGCATTAACTTAATTAACGCCAACTAATAAACCGTATAAAGCCAAAGCACTCTTACTTAAAGTTTAAGTAAATGTATATAAAAAGCCTTTATTTCATCGTGGCTTAGGCAATTAAAAACCGTTTTCAAATAACCACAGCTAATGAGCTTTCATCAGGGTGTTAACTAATGGGACCTTATATGTAAAAAAAATAATAATAATAAAAAAAAAAATCATATGCAGAATCTCAAAGATGAGAAAACTTCCACAAAATTTAGCTATTCCAAGAAACGTGTTTGCGTTGCATTGCCAAGAAATTGACGCATTTTCACTCCTCCCTCTTACCGGAAATTCACAGTAAATGTATTATGCACCGAGCGAGTCACGATCCTTCATTACGACTCTTAAGGTGATGATACACGGGGCAACTTTTTGAGCAATGTTGCTGGGCAATCTTGCCGAGCGATTGTTGCTTGGGCACTTTCCCATTGAAAATGGGCAATACATTTCTATCTGGATAATTTAGATCGATCGTGGGCCCTTTGTCTCATCTGGTTGCCTGTTGACAGCAACTTTGCCCAGCAACATTGCTCAAAAAGTTGCCCTGCGTATCATCACCTTTAGATTAAAGCACCTGATATCTGACTAGTGAAAAAATCATATGCATTAAACAGCCATTTAATTAGTTGATGCTGTGAGTGACTTATGCTTGTCACTCTCGTCAAAAAGTTATGATTGTCAAAAAGGCGACTAAATCATTAGCTATTAGTCTATCATTAGTCTATTTTTCATGTCGAACAATGATTTTTTAAATGTTTGCTCTTATATCATAAACTCCATGTGAAACTTTTAATTGTGTTGATATAATCCCTCTATATTTGTGACAATATCTTGTAATTGAAAACACAACAATGGTCACAATTTTTTTTTTTTTTTTTTTTTTTTAGTTATTGTAACAATAACAATTGTATTTGTTGTTTTTGTTGTGCTACTATTGACTCAAGACAGCAAATAGAATTGGCAAATAAAACAAACAAACAAAAAGAGTAGAAGAGTAAATATTAAGTAAATTAACAAGTACTTTCTATACAGTTCTTTTTTAGTTTCTTGAACTCTTGTAGTAAGTGAACTATACTAACTAACAAATTCCCCTTAGTCTGTTTTAAGGCAATCGGTTTGTATGCTTTTTTAAGTAAGTCTAACTAATTCAACTTTACAGTGCACAGCAGATTCAGCAGACGTGGTTCTTATGCTCATTTGTTTCTGTGCCGTACGGCAGATTATTTTCAGTTGGTTTAGTTTCCAAACATTTATCTGTGTCGGAGTCAGAGCTGGTGCTTACATCCAAGTTCACTGTGTGTGACTTTCACATCTGTCTGTTAGCATAGGTTTGCCTGCTTGTATTAATAATGTATTATAATTAATACTTCAATTATTAATATATAATTAGTTTAAATGATGTGGTCAAAGCTTGATTTATTTTTTAGGTTTTATTTATCCAAGAAATAAACAACAAATGATTGATTATCAAAATAGCCATTGCAATAATAATACCATGGTCTGTCGGAGCAGCATAAATATACAATAAAAGCATCATACAAATAAATGGGAATTATTATTTAGTGTCATGCACTGTATTTAGTACCGCATATTGGTAATGAGTCGAGACAAATTTATTTTTATTATTCTTATTTTGTAATTAAGTTTTATTATTTTTATTCAATCATTTAAACTTTTTTGTCAGCTGAACTCATTTTTACTTGAAGTTCCCCCTGAGATTTTTTGTTAACATTTCAACAATTTAACAGCATATATTCAGAGTTATGCCAACTAGTCATCAGTTTGACTTCCTTCAGGTTATTTACTCAAATGGGAAGTGTCTCAACGAGAAAGGAAATGATGATATGCCTTAAAGTTTTAGAATGTTGAAATCTCTTGTTAAAGTTCAGTGTCAAATACATGCTGACGCAACACATTACCTTCTCGTCAAATGTCTGACTCATGTCATGGTCAACCCCTGCCTGGCGTCAAGTTCCAACGAAAGAGGTCGTTTTTCGATGCGGAGGTCCGTCAGATAGACATTCCAACCCAGTCTCATGGCAGTTTGTGAAATGCAGGGACGTCACTAGGCCCTTTTTAGGGGGGCTTCGGCATAATCAAAAATATTTGATTAATACATTTTTGTTCGCTTCAGTCCTCTTTTAAAAGACTCATTTGAAACGGCGGCAAGCTGCGTCAAGTTTCGGCTCCTCCCCTTATCTGAGTCTGCTTGGATTTAGCGCATTTTTCAATCTGCAGTGGCGCCGAGCAGAGTGAACATCAGAGAGTACAAGGTGTGTCGTGAGTGCATTTATTGATAGATTGCTATGATATTACATCTACATTGGGCAGTTATTTGTCATAAATGCATTGCAGTTTACATAATGTAATGTTTCTAGAGCATTGGGAGCAACGCAGGATGGTTCGGTTTCTCATCCGAGCGCGAATTTTAGCAGCACGACTGAAGGCCCTTTCACACTGGTCGCGATTTTTACGCACGAATAATTCGCGCGATGGTTTTATTTTTTGATCAGCTGTTTGTGTAATGAGTGCTTTCACACCGAACGCGAATGTGCTGCGGCAAAAAAACGACTTTTTTTTTTCGTTTCGATGTCGATTTTTTTTTCTTTTGCGGCGACAGAAAAGACTTCAGCCAATCATATACTACAAGGACAATGATTGTGTGGTGTAGCATTGCCAACCAACTCGGTTAACACGACTGTGAGTATGTTGTGTGATAGTTTTAGTTGTTGTATAGTCCTGTGCTGTGTAGGCTAGCAGGCTAAACTACATTTGGGATAGAAAGCTAATCGTCAAAGATAGAGATAGAGACCGTGTTTACACGGCTCATGTGATGGGTTTTGACGCGAACTATTCGCACACGAACTATTCGCTTTTTCGTTACGCATCCGGTGTGAAAGGGCCTTGACGCTTCAGTTTACTGTCAAGTGCGAGTTAAGAATAAGTAGCTAAATTAAAAATTGTATATTTGACAGTTTTTTAGGTCATAAATGTTAAACGAATAACAAAAATAATTAGAAAACTCATAAACTTTTGTCTAATTTCGCCATTTTGAGCTGAAAATAGGCCTATATAACGTGTAATGTCATTGTGAGGGGACAAGAAACATTAACAAAGCCGTTTTCATAGGCACATGATTAATAATGAATGTGTACATGAATTAATATAATACAATTTGTAGCCTTCAGTAAATTAAAAAAGTTCAGCTTTAGGAGGGGAAGAGACAGGGTGAGTGGAGATGAGGAGAGAGCAGGTTTTAAATCTTTCTTTTCCTTTTTTGGCCTTCAAACGTCTTGAAATGCACATATCAGAGAAATAAAATGTTTAACCCCATAACAACTTCAAATTTATGACCTCTTTGATTATAAAGCCCTGTCTACGGCCATGTATTAGGCCTAGATCAATAATTAATGTGTACATATTGTGAATAAATGTAATAAACTTTGTTACCTAGCTTTCCTGGTAGCTTTGTCTGAGAAAATGATTTATAAATCAACCAGTTGACCCTATGTTTACTTTCTTCACTGACAGACAAAAATGAAAAGCTCAAAGCGCAGCTTTAGGAGGGGAAAAGACAGAGCAAGATAAAAACAAAGAGAAAAAGAGTGTGATGCTGATGAGGTGAGAAAAACAAACAGCTGCCGGCACATGGTTTTAAAGCTATTGAAAGCCTTCAAAACATCTTAAAATGCACATATGTAGATCAGAGAAATCAAAATTTTCTCGTACCATGCTTTGTCATTTTACTTTTACTATTATTAAAAATATTATACATAATGATATTTTCTTTTCTCTTTTTTTAGCTGAAAAGACCAAAAGGGCCTTTCGGACTCAGTCAGCCCATTATTGTTTGAGGAGAAATAAACATAGGAGACGGAAAGCTGCATATGCAAATATTCACAATGGTATGTATGTGTTGGTTTTAACCCTAAATCAAACATTTTTTCAAGCATTTGTTGTTTATTAAACCTTTAGCCCAAACCCATAGCCCAATCAGTATGAATAGTCTCAAAGTCTTAATAATTCACAAGATTTAACAAGTTGTCAAATTCGTATGATACTCATACACAATCCTGCAGCTTTTACTCCTAATGCTGTCATTGGCCACTGCCTCAATTCCTGTACATGTTTATGGCGATATTTGTAAATCAGTTGCGCCCCTTCTTGGAAAGTTGTCGGATGTCACACACACTGTCAGAAAGTGTATATTAATTGCATTGTATTCATTAAAATTATTACAAATTGGTCCCTGTCTGTTCATGTTCCATTGATACATGATGTCTCTCCACACCTCATAACCTTCCTCTGTTTGCAAGAGTGGAAAAGCTTATCTGACATTATCATGTCACATGACATCAGATACTCGATTATTTTGTCATAATCAGATCGGTTACACTGCTGATAACTGTCCCGTTTGCATGCAAATCATGTTTTTTTTAAACGAGTTCATATGATTATTGCTTGCTATTAAAGACATACTTTTATTCATAGAAATGCCCACATATCAGTGAACTTATTACATAAAAATGCTTTCAACATTCAATTGTGCAACACTCTTTACAGAAAACATATCCCACACTTATGGATAAACTCACAACGTCATCATCAAGTCCTGTGCTGGGAACATTGGGCAACAAGTGTCCTCCAACGTATTCGATCCGTGGCCAAGTTCTTCACATCTTCCCATGGGACACTGACATTCTTCAGGTCTTCGTGAAACATCTATCTCCGTGTCTTCCTTGGTCTTCCCTGTCTCCTGCATCCTCCTGGTGGTGTCCACTTCCTAACTGTGTTTGGGTGGTGTTGTTTGGGCATGCGTAGGATGTGTCCAGCGAGGTGCACCCTTTGCTCTGTCTCAGTTTCTGAAAGTCTTCATGTGGAGTCCCACTCCTCCTCAGGATCTTTTTCCATATTGTTAAAGTATTTTGTTTTCTCTTTTCAGCTTTATAAACTGTACTTGATGTCTGTCTTTATCAAAAAAGTGTCAGTGATCATCAGGTGTTTTGGCTTAAGGACATATTCATTGCCATCCATTAGTTCTAGTCATGCCAGTGCCGGCCCGAGCCTTTTGGGGGCCCTATAGTAGGATACTAAGCAGAATTTGATTTGGGGGCCCCCTCCCACCATGCGGAGTCACCTGTGCTTGACGATTATTGACACAAATGTCACGCTATAATGTTAAATTATAAATTAATACATGAGGTTATGTATTAATACAAAATAAATACTTAATAAAAAATAGATACTTAAATAAAAAGTTTTAACTTTTTCTTTACTCTTTTGCTAACTGTTTGAAACTTCTGAAAAAAAAATGTCACAAAACATATTAATTAAATTATTTGTAAAATATCCTCCAACGTTTTGCAACACTTTGCAGTTTGAATGATGTCTTGTATGAACATGACGGAGTATGTTTTTATATTTCCACTGTTTGATCGCGCCCGCGCCTCACACACACACACACACACACACACACACACACACACACACACACCTGTTCGTTATAGCCGTAATAGAATATAATAATAAAATAGTTAACCTAACATATAAAAATTACACTGCTCTGTTTAAATAGTCAGTTGTACAATTCGTACATTCAGCGTAAGCAACACTCCACTGTGATGTTTCCAAGCACATTTTAGCGCAAGTGAAGAGGATGATTTTTTTTCCCCGTCAATATTGGAACGTGAGTAAAGTACAAAGCCTATAATAAAGAATAGTTTACCATCCAAATACATTGCAAATGTTGAAACATTTTGATTCTTTTGAGAGAGATACGTGAGCCCAACGCCGCTTACTTTCACTTTCGCTTTAAATTATTTCGTTTTGGCTTGATTATAGTTATTTTTTACTCTTGTTCCTTTCAGAATATTATTACATTTAAAGGATAAATCATTGATTTAAATGTAAATCATCAACCATTGATCAAATTCAATTTTTGTGACATGGCTTAACATACCGTGACTTTGCGCACGAATTGTCTATGCACGCGAGGTTATGAGCATGACTTAAACACGGGCAGACACAGTTGTTGTAGGCAGGTATATTGATCATGAAATCAGAATTTTCTTGTCTTGAATTAGTCATTAATTCATTCATTTATGTCACTTGTTTACAGTTTTTCTCAATTGTTTACACACATTTCATCGTACTTGAGACACAATGACCACAACATGTAACTCATTCGCCAACCCCCTGAGCCAATTCTGCTAAACTACAAGCACAATTCCTGCTTTACACTCAAATTGCAGTTCTAAAACACACTTTTTTCAAAACACTACACACAATTCTCTGCTTTTGGCACAATTTTCATGCAGAAAATCTCTTGTTTTCACAAGGAACACACTGCCATTCAAATATGCACACTGACTCATCACATGGGCAAACACCCGTCACACAGTTTTACAATTAGCAATCAGAGCTTTAGCATAAAAGGGCAACAGGTCAGCTCTTCAATGAGCAATGGATGACAACATTGGATTTTTTTTTATTACTGTAACTGTATACAGTAAATTATTCTGTTGTTTTGTATGTAGACCACTGTATGTCCTACTTTGTGTTGGTTGGGATGTACACTGTGTACATTGTTTTAGTGGGAAAAATAAATTATATTCGTTACCGTGTATTTGTGTGTTCTGAGTATAAAAACAATATTCTCAGATATTTTACAACACACTTATGTATGTACTGTCTGTAGAAAGTGTAACACTGAACAAAAAAAGGCCTAAATCATTATGATGAATGGAGAAGAAGTGTTTTCCATTCATCATAGTGTTTTACATTGAGCACATCAGTGTTCAACTGGTTCTTATAAATGTCTATTCATATGATGGTTTGTGTGTGTCATTTGAAAACAAAATACCATTTTGAGAAGAAATAACATTGTTTTGAATGTAAAGTTTCATTTTGCAGGAGAATTGAGGGGTTTTGCCCATTGTGTGTGTGTTTTTGATTTGTGTGTAGAGTTCTGAGAATATGAGGCATGCTTTCAGAAAATGTGTGTAAACAATCGAGAAAAACTGTAATATGTAAAATAAAAAAATAAAAAAATAAAAAAAACATTGTCGATTGGGGGCCCCCTGGTGGCCGCGGGGCCCTAAGCAGCCGTACTGGTTACTTTCGTAACCTCGGTTCCCTTAGAGATAAGGGAACGAGTACTGCGTTGCAAACGCTATGGGAAAACTCCTTTTCTCGAGAATATTGAAGCCTTTATTTTAAAACGCATTTGCTACAGCACAGGCGAGAGCATCAGACCCACGTGAGTGAGCTGATAGGCTGTGCTGTGGGCAACTGCACGAACCAATGGCGGATAGACAGAAGCGCGCGAGCCAATCAGGGTGCTTGGCGCTCTGTCACTGTCAAGCGCGCGAAACTACACGTGACCATAACATATAAATACAGATAGAATCCGCCATTTGACAGGTATAATCGACTGAAGCGACAAACCTGCAATAAGAAAAATAGCACGGCAAGGCAACGCAGTACTCGTTCCCTTATCTCTAAGGGAACCGAGGTTACGAAAGTAACCAGTACGTTCCCTTACGAGAACGTTCTCTCGTACTGCGTTGCAAACGCTATGGGAACGTTTCCATTTAAAACGCCGTGCTATTAATCTTTTGGCCGCTCTGACTCACCAGAGTTCCGGGAAGTACAGAATAGCCAGGATAAAAAGAGACCGAACATCGGGCCCATCAATTATCCGTAATAAAGACTGGCCAGAGCCAGTCATTTAACCCACAAGGTGATAGCCGTGTGTTTAATATCAAACTAGTCTGGGTCAGCAGAGCCAGAGTCTAGACTGAAAAGACTGTATCTGCAAAGCAGGGACATTAAAGTTATAATTCATCGGATCTGGCCAGAGCCAGTCACTTAGCCCACAAAGTGAAAACCGTGTGTTCAATATCAACTAGACTGGGTCACAGAGCCAGTGTCTAGACAGAAGAACTGTAGCTACAAGCAAGGGCATTAAAGCTATAATTCAACAATGTGGACGGAGCGGATATCCGGCCGCCGCACATATGCTATAGATGGGAATACCCAAGTGACCATGGTTCAAAACTAGTCTGGATCCACAGAGCCAGAGTCTAGACAGAAAGAACGCATGTCTGCAGAGCAGGGACATCCAGCTTATAGAATCTCACAAATGTGGACGGAGCGGACCAGCCGGCCGCCGCACAAATGTCTTCAATGGGAATACCACTTGACCAAGCCCACGAAGAGGCAACACCTCACGTGGAATGAGCTCTAACACCTATGGGACAAGAGAGGCCCAGTGAGGTGTAAGCCAGGGCAATGGCGTCAACTATCCATCTGGACAGTGTGGTTTTAGTGACCGGGAGGCCCTTGGATCGGCCCCCGAAACACACAAAGAGCTGTTCAGACTGTCTGAAAGAGGCCGAACGCTCCAGATAAATTCTCAAAGCTCTGACTGGGCAAAGCATGAGAGAATCGCTATCCTCCTCGGAGGAGGGGAGAGCTGACAGAGAAATAACCTGGGCTCTGAACGGAGTTGAGAGCACCTTAGGAACATATCCATGTCTTGGCCTAAGAATGACCTTGGAGTCATTAGGACCAAACTCCAGACAGGAAGCGCTGGTAGACAGCGCCTGTAAATCCCCTATTCTCTTTACTGACGCCAGTGCTAGAAGCAGGGCGGTTTTCAGAGAGAGAGACTTAGGATCAGCTGACTGAAGTGGTTCAAAGGGAGGTCCCTTAAGAGCCCGCAGGACCAAGGAGAGGTCCCAGGCCGGAACAGACGGTGGCCGAGGCGGGTTAAGCCTCCTGGCGCCCCTGAGGAAGCGAACTATAAGGTCGCTTTTTCCTAAGGAGGCCCCGGCTTCCAATACGTGAAAAGCAGCAATGGCTGCCACGTACACTTTGAGAGTGGAGGGGGAGCGACCCGCGTCCAACATCTCCTGTAGAAAAGACAGTACTCTTGGTACTTCACAAGTGTATGGGTCGAGGTCTCGAGCTAAACACCAGCTGGAAAACACTGACCATTTACTGAGATAGAGGCGTCTGGTAGACGGAGCTCTAGCTTCCTTTATAGTATTCAGGACGCCCTCTGGGAGGTTCTGGGGTACCCGTTGAGTGGCCATACATGTAGGGCCCATAAGTCGGGACGGGGATGCCAGATTGTCCTGTTGGCCTGAGTCAGGAGGTCGCGCCTCACTGGGATTGGCCACGGGTCAGCTACAGACAGCTGCATCAACTCTGGGAACCAAACCTGGGTCCGCCAGAGAGGAGCTACTAATAGCACTGCGCTTTTCGTGTTCCTGATCCGTTCGATGACCTGAGGGAGCATCGAGACCGGGGGGAACGCATAGAGAGGAAGGTTGGGCCAGTCGTGGGCCAACGCATCCCTGCTCTTTGAGAAAAAGATTTGGCATTGACAGTTGTCTTCTGAGGCGAAAAGATCTACTTCTGCCTTCCCGAAGACCTCCCAGAGTAGGAGAACTGTCTGAGGGTGGAGAGACCATTCCTCTGGGGGAACTCTGCCCCGAGAGAGCATGTCTGCTCCTGTATTCAACGTGCCTGGCACGTGAGCTGCCCTGAGCGAGCGCAGATTGGTGTGAGCCCATAGCAAGAGCTGTGAGGCTATGGTAAACAGGTTGCGGGACCTGAGGCCGCCCTGGCGATTTATGTAAGAGACCACCGACATGTTGTCCGTCCGTACCAACACGTGGTGTCCCGCCAGGTATGGGAGGAATGTTTTTAGGGCTAGAAAAACTGCTCTCATTTCGAGGCAGTTTATGTGTAGGCGTTTCTCCGAGCTCGACCAGAGGCCGGAGGCAGGCCTGCCCTCGTACAGAGCTCCCCAACCGGATTTGGAGGCGTCTGTTGAAATCATCCTCCTCTCTGAAACTACCCCCATGCTTACGCCCTGCTGGTACCAGCTGGCGTTTTTCCAAGGGGCCAGGGCTTGAACACAGCGCTGGTCCACCTTGATAATCAAGTGGCCTGAATGCCAGGCGTGGGGTGGCACCAGAGGAGCCAGCCACAGCTGAAGAGGACGCATACGCAGTAGGCCTAGTTGGAGTACTGATGATGCAGAGGCCATCAGGCCAAGGATCCTCTGAAACGTTCTGAGGGGTACAAGAGAGCCCTCTATGAACGATGCCGTGAGCTGCTGAATCGTTAGAGCACGGGCCGGTGTGGGCCATGCTCTCATAAGTACGGAGTCGAGAACTGTTCCCAGGAACGTGATACGTTGGCTGGGCAACAGAACACTCTTTGCAACATTGACCCTGAGCCCTAGACATTCTAGATGGCTGAGGAGCCAGGCTTTGTGAGTATGTGACTCCGCCTCTGACTGGGTCAGTATGAGCCAGTCGTCGAGGTAGTTTAGGATGCGCATTCCCCGCTGTCTCAGGGGGGAGAGAGCTGCATCCATGCACTTCGTGAATGTACGAGGCGCTAGTGCCAGTCCAAATGGAAGAACTGTGTACTGGTATGTCTGCCCCTCGAAGGCGAATCTCAAGAATGGCCTGTGGTGGGGGTTCACTTGAATGTGAAAGTAAGCGTCTTTCAGATCTACTGAGAAAAACCAGTCGCCTGGGCGAATCTGCGTCAGGATATGTCTGGTCGTGAGCATTCTGAACGGCCGTGACATGAGAGCCTTGTTCAGATGTCTGAGATCTAAAATGGGTCTCAGGCCGCCGTCTTTCTTTGGAACAAGAAAGTATCGGCTGTAAAAACCTGACTCGCTCAGAGAAGGGGGGATCTTCTCGATGGCCCCTTTCACCAGCAGACTTAACACTTCGGTGCGGAGGACATGACTCAATGTGCCCCTTACCGTGGTTTGTATAACCGCGCGAAAACGCGGTGGTCTGCGGGCGAACTGAAGCGAGTAACCATGCTTTATGATGTTCATCACCCATACTGAAACTCCGGGGATAGCTTGCCAAGCTAGAGCCCACAGAGCTAGAGGCATTATCATATCTGGAACACCCAGAGTGGGGGGCTCGGACTGACATGTATGCATGTGAGAAATTATGCTCGATTTGTGCTTTGTGTGGGTCGCTGTTAAAACAGCGTTTGTTTGCAGGGGTGCGTGACATGTGACGGGCCCATGAACTGCATTTAGAACTGCTGCAGCCGCCTGAACTGAAGAGGGAGCCGTGAGCAGTAGTCGAGCGATTTTTGGGGCTGGTCCGGCCGCAGCGGGACAGTGACCCCTCTTTGTGCCGGTTAGGACGGCTTCTTGGGCTCGTGATCGAGCGTCAGCTTCGGCCGCGGGCCCTGGCGCTTAGGGAACGGGAACCGTTTCGCTGGCTTCATGTGCTTACTGGTCTCAGCCGCTGGGCGGGGCTGGAGGACCTGGGACACCACTTTCTCAGGTCGCGGCGTGCTCTTGGGGCGCCGTTGGACTGAGCTGGAGCGCTTTGGTAGAAAGTGTCTCATGGCGCTGGAAGCCTTCTGAGCTTCAGTGAAGCGATCGGCGAAGCCGCTGACAGATGGGCCGAAGAGACCTGAGGCTGTGACGGGCGAGTCGAGGAAGGCAGATTTATCCGCGTCCCTGATCTCGGTTAAGTTTAGCCAGAGGTGGCGCTCCATTACCGCTAGGCTGGCCATATTGCGGCCCAGGGCTTGAGCGGTGGTCTTCGTGGCCCTCAGTGCCAGATCCGTGGCACTCCTGAGGTCTTTAAATGTGTCTGGGTCCGGGCCTGACTCATCCATGGAACGGAGAAGTTTGGCCTGGAAGGCTTGAAGCGTCGCCATGGCGTGAAGTGCAGAGGCGGCTTGACCGGTGGCAGCGTATGCGCGGCTGGCAATGGCCGAAGTAGTTCTGCACGGCTTAGAAGGGTGCACCGTCTTAGACCTCCAACTACCTGCAGTGGGGGGGCATAAGTGTGCAGCGACCGCTTCCTCCAGTGGGGGGAGAGACACATATCCTTTCTCTTCAGCGCCGTCAACAGTGGAGAGCGTAGAAGAGGCAGATGAGCGCGTTCGCGCTGAAAAGGGCGCGTGCCAGCATTTTGTGAGCTCTTCGTGAACCTCAGGCATAAATGGAGCGGCGCGCTGACGAGGGGCCTGCTGGCGCCCCGGCAGGTACCATTCATCGAGGCGGCTTCTGGCGGGCTCAGCTGGAGAAAGCCAATCGAGTCCCAACTCGTCAACAGCGCGAGACATGACACGGAGAAGTTCGGCGTCAATGCTCGCTCGAGTATCAGAAAACTCTAGCTGAGAGGGGGGGGCGGGGTCCGCGGAGCCCGACCAATCCTCGCTCTCAGATGCCGCCATAGAAAGTGCGTCATCAACGTCATCCGGAGATGCGCCGAAAGAGACGAGTCCAGCCGCTTCAGACGAGGGGCGCTGCTCGCTCCGAGAGAACAGGACAGGCGAAGAAGGCGTGGGCGAGGCACGAGGAGAAAGGCCCGGCGTGCACTCGCTAAACTCACCGCGCTCAGGACGCCTCTGATCGCGCCGCTTCTTCCTACGGGGCTCGTGGGGCGCCGAAGACGGAAGGTGGGCGGAATCGGTCACCGTCGAAGACAGCCTTGAACGGAGAACGGAGACAGGCATCCCATCGCAGAATTGGCAGCCGCCTTTCAGGAGCGCTGCCTCGGCGTGCTCAGGGCCGAGGCAGGCCGCACACTGGGTGTGTCCGTCGGATGCATGCAGGGAGACCCCGCAGCTCTCACAGATGGAGAGAGGCATTATGCCGCGCTGTGAAAACAGCGGTTTGCTCTTTTAGATAAATATGCAATGAAAAGGATATAATTTTTCGTCGGATGCCACAGGGAAACGCTCAGCTGGCGAGATGCCGGGATGCGAAGCTGTTCCGCTGGACGGCTTTTCCACGACGAGGGCTTCTTACGACCGGAGAAAATCAGCGACGAGGTGAGTCGAGCTGAAGGAGATTAAATCTGTCAAATGGCGGATTCTATCTGTATTTATATGTTATGGTCACGTGTAGTTTCGCGCGCTTGACAGTGACAGAGCGCCAAGCGCCCTGATTGGCTCGCACGCTTCTGTCTATCCGCCATTGGTTCGTGCAGTTGCCCACAACGCAGCCTATAAGCTCATTCACGTGGGTCTGATGCTATCGCCTGTGCTATAGCAAATGCGTTTTAAAATAAAGGCTTCAATGTTCTCGAGAAAAGGAGTTTTCCCATAGCGTTTGCAACGCAGTACGAGAGAACGTTCTCGTAAGGGAACGCTTAGTTCGCTTATGCCTCGGGCCGGCTCTGAGTCATGCAGTGACTTCATGATGCAATAGACAAATATTTCTGCAAGTGTGTATAGCAGAACAATTGAAGATAGTGAGAGTGTTCAGGAAAACCTTTTGAAAACAATCAATATTTTGGGAATTCTTTTCAGTGCTGAAAGAATATTACAGAAATGACACACTTGACATACTGGACATTACTCTGAGTTTGTTACCTTTACATTTAAATGGACTTAATGTCTTACATTTAGCTTCATTAAACCTTACATTACATTACAGTGGTCACTATAGTATACCATAACTACATCTATGGTATCATCATATTACTAACTGGTTAATGTAAATGTAATATACCCGTGAATGTATTTTATAGAAGCATTTTCTTGCTGACATTTATAATCATCAACTAGTTTAAGTTGCCTTTCATTTAGTTACAATAAAAGTGACCAATAATCACAAGAATATAGAATTAAAGTTGAGAATGTAAAATGTTGTGCTTACGTGTTTGCCTATTTGTTCTTTAAAGTGAAGAAACAAATATATTTTCACATAACAAAGTTGAATCTCATCTCTTGGTTTGTAAAAATATAACTCTTTTTTTATGTTACTGTAGGCCTATGTGTCACTATAATTGTCACGCTACGGCAAGGATGAAGCAGAGAGAGAATCCAAGTGCAAGCATACATTTAATAAAACAAACAGGAAATCCAGGCGGAACACGGAACTCAGGACAAGAACAGGTAACAGTACATTAAACAACGACCGACAACCAACAACTGAAGCACAGAGGTTTAAATACACAGACAAACAAGCTAAACAAGATAACAAGGGGGTGTGGCTAATTAGAAACACCTGGGAGAACTAATAAGCAAGAAAAACTACAAAGGACTACAAAAACATGACACAGAACAGGAAATAACAAAAGAGCACACAAGACAAGGGAAACACAGGACAGGAAACATTACATAGCCCCCCACCTAAGGAGTGGATTCCAGACACTCCTCAGAAAATAAAAGTCCAGGAGGGTGGTGGGTCTGAGGCGGATCCGGGGGCGGGACGGGGGGCCAGGCCCGTGGAGCGGAAGAGGGCCTGAAGACTCCGGCAGGGCAGAAGGCCAGGGCGGAGCAGGCTGTGCAGGTGACCAGGGCGGAGCAGGCGGAGCAGGCTGGGCAGGCGGCCAGGGCGGAGCAGGCTGTGCAGGCGGCCAGGGCGGAGCAGGCTGTGCAGGCGGCCAGGGCGGAGCAGGCTGTGCAGGCGGCCAGGGCGGAGCAGGCTGTGCAGGCGGCCAGGGCGGAGCAGGCTGTGCAGGCGAACAGGGTGGAGGCGACCCTTCAGGCGGCCAGGGAGGAGACGACCCTTCAGGCGGCCATGGCACAGGAACAGACATGGGCTCAGAGGAGACCATCTTGTCCGAAGATACAGGCGTGGTTTCGGCCATCCTGTCCAAAGACACAGGCGTGGAGTCGGCCATCTTGTCCGAAGACCTCTCGGGCGGCCACGGCGGTGAAGACCCGTCGGGCGACCACGGCGGTGAAGACCCCTCGGGCGGCCACGGCGGTGAAGACCCGTCGGGCGGCCACGGCGGTGAAGACCCCTCGGGCGGCCACGGCGGTGAAGACCCTTCGGGCGGCCACGGCGGAGAAGACCCTTCGGGCGGCCACGGCGGAGAAGACCCTTCGGGCGGCCACGGCGGAGAAGACCCTTCGGGCGGCCACGGCGGTGAAGACCCTTCGGGCGGCCACGGCGGTGAAGACCCTTCGGGCGGCCACGGCGGTGAAGACCCTTCGGGCGGCCACGGCGGTGAAGACCCTTCGGGCGGCCACGGCGGTGAAGACCCTTCGGGCGGCCACGGCGGTGAAGACCCTTCGGGCGGCCACGGCGGAGAAGACCCTTCGGGCGGCCACGGCGGAGAAGACCCTTCGGGCGGCCACGGCGGAGAAGACCCTTCGGGCGGCCACGGCGGTGAAGACCCTTCGGGCGGCCACGAACCTTCAGGCGGCCAGGGCGGATCGGACTGGTCCGGAGGTGTATTGCTCCCCCCCAAAATTTTCTTGGGGAGGCTCCCCAGTAAAGAGTCCTGGACCAGCGATGAAGAGGGCTTTGAGCTGGGCAAGACCAAAGGCGAAGAGGGCTTTGAGCTGGGCAGGACCAGCGGCGAAGAGGGCTTTGAGCTGGGCAGGACCAGCGGTGAAGAAGGTTCTGTGCTGGGCAGCGATGAGAGCTCTGTGCTGGGCAGATCCAGCGGTGAGGGCTCTGTGCTGGGCAGATCCAGCGGTGAGGGCTCTGTGCTGGGCAGATCCAGCGGTGAGGGCTCTGTGCTGGGCAGATCCAGCGGTGAGGGCTCTGTGCTGGGCAGATCCAGCGGTGAGGGCTCTGTGCTGGGCAGATCCAGCGGCGAAGAGGGCTCTGAGCTGGGCGGAACCAGCGGCGAAGAGGGCTCTGAGCTGGGCGGAACCAGCGGCGAAGAGGGCTCTGAGCTGGGCGGAACCAGCGGCGAAGAGGGCTCTGAGCTGGCCTGAAGTGCAGGCTTAGCTGGACTGGCGTGAAGCTCTGGATCAGCAGAAGCGACGTGAACCGTCTCTGGATCAGCAGAAGCGACGTGAACAGTCTCTGGATCAGCAGAAGCGACGTGAACAGTCTCTGGATCAGCAGAAGCGACGTGAACAGTCTCTGGATCAGCAGAAGTGCGCTCTGAGCTTGACGAAACCAGTGGCGGCGAAGATGCGGCTGAACTGGACGGGACGTGAAGATCAGGTGTTGACCTTGCGTGCCACGGGAGGAAGCTCTTCAGACATCTGGAGAGTGCCTCTCTCCAATCCAGACCGGAGAGATTGGGAAGCTCCCTTGGGTCAACCTCCCTAGCCCCCAGCCGGTAACACACTTTAATTGCCTCGTCACCCAGAGAGCAAGAGGCAGCTAGAGGAATAAATCCCCAGGTGTACTGGATCAGATCGAGGCTATCCAGGGCCAAGGCCGCGATCTGTCCAGCAAACTCCCGGGTCAGGCTGTGAAAATCAGGCATGACGTGAAGAGACTCAGGCTTTGCAGGCATGACACAAAGAGACTCATTAAATGCTGCTGGATTCATCGTTTGGTCGGTCGTTCTGTCACGCTACGGCAAGGATGAAGCAGAGAGAGAATCCAAGTGCAAGCATACATTTAATAAAACAAACAGGAAATCCAGGCGGAACACGGAACTCAGGACAAGAACAGGTAACAGTACATTAAACAACGACCGACAACCAACAACTGAAGCACAGAGGTTTAAATACACAGACAAACAAGCTAAACAAGATAACAAGGGGGTGTGGCTAATTAGAAACACCTGGGAGAACTAATAAGCAAGAAAAACTACAAAGGACTACAAAAACATGACACAGAACAGGAAATAACAAAAGAGCACACAAGACAAGGGAAACACAGGACAGGAAACATTACAATAATAGATTGCCCCTGTATCTGGATATTTTTTATATATTTAATAAACTGATTTTTATACTGTTGTGCAGTAGTTTTGGCGCCACATTTGTCTTTAAACAGTTTGACATTAAATATTGGAATATGCTTTCAGAATTGTGTTCATTAATTGTGGTTTTGTTACATTTATTTGAATATAATTGATATACCTTTGATATAGGCCTACTATAGCCTATACACTGTACCCCTTTCACACAGTGCGATGATCCCGGCAAATTGCCAGGAAATTGTCAGAACGCCTTATGTGTAAACGCAAACACGACCCGGGATTGATTGACTGGGGTCCTAGTAACATTGCCGTGTTCAATCCCGGAACGCGCGCTGTGTGAACAAATGCCGTACAAATGCCGTGTCGTAGTGATGACGCTGAAGCTGGGATCGTTCGCCAGCTGTGAAACGGTATGTAATGCGCTAGTTTACAATCGAATCAGAGAAAAAAATGCACAAGCATGGTGTCTCGAGAGAGAAATCGCAGCTCATAAACAAACTTAAGACGCTGCTGAGACATTACAAGTCTGTCACGTGTCTTTATGGAATTTTTACGGTTTGTGTGTGAATGCACTCTCTGATTCCGGAAAATGGCAGTGTGAATGAACCAAAATCAAACGAACCCGGGTCAAATCCCGGGTCACTTTATCCGTGTATTTTCCGGAATCTCTGTGTGAAAGGGACTTTAGTACATGTAATTATCTTTAATCAAAATACTGCAAAACTACCCCTGCTGCAGGCCATTGCTTAGAAAAAAGTTTCTCTTTCAAATGATCATGCATCAGTCTAATCAAATAAGCAAATTTGAGTCATTGATCATGGATGGTAAACACACAAAGGAGTCTTTTGTTTTTAAATGTGAGTTTTATAATTGAATTAGAAAAAAAATACATGTTTAACAACCTAAATATTAAATATTTAAGGTATCTATCCCTGCACCCAGAACCAGAAGACATCTGTCATGATTTACCATAAATGGGCATGTAGCCTAAGTGTGACGAATCTGTTCATCTGGGTTGTTATTGGCTGTGACTTTATCGCAGAACTCGCTGTGATTGGACTATCGTTTAACCCATATAAAACGGCACTTAATGTTACAAAGTATGTTTTGGTGTTATTATTACGTTAGTTATACATTAAGTTAACTATAAAGTGTCTCTATGTTGTGAGAAATTACTCCTTTACCGAGATCCTAACCCTAACCCTAAGCATATCTGCACATTTCAATGAACTACAGCACCATGTTTCCTGTTCCATTGATAGAATGACATAGATATGTGGGAAATGTAGTTTAAAACATTTAGTAATGAAACAATAAATGTTAAATAAATAATATTTATAATAAATAATAATAATGAGCACAATAAAAATAACCTTTATGCCAGCTTTCCATATATGTCTGAAAACTGTGCCCAACATTATTTATTAAACATAGCATAAGTAGTTGTCCTGCCGATTTTCTCTTTGATACACAAACCGGACTTTGAGTTACAGCCATTTGAAATGTCAATTTCTTTGCTCTTCCGGGGGCCGTTGCTGGGCCGCTGGGGGTGGAAGGGCAGTATTATCTACACAGATCTACACACACTATTACTATTACTCAAGGATACTGCGCCATTCAGTAAAAAAAAAAAAAAAAAAAAACAGTGCCAACATTTCCTTTTCACCCCCTCTGATTGCAGCTTATATGCCTGACATCAGTAATATCTATGTTTTCATTTGAAATGCAGTAGTAGATGTTCTAGAATGATCAACATGCACTCAAAAAAGTACTCATGGGCATTCATTGGATTACCATAAATCACTCATTTTAGATCAATTCAAATATTATACATTTATAAGGAGATGTATTTTTGTTTTTTTGAAGAAATGTAAATTACCTAGGTTGTACATGTAATGAGAGTGAATTTACTTGGATTAATGACTGAAATCTAAGTTTGTGGCCTGACCCCGCCTACTGCGCATCACTGAGAGCTGTGGACTGTGTTCGAGAAACTTTTTTTGCCGCTATTGGAGAACTTTTGACTGATTCTGCTTAAGTTGGGTGAGTAATAGGCTTCTATGTTATTTAAGACAATGTTTTAAATAGTCCAAGTGATTACAGTGGCTCAACTTTAAGTTTGTCAAGTGACGCAAATACTTTTAGTGCGCAAAAAAACAAATAATATACGACTTCAGTCGTTACTCCAAAATAACGACTTTATTCAACTATTCATTTTCTTCTATGTGGGCCTCTGAGTGAGTTCACATAGTGTAACAGCGTAGTGAGCCAATAGTGAGCCTACGTGCTGACGTACAACCCAGAAGCGCTGCGCTGTCACACTACATGAACTCACTCAGAGGCCCACATAGAAGAAAATGAATAGTTGAATAAAGTCGTTATTTTTGTTTGTTTTTTTGCACACTAAAAGTATTTGCGTCGCTTGATAAACTTAAAGTTGAGCCAACTATAGTCACTTGGACTATTTTAAACATTGTCTTTACTAACTTTCTGGGCCGGCAAGTTTCAATTATAAAGAAGCCTATGAAGGAGTGAGACAGCTCTCAGATTTCATCAGAAATGTCAAACAAATTTCGCCTACGTAGGCGATTGTCTGCGTACCGGCAGAATTCAGTTTTGTTGTAAAAAGAGACACATTATGCAGAAGTATAATTTGCTGTTATGTGTGTTTGTCAGAGCCTGCAGCTGCTGTGTGACGCGCGTTCGCTGCGGCCGTATCGTGACGAGCTGGACGCGCTCAGAGAAAAGACCGTTAAAATCGATTCCTTATTTTCGTTTTCGAACCTTGAGTTGGTTGGTCCGATCGATTGTGCAATCGATTTTCGAACGTAAAGTGACAGCCCTACTTATTACCATGAAGTTGACCTGAATTCAACTCTCCTCGCCGCTCTCAACATCCATTGCTGCATTCCAGTCCACTTTTAGACACGCACTTGCGAACTTCCGTAAGCACTTCCCCTCTGGGGAATCCCCGCCGCCATTTTGAAGTGCGTTCCTGTTACGGTTTGAGACATCGTTTCAGGCATTTGAAAGAATAGCATCTGCTCTGAAGTGGCCAACAGAGGTCTGGTCATTAATGATACAATATAAGTTAACAGGGAAAGCGCAAGAAGTTTGTGCATCTCTTCCGTTAGAGGAAAGTGTTCAATATGAGACAGTAAAAAATGCGATTCTCCGTGCCTATGAGTTAGTACCTGAACATTACCGACAACGTTTTCGCTCAACGAAAAAATCTGCTTCTCAGACATATGTCGAATTTGCCCGTGAGAAGGGTATACTTTTTGATCGATGGATATAGGCGTGTAAAGTTGCGGATTATCAATCTTTGTGTGAACTTTTGCTCATTGAAGAGTTTAAGAATTGCGTTCCTGAGCGTACTGCTTTATATTTAAACGAACAAAAGGTTACTACTGTGCAGCAAGCAGCTGTTTTAGCAGACGAGTATGCACTCATTCATAAACCTGTGTTTGTAAAGCGTGCGAGTGATTTAGGATTCACTTCACAAAGAGAGAATGAACTTAATTCTTCTAACTTTAAAGTCAGGCCTAGTCCATCTAGCCCGAAAATGCGTAAAGAGTGTGGCTATTGTCACAAGGTTGGAAATATTATTGCTGAGTGTCGAATTTTAAAACGAAAGCATGAACGTCAGGATTTTTCAGCTCAACCTCGCGGTTCAGTTTTAGTAAAAATTGTGTCTCCACAGACCATGATTTCAGTAGCTCCTGATGAGTGTATTATTGACTGGTTGTGTTGAGGATCAGAAAGCTGTGAAGATCTTACGTGATACGGGAGGATCTCAGTCTTTTATACTGTCTGACACTTTGCCTTTTTGTGCAAGCTCCGAATGTGATACTAGCACCATCGTGCAGGGTTTAGAAATGGGTTTCATCACTGTCCCTCTTCATCGCGTCTGGGTGAAGTCTGAATTAGTTTCTGGATGTTTTAATGTAGCGGCTCGTTCTTCCCTACCTGTGAAAGGTATTGATTTTATCATGGGAAATGATCTTGCTGGAGGAAAAGTGATGCCAGTTGTTCATGTTACCAAAAACCCAGTTACTGATCAGCAACCAGATGCGCTCGCACAACATTTCCCAAATGTTTTTGCTTCTAGTGCAGTTACGACACGCGCACAGGCAAAAAGTCTCAGTAAGGAGAATGAAGTGAATTTAGGTGAATCTATCTTTGCAGAGATTTTTGAGAAAAATGCTGTGACAGAGCATGTGGATGTTAATTCGATCCAAAAATCTGTTTGTCCCGATCCTGACGTATTTTTACCTATTTCGTGCGATGTTCTTACTGCAGCACAGAAAAGTGATCATCCGTTGGAGAAATGTCGTTTAAGTGCTGACACTGAAAAGTCACCTTCGTATAACCATCAATTCTATTGGAACAACACTGTGTTAATGCGTAGCTGGAATGCTCGATTATCGAATGATGAAAATTCGGATGATTGGAATGTGGTCCATCAGATTGTGGTACCCTCGAAATTTCAACAGCATATTTTAAGCTTAGCACATGATCATCCTTGGTCTGGGCACCTTGGTCTGAATAAAACTTACCATCGGGTGCTCCAGCATTTCTTTTGGCCTGGGTTGAAAGCTGATGTGTCTCGATATTGTAAGTCTTGTCATGTATGTCAAGTAGTAGGAAAGCCCAATCAGATTGTGCCACCTGCTCCACTTCGCCCCATTCCGGCTGTAGGTGAACCGTTTGAACGCGTCTTGGTAGATTGCGTCGAGCCGCTGCCGTGAACTAAATCCGGTTCTCAGTATATCTTAACAATTATGTGCGCTGTCACACGGTTTCCAGAAGCAATTCCGTTACGGAATATAACTGCCAAAAGCGTCACTAAAGTTTTCACAACATTCGGATTGCCGGGAACCAAGGAACTAATTTCTTGTCAAAAATATTCCAAAATGTGTTGAAAGGTTTGAGCGTGTCACATGTCACATCCAGTGCCTACCATTCTGAATCGCAGGGGGCACTGGAGAGGTGGCACCAGACGCTGAAGTCCAGTTTGCGAAAATATTGCCTGGAGGCAGGGAATGAGTAGGATGAGGGAGTCCCTTTGGTTTTATTTGCACTGCATGAAGCGCGACAAGAGTCACTTGGTTTTAGTCCGTCGGAATTGGTCTTTGGACATAATGTACGGGGTCCTTTAAAAGTACTGAAAGATGAATTTTTCTCTACTGGTGTGACTGAGAAACATAATGTGCTTGATTTCGTTTCTCGTACCCGTGAACGATTGCGAAATGCTTGTGCTGTCGCGAAAGCTCTTTCTCTTTCGCAGAAGAAAATGAAGCGTCATTTTGACAAGATCGCGGTTGTGCGTAATTTTACGCCTGGAGAAAAAGTACTAGTGTTGCTTCCTTTGCCTGGTTCTGCTTTAGCTGCGCGATTTGCAGGTCCTTATGTAATTAAGAGCAAGCTGAGTGACACTGATTATATAGTCCATACAACGACGATGGAAGACACGTTTGTGTCATGTAAATATGCTGAAACAATATGTAGCACGAACTGTGAAGACTGATGAGGTGGCTGACTCGTACCAGAGTGAGGTACAGCCGGTGTCAAATGTGGAACGAGTATCTTTGCTGTCCAGTACTATGGGTGCTGAAGATGTAGATGATGGGTTGAAAATGTCAACAGAGATGTTCAGTGGTGGTCCTCTAAAGAATTCAGAGATTTTAAGAGTTTTACCATCTCATTTGTCTTAATTATCTAGCGACTAGTGTCAGGATGTGATTGACTTAATAGAAGATTATCCTTACTTGTTTAGTGATGTTCCGTCTGGTACCTCTGTCATCCAACATGATATTGAGGTGGGTAACGCACTTCCCATAAAACAGCATGCGTATCGTTCTCCAGTAGGTAAACGGGAGATCATGAAATGTGAAGTGAACTATCTGGTTACAAATGGTTTCGCCAAAAAGAGTAATAGCCAGTGGAGTTCACGGTGCATTTTAGTACCTAAAGTTGACGGTTCATTCCGTTTCTGTAATGATTTTCGCAAGGTGAATTCTGTTACTGTGCCGGATGCGTTTCCGTTGCCTCGAATAGAGGATTGTATTGACAACCTTGGCACTGCTCGGTACATTACGAAATTAGATCTTTTAAAAGGCTATTGGCAGGTGCCATTGACTGAACGTGCTTCTGAGATCTCCACATTTGTGACTCTCGATTCTTTCTTTCAATATACGCGCATGGCGTTCGATCTTCGGAACGCACCTGCTACCTTTCAAAGGTTAATGTCTACAGTTTTAGGATCGTTCCAAATTGTAATATTTATCTTGATGATGTTGTTATTTATTCTTCTACGTGGACTGAGCGCATTTCTACCTTTTTAGCCGATTAACAGCCGCCTCTTTAACTTTCTATATATATATATAACTATATATATATATATATAGTGGTGTCCAAAATTATTAGAATGGTAATATTTTTTAATGTTTTAAAAGAAGACTCTTCTGCTCACCAAGGCTATCTTTTGATCCAAAATACCACAAAAACAGAAATCCGCGTATCCAGGATCCACATACATTAATTTGTAATTTATTCCTGTGATCAAAGCTGAATTTTCAGCATCATTACCCCAGTCTTCAATGTCACATGATCCTTCAGAAATCATTCTAATATGATGATTTGATGCTCAAGAAACATTTATTATTATCAGTGTTGAAAGCAGTTGTGTACAATTTCTTTTCACGATTCTTTGATGAATAGAAAGTTCAAAAGAATAGCATTTATCTGAAATAGAAAGCTTTTGCAACATAATAAATGTCCATACTGTCACTTTTGATCAATTTAAAGCATCCTTACTGAATAAAATTATTAATTTCGTTCCAAACGGTAGTGATGATGTTATAAAAGCTTTCATGTGACACTGAAGACTGTAGTAATGATGCTGAAAATTCAGCTTTACCTACACAGAAATAAATTGCATTTTAAAATATATATTTAAAAAAGAAAGTTATTTGAATATCTCACAATATTACTGTTTTTGGATAAAAAAAAATAAAACCTTGGTGAGCAGAGGAGAATTCTTTTAAAACATTAAAAAATATTACCGTTCTAATAATTTTGGACACCACTATATATATATATATATAATATTTCTGTTTGTAATGCAAGTTTAGTGGGATGTTTTGTTGTTTTGACCATTACACACACACTATGTTTGTGTTTCTTGTGTTCTCCAGTTTCAAGGGCTGTGAGCAGGCTGAGAAAGCAAAAGAGGAGATGGTCCTAGGGATCTGTGTGGTCCATGCGGAAGTGTCAATTGTAATTCAGGGAGTAGAGGTACTCCAGGAAATTCAGACTGTGCTGTGTGCCATCACTTTGCTTATGGGCATAATTTATTCTCTGGATCTGAGGAACCCATCCAACCTGCAGCATACTTTCAAGGTCTTTCAAAAACTGAATCTGGATGGACAAAGAGCCTTGCTCTGTTCTGTGATGCGCGTTCGTGACGTCACGTAATACGCAATTACGTTGAAAAGGTCACAAAAGGTCGCGTACGTGAAAAGTGTGTATGCTCAATTTGAATTATTTGTTTTAATGTTTGGAAACATGGCTATAGGCCCTACAAAATAACATGGTAGGCCTACCGTTTTCTGTGGTATATTGCTTGATGATTTTTACATGGGTTCCACATGAAGTTGCAGGTTTACATGGGGCGTAGGTTTAACATAGATTGTTGATGGGTTTCAAATGTTATTCCATGGGTCTCGCATGGGAATTTTACGTTTCACATGTGATTATAGGTTTCACATGTGATCTCATGTGTTTCACATGGGAATTTCAGGTTTCACATGTGATCTCATGGGTATGGTACCATCAACCGGGACGAGGAGCCTACATGCTCTCACACACATGGAACACCATCCTCCAGAGACCATCGAGCGGCGGGTGGGGGGGCAGGGCGTGGCCAGCCCGGCGGAACTGTCAGGTCCAGGAAATAACAGCTGATAAACGACACGTCACAGCTGTCAGATGACGCTTCGGAGGAAGACTGCAGGTTGCAGTCGAAACATGTCAAGGTAAAGAAAAAGTTTATTTCTCCACCTGAACTTTTTGTCTTTCTAGAAGAAAACTATCCAAATTTAATGATGTTGTGTCCTCAATGTGACCATAAACTGATATAATTTGGTTTTTCATTAGTTTTAGTCAAAAACAACAACAGTTAATGTGAAATGAGTGAATACACAGCAACATACACTCATGCCTTGATACTGTATGCACACAATCATGTATTTATCAAAACCAGCAAGTACATAAACACACACACACACACACACACACACACACACACTTACTCACATTCACCCACTGAAAACAAAAATAATCAAACAAGTCCTATATCATACTTTTTTCAATTTTTTATTGCATTGCTATTGTTTGTGCATTGGAATGTTTTGCAAAGGATTGTGGGTGACTGAAGGGCATGAAGGATAAACTTGGTGCATCCTTTAAAAACGACTGAATGAAGGACGTGAAATGAAGACTGCCTTCAAAGGATCTTTACATTGAGACGTCCTTCAACAAAGCTTGATGACGAGGCAGCTGAGATATGAAGCCTTACGATTGAGAAGAATCCTTCATCTAAACACAGTGACTCTGGCTTCTTATTCACTGAAATTAACTCCACAATAGTTCATTCATGTTGTATGAGCGCCATCTGCAGGACAGACAATCCATTCAACATGTCAGAATCATACTAAAACAACAGCAGCACATTTGTGTTAATGTATAAGTGTTTAGTGTGCACTGAAAGGAAGAGCTTATAAGAAAACAGCTAAAATGTGATGAGATTCAGCCATTGTTACACAGGCCAAGATTATTTGATATATTATAAGATGTGTCCCATTCCAGGGGCTTCATCCACTTAGCAGGGTCCTTCTTTCCCCGGGCCGTGAAGGAGAACGAGTGGATGCTAGCAGCCGAGCCGATCCTGCGCCGGTGATGACTGGATTTTTATTTTTCAAAGAAAATGGCGGGTGATAGTTCTTCTCTTGCGGCCGAGGAATACATTTATAAATGTAAGTATTGTGTTTTAATTTACTCAATTAGCTAGCGAAACAAGTGATAAAACCATTGGGTCTTTCTTTCTTAAAGGGGGGGTGAAATGCTCATTTTCACTCAATCTCCTGTTAATCTTGAGTACCTATAGAGTAATATTGAATCCTTCATATCTCCAAAAAGTCTTTTGTTTTATTATATTTTTAATTGAAAGATTGGCTGTACCGAGTCTTTCCGGAAAAAAACGAGCGGCTGGAGGCGGGCCGTGTGGGCGAAGCTTAGCTGTGCTAACGCGCCGAGCTAACAACACAGAGACATTTGTTCAACAGTTTTACTCACCGTTCCAACGCACGACCGCGAACCTTTATCATTGTGACTGCTCGATCCTTAAGCATTAGACGATCTGCAAATCCATCGATCTGGGCTTTGTTTATAAAACAATCATCGTCGAAATGCAGGGAACAACAGTCTTACACAACTCCGTTTATGCTCAGGAAAAACAAACTCCATCCACGGGTGCCTTAACGCTGGGTTCTTTGGGAATCTGTGCAGGGTTGTCTTGCCCTGGCAACCAAAAACACACTTCTTTGGTGACATTGACTTCCCTAAAGCCGGGCAGGGCGCTTAGATGAGGTACTGCTTTCACTCTCTTGCTCTGGTCTACGAGTGCGCGCGCGCCCGCGATCTTACCGGAGAAGTGCCCTTAGGACCCATATTAGGAAATTCCGCTCTATCTTACGTCAGACAGAGCCATACTCGAAAAAAAAACTTTCCGAAACTTGTGACAAACCGGAAGGACAATTTTTGGCACAGAAATACTCCTTCAAACGTACAACTTAGTTTTTGAAACTTTGTCCATGTTTAGCATGGGAATCCAACTCTTTACCAGTGTAAAAAACTCAGTATGCATGAAATAGCATTTCACCCCCCCTTTAAAAACGTGAACTTAACCCCTGTTAATGAAACAAAAAAGTAATTTCTGTGCGTTGTTTATTTTTGAAATGCAAGTTAAAATTTGTAAATGAAAAAAGAAGAAATTGTTTTATAGGCTACATTATTTTTGTTATGCAAGTTATAATTTGTAAATTAAATAAAATAAAGTATGTACATTTTTACTTGCAGTGCTTTTTTCAATTATTTACAAGATAAGGTATGTTTAAGATCAGAAAAACTAAATAAAAGTTTAAATGAACTAAAACAGAAAGCATTTTTCTGTAGACTGTTCTTGAGCTGAGGAGACTCTGGATGGGCTCCACAATAGAGACTTTGGTTAGGCATCGTCGGAGATCAGTTCATATTTCCATTGTCCACTAACAGGTTTGCAGGGCTGACTCAGTCATGGCTGCCATGTTACGGGAATGTTTTAGAAAGAGGGAATACATAATTAAATTAACTCTTTAAAAATCAAACCATAAAATATTTGAACATGCAAAACCACATTCCATCACTGGTTATTTGTAAAATGAAAGCAACAAAATATATTGTCATAAAATGCTTAATTGTTACAATTAAAGTTGAAATAATTAAATTGTATGGTTTTAAGAGCTGAATGTTCTTTAATGATCCTGCTCTTTTTAACCAATAAATTTACACTCGTGATTTAATGGATAAGGATGTTTAAAACATTTTTAAAACACAATTTCTAGTGATGAAATGTTTTACAGAATTGGCATAACTATAAAAATATATTCATTTTAAAAATGAATTTTAAGTTTTTTATTTCATTTTTTTTCATGACTTTTCCATTATAAAATATATAAAACTCATGACTGTGCATCTAAATTAAAATTCTGAATTTCTGATCTGTGGCAAGAAAATATTGGTGAAAATCTATAACCAGTTTTGGTCAGTGATAACTTTAGTCAAACATTTTTCTTTACGATGATGTAAACTATATGATCTTTTTTTTTTTATGGATTCCTTTGCAACCAATTATGTGTTTTAGTAACACTGTTACATGGTCAATACCATGTCTTTTATGTTTGCATATTTCTAATTAAATTAGATGTATGAGTGCAAATATTAATATATTTTAAATATATATTCACTGGTCTGAATTAGCAGTGTTGTTTATTTATGAAGTAATAGTCTATCTAAAGAAAAAAATATGCAAACATTGAACACCTGGAAAGAGATAAGCAATTGTGACACTTACCAGATGAATCCAGACAGAGGTTGTAGAGGTTTTATGAGGAGTGTTACAGGCTTTATGCTCCTGACTTTCACTTTCTCTATACTTATTTTGAGGAGCTCTACATTTAGTTTCGTTCTCTTTGTTTTGCTTGTATAAACTGATTAGGGATGCGCTAACTTATTAGGGATACAGTTTTAGGTATTTATTTCACCTGTACAATCAGCAAATAAACTGTCAGGATATACACGAGGACAACAAGGTAAGCAGGATTCAGAAAGCTTTAATAGTAAAATGGTAGGTGATCGTCAGATGAAACAGACAGATGCAGGAATTAATATGCAGAGGATAGTCGAGTGATGATATCTTGCAGAGATAAGCTGGGATGTAGAAAGGATGTGCAAACCGATAAATACAGGGTAGGATCACAGGAGAATCGGGGAGTATTCAGGAGGGAAACGCAGGGTCTTGGGAAGAGAAGCAGTTGGAAAGTCCTTGTGCTGGAATTCCGTAGAGTCACACTGGAACAGAAGTGAATACGAATCTGGGAATCACAGAGAGATAGTAAGCAGGTCGGTTCCTCGTTCAAGGTTCGACAGAGACTGGATGAGAAGTGTGCTCCTTTATAGTGCTCAGTGGTGTGATTAGACGACAGGTGCAAGAGGTTAATACTCCGGTGATTATGATCTTTGTGCAGTGGGTGTGAATGAACCTGATTGATCCAACATTGTGTGTCTAGTTTAAACATTAATATAGGCTGCAGTCAAAAGCAGTTTTTTCCAACTTCAAACTCCATTAAGATTAAATGTTGATTTCTGTAATTGTTTCATTGGTCAACAGAAGCTTTATTGAAGATTCTAAACAATGTTCAGCTTTAAGAAACAGCAATAGACGTTTAAGGTAAGCAGAAGCTTTGGTCACACCAAGCTTTCGCTTCTTAAATAAGGTAAGAAACTTTCAGAATAATTATTCTGAAATTATAATTATAAGTCTTAATACATTTCTAATGAACAAACACGACCTGTAATCACAGTCTTGAAAGTAGTAAAACAATAAGAGGAATTGACGGCCTGTCATTGTGCTTTTCTGATCACCAAATTTAACTCCACACTAGTTAATTCATGTTGCATGAGCGCCACCTGCAGGTCGGATGCAAATCTAGCTTTTTAAAATCTGATTAATCAAAGAAGTAAACAACCAACAAATCAATTATCAAAATGATTGTTGGACATGCATTATAGAAATGAAATACAAAAATAAAATAAAAATAAGTGTGGTATATATAAAACATTGCCTTGCCTTTAAGATCTCCAAAGATGTACATTTATATTTTTATGTTTTTGTGTGTAGTCGGTGTAGTTTGTCAAATAACAAGATCATAGATTAAAATAAGTAACTAAAATATTTACATTTAAAACTGAAATAATACAAGTTTATGGTTTTAGGAGCTGAATGTTCTTTAGGGATCCTGCTGACCAATGAATGACCAATGAACCAATGAATTTACGCTCGTCAGTTAATGGATAAGGATGTTTAAAGTTTTTAAGTGATAACATATTTTAAAGATTGGCATAACTATAAAAAATATATATTTAATATTTATTCTTTTTTTTTTTACATTTGGAAATGACATTTTTAAAATGAGGCTTCCTCATATATATATATATATATATATATATATATATATATATATATATATATATATATATATATATATATAATAGTTGAGGGGGTGAATGTAAATAGAAATATCTTGATTTTTTGCTGTTTCAGCTTCATTATTTCAGTCATTTTAAAGCCCTCTGGAGCTCAGACTTCTGGTTGGTTTAATGTGTCACAGCTTGACTTTCAGCTTCCCATTATTGCTTCTCTTTCATTATAAATGCATGAACATTATCAAACGTTCATCTCTTTCTGTGTGTTTGCAGGATCACAGTGTGAGACACACACAGATCGGCCAAACTGACGATCGATCCATGATGTGGGAATGTACAGTAAGACACTCACACTGACAGACAGTAAGATCTTTTATTTTTAGCAGGAATAACACAACTTTGGTTCTGCAAAACCATAAAACCACACATGCAGTTACACAGTTGTATTTTTAAAGAAACTAAAATAGCTAGAAAAAATTGTTTAGTTCTCAAAATAACACATGGAAAAGCATAGAAATTCCTATAATTTGAATTGAAAACAGTGATAAACAACAATAATTTCTCCTAGCAAACAAATACTTCAGGAAACCCTTTTTGATTTACTGATTAAATGAATCATTCACAAAAATAAATGAGAATCTCAGACCTGAAAGGACTAAAGGCAGATGTAGAAGTGATGTTAGATGATAGAAGTGAAGATTATGAACATGTTTGCATTCGTCTTGAATAATGATGTGAAACATCCGATTAAGTAGAAATTACTTGCAACTAGCTTCACCTTTCAAACCTACTGAAGCCTATAGAGCGAATGCCCTTCACCCCCACTGTGCCCATGATGTCGCCTATATGTCGACGGCTGGCAGATCCGACCATTTCGGGGTCGTCTGTCAGTTTGTGTCTGATAGTGAACAGGCAAACACTGGTTGACAACGACATTACAGGCTACAACCACATAGTACCTATCCCTTGTTATAGTCTCAACTTCACACGGCTCCTGCTGCTGCTGCTTTTTTGTAACAATGTACACAGTGAACGTCTTCTTGCTGGTGCACAGGTTGTCTCTGTATATGAAGCCTCCTCCATTGCAGATATTTTTAATGCTATCCTCATAGTTTCTGCGGATGAAGGACTGGAGAGGAGGTCTGTCAGAGCCACAAAGTCCCTTCTCCGTTAGGTACTCTGCCCAATCACGTCGACTTCTTGTGTTGAAACTAGATGAGAGAATATGTCTGCGTTTAAAATGATCATAAGCGTTGTTATTTGAAGATCTCTCGCAGGGAAAACTGGCATCAGTGAACACCAGAGTGACGAGGAGAACCAGGAGAACGAGGAGAGGCGCAGATCTCATCCTGAGAACAAGAGAGTGAGTGACAGACACTTAGAGCTTCACAATCAGTGGAAATAAGAGAATGAACAACTTCTGCACGGCTGCATGGTTTTCTGAATATATCTCTATATGACTAAAGTAACAATAATAATAGTTTCTTAAATACTCTTATTTTGCAGCGAATTATTGCCACATTAAAGGTCCCGTTGCATGCGATTCCATGTTTCAAACTTTAGTTAGTGTGTAATGTTGCTGTTAGAGCATAAATAATATCTGTAAAATTATAAAGCTCAAAGTTCAATGCCAAGCGAGATATTTTATTTAACAGAAGTTGACTACAAAAAACGGCTCGATTGGACTACACCCCTCTACATCCTGCATTAGTGACATCACCAGAACCGTTTCTTGACTAACCTCCGCCCACAGGAATGCTCCCTCAACTCTACTGGCTACTTGCGCACTTCTTTTAACTTAGGCTACTGTGTTTACTCAGCTCTTACGGTGATTTTCTGAAGTAAAACTGACGCTTCATCTTTTGTGTGATGTACAATAAACTTTATTAAACTCATCAGTACATGTTTGATCATCATTCAGACAGCAGACTTGTAGGCTATTATTAATAAATAATGGATACATAGCCTACAAGCAGATGACAAATACGTTATAATAACCGTAATTAAACTACTAAACCATACCTGTTTCATCTCTATACAGCAATCTGACTCTGTAGGCATTATTGTCCGACTCGAAATGAACGCCGTTACTGAGAGTTTCTGATATTATCATCATTCCGTGAGATGAATTTTTCCTGACAGACTGAGCACGAGCTCATGAAGCTCCGCCCCCTGTGTCGTCCAGCAGCACCTCATTTGCATTTAAAGGGGACACACTGAAACGGCTCGTTTTTCTGAGCCCCAAAAAATGTCAATTTAAACATGCTGTAAAAAATGATCTGTTGGGTATTTTGAGCTCAAACTTCACATACACACTCTGGGGACATCAGAGACTTATTTTACATCTTGTGAAAAGGGGCATAGAACGGGACCTTTAATATTTGTTATTTTGTTTAATATTTTTATTTATTATTAATAATAATATTTTACATTATATTAAGCTTTATTTAGATCAGCTCTCAAAGTCGCTCTTTTGATGACAACAGATTAATATCTTGATGTGAAGATTCCTCAAGACTAGTTGTGACAGATTAAAGTGAGACGATTAAAGACAGTAGATTATTATTAAGATGATCTTCAGTATCTGAACTATGATTTACATTAGTACAGTATATATAGATTTACCTGTGTGCCGTTCTTGAGCTCGTGGAAATGAAAGAGTCTTGTTGAGTCTGAGCTGGAGTTCAGAAAGTGTCCGAGATGCTCATTTGACTGATTTTTATTGTGTGGAAAAGAGGAAGGAGTGAAAATGCGCCCGTTTCTTGGAAATGCACCACAAACACGATTCTTGCAAGTAAGCAAAACTTAGAGGATGTTTTTGCATCTTTGAGATTCTGCCTTTAGGAAATTCTGTAACGTTTTTCAATAAGGTTCCAGTTGTTAGCATTGGTTACCACAAGTTAACATGAACTAACAATGATAAATATTTCTACATTAATTGTATTAATCCTAATGTTAATTTCAACATTTACCAATATATTAAAATCAAAAGTTGTGGGTGTCAATATTGTAGGGTCAACTAACAGTTGCATTTTAATAAAAACTGTTACAAATGTATTGTTCATTCAATTATATGAAAAAATATTTAAAGATGGGAACATCTAACATCAATACAATAAAAATGCAGTTTAGCTAAACTCAGAATATGCTCTGGGAATACTTAGATTGAGATCTAGTCCTAATTAAAAGTATAATATGATAAGAGATTATGTTGGCAGTTTGCCTTAAAATGCCTTGGCAATAAACAGCAGCGTATGCATGCTGAAGAAAAACAAGTGCAGGGCAATTCCTAAGACTTTTCACTCATTTCCTCCACTTCTGCAGTTTTCTTTGTCTAGTTGCATTCACTCATTTCTCAACGTCATCTTCAATATTGAATTATCAATACAACTGAAAAATCTGAGAGAACATCTCATAAGCAGACTTCATAAATTGATGTTGATTTTCCTAAAATGTTTTTGTCTGAACATTATGGTGATCAGTGTTCACTTCGGTTGTGCACTTGGAACTTCATTTATATTATTGTAATTCTGTCAGGACCACTATCATCAAATATGATTGACAGTTAGCATACAGTTTGGATTGGCGGTATGGTTCTGTTCTGGGCAGCCTAGCATGGATAAGAGCAGGAGAGCAGCAAAACAACAACAAACAACAACAACAACAACAACAGAAAACAACAACAACAGATTGCTAATACCATGGCCTGTTGGAGTACCATACAAATACCATAAAAGCATAATACAAATAAATGGTAATAATTCAGTGTCATGCAGAGTACAGTAAAGTACATTGGTATTGAGTCAATACAAAAAAAAAATCTTATTTTGTAAATTTTTTTTATCATTTTGAAGCATCTTTACAAAAAAATCATAATGTTTATAATATCATAATTCCAACTTTTTTGTCAGCTGAACCCCTTTGAACTAAAACATTTATTTGAAGTGCCCCCTGAGACTTCTAATTGATATTTCAACAATTCAACAGCATATGTTCAGAGTTATGCTAACTAGTCGTCAGTTCAACTTCCTTCAGGTTGTTCACTCAAATATTATTCCTCGTGTGCATCTAACTGGACATCTAATATTATCTGGAAAAGGGAAGTGTCTTAACAAGAAGGGAAAATGATGATGATGGAGCCTTGAAGTTTCAGAATGAGCAAATCTCTTGTGAACGTTCAGTGATACATGCTGCATGACATTACATTTACTGCTGTGCTGGACAATTTGCCTCTTTGAATAATTTGTAGGTATTGCAAAAGAGGGAAGCTGATAACAATGCTTCAAAAACATTGAAAAACATCAATTTAACTCATTTGAGTGCAACTACACAGTGCATGGTTTAGACTCAATAACAATTTACATTTGCATGTTTACTTCAGAATTATTATTTTTTTTACACAATAGGCCACAGGCGGAGGGTGAAACTACTGCAGGGTTCGGCTGAGATACACTTCCCCTTTAACAACACATTTAAATAGATTTCCTTGAAAGAGTTTCAGGTTACGTGTCACTGCACAACCAACACATCCCAGCATAAACGCTCCAGATCGTCTACATTCACAAAACACTGTTAATTTGAACAGAAAAGCAAGAATACTGTATGCAGGATTTGGCATGGCAGAAAGCACACAAAGATCGCTCCCTTTATAATCACTGAAACGCTGTCACTCATCTTACTTCACATTCTCACACAGTTCTGTTATAATCACTGAAGCTGATTTCACACCGAATCTTTTATTTACATAATAATGGGATTTTTGAGCGCGCAGAAATCAGAATCCACTCACAGTTTTTGTTCAATGCTATCTTAAACTCCTCTGACTGGCCATTGCGTTCAAGAAATCAACAGATGTGTTTGTGATTTGCTACATTTCTCAGCACTGCAAAAACACATTGTAAATGAAACCCTCACATTCTCCAGAGCGCTGGATTGTTTGCCAAATCCGTTTCACCAATATGTGATTATATTACAGAGAAAACTGACCCTAGACCAGCAGTTATAGGCAGCTTTTCCCTGTAAAAGCCATCAGAAGTGGTCTTAGTGAGAAAATCCCATGCCTCAGGTCCATAGACAGGGGAAGAGTTAGCAATGCCCAGCCTTACACACACTTCACCTATGCACTGTAATTAAATATATCATAAATTCTTATTATGAATGGCAGCTTTTGAATAAACCTGTAACAATATTTTTTTTTGGCAATAATCGAAACAACTTGTATATACACTTGTAGACATACATAACACATTCCTTTTAGTGTAACAAGTGTGCTTGATGAGCTTTGCACAAATCCCCACATAGCACTTGTTTTCTGGCTCAGCTCTGGGTCACACATCCAGTTTGCCTTGGCCCACATCTGGACTACAGACATGAGCCATAACTGGCCCAAATCTCAGCCAAATAATAACTCATAACCATAAGTTTTTAATAGTTTCCTAAATCTCAGCCTTCAGTAAACCAGATCAACACCAGTCTTTAAGGCCAAACCCCAAAACTGAGCCACACTTATAGACAATAAAGTGTCTGCAATTCATACATCTTTGGATTGAAGAAACCAGATCAGAGGGAAAGACCTTCTGTCTCTGCTGGGACTCGAAACAGAGACCTTCTGTGAGGCGACAGTGTTTCCCACTGAGACACTGCACTGCTCTTCATCACAGACACAAGATGCATGTTTAAAAAAAAAAAAACATTTGCATGTACAAAACTTTTTTTTTTTTTTTAAATCCTCAGTGAACACTACTCAGTGTTTATTTGAGTCCAATCTATGGAGTGTTTACAGAAACAATGAAGCGGTGCTGAAGTTAATGAGATCATTAAGTGATTAATTAAGTGATGATTGAGCATTAGTGAAATCCTCTGCGAATAAAAGACATTAAATCTGTGAAGATCTCAGCAGAGGACGATTAAACAACTCCACTAACAGCATTACCAGCTTCACTGATTACTAACCAGACTGACTTTATTTCTGTCTGACGTCTACAGAGGGGAAAAGGATATGTCTTCCATGTGTATAAGTTGTATTGTAATAACAGGGTGAACACTATAAGGCGCTATTGCTTTACCATCTTTATTAGCGGCAGTTCTACCACATGTCCTGTCATCAATGCATTACAAAACTCATGAACTTGGCATCACCAGCACCATGCTCAATGCATTTAACCATGTATTACTTAAAGCTAGGGTAGGTAGGATTTTTCTAAAAAAAAAACATTCCAAATTTGTTTAAACTGTCTTTATATACCAATACATAATTAAAATGTAAGTACACTGAAAAAGAGATTATAAAAATCGAGTGTCTGTAGACCTCTTTGACGACTGTTGTAAACACAGCTAATTATTTCCATTCACTCCACCCCTCCCTTCTGGGCTCCTTCCAAAGCCACGCCCCCAAAACACATGAACGCGCGACGGCAAATGCTCAGGCTCAGCTGGAAGACGGCGCATTTATTACCTGAGACGAGTGGAGAGGAAGGAGCGCAGTGCATGCAGTGACATCATGTCAGAACCACAATAAAATACCTAACTTTATCACTATGAATATAAACAAATATGATGGCTTTTAGTACTCACTATCAAGCTAGCATATCGATACTGGTAAAGTTTAAAATATATTTAGTTTGATTCGGTAACGAGCTATATTTAGGCTATAGGTAACGAGCTATATTTATAAGGCAAAGCTAGGTTGCATTGATACACGTTTTTCCATTACCATCAGTTAAACTGTGATGAAGGTGAATTTCGTGTAAGATTCATAACATATACGGTGTTTTGCATGCAAGAGTTTCCATGATGAAAACATTGTTGACTCTGATGAGGACTAACGTTACACTCCGGTGACAAGTACCGCATCGTCGGTTCGAGGACAGGTCCACTCCGGGGTCGAGGGCGAAGCACAGGAGGTCGTTCAAGAGTGCGGGCAGGGTCCGAGGAAGTAGTTTAGCAAAGTAGCAAAGCTGGCATTGGTACTTTTTGATGCATTTTCTCAGCCATTGTGCCGCAAACTCCTGCTTACTCGGTGTAGTGAGCTGAATATCTCCGGGAACGGTGACATGTGATGAGTGCACGCAGGGCTGTGCACGCAGTGGTGCTCGGGCACGAGACATGAAGGCATCTGATTGGTTCTTTAGATTCGCACCGAATGGCAGTGATTGGTCAGAGTTTTTACTGTCCTGCAGCTGATACAGAGGTCAGATTTTTTTCATTCCTTTTTCTGAACACATAATGTATTGACTACTCTCAGGATGGAAGGACCATTTCACCCAGTATAAAAAAAAATGTTTCTGAAAACATTCCTTTAAAATTATTTATTTAAATTTTACTTATATTTTTTTTTACTATTGTTAGCTTTTCATTAAACTCGCATGCGCTTCATGTTGTTTATAACAAAGACGCCCCCTTCGACGACGAGACCCTGAAGTCATTGTTCTGGATCAGGGCTGATTATCATCACCCTGTAGATCTCCCGGACACCTCTGGATTAACCTTGGCTCCTCCCTCCCTCGAGTCCGCCGTGAGCTGTCGTTACTGGGCTCTGGGTCTCAGCCATCGAACGTCCACCATCAGCAGCGGCGGGGTCTCGTCGTCCGTCTGTCATCATTCCTCCGCCACCTGCCATCCCCATCCCTTCACCATCTCCTGTCGCCATCCCTGGACCTTCTCAACACCCTCATCCTAAACCTCCTCCTAAACCTCCTCCTCTCCACGCCGAGAGTTTCTGTTTCACCCTTTAGTTGTCAGTCAGTCGATGTTGTGTGTCAACCCGTTTCACACACGCACTGTTAAACCTTCTGTCTTTTCCTGTGTTTGTGGTTTTGTTAAAATCACTTCAAATTGGATTCTGTGTACCTTTGTCTTCAACTTTTTATTTTCTTTCTATTTTATATGAATATGGTAAAAGATGATCCTATTCAGTTCAAAGTGATAAATGAGGTAGGTCAAAAGCAATCAAAAAGTAGTCAGATTATATTACCTTAAATAATTTAATGGATTCTGTTACTAAGTAAAATTTTTGTCGTGTAATTTGTAATCAGTAACGACTACATATTGTAAGTAATCTACCCAGCACTGATAATAACTGGCCTTCCTAAAGTTTGTTTACAGCGTTGGGGTCGACCATCATCATGTTGTGTTTTACTATTTGACAATGGCCCGTTCAATTTGTTTTACTACTTTTTGGCAGTTTGTTTCAATAACAGACACATTTGCAGAGTATCCATGAGTATCCATTGCAGAGTATCCATAATCTGTGTGGGTTTGTGGTTTGCTCTAGCCTTTAGACAGGAAAGCACTAAATTATGCTTTATGTTTTTCTCGTGATTTGAACAAAACTCTTATCAGTGAGGTTTGAAATACGGCAATCGTACTGTCTGTCTGTCTGTGTGACTGTTCTTGAATCGGTTTTAGTTTCGCAAATAAATCACTCTGTTGGATCGACACTTTTTAATTTGTCAAAAGGATTTAGAAAAATGGTCTGAATCAATTTAGTCTCAGTCACAATTAATTTTCCGATTCGGCCCAAGTCGATTCGCAATTTGTTGCTTGTTGGCAGAAGATAAATGCCTTGACGTGAAACTGAAACATGTTTTTACATTGGAGTAAATAAGCCAAACAGCCTCCTCGTTTTGAAACAGCCACACAAACCAGTGGATCAGACGGATCCAGACCATCTGTCTTAGAGGAAAGGAGTAGGTTTGAATAATTGCGCTCAGTTCATTTCTTGGCCACTGGGATTCGCCAAATCACCCAAAGGGGTCTAGATGCTAAAGATACATGATGCTTATTCACCTCACATAATGTTAAGTATATTTTTTATATACGGGGGTTAAATATAAAGGAAATATATTCTTGTGCCTTCTCAACTACATGTTTTCCGTTCTCATAGGTGGCTGCTGCTCCCATTATTATTGCATCAGACACAGAATCCGCTTCTCTTGCTGCATCCCATCCTGTAGCTCCTCCTGCAACGACTCCTGAAAGAGTTGCGGCTGAAAGAGTGACACCAGCAGCGTATGTACCGACCCCGGTCTCCAGCGCAGCTGCTCCAATACCCGTCCATGTTGCTCTTCCCGCTTCTGAAGTGCAGGCTGCTTCAAGACAGGTCACTACTATTGCAACACATAAACCAGCGCCCATTAAAGCACCAGTTAGAGCCCCTGCTGATGCGCCTGCAACTTTAATCAGAAGATCATTGTGAACAATCCTCTCTGCTCTTTCTCGCTGCTGGTTTGGAGACACATTGTCTTCATTGGTATTCTTCATCATCTCCAGCTGAATCATCCTCTCCACTCGTTGAAGAATCTCATTGGTGTAGTGGTCGTTGTTTTGCACCATATTATTAATTGTATCCAGCAGATTTTTCACCTGGACCCTGTTGCTTTTGTCCCAGCAACTACACGGGCAATGGACACATTTACTCCAGTATTTACTGTCGATGACGTGACAGCGGCCTCCGCATTTATCAACAAGCTCCTGTAGTTTTGGACTTCTCTGAACAAATTCTTCAATGGTTTGGCCCTCTAGTTCTTCACCATGAGTGAATAAAACCACTGCACGATTAAAGGTATCCTCCCCACAATATTGACTGATTTCATCCACAATCTCAGTTTCTTGTCTTGTGTACCTTTCAACTTTCAGAACAATGACAAAGGCATCAACACCTGGAGCGCAGCTAATAATGGATCTAATGATCTCAGATTTAATGTTCTCATCGTCACGATCCGTGTCAAAGACTCCAGGTGTGTCAATAACTGTGATCTTTTGTCCATAAGCCTTGCTCTCTCCTCTTACAGATGTGTCTGTTACAGAATTGGGTGAAGCGTCAGTTGTGAAACAGTTTTTTCTGAGGATTGTGTTGCCAGCGCTGCTTTTGCCATCTCCGGTTTTCCCAAGAAGGACGATCTTTAGATCTTTAGAAGAAGACACGCTACCTAATTAAAGAAGACATTTGTTATATAATGTTAATCTTTATGAGACAGGCATTATGTTTTTACAGCATATTATTTTATTACAGCATACTTACCTCCCATTACCTTAATTGATGTTAGTCTCTGCAATGGAAATAATACTAAGGTTATTCATGATTCTGAACCAATCATGCATTAGATGAACAACTGTGTGCTCTTCACTATAAAGTCTACACTGCAATTATACAATGAGCAATGAAAGCACAACATTTATGTCAAACATCATTTTTAGTTTGCAAATATGCAATATTAGTGAAAATATATTCTTACTGAGCTGTTTTGCATGTTCTATATTTATTTAAATGTTGCTGTGATTTATTTATTTATTTTTATTAATTTTTTTTATGAAATATATAGAAATGGTTTGTATTTTGAGGAATAGGTGTGTGGTCTTGGATTGTATATTACAACACTGGTGTATACAATGTGAGTGAAGTGTTTTCTACTGTGTGGAGAATCGTGTGTAATAACAGAGTGTTTCCAAGTAGCAAACGTGACGCAGGAACAGGGTAACCAGGCAACCAATACCAACACAACTACGAATGCCAGAATGAATGAATTTCGAGGATCAGGAAATGCCGGACAGTTTATGTGGGACACTTGGTAACTCTATAGAAGTAAATTCAGTTAACATCCTTTGGAAACTTGTGTCAGTGGATAAAAAGAGCAATAATTCCCATCTGATTTATAATTTGTGTTCATCAGTTGAAAATGATATATGCGCTGATCGAACATGGTCAATACCATGTCTTTTATGTTTGCATAATTCTAATTAAATTAGATGTGTGAGCGCAAATAATCATATATTTCAAATATATATTTACTAGTATGAATAGCAGTGCTGTTTATTTATGAAGTAATAATATTCTATCTAAAGAAAAAAAAGAAAAAGAAAAAATTTTGACATCTTGCAAGAAATAAGCAATTGTGACACTTACATGAATCCAGACAGAGGTTGTAGAGGTTTTATGAGGAGTGTAACAGGCTTTATGCTCCTGACTTTCACTTTCTCTATACTTATTTTGAGGAGCTCTACATTTAGTTTCGTTCTCTTTGTTTTGCATGAATAAACTGATTAGGGAGGCGCTAACTCTCTTCTTATTAGGGATACAGTATTAGGAATTGTGTATTAGGCACTAAACCCCAGGTTATTTTATGGGTTTCATTTAATAACGTAACAATTAGCTACCGGAAAATTACAACTAAAATGCAAATTGTTTTACAACTTTACTTATTTCACCTGTACAATAAGCAAATAAACATTGTGTGTATAGTTTAAACATTGACAGGCTGCAGTCAAAGGCGTTTTTTCCAATGTCAAACTTCATTTCTAAAGATCAATTTCGTATGTTTTATTGGTCAACAGGAGCTTTATTGAAGATTCAAAATAATGTTCAGTTTTAGGAAACAGCAATAGAAGTTTAAGGTAAGCAGAAAATGGAAACCTGGATGCTATTTTTTTCATGCTGCATGTCTGACACTCAAGTATGATGACAGTTATTTGTTTTTAGTGATTGACATTTTTCAAAGACCCACTGAAGTGCCTTGAAATGCGCAGCATTGTTCACTGTGTTGTAATTTCCACTGAAGAAGGAAGACAGGGCGGGACATATCGAACAGCCCCTCCCCCCTTTTTGAAATAACCAATAGCGTTTAACTTATATCACATCTCGGCCAGAGCCGATTTGGCAGCTAATGACAGCCAGTGTTAAATATTCCCCTTTGAAATTTAATATGAAACTCTTAATCACTCCTGGTAACACTTCACAGCGACCATGTGACTTTCTGTAAAGGGTGTAAAATTCAAAGTACTTACATAGGTTTACCTTCCTTTCCTTTCTTTTTTTTTTTGTCTTTTTGTTTGCAAAAAAAAAAGTCAAGCCAGAAAGTGGAGAGGATGTTGATGGATCATCACACCAAGCTTTTGCTTTCTTCTTAAAAGTACAGTATGGGATTTTTTCTCCACTAGGGGTCGCTAACCTCTTTACAATAACAAAGGCGTAGTTTGATGACGCAACACATGCTAAGAATTATGGATCTTGTCGTCAACGTCAAGCCGGCCGATCTAATAATGTTTATGGTTGACTGAATACATCGATACTTTTATCATGACTGTGATATGAAGCAGTTCAGGATTGCTAAGAGACAGCTATCAGCTCCACACGCGACGCGAGTCCCGCGGATATAAAAGGAATATGGACATTTCATTCTACCGAACTACACGCAGAATTACTACTCACAGGTCAGTTTATTAGACAAATTAAACTTGTGAGGTAACGCAGCGCTGTTTCATTGGTCTAACATTACATTAGCACTCTAAACTGCATTTGAATGTGTTGAAAAGTATTTTAGTTTGTCTGTATGAGACTAACTTAGCAGTAAGCTAGATCAACATTAGAATAACATACAGATCATATTCTAACATTTTATCATTGTTGAACTAACGTTATATAACATTGATTCGTTTTATGTAAATGTGCTCACCTGTTTAATAAAGTACATGTAGGAGCGGTCGAAGTCTCGGACGTGGAGCTCTCGTTTATATACTGTCTATGGGAGCTCTAGGCATCTCGAAAACACCGAGCTGATATTGATTCTCGTTTTAGTTCTCCTTTTTTATCCAAAGTCTGCGTGCCATGGTCCATAATGTTTGAACAAAACAACAACAGCGTGCAAATAGACATTGCGAACTCCACAGATGTCTGCGTCTGTCGCTTTGGTTAATCAGACGGCTCTGGTTCATAGCTCTGGTTGCCATGGCACCATAGGCGGAAACCAGGGACAACGCGGATATGACGCCATTGACTGCGACATAACGGAAATAAAGACACGGTCCGTGTCTTCGAATTAAAATATTAATTTCTCTGGATTTAGAAGTTAATTGGAACTGTCGGGATAATGTAAATACACAACTTTAAAAAATATATAATATAGATATAGTGATTTTTTTTATATTTTTATATTTTTAAAGCAAAATACATATTGTGCCTTTAAAGAAGTTTTGGTAAGAAACTTTCAGAATAATTCTTCAAGGAAGACTTAATACATTTCTAATGAACATGATTAATGTTGCATGAGCGCCATCTGCAGTTCGAAATTTAAATTTGGCTTTTTAAAATCTGATTCATCATAGAAGTAATCAACCAACAAATCATTTATCAAAACAATCATTGCTCATGCATTATAGAAATGAAACAATAAAACAAAATGAAGTGTGCTATATATACAACACATTGCCTTGCTTTTAAGATCTCCAAAGATGTTATACATGTGTATTTTTATGTGTGTAGTCGGTTAACATGAGTTTGTCAAATAACAAGATCATAGATTAAAATAACTAAAATAGTTACAGTTAAAATTTAAATAATACAATTTTATGGTTTTAGGAGCTGAATGTTCTTTGGGAAATATATATGTGGGAATGTACAGTAAGACACTCACACTAACAGACAGTAAGATGTTTTATTTTTAGCAGGAATAACACAACTTTGGTTTTTCAAAATCATAACACCACACATGCATTTACACAGTTGTATTTTAAAAGAATATAAAAGACAAAAAAAAGTTTAATTCTCAAAATTACATATGGAAAGGCCTAGAAATTGCTATAATTTGAACTGAAAACAAAAATAAACGGCAATAATTTCTTCAAACAAGAAAACAGAGACTTCAAGAAACCCTTTTTGAAACATGACAAAAAAAAAAAGCACTGATCATTTTTCATTCACTGATTCACTGATGGACAGATTAAATGAAGCGTTCACAAATATAAATGAGATTCTCAGACTTGAAAGGACTAAAAGTGATGTTGGATGATAGAAGTGAAGCTTATGAACATGTTTGCATTCGTCTTGGATAATGATGCTTATGCGAAACATCCCAAGTAAAAATTACTTGCAACCATCTTTTCACTTTCCAAACCTGTAGCCTCTAAAGTGGTTCCTCCCCTTCCACATACTGTACCAGTGGGTCCGCGGATGGCACATCCGACCTTTTAAATCTGGTGGTGTGTTAGTTTGTCTCTTATAGAGAACAGGCAAACACTCGTTGCCAACGACATCACAAGCTACAACCACAAAGCGCACTTTCTTTTCCAGAGTCTCGACTACACACTGCTGCTGGTTATTTACTGAAGTGCTGTTAACAGTGACAATGTACACTGGGAACTTTCTTCTGCTGATGCACAAGTTGCGTCTGTATATGATGCCTTCTCCATTGCAGATATGTATAATTCTATCCTTGTTGTTTTTGCGGAGGAAGAACTGGAGAGGAGGTCTGTCAGGGCCACAAAGTTTCTTCTCTGTTAGGTACTCTGCCCAAGCATCTCGACTGGCTGTATCGAAATCATATGAGAGAATATGTTTGTCATTAAAATGATCATAAGTGTTGTTATTCCGAGATCTCTGGCAGGGAAAACTGTAATCAGCGAACACCAGAGTGACGAGGAGAACGAGGAGAACGAGGAGAAGCGCAGATCTCATCCTGAGAACAAGAGAGGGACAGACACTTAGAGCTTCACAATCAGTGGAAATCGGCCATTAATAAGATAATTAATAACTTCTGCACGGCTGCATGGTTTTCTGAATATATCTCTATATGACTAAAGTAACAATAATAATAGTTTCTTAAATACTCTTATTTTGCAGCAAGTTATTGCCACATTAAAATTTCTTATTTTGTTTAATATTTTTATTTATTATAATAAATTACTATTATTATTATTATTAGTATTTATTATATAAAGCTTTTATTTTGGTGGATAATCACAGGAAGCTCTCAAAGCCGCTCTTTTGATAACAACAGATATTAAAGTAGATGCATTATTAAGATGATCTTCAGTATCTGAACTGTATGATTTACATGCGTACAGTAAATATAGGTTTACCTGTGTGCCGTTCTTGAGCTCGTGGAAATGAAAGAGTCTTGTTGAGTCTGAGCTGGAGTTCAGAAAGTGTTCGAGCTCATTTGACTGATTTTTATTGCGTGGAAAAGAGGGAGGAGTGAAGATGAGCCCGTTTCTTGGAAACTCATCACAAACACGATTCTTGCAAGTAAGCAAAACTTAGAGGATGTTTTTGCATCTTTGAGATTCTGCCCTCAGGAGATTCTGTAACACTTTACAATGAGGTTCCAGTTGTTGACATTGGTTAACTACATTAGTTCACATGAACTAAAAGTGATAAATACTTCTAAATTAAGTTTATTCATCTTTAATAAACTTAAAGTGCTTTCATGTAGTTCAAACAGTAGAGTGTTGGCTTCGATTCCCAGGGAAAGCAAGAACTGATAAGAATGTAAATGTGTATCTTGAAATGCAATGTAAGTCGCTTTGGATAAAAGCGTCTGCCAAATGCATAAATGTAATTTCAACATTTACTAATCTATTAAAATCAAAAGTTGGGAGTGTCAATATTGAAGGGTCAATGAACAATTGCATTAAAGATTAATAAAAACTGTTACAAATTTGTTTTTCAAATAGTGTAAATAATTTTGTAAATTATTTATCCTTTATTTTACCAGGAATAATCCCATTGAGATTTAAATCTCTTCTACCAGGGAGTCCTGACCAAAATGGCAGCACAAAAAGTTTCACATAAACAGATTACAAACACATAAACCTGTACGACTGTACAGATAATTGTATCATCAGCATATAAATGTATCTTTTCTGTGGCTGTTTCATGAACTAGGTCATTTATATAAACTGAAAATAAAATAGATGGTAATCATTCAGTGCCAAACACAGTATTTAGTCAAATACACCAGTATTGAGTCAAGTCAAATTGATTTGCATTGCACTTTACAGAAAGTTATAAAGTTTATAAAATCTTAATCCAAACTTTATTGTCAGCTGAACCCCTTTGACCTAAAATATTTATTTGAAGTTCCCTCTGAGATTTTTAGTTAACATTTCAACAATTTAACATAATGTGTTCATAATGGATTTAACAGGTTTTGCGCTCAAATATTAGTGCTCGAATGTGCATCTAACTGGACGTCTAATATTATCAGCAAAAGGGAAGTGCCACTGAAGGGAAGTGTCTCAACCAGAAGGAAAAGTGATGATGATGAGGATGATGATGGTGCCTTGAATTTCATAATGATCAAATCTCTTGTGAAATTTCAGTGTCAAATACATGCTGACATTACTACATTTGCTGCTGTGCTGGACAATTTGCTTCTTTAAATAATTTGTAGGTATTGCAAAAGAGGGAAGATGATAACAATGCTTCAAAAACATTGAAATATTCCATTTTAATCATTTGATAACAACTACAGTGGATGATTTAGACTCATTAACAACTGACATTTGCTTGTTTACTTGAGTTTACACATTAGCCACAGGCTGGAGTTTTGGGTTTTTGCCACTGTCGCCGCTTTGGCTTGCTTAGTTGGGGACATTTAATATTCATCAATATTATTGATCTGCCTGTATATGAGAACTGAACTGAGCTGGACGATGACATCACGGTTTTCTCCAGAGCGACTGTATATATAAATGAACTAAATTGATAACTTTTCTAAAACAGAAATGAAACATCACTGAACTTAGAGCCCTGCATTTAAGCCCAAGCCCGACGGGCCTTGACTTATTTAAGCCTCTGGGGCCGCAATTTTCACGTCATCGCTCACACGCGGGCCGGGCTTCGGGCCTGTTTTAGGCTTCTTCTTTTTATATTTTATATAAAAAAATCAGTAAGTTGCAGATGCTCTAAATACAGTCATTTTCATTAGAAGTAGACTTACCAGTGCTTACCCCACTCTTTCTCATATTGCTGTCCTTGATCTTAAAATTAGCTGATGATAAAATGCAGCTTACCTCGTATCTGTTGCTATACCGTTGTGTCGATGTACCGTCTCTGCGTGTCAATAAAGAGGAGTCTTAGGCCTCATTATACTTCTGCGTCGGACCTACGCCGGAGCCTATACGCCGTAGGCAACGTGTTGGTTTTAATTTATACTTCTGTGTCGTTGTCCGCGTTGACGCGCACCTAGGGAGCATGTGAAACCCCGAGGGAGGGGTTCTGGCAGACCAATCACCGCGCTTGTGTCCGCGTAGAATTGACGCGTTGTTACATTTTTGGAGAGGTGCATGTCAGGGTACGCCGTAGGGTACGCGCGCTACACACAGCCTACGACGTAGCTACGGCGGCAGTTCGACGCAGAAGTATAAAACAGGCTAAAGGCGGGCATACACTGCGCGATGTCTGTGCGATTTCAGCCAATTTTTTTTTTTTTTTTTTTTTTTTTTTTGCCTACTCACACTGAACGAGTAGATCGCATGCGATGTAAAGCCAAAGCTCAGGATTTATGTGCTCACACTATGCGGTCCGAACGTCGAGCTGCGACTTCACTGCTCACACTATACGTGTGAAATATGCGCAAATCAGCGCGATAAACCCTTGTGTCGGGTTGTGCCTATAGACGATATCATATATCCATAAACAAGCATCAAAAAACAAGCATCAGCTATCAATATCAAGATGATTTAGCATTTCCAATTCATGTATTCAATTATTATTAGTATTATGTATCATTATTATTATTAGTTGAGGCCTACATTTATTATTAAATTGAAAGGCTATTATAATTAAATTGCCATGCAATAATTTCATAGTGCATCACCGCAAAACCACGCGCTGTGAGGATAATAAAATATTACATAAACAATTTTCAATGAGGAGGAGTAAGCCTCTAAAACATTTAGGTCGATTACAATGAATTATAGGCATATAATTAATTATCAACAGTCTATAATATATCCGAACACTGCAATAATTTATCAATGAAAATTTAAAAACAGCTTTGTTTCAAAAACATTGTTTAACAAATTAATAAAAGAGGCAAACTGTACATCGCAGGTGGCTTGGAAGATGTGGGTAATGGTTAATCCATTTTGCAACATGAACTGGAGGTAAGCAACAGTAATTTATTGCTAGTTTGGACTACAGAACTCGTTTTTTGTTTTGTTTTTTTGCTGCAGATGAAATGGTTAAATTTCTGTTTTCGCGCAGGCGCAGTGAGGGAAAGAACACTGAGTTTAGGGCAATCAGTTTGTAGCTTTGCTTCAACTGTGCGATATAGTCACGAGGAGCGACCAACATTTCTGACATGCCAGGAATTCATCAGACCATCCAATTGCCGGTCGGGAGAGGTTAATCGCCTCTCGTTTCCCCCTGAACACTGCACAAACACTGCACCACAAACGACGCACGATAAAGTTGAAAATTGGCCCAACACACTAGCCGCTTGGTCGTCACTTTAAAAAACGAAAACTTTAATTTAACAAACAAAAAATGCTCCAAATATTTTTCCTAAATTATCTTAAAGGTGCTCTAATCGATGTTGGGTGACGTCACTTCTTGTTGACGTTCGAAGTATTATCAAACAAAACTGAGGCTAGTTCGACCCTCCCTCCTCCTCCTCCTCATCCTGTCCCCTCCCCTTCTGTGCTTCCTGAAACAGGCTTTTCCAATGTAAATTCGGGACTTCATGCGTTCCTTCTCCTTTTCCCTCTTCTTTGCTATTTGTTCATCGGAACATCGTCTCTTTGGTCGTGTGTCGGCCATATTCAAGAGAATATAATTCTAACGTAAGTCGTTGTCGTTGTCTAGGACATCTCTCCTCTAGCTAACTTCCCTCTTCATGCTTCTCTCTCCTCCACTCTCCACACCCCCCTTCATGTCCACGCGCACTAACCTTCAGCCTATCGCTTAGAGCACCTTTAATAAAGAAACTAAATAAATATAACGACTTGCAATTTAAAACAAAACTGAACTATTTTAATTGCTGCAGTAGTGTAGTAATTGGGAGGATAAGAAAAAAAAAAGGCTCGAATTGGACTCAAGGCGAAAAGTCTGATAAGCTGTCGGATACGGGCCGGTCTAGGCCCTAGATTTGAGGCCCATGCAGGGCTCTATCTGAACTTACTAAAGCTGGACTATGACACCATTTCCTTCTAGATCTGCTGTACAGATGAAACAAACTTTGTTGCTTTATTTTCCTGCTATCCTGTTTTCCTGAAACAATTTGTATTGTAAAAAGCACTATATAAATAAAGGTGACTTGACATGGTTTAATGTGACAGGTGTGTTTGATGAGCCTTGCACGATGGTCTCCAGCAGATTTTCACCTGAACTCTGTTGCTCTTGTTTCCTCGTTTACGTTTATTCCAGTATTTGTTGTCGATGAAGTGACAGCGTCCTCCACATTTACCGACAAGTAGCTCCTGTAGCTTGGAATTGGTCTTCACAAATTCTTCAATGGTCCGGCCTTCTAGTTGATCATGAGTGAATAAGATTACTGTGTGTTTCAGGACGTGTTCCTCATTGAATGTGTTCAGGTTTTGTACTACCTCATTTTCATGTCCATGTGAATCTTCCGACCTTCAGGACAATGATGAAGGCATCGATGCCTGGAGCGCAGTCAACCAGATATGCATGATCTCAGATTTTATTTGCTTCGGGACAATTTTTACGACACCGCTCACACGCGGACCGGGCTTCGGAAGATCTCAGACTTGATCTGCTCATCATCACAATCTGCAGGTGTGTCAATCGCAGTAATCTTTCTTTGGTCAAAGCGTTTGACAAACAGGTTAAAGGGGGGGGGGGGTACAATGGTGTTTCATGTATTCAGAGTTGTTTACAGTGTTAAAGAGATGGATTCTCATGCTTAACATGGCCAAAGTTTTTTAAAAATATTTTGGACGAATAACGGAGAATTTCTGTGCCCAAAATCTTACTTCCGGGTTGGTACAAGTTTCGGCTGTTTTTTTTTTTTTTTACCGTGGATCTAATGACGTAGACCAGAGTGGAACTCCTTATATGAGCATTTCTCTCGGAAAAGCGCAGCCGCGCACCTCAACGCGCTTCAACAGGAAATCATCGGCAGCGCTGCATAGTGTCTCCAAAGTGTTTTTGGTGAGGGAAAGCTTACCAAAGAACCCAGCGTTACGAACAGTGGATGCAGAAACGAGTTGTGTAGACTGTTTGTTCCCTGCATTTCGACGATGAATGTTTTATAAACAAAGCCCAGATCGACGGATTCTCTCTATGGCTCTGGCTTCGCCCACACGGCCCGCCTCCAGACACTCGTTTTTTTCCGGAAAGACTCGGTACAGCCTATTTTCTCTTATAAATATAATAAAACTAAAAGACTTTTTGGAGATATGAAGGATGCAATACTACTCTATAGGTACTCAAGATTAACAGGAGATTGAGTGAAAATGAGCATTTCACCCCCCCTTTAAGGTGCGGCCACATTTCCCAGGCGAATTCCATTCATTTCAGTAGGAATCCTTGCAATTGGGAATTTCACGCGTGTTGATCACACAAATTCGCACGCTGACTAACAGAAAACTGCCTGGTTTGAAAGTGACTTCTGTGTGAGCTTTGTTTCATACATCTCTACACTATTTACAATGGGAGGAGGACCATTTTTACCAACAAAATGTTTCAATTCAGTCTGATTCGATTCATGACTCTTGAAAACGGTTCATTACGAATGGAATGAATGAGAAAGTAGCCAGATATTAATGAATGTGCACCAAATATAAATGTATTTTAAGCAATTATATGCCATGTGGACAACTAGACAGTCCTTAAATTAAGTTTATTCGCATATGCAATATTTTGAACTTCACATTGTTGGCAAACAGCCTTACATTTACAACAAATTATAAAAGTAATCAAACAGTCATTATGACCATAAAGCAAGACTGTCGAACTCCAGTCCAGAAGGCTTACGATGCATATGATATCTTAGAAGAGGATTCATTAACCATGCACACTGCAGCTAAACACGGCTTCACTTCAACAAAGAGTTTGGAAATTTGGGTATTAGGAGTGACTCCTGTTTTCTGTACTCATGGCTTTACTCCTATGCCAATGACAGTTAAATAGACGTGAACCTAGAACTCATGTAACACATCCCTCAAATGCAATAAGTTATGCTTTAAATACCTGAAACTATACAGTAAATGTACAGACCGCAGAGTATCATTTTAAAGGCATTTTTATTCTCAGTTATCATGTGCATTGTTTATGATCACAAGAAATTCAGCTCATATCTGCATTCTTACCAGGAAACTATATATATTCAAATGTGCATTACAAGAAGAATTTAGAAATTTGTTTAACAAATAATGATACAGCTTATATAATGTGAGGTGAAACTGTATGAAAAGAAAACCAATTTCTTTGGTCACGAAAAATAATAACAAGCTTAGAATAAAGAATCAAACATTTCATGATTTCAAATAGAAGTTAAAATGAATCAGAATATAATTTTTTTGATTTACACTAAACAGTTTTTCACACCTGTTAATTTGGCTAATCATAAATACAACTGAAGATTTGGCTCTGCAGGTCACCGAAAACACATGAGTTCAAATTATTATTTTTTATTTTCTTCTGTTTGTGTTTTACTGAAAACATTAGCAAAAATATTGTGTATGTTCTCAACCACAACTGTTGCATTCTCGTAGTTCAGCTTTGCAGCTTTGGTCATTGCGTCATACACTGAATCCGCTTCTTCTGCAGCTTTCCATCCAGTGACTCCTCCACCAAAGGCTCCTACAAGAGCTGCAGCTCCGACAGCACCGGCAGCGACTGATGACCCTGCTCCTCCTGACACTAGAGGTCCTGCCACTGCTCCTCCTGCTTCAACTATTGCTCCTCCTGCTTGAACTGTTGCTCCTCCTGCTTTTTCTCCTGTTTCCACTTCCAGTTCTTCTGCTTTTTCTCCTTTTTTCTCAGCTTCTCCTCCAGGAACTGTTGCTTTTGTTTCTTCTGTCGCTGCTCCTCTTGCTCCTCCTCCTGCAGCCTCGACAACAAACGATACTACATTCAGCAATGTTCTTATGGGTAAGGTCGTTTGCAAGAAACTCAAAATGAAAGTCACCGCAACACCTGCGCCAAGAAAAGCACCAATCAGCGCCCCTGTCGTTGCTCCCGCAACCTGCTCCAGCAGTTTACCCTGAACGGTTTTCTTAGCTCTTTCTCGTTTTTCTTCTGGAGGCAAAGTTTCCTCATCCACATTATTTTCAATCTCCTCTTGAATATCTTTCTCCACCTTTTGAAGCAGCTCATTGGTGTAGCAGCCGTTCTTACTCCTCATCGTGTCGATGGTCTCCAGCAGATTTTTCACCTGAACTCTGTTGCTCTTGTACCCTTGTTTACGTCTTTTCCAGTATTTGTTGTCGATGACGTGACAGCGTCCTCCACATTTATCAACCAGCTTCTGTAGTTGTGGATTGGCCTTCAGAAATTCTTCAATGGTCTGGCCTTCTAGTTGTTCACCATGAGTGAATAATATCACTGTATGTTCAAAGACAACCTCTTCCAGTGTGTTCAGACGTTGCTGTAGCGCCTCCATTTCTTGTGTTGTGTACTTTTCCACCTTTAGAACAATCACAAAGGCGTCTACACCTGGAGCGCATTCAATCAGAAAATGAATGATCTCAGGTTTCATCTTCTCATCATTACCATCTGTGTCAAAGAATGCAGGCGTTTCAAAGACTGTGATCTTTCTTCCATATCTCCTCGTCTTTTTTCTTTCGCATTGTGCTTTTACAGAATTATCTGAAGCTCTAGGGGTGAATACTTTTTCTCCAAGAATTGTGTTCCCAGCACAGCTTTTGCCATCTCCTGTTCTTCCCAAAAGCACAATTCTTCTCTCTGGCACAGACACACAAGCTGTGAAAAAAAAAAAAAAAAGTAATGAATGTAATATGAGTCTATTTAACAGTTAATGCAAGAAAAATGTTGTCAATGTGACCACTCTTAAAAATATAGGTTCTTTATTGGCATTGATGGTCCCATGAAGAACCTTTAAACTTAGGAAGTGTTCAGCTGAATTATTATTATTACTTTTATTTATTTATTTTTTTAAAGGTGCTCTAAGCGATGCCGGGAGTCGTAACTTCTTGTTGACATTCGAATTGTTGTCAAACAAAATGGAGGCTAGCTAGACCCTCCCTCCTCCTCATGCCGTCTCCTCCCTCCTCCCCTCCCTTCCGGCATAAAGGAAAGTCAAAGTTGTCACTACAAACAACAAGTTTTACTGAATGGAGTCATTCAATGTGTAATGTCACCAAGTTAGATAAATGCTTTTATATATTGCAGAACAGAATGCAGAAAAAGAGAAAAATTATCTTAAAATTGTTTCGCCACCTGAGGTTATAACTATGTTAGCTCCCAAACAAGGACGCAATAATAGCATGATAATGTTAGCTTCGCGTTTCCCAGTGAGCATAAACAACGGCGGCGTCGTAAACAAATTTAGTCAAAGTTGTCAACAGCCTATAAATGAACATTCAAATTCATAACAAACAGTGGATGAAAACAATCATTCACACAAATTGTCACCCTACTGTGAATTTGCTTGATCATTTACAATAGAGATTGATCGCTAGCTGCTAGAAACATACATGTTGTATTCACCAAATTTAACGCTGACTGAATAGTTCTAGATAATTACATTCTTGTGTTGGTTTGGCGAACATGAACGTCAGTTTGAAAAAAAATATGGATTTACCTGTTCAGCAAAAACAGAGCAACTGAATGTCGGATTGTAATCCCTTCTGCCGGCGGAGTTCTCGCCACATTTCAAAGGTTTTTCCGATGTAAATTCAGTATTTTGCGCGTTCCTTATCCTTGTCCCTCTTCTTTGCAATTTGTTCATCATAACGTCATCTCTTTGGTTGTGTTTCGGCCATAATTCAAACTTCCCTCTTCTTGCTTCTCTCTCCTCCACACCCCCTTCATGTGTACGTACACTAACCCCCCAAACCCCACCCTCAAATACTTCTTGCCAGTGATTGGCTGGAACACTGTGTGTTGTGTTTCGTGGTGCGGATGAGCCCAGTTTGTTTTTGTTGCCGTTTGTGGAGCCTGTGGTGTCCAGCGAGACCGCATTTTTTTTACCGTGTGTTCAGGGGACAGGCAGCTAGCGGATAGTGTGGAGATGTTAGCTGTATGTGACAAAAAATGTTCATCATCAAATGTGGCATCGCTTAGAGCACCTTTAAGTAAAAAGTCCAAACAGCTGATACAACACCATCCCAATCCATAAGTTGTCCACATGACTCCAGTCCATCGATTCAGTGAAGTGAACAGCTTAGAAACAAATTCATCATGAAGGCGTTTTAACAAACTCGTAACATGGTGGATGGCATTTCTTTTTTATATTTTGGGTGAACTACTTCTTTAAAGGTTATTCATGGATCCATCAATGCCAATAAAGAACCTTTACTTTTAAGAGTATATGATAATGACATGACTTACATCCCATTATCCTTGTCTGTTGATGACGCCAGTGTCTGTAAGTGAAATTTGAAAGTTATTCTTGACTTTGACGCCTTCATTTTTATAAACATTCATGGATATAATGCATTTATTCACCAAGCACCATTTTTTTCAAATGTCTATTATTAGCCTATGTATTTCTATGCTGTCCTGTTGTACTATTACCAATTTAATCTGTGAATCTGAACTATATACACTGTACACCACTCACATACAGACAAAATAGCTTTATTTGGCGGCTACTCAGATGTCATAAAATGTAATAAATCTTTTTACAGAGCAACTTTGCTCTTTGCAGTTTTATTGGTGGGTTAGATGTAAGCTGTGCTTTTTTATCTGTAAACTCTGTTCATTTTTTTTTTTGATTTACCATATTATAAATAGCACTGTCAAGGGGCTCAGAAATCCTTTGCCAACACATAAAATCAAAATTCAGTCAAATTAATTTGAGATTTTACAGATTACATAAATAAATGTCTATGCTAATTTGCCCTGGTAAAACCTCACACAACACTGTCTGTTAATGGTGTAAAAAATGTAAAGAACTTACATTACTGTTTTACCGTCTTTTCTTTGTGGAGAGGTTGCTGATTGCTGGCTAAAACCAAGATCTAGCTTTCACTTTCATTTATTATCAAGTTAATATTTTTCTTATCAATAAACACACCCAAAAAACACATGTAACTGTTTCATAAAACATCTTAAAGGGGTCATATAATGGTACATGCACTTTTACAAGTTGATTGTACTGAAATGTGTGTTGGCAGTGCCTGTACACAACCATCATAAAATTATAAAAATCCATCCAGTGTTTTTTTTTTTTTAATCTTCTTATATGTTTTCCCTGTCTCAAATCAAGCTGTTCGGACGCCCCTCCCACAATTGTTGATTGACAGCAGCGTTTCAACACAGACCCACCCTGTGCGAGCTGTCATTATAGTCCGCCATTGTTGATATGCTGGAGCAGAATGGCGTCTAAGCGATTGTGGTGTTCTGTTCTTGGGTGTAATAACGAACACAGCAGTCATTATGATGTTCCTAAATCCGAACCATTGAAGACGCAGTGGCTGAGTTTTGTTTTCGAAGGGAATATTCCCCACGATCAACATCAATGCTTTCATGTGTGCGCGAATCATTTCACACCAGACTGCTTTATAAACGAGGGTCAGTAAAGCTGGTTTTGCTAAGAAGCTGTTCCTGAAAAAAGGATCGGTACCAACTATTCGTGTTCCTGCTGCACCTCCAGAAGAAGAAGTGAGTGAGTGTAACGTTTTATTAACCTTTATATTAATCTTTATATTAATCTTTGCAAATCGCTAGCATGCTTCACGATGAAGGCGGCTAAGGTTTACACTCAGGGTACATTACGGCATGTTTTCTATGTACAACGTTTTCGATATAATTCATAATCCCACGTTTATAATGAACAACGCGTTATGGTTATTGTGTTATTACAAACTGTGTATGTCACGGTTTTCAGATGCATTGTTTCCTTCTTGTCTCGTGCCTTTGTTATTTGTGTGTGTGTCTGTGTCGCGTGGGTTGGGTTGGGCGTGGCCCAAACAATCCTGTTCATTCATTCAATCTCTAATCAGCTCGGCGCCAGCTGCAACTCATCTCCATAGCCTATTTATACTCACCGGTTTCTTTTCTCCACTGTCAGATCGTTGTCGATGTCTAGATGTCTGGTGTTCCTCGTCTGTGATCGTGTGGTGTTGTTCGAGTTTCCTGTTACCTGTTCCAGTTCGTGTTCACGTCGGATTCATCATCATCGTCATCACATCACCCTGCACCAGCTCTTCTCTCTGTGTTTGGCCATCGAGGTCCCTGCGCTGCCCACCCACCAGTGTTGTTTGTTGCCTCTGTTTAAGCTTGTCTCTAATAAAGAGTTGACTGCACCTGCTTTTGCTTCCTCGTTAATCCAGCATGACAGTGTAGGCCTACAAAGGTGTTAAAGTTAACATGGTAATACTACACTAAGCTTACTTTTGTAGATGGTTTATAACGGTGTCTGTTACTGATTAAGAAGAAAAAAAAAACTGTTATAACTGCATGAAGATAAATGGTAATACAAAATTCTTAGGTGTCCTTCAACTACTGTTAGAAACATTCCTGACGTGACCTCATGTGAGTGCTTCAGCCCTGACAGTTGTACCTAACACTGCATAGATAACTTTACGCATCACGGACAAGCCTACATTTACAGAAACATTTTTTTCATGACCATTAGCTGTAACATCAATGTGTCAATGAACTAAAGTATACATCAGTAAACACATTGCGTTCGTATATATCACTACTCTACCCTGCCAGTGCACACAAAGATAGATCAAAGTGACATTACGTTAACCAACCATTCAGAAACGTCCTGTTCGAGCTTTAATTGTCGAACTTCTTCAGGGCCGTCATTTGATAATTGATACCGTTGCACAGTGTCCTTGGAGACTCCCGCTGCCATTCTTCAAAATATACCCTCAACTGTTGTCAAGGCAACACTCCACGTGTATTGTGTCAAAACAGGGTGAGCAAAGCTCATTATCATTTAAAGACACATGCACTGAAACGGCGTGCTGAAAACAGAGCTGTTTTTGACCAGGTAAAATGAGTGTTTTCTTACAATACTAATGAGAATTTTTAATTAAAGTATATTACAAACTTTTAATTTAGACCCTAAAGAATCATATTATTAACTTTTACAAAAATGGCATTATATGACCCCTTTAAAAATTGTTTCTTATTTTTATTTTTCTGATGTGTTGTTGTTTTTGTTGTTGTTTTTATTGTTTTATAAACTTCCCCAAAAACTTTTCTTTTAAGTAGCCTACATTATCTTTTCTACATTGTCAATATAGTATTGTATCTATTATCAGTAGTTTTTGTCCTTTCTTGTTGTATTCATTTTTTAAGGATATATATATATATATATATATATATATATATATATATATATATATATATATATAGATATACATATATATATATATATATATATATATATATATATATATATATATATATATATATATATACTAATCAGGTGTAGTGTTTTGAGTTTTGTGAGCAAGCTTTAAGTCATCTTCCCCCTCAGAAATAATTTAAATCTATTTCTATTTTATTTTTGTGTCACTGTGCAGATATTGCTGTTCATATATTTTGAAGAGTCGGGGAAAAGAGTTCATATCTGTTTAAAATTATATATTGAGTTTTATGTTTGAGTGATGTCATTTCCACTGAATTGCCCAATCGCGTCCCGTCCCGTACACGTTAGAATAACAGCTTTGGCCTTGAGTGAGACAGGTATGTCGCAAATGAGCTCTTTAATAAAGTTTTAAAATATAATAGATGAAGAAAAGATTCTGGTCAATATCGACGGATGACATGTTTTAATGATGGATTGAGTCACTTAATGTGTTTTAATGTGGTTATTTTTGTGCATATTCGTAGTTGTTGTGTTAATGAGCTGTTTATGGGTTGGTTTTAAGTTACCGCCCGCGCCAATTTTAAACGGCGGGTTCTTTGGTAATATTAGTTCTTAAATATAATTGAAATGATGCATTATGTTTATAAAACATCATGCAGTTGACTTTGTCAAGAGTATATTGTCTTTTCATGTCTAAAATTGTATATTTGTAGCCATGTGATCAGATAGTGTTAATGGGGGCAGAGGTGTTTACAGACTGCTTTTAGCAGCTGTTCCCATACAGACTGATAAAGTCAGATAGACCATATTACAGTAGTTTAAACACCATTAGACCTCAGTAAATCACAGCACTTACTGTATATTATTAATGCATTCATAAATAACAACATTATAGCAATGCAGGTTCCATCTTTATTCATGGAACTATACAACTGATTAATTAGCCTAATATGTTCAAGTCAGTCTGTAATAAATTATGAGCATGCACATTGAGAAAGCAAATAATATATGTAACTATAACTGTTTTTAAAATGCAGTAGGTCTTAATGAGTCTTTATAATATGAGTATTTATGGAATAGTACTAATTGCTCATCAATAAGTATAAATGCAATGGAGCTGTAATTCATTATAGGAATGGACTTCATAGAAAGTGTTAAAGTCTTTATTAAATAAAATTAACTTATTTGTCACAATAAAACAATGCAAATAGTTGATCGTTGACTAATATGTTTTGGTACTCATCAGTGATGTATTTATTATTATAATTTTTTTTTTAAAACTAATAAATAGATCACTGATGAGTTATACAGTATGATAGGCCTATTATATTTCTGAAATGGCGAAAGAAGAAAGTAAAATTATATAGGCCTAATAAGTAATAGCCTACAGTAGATGGTGTCGTCATGTGATTAATTCAAACCAGTGAGACTGCTGGACCTTTGCATCGCTAAGCTGTCATTCTGGATTCGACTGGTACCGCCCAGCTTTGCTCCAATCAGGTAAGCTTTTTTTCAATTTGCATAGTAATTTGAGTTTTCTATTAAAATAAGTGAATCAGGTCAAAATGGTAACAAATTAATGAATTAATTGGTATTAAATTACACTCATTTTAGGGTCTAGGCCTATCTGATTATGAATAGGCTGTACAGTATAGCTATTCTGCTGCAGCTTAAATGATAAACGGTTATAATGGTCGACTAGCTGCTCAGACAGGCCGTTTTCTGATAATCTCTGAGGTAATTTATACTTTAAAACTGCATTTAAAGTTTTAAATAGCGACATAAACGAGGATTTATGTAGCTTAAATACATTACATGGGTAGATCTCGTTACATATGATTATGACTGTTCATAATTGATAGACATCGATAAACACTGCACGCAGACAGACAGCAAATCATGTATTTACATATAATGTTACACATGCTATGTATTTTTACAAAGCTATGGTCATATTGCTATCATGCTAACATGACCTAAAAATAATATAATTTACAATTATAACTTTAATTGATAACTGAAATGAAATCAACCATCTGGAATATTTAATTATTAAAAGATATAACGGAAGTAAAACATTTAGGACATTAAATCATATTCACATTAAATATGAATGTAATTTCTCTTGAATGTATACATTTCATCAGCACGATAATCCATACAGAGCAAAATTTGACTCAAATATTAATTTGTTTCTTTTCTCCCTTTTTCTTGTGTGTAATCAGATCATTGGTTCTGCTACTGTATGTAAGTATAATATTCAAATCACTGTCTGATACATATTCAGTTTTTGCATTGTAGTTTTGTCATAGACATTTGAAAAAACTTTGTAAACCATATAACTATTTTCATAAACATTTTTTTTAATGAGATGATCCTCACCCACTTAACAAATACTGTATTTGTCAGTACAGTGGTGTCATATGTAGCCTACATTCTCAGATGTTATTGTACATATTCATGAATACAAGTTTTAAACTGGGTTTATATCATTAAAATGTTGTTTGTCTTCTCTCTTTTCAGTATTTATTGCCATCTAGTCCTGATTGCCGAATTGAGCTCTGACTGGGGTCAGTTAAGCAGAGCCGAACCGGTTGATCAAGGTCTTCAGGATCAGCAGAAACTACAGGAAGGCTGGAGCTAAACTCTGCAGGACAGTGGTCCTCCATGACCAGGACTGGACAGCACTGCTGTAAGTAGGGTCGGGTATCGTTTCAATTTTAATGATTCCAATTCCTATTTCAATTCTGCTTATTGATTCCAATTAGGGAAAAAGTCTTATTGCAAAACATTTAATTGTAGCTGAATATACTGAACAAAAATCAACTGGCTAAAGAACACTTTGGCTGTGATTTAAAAATGCCATAGAAAAACTAATATAAATTTCAAGTATTATTAAAGACAAGTAAATACTCAGTAATAAAAATAAAAATAAATAAAAAATAGCAACCGAAACAAATAGACACAACTGAACAACGATACGATTGAAATGAACAGTGTTTTAAGATTTTCAGTATTCAGGTACAGAAACTGTAATTAAATGTAAAATAATACTGCACTTTATAAAAATAAAAAAAAGATATACATTCCAAATATAGTTACAACAACTATTCAGTCAAGAATGATTGAATTTTCCCTTTGTCTTTTGTTGTGTGATTAGTGTTACAGTGTTTCCCACAGACTATAAATCAATTTGTGGGGGGGTGGCAGTAATAATCTCCGTTAATAATCTGCGTTAATAATCTGTTACACAGAACTTTATTATATTAAATATTAATCAAAAATTATTCACACCTTCACAGAATCCAAATATTCAATGTAAGAGTAAAAATGACATAACATTATTTATAGTAAGTTTATTTGATTCACAGCTTATTTACAGTTTTGACCTTGACAACCCAACTGCATTTACCACAAACAGTAAACTAAAAGATTGTTTTGGTTGAATCGGTTTAAAGGAGTCATTAGTTCGCGAATCGGACGTGTCATTAGCGGACTTGTACGCGTTAAGTGATTATCCCGGCAGTTAGGACATCGCACAAGATCAACACAGAAAACATTTCATCATAGTTTTGTTTTGTTTATTGAAAGTGTTTTTCATGTTAGCTGAATGGGCGGAATGCTTTTCAGAGAAGATAAGGCATCATAATTTTTTTTTTTTTTAGCACAACACCCAGTAATTCAGTAAAAATAAAAATTGATTTTGATTAATATGCGCGAGGGAGCGAGAGAGAGCAAGATAGTTTGAAGACAGTGAGGGTGCGCGCACGCGACCGGTCGCTTGTGTGAGAGACACGTGAGTGACAGAGGAGGGAGAACAGGGAAAGGAAATGCAGCTGAATGAACACGCTGCGTGTTTTAAATAGCATAAAACATTTTTTTATAACGAAACGCAATTTGTGGCGGCCGGTGTTGATTCTGTGGCGCACCGCCACAAATTAGTCTATGTGTGGGAAACACTATGTTATTATAGAGATGACTGCTGTCAATTTAAGAGTTGCCCAGTATAGTTACACACGCCTGCAGCACAGAAAACAACATGTAAGACAACTCTTTATGCTCTTGAATGGTTTAAAATCACATTCCAACCCTTGTCCAACACCTGAACCAGCTAATCGAGCCCTTTTGGATCACTGACTAGAAAGTCACAAGCAAGTGAGATTGATCAGATCTGGACATAAACTCATAAAGCACATAAAGCTTTGGATAAAGCACATACAACAATGATAATATAATCTATTCCATAAATCACTAAAAACTGCTCTGTTCCCTAATCAGTGGTGTTGTCCTCCTCGTTTAACAGTTTCTGTGCCACCATCACTGCACCTTTGGCATTCTCATAGTTGAGTTTGGCGGTGTTCTTTATTGTCTCACTCACCGAATCGTCCTCATCTGCTGCTTTGTATCCAGTAATTCCTCCTCCGACCGCTCCGGCTAAAGCTGCAACTCCAAAAGCAACGCCTGTAGCTGCAGCGAGACCTGAACCAGTGAGTCCAACACCAGCTCCTGCAGCAATAATCCCAGCCTTCACCGCTGCTGCTCCTGCTGCTATTCCCGCTGCTCCGGCGGCTCCTGCTGCCGCTCCTGCTTTAACCACTCCGGGAATGTCGCCGGCTTTCAGTAAACTCACAACAGCTGCTACTGCGACACCGATGCCCAGAAAAGCACCGGTCAGCGTCCCTGTGGTCACTCCCGCAAGCCGATTGAGAAGTGTTTTGTGCACAATCTTCTTCGCTAACTCTCGCTTCTCTTCTGGCAACAAATTGACCTCGTCTATGTTCTTCATCTCCTCTTGAATCTCTTCCTCCACTATCTGAAGCAGCTCATTGGTGTAGCAGCCGTTATTACTGTCCTTCAGCTTCTGTTCGATGGTCTCCAGCAGATTTTTCACCTGAACTCTGTTGCTCCTGTATCCCATTTTTCGCCTTTTCCAGTATTTACTGTCGATGACGTGACAGCGGCCTCCGCATTTATCAACAAGATCCTGTAGCTTTGGACTCATCTTCACAAATTCCTCGATGGTTTGACCTTCCAGTTGTTCGCCGTGAGTGAATAAAACCACTGAATGACTGAAGGTGTCTTCTCCACAACACTCCATGATTTTATCCACAATCTCCATTTCTTGTCCCGTGTATCTCCCGACCTTCAGGACGATAGTGAACATGTCTGGACCAGGGGAGCTTTCGATCACGGATCTAATTATCTCGGATTTGATGGTCTCATTCAGTACGGTGTCAAAGAGTCCAGGAGTGTCAATAATGGTGATCTTTCTGCCATCGACCTTCCGATCTCCACTGACGCATTCAGCCGTCACAGACTCAGGTGAAGCTTTACTCTTGAAGACTTGCTGTTTGAGAATCGTATTCCCGGCGCTGCTCTTGCCATCTCCGGTTTTCCCAAGAAGCATGATCCTTTTCTCAGGCTGAGACTCAGAAGCTGTTTGAGAAATATGTTGTTGTTAGTAAAGGAATTTACTATTCCAGTAAAAAAAAAAAAAAAAAAAAAAAAAGAAGATTTCTTGAACATATAACCATAGTTAAAAACCAAGAAAGAAATATAACCAAGAAAAGAAGAAAAAAAATCAGTCTTTTGATTATGCTCATGATTATGAGATAAAAGTTGAAATTATAACACACAAATCAAATGTCATATGTATGCGATAAAAATCTAAATTGTCATACTCATGATTATGCCATAAAATATCAAAATTATGTCATGCTAACTCAAGATTATGGCATAAAAAATGAATGAAACAGATACAATTTAAATTAAATTATTACATAAATAATGACATAAAAAGTCAATTGTGGTGAAAGAGTTCAATTAAAAATTGACATCTCTTATCTATTAAAAGTTGAGTATATGACATACTAAGTCACAATTGTGAGACAAAAAGTTGAAATTATGATTATAAAATGCTTAAACATGCATTACAAAAGTTGTCAATCTCATTAAAGTTGAAATCAACCATAAAAAGTCTACTATTTGCTATTTGAAAGAAATATGCTGTTGTTATTAAAATGAATTATTGTTTTAAACAAATTTACAGACTTATATTGTCTTTTAAAGCATATTAAAACATTTAACCCCATTGATTTTCATTGTAGGGAAAACATTTTTCAAAATAAAGTCTCTTATGTTCAACAGCAGAAATAAAAGTTTTGAAACAAAATGTGGGTGAATAAATGATAATAGCATTTTCATTTCGGGGTGAGCTGTCCCCTTAAGAGTGGTAGTGTGATCTGATTTTCTAAAGGTTAAAAACTAGTAGCTTTTATGTTAAATATAGAAACACTTGCTATAGTTCAAAGTCAAGGATCAATAAACACTTCAAAATCACGTTTTAGAATAATGATTTGATGAAAGGCATATTTTTAAAAGGTTTTCTTACCTCCCATGTTCTTGTCCTGTCTTCAACTGAGGTGCTTCAATGTATTAAAAAGTGTTGTATTAATTGTTTTCATCTATAATCTTATCCAGTTATGGTTCCTGGTGCTCTATATAATAAATTAAAAAGCTACTATAAACACAAATGTCATTGGAGGTGTATCAGAGAACAGCATGGAGAGTTTCACTGCTTAAAACATCTTTGAATGAGTCTTTTGTCACCACAGATGAGCCACAGGAATAACCAGAATAACTAGTTCTCTGAATGTTTTCTGGAACCTCCTACTTTTACACACCCTCATTTACACAGCACATTAATTCAAAATCAAAGCCATGAAATGCTTACTGTGAGATAAACACATGGCAAACATTGTCGAGTTACTTCTTGGATTACACATATCCTGCCTCTAACTCAGAAAAGAGCTTAGTCAACCACGGACACAAGGATCATCTCAAAAATGCCTTTTACTTTCAATCTTCAATAAAGTTACAATCTTAGTTGAATTGCAGTCTGTTGATTTCCATTCACATCTCAATTGATTAGAACAGATGAGCTTAGTTTGCAGTTAGATTAGTAACTTGAAACAGTCATTGGTTTAGTAGAAAAGGCTGGATTAAGCTCAAGATCAAATTAGGTTGATAACCTTTAACCTGTTAAGCTGCAACCCCACTTTTGAAAAATCCCCAGAAATGACATACCCAAACTAAAACAGATACAGTTCATGAACCCTTTGTACTAAAAGCACAAGTATGATCTCGTTTGAAAGCTGACACCAGGCAGTTTATTGTAAATGTAGAATTAATTATTGTCGTAATGACAAAAAATGTTATAAATAGCTACAAAGTTTTGTAAAGTTATTAGAAATTATTTTTTATGAAACATCCTCATGAAAATAAAATTGAAATTGGCACTGGAGCAATCTAGAAATGCACTACAGCTAAAGTCACATGTCTAAACATTTTATGTTTAAAATCTGAAGATAATAAGCCCAAAACTCTGTATTTAGTTAAATGTTTTTCAAGACCATGTCATGTGACTAACAGTTAGGGCTAGCTAGCATATTAGCTTAGCACACCATCAATACACGACAATATATGAGATTAAAACCATATTTAAGCTCAAAGCGTACTTTATAACTCAAGCCGAATGTTTTAAATAATCTTCTGTGATCTAATTTAGCTTCAGATAAAAAAATCAGACAGAAAATATATTATTTGATAGTATTATGCACAATGATGAAGTCTATATAGATTAGCATTACATTATAAATATAATCTATTATTATAAAAATACCTGGCATGGCTTGAAGAACACAGGCAAATCAGATATCATTGCAATCATGTTTATTGTCTTCAAAACATCTTTTATCTGCATGATTACAGCCGATCTCTGTTAGCTGTGTGTGTGTTCGAGGCTTCCTGGAATGTCACATGATCATGGCTCTTCTTCATGTGCCATATATGGACTATATTACTGTGCATATAGCGCCCTCAGGCTATTGGTATGAATTGAAAACACTGTGAATTAGAATACCAAACGCTCATAAAGATTACATTGACGCATTTGGGTATAAATTCAATAAATATTATTCCTGTCTATAGAAATATGATGTGAATCTAAAAGAATCTATCAATATTTCTCCAAATCTGCACATTTTTGAGCTAAAGCCCTGAGGGACGTTGTTTTGTGTATCGCTGTCATGACGACAGCACAGAGTTTTTTATGAATGGGAGCGGCTGACGCGCATAATTCATATTAAAGGTATCGACTCATTTTTTCATTTCATAACTCCTGACACAAATTAAGACATAACTGTCACTATGAGTTTCTCAGAATACAATAGTGGTCAAATACTGAAACTTGAGTCTTATATCTTTTTAATGATGTATAGTTTGTCAAGGTATAACATTAAATCTGATAGTAATTTTGAATTAAATAAATAAAAAACGCTTCAGTGCGCCGACGCACTGGTGAAGCTTAACAGGTTAAAGAAAAGAGAATAAAATGCCTAATTACAATCAAAACATTTGACACCCTGTGCATTAACACAATATGCACATTTTAACAGACTTTTAAATACACATATGAATCGTATGCACTCTAAAGCAACCTTATCATACCCAATATAAATTAGTAAAATGTCTCAAAACACGTAAACATTACAAATAACACACAAGATGGCATTTATCTGAAAATAAATTGGCATTAAGCTTGTTCAAACAGTCATGCTACCAGCAGCGTCTCGGGTTGACTAATCACTGATGTGCATCCAGTTTCTGTCGCCCTCATTCATTTATAACTCTTTTCAATCACAAAGTTCTTTTATCAAAAGGAGACATTGTGTAACTGGATAAAAAACAGCTCAGTTATTAGCAGGAAAATAATACAAAATACTGAAGTATTAATGATTCACATTACCTTTTCACAGGAACCTCAACTAAACTTGTGAAGGTTTGTTCCCAGAAAACCATATGTCAGCCGAATGCGAGGAAAACCAGAATATATTAAGTGTATATTAAATATGGAGTCATCTCAGCCTAAGCCTGACAAAAAGTTGAATCATTGAAGGAAAGTAGAGAACAGAAAACGAGATGAGCAGGAAGACAAGAACTTCACAGCCTTAGATGAAACCAACTGAAGATAAAGACATTAAATCTCTCAAGATCTCAGCAAGCATTTTGATAGATTTATAATGGGGTTAACCATAATTAATATCTGGAAAGGCTGAGGAGAGATGTCTGTCTTTGCCTGATGATTTAGAAAAAAAAATATCTGCACAAAAAAAAAAGTTAAATCTTAAGAGGGCAATGATAAATATTTATGGTGAATTAAGTTACTTAAGGAGAATATATCCCATTTTAATTTTATATAGAATAACTTTTATGTCACACCATATGACAATTTTATGCATGAATGCAATAAATTGGTGAATTAATCCAATTTCCAATACAAAATCTAAAAGACCACAGAAATTCAAGAGTCAGTACAACATAACTCAATATTTTTATGCCTATTATTTGAAATAAAAAAATAAAATAAAAAAAGCCATTTTTTTCAGGCTTATATGTCAACCACCCAGTTACAGTGTTAATGGGTGTTCCTCACAGACCAGAACTGAGGGTGTGTTTGTAATGCATTAATTACTGTCATTAATAAACTGCAGGTATCCCAGCAAACATGCCATTGCGGGCCCACTGTGGTTAAGTGTGGTTTTTATGTGGGACAGTGTGTTTGGGCCACCATGAGGGTTTACTGTGGGCAACCCACCATAACAGCACAGTACAGTTATTAAATCATTGTTTTAAGATTAGAAGCTCAAGGCTCAGGGTTAATCAAACTATTTTTAACAATTCAGTAAAATGTCATTACATTCAACAGTCCTTCCCATACTTAAAGTATCTAAAACTGCACACAGTCAACAAGATAGCAAGACAAGAACTGTCTCTACCGGTTTGCTTTTAGCAGCTGTTCCCAGACAGACTTATAAAGTCAGATAGACCATATTACAGTAGTTTAACCTGTTAACCGTTGCCAGTGCGCCCGCGCACTGAAGCGTTTTTTTTTTTTTTTATTAGTTCAAAGTTACTATCAGATTTAATGTTATACCTTGACAAACTATACATCATTAAAAAGATATAAGACTCAAGTTTCAGTATTTTACCACTATTGTATTCCGAGAAACTCATAGTGACAGTTATGTCTTAATTTGTGTCAGGAGATGAAATGAAAAAATTAGTCGATACCTTTAATATGAATTATGCGCGTCATCCTCTTCCATTCATAAAAAAACTCTGTGCTGTCGTCATGACAGCGATTCACAAAACAACATCCCTCAGGGTTTTAGCTCAAAAATGTGCAGATTTGGAGAAATATTGATAGATTCTCATAGATAATTTACTTCATATTTCTATAGACAGGAATAATATTTATTGAATTTATACCCAAATGCGTCGATGTAATCTTTATGAGCGTTTGATACTCTGATTTACTGTTTTCAATTCATACCAATAGCCTGAGGGCGCTATATGCACAGTATTAGTCCATATATGGAACATGAAGAAGAGCCATGACCATGTGACATTCCAGGAAGCCTCGAACACACACACACACACACACACACACACACCTAACAGAAATCGCGCCGTAACATGCAGATAACGATGTTTTGAAGTCAATAAACATGATTGCAATGATATTTGATTTGCCTTTGTTCTTCGAGCCATGCCAGGTATTTTCATAATAATAAATTATATTTATAATGTAATGCTAATCTATATAGACTTTATCATCGTGCAGAATACTATAAACTAATATATTTTCTGTCTGATTTTTTTATCTGAAGCCAAATTATATCATAGAACATTATTTAAAACACTCGACTTGCGTTATAAAGTAAGCTTGGAGCACAAACATGGTTTTAATCTCATATATTGTCGTGTATTGATGGTGTGCTAAGCTAACATGCTAGCTAGCCCAGGTGCACCTGCCACCTAAGTTAGCAGTTATTCTTTTATGATTTTTTTCTAAATAGGAATGCTTACTGAAATGTTTCTTTATTCAAGAAGGGCATTTGAAGTGAGAACTTTGATAAAAGAAATTAGGGATTGAAACCCTATGAATAGCATGAATATCCAGTCGTTAGTAACTATAATGCAGACAAAAGAAATGCATATTTAGAGCCATAACCAGGCTGGAGAGGTGTGAATGTGTCCAAGAGAGCCTGACACTGAATGGGGTTCGTTTGCACCACAAAAAATAGAGACAATAGACTGAATAGATGATGACAAACATCATTTGCATTTTAGAGTCTAATCAAAATAAAGTCACATGACATGATCTTGAAAAACATTTAACTAAATACAGAGTTTTAGACTTACCATCTCCAGATTTTACATATAACATGGTCAGACATGTGGTTTTAGCTGTAGTGCATTTCAAGATTGCCTTTATTTTCATGAGGATGTTTCATAAAAATAAATTTCCAATAACTTTACAAAACTTTGAAGCTATTTATATATATATAGCCTATATATATTTTTTTTCATTATGACTATAAATAATTCTAAATTTACAATAAACTGCTAGGTGTCAGCTTTCAAATGAGATCATACTTGTGCTTTTAGTACAAAGGGTTCTTGAACTGTATCTGTTTCAGTTTGGGTATGTCATTTCTTGCAGCTTAACAGGTTAAACACTATTAGACCACAGCAAATCACAGCACTTACTGTATATTATTAATACATTCATAAATAACATAACATTATAGCAATACAGGTTCCATCTTTATAAGTACATTCATGAAACCATACAACTGACTAATACGTTTAAGTCCGTCTGTAATGAATTATGAGCATGCATATTGAGAAAGCAAATAATATATATGTAACCATAACTGTTCTTAAAATGGAGTAGGTCTTAATGAGTCTTTATAAATATGTATATTAGAATGTACTACTTGCTTATTAATAAGTATAAATGGAGCTATATTTCATTATATGAATGGACTTCATAGAAAGTGTTACGGTATTTATTTAATAAAATTAACTTATTTGTCACAATAAAACAATGCAAATTGTTGTTCGTTGACTGATTTGTTTTTGTATTCATGAGGTGATGAGGGCGTTTACAGGTCTGCGTTTCTCCGCATGGATCATTTGCATGTCAATAGCTCGTGCGTGCCTGGGTGTGGTCACATTATAGTTAATTAGGACACGTTTGAGAAACTGTACATGCCGCTGCTTTCGTATGGATTACTTAAAAATATAATATTTGTTTTTTATATAATTTACATACTTTAAAAATAGAGATTCCAAGCGTTGTATAGACATGCGTTTCAAGTCTGTGTGACAAACATTCGCTGAGTTACAGGTCATTTTCTGTCGCGTTTCAGAATGAGTTTCACATTGAGAGAGACGGCAGAACGCGCATCATTTTTATTTTCTTTGTTTTACGAAAAACACAACATTTTGTTTTTATTATGAGTGTACACAAATAAAAGAAGACATTTAACAGCTTTGAATGATGTACAACACAAGTATGTAAAATCAAAATCAACAGAGTATTTTGCACTGATATAAAAAAAAAGAGCAGATCACGCCGGCGTGATTGCCGACCTCAGGGGGTTAAGGACTGTGACGTCGCCCGGCATGGCGCAGGGGTTGGAGCCAGGCCCGGGGTTGGGGCTCGTATGCGAGCGCCTGGTTCTCGGGCCTCCCCCCATGGGGTCCGGCCGGGCTCAGCCCAAAGGAGCGACGTGGGGCCACCCTCCCGTGGACCCACCACCTGAAGGAGGGACCGTAAGGGGCCGGTGCTAAGTGGATCGGGCGGCAGTCGAAGGCGGGGGCCTAGACAACCCGATCCCTGGACGCGGAATCTAACTCTAGGGACATGGAACGTCACCTCTCTGGCGGGGAAGGAGCCTGAGATTGTGCGTGAGGTTCAGAGATTCCGACTAGAGATAGTTGGGATCACCTTTACGCACGGCTTGGGCTCTGGAACCACACTCCTCTAGAGAGGATGGACTCTTCACCACTCTGGAGTTGCCCATGGTGAGAGGCGGCGGGCTGGTGTGGGTTTGCTTATAGCCCCCCAGCTCAGCCGCCATGTGTTGGAGTTCACCCTGGTGAACGAGAGGGTTGCTTCCCTGTGCCTTCGTGTCGGGGATAGGTCTCTCACTGTCGTTTGTGCCTATGGGCCAAATGGCAGTGCAGAGTACCCAGCCTTCTTGGAGTCTCTGGGAGGGGTGCTGGAAAGTGCTCCGACTGGGGACTCCGTCGTTCTACTGGGGGACTTCAACGCCCACGTGGGCAGCGACAGTGACACCTGGAGGGGCGTGATTGGGAGGATTGGCCCCCCTAATCTGAACCCGAGTGGTGTTCTGTTATTGGACTTCTGTGCTAGTTACAGCTTGTCCATAACAAACACCATGTTCAAGCATAAGGGTGTCCATCAGTGCACATGGCACCAGGACACCCTAGGCCAGAGGTCGATGATCGACTTTGTGGTCGTTTTATCCGACCTCCGGCCGTATGTCTTGGACACTCGGGTGAAGAGAGGGGCGGAGCTGTCAACTGATCACCACCTGGTGGTGAGTTGGATCCGATGGCGGGAGAGGAAGCTGGATAGACTCGGCAGACCCAAGCGTACTGTGAGGGTCTGTTGGGAACGTTTGGCCGAATTCCCTGTCAGAGAGATCTTCAACTCCCACCTCCGACAGAGCTTCGACCAGATCCCGAGGGAGTCTGGAGATATTGAGTCCGAGTGGACCATGTTCTCCACCTCCATTGCCAACGCGGCCACTCGGAGCTGTGGCCGTAAGGTCTCCGGTGCCTGTCGATGCGGCAATCCCCGAACCTGGTGGTGGACACCGGAAGTAAGGGATGTCGTCAAGCTGAAGAAGGAGTCCTATCGGGCCTGGTTGGCTTATGGGACTCCTGAGGCAGCTGACGGGTACCGACGGGCCAAGCGGACTGCAGCCCGGGTGGTTGTGGAGGCAAAAACTCGGGCCTGGGAGGAGTTCGGTGAGGCCATGGAGAAGGACTATCAGTCGGCCTCGAAGAGATTCTGGCAAACTGTCCGGCGCCTCAGGAGGGGGAAGCAGTGCCCTACCAACGCTGTTTACAGTGGAGGTGGGCAGCTGTTGACCTGGACAGGGGATATCACTGGACGGTGGAAGGAATACTTCGAGGATCTCCTCAATCCCGCCGTCACGTCTTCCATTGAGGAAGCAGAGGCTGAGGGCTCGGAGGCGGACTCGTCCATCACCTGAGCTGAAGTCACCGAGGTAGTCAAGAAACTCCTCGGTGGCAAGGCACCGGGGGTGGATGAGATCCGCCCTGAGTACCTCAAGTCTCTGGATGTTGTGGGGCTGTCTTGGCTGACACACCTCTGCAGCATCGGCCTCCCCGGGAAAGTCCGGAGCAGGAGCTTGGTTCGCATTGCCGGCAGTAAGTCAGACTTGTTCCCGGTGCATGTTGGACTCCGGCAGGGCTGCCCTTTGTCGCCGGTTCTGTTCATAATTTTTATGTCGGGTCGGGTTTGGGGACCACACAATTTCATCTCTGCTCTTTGCATGGGCATCTCTGGCCCTCATGCACTGGGACGGTTTGCAGCCGAGTGTGAAGCGGCTGGGATGAGAATCAGCACCTCCAAATCCGAGGCCATGGTTCTCAGTCGGAAAAGGGTGGTTTGCCCTCTTCAGGTTGGTGGAGAGCTCTTGCCTCAAGTGGAGGAGTTCAAGTATCTTGGGCTCTTGTTCACGTGTGAGGGAAGGATGGAACGGGAGATTGACAGACGGATCAGTGCAGCTTCTGCAGTAATGCGGTCGCTGTACCGGTCTGCCGTGGTGAAGAAGGAGCTGAGCCGCAAGGCGAAGCTCTCGATTTACTGGTCAATCTACGTTCCTACCCTCACCTATGGTCATGAGCTGTGGGTCATGACTGAAAGGACAAGATCCCGAATACAAGCAGCCGAAATGAGCTTTCTCCGCAGGGTGGCTGGGCGATCCCTTAGAGATAGGGTGAGAAGCTCAGTCACTCGGCAGGAGCTCAGAGTAGAGCCGCTGCTCCTCCACATCGAGAGGGGTCAGCTGAGGTGGCTCGGGCATCTTTTCCGGATGCCTCCTGGACGCCTTCCCGGGAAGGTGTGCCGGGCATGTCCCACCGGGAGGAGACCCCGGGGTCTGACTTACTGCCGGCAATGCGAACCAAGCTCCTGCTCCGGTCGTACAGGGACCGGATAGCCCGTAGCAAAGGGCCCCGAACCCCATACTCCCAGAGCTAGAGCTGGTCCAGTGTTCCACGACCGGGACGAAAACCACACTGTTCCTCCTGAATCCGAGGTTCTACTATCGGCCGGATTCTCCTCTCCAGTACCCTGGCATAGACTTTCCCGGGGAGGCTGAGAAGTGTGATCCCCTATAGTTGGAGCACACCCTCCGGTCCCCCTTCTTAAAAAGAGGGACCACCACCCCGGTCTGCCAGTCCAAAGGCACTGTCCCCGACCGCCACGTGATGCTGCAGAGGCGTGTCAGCTAAGACAGCCCCACAATATCCAGAGTGTCTAGGGAGAGGGAAGTCTGGGCATCCCTGCTTAGAATGCTTCCCCCGCGACCCGGTCCCGGATAAGTGGAAGAAGATGGATGGATGGATGGATGGATGGATGGATGGATAGATGGCGTTGTCATGTGATTAATTCTAACCAATGAGACTGCTGAAACTTTGCATCTCTAAGCTGTCATTCTGGATTCGACCACCCAGCTTTGCTCCAAACAGGTAAGTTTTTTACATTTCCATAGTAATTAGAGTTTTCTATTAAAATTAGTGAAACAGGTCAAAATAGTAATGCATTAATTGATTGGTTTTAAATTAAACTCATTTTAGTGTTTATCTGATTATAAATATAGTCAAAGAGTATAGAAGCCCAAGAGGCAAAACTCAATAGAATGCTCCATAGCAACAGTTGCCCCCATGACGTGACGCGCGGCCGCCATTATGGACTGAAACCTGAAGGAAAACGCCGAAAAATACTGGGAGTCAGTGGCACTGAAAAACTTAACATAACAAAAACTTAACATAACTTAATTTTTTCTGGCCGTCATATCTAAATATGAAAACAATTTAAAATACATTGAGGATGACAGACGTTAAATGACAGAAAATATATGTCTATGTGTTGGTTATGCATGGCCTAAATACCCTTAGGAAAATAGTATTTTGGGACAAAAAATACTATAGAAGTACTATACGACTACTATAGAAATACTATAGTGGCTCTAGGATATTATAGAGGTATTACAGAACATAACACACTTCTGTGATGTTCTGTAATACCTCTGTAATATTTTTAAGCTGCTATAGTATTTATATAGTACTTCTGTAGTATGTCCCAAATTACTATAGTATTCCTATAAGATTACTATAATATTTTGTCCCAAAATACTATAAGATTCCTATAGTACTTTTTAGTAAGGGTATGTCCCCCACCGAATCGGCTTCATTAGCCTAAGCCTACCACTTACGGTTTGCAAAGATACAATTATAAAATTACTGCAAAACTTTAATCTATCAATATTTATGTTCTATTATGCATTTTCCTTGTTATATGACTAACAGAAATTCATGAAATAATATAGGCTAGGCTATAGGGAGACACACAGTAATTAGATATAAGATATTTATTCAAATGTTGATTTTGAAATTAGTGAACATCACCATATATATGATTTAATATATATATATATATATATATATATATATATATATATATATATATATATATATATATATATATATATATATATAATGACCATATCTAAAGACAGTTAATATTTTACATAGAATATCACAAAAATATTAACAACTTGTTTTTTCAACATCTTCAGTGAAAGTGCACACAGTGAACGTTTCAATGGCAAGAAAAAAAAACAATCTATGAATGTCCTATTACAGGCAGAAAGGTACAAAAAAGATGTGCAATCTAGCAAGTGCACACATGAACTATAAACACCTACTAAAATGGATTTTGCCATTGACTGGCGCTAACGATTTCAGCAGCTTTCAGTCCATAATGGCGGACGCGCCTCCGCAGCGCCATCTACAGACTGTTACCCATAACACAACAGAGTTTCGCCCCCCCCATAGCTATTCTGCTATACTGCTATAGCTATTATAACGGTCGACTAGCTGCTCAGACAGTCTGTTTTCTGGTAATCTCTGAGGAATTATATACTTTAAAACTGCATTAATTCATTACTTATAATTGTTTTACACACCTTTTGGCGTTGATTTGATTTATTATTGTTTTCCCGTTTACGCGATGAACTACGACCGAGTTAGGCATAATGGTGGAGCTGAATTAGTCATGTCTTTGTTTTAAAAGTTTTAAATAGTGATGCAAATGAGGATTTTTGTAGTGTGAATACAATACATAAGCTACACACTCTTATTACATCTCGGTACATATGATTATGACTGTTCATAATTGATAGACATCGATATACACTGTACGCTGACCGACAGCAAATAATGTATTTACATATAACGTTACGTGCGCTTTGTAATTTAAAGCTACTGTCATATTACTATGTTGACATGACCTAAAAATAACTGATTTTACAATTATAACTTTAATTGATAACTGAAATAAAATCAACCATCTGTAATATTTAATTAATTATTAAAAGATATAACGGAAGTAAAACATTTAGGCCATGAAATAATATTCCCATTAATATGAATGTAATTTCTCTTGAATGTATACATGTCATCAGCACGTTAATCCATACAGAGCTAAATTTGACTCAAATATTAATTTGTTATTAATTTTTTTCCTTGTGTGTAATCAGATCATTGGTTCTGCTACTGTATGTAAGTATAATATTTGAATCACTGTCTGATACATTCTCAGTTTTTGTATTGTAGATTTTGTCAGACATTTGAAAAAATACAAATAAAAAAAAACTTTCTTTACACCATAACTATTTTCATAAACATTTTGCTTATGTTATCTGTTAATATTTTGGGTATACATTTTTTTTTTTTTCAAATGAGATGATCCTCACCCACTTAACAAATACTGTATTTGTCAGTACAGTGGTGTCATATGTAGCCTACATTGTCAGATGTTATTGTACATATTCATGAATACAAGTTTTAAACTGGGTTTATATCATTCAAATGTTGTTTGTTTTCTCTCTTTTCGGTATTTATTGCCATCTAGTTCTGATTGCCGAATTGAGCTCTAACCCCAGTTAAGCAGAGCCGAACCGGTTGATCAAGGTCTTCAGGATCAGCAGAAACTACAGGAAGGCTGGAGCTAAACTCTGCAGGACAGTGGTCCTCCATGACCAGGACTGGACAGCACTGCTGTAAGTAGGGTCGGGTATCGTTTCAATTTTAATGATTCCAATTCCTATTTCAATTCTGCTTATTGATTCCAATTAGGGAAAAAGTCTTATTGCAAAACATTTAATTGTAGCTGAATATACTGAACAAAAATCAACAGGCTAAAGAACACTTTGGCTGTGATTTAAAAATGCCATAGAAAAACTAATATAAATTTCAAGTATTATTAAAGACAGGTAAACACTTAGTAATACTAATAAAAAAATAGCAACATAAACAAATAGACACAACTGAACAATGATAAGATTGAAATAAACAGTGTTTTAAAATGTTCAGTATTCAGGTACAGAAACTGTAATTAAATGTAAAATAATACTGCACTTTATATAAAAAAATATACATTCCAAATATAGTAACAAAAGTTATTCAGTCAAGAACGAGTGAATTTTCTCTTTCTTTTGTTTGATTAGTGTTATTATAAAGATGACTGCTGTCACTTTAAGAGTTGCCCAGTATAGTTAGACACGCCAGCAGCACAGAAAAACTCTTTACAACCTTGAATGGTTTAAAATCACATTCCAACCCTGGTCCAACACACCTGAACCAGCTGATCGAGCTCTTTTGGTTCACTGACTAGAAAGTCACAAGCAGATGAGATTGATCAGGGCTGGACTAGGGATGCACCGAATCCAGGATTCAGCTTCAGATTTGGTCGAATATTGGGCTTTTTGACAGAGTTCGTTTTATACACACACTGGGAACATCAGAGACTTATTTTACATCTTGTGAAAAGGGCATTATACCACCCCCTTAAAAACAAATCCCCATGCATTATTTAGATAAAAACGATAAAGCACATACAGCAATGGTAATATAATCTATTCCATAAATTACTAAAAACTGCTGTTCCCTAATCAGTGGTATTGTTCTCATTATTTAACAGTTTGTATTGATGTTTCTGTGCCACCTTCGCTGCACCTTTGGCATTTTCATAGTTGAGTTTGGCGGTGTTCTTTATTGTCTCACACACCGAATCGCACTCATCTGCTGCTTTGTATCCAGTAATTCCTCCTCCGACCGCTCCGGCTAAAGCTGCAACTCCAAAAGCAACGCCTGTAACTGCAGCGAGACCTGATCCAGCTAGTCCAACACCAGCTCCTGCAACAATCCCAGCCTTCACCGCTGCTGCTCCTGCTGCTATTCCCGCTGCTCCGGCGGCTCCTGCTGCCACTCCTGCTTTAACCACTCCGGGAATGTTGGTGGCTATCAGTAAACTCACAACAGATGCTACTGCGACACCGATGCCCAGAAAAGCACCGGTCAGCGTCCCTGTGGTCACTCCCGCAAGCCGATTGAGAAGTTTTTTGTGCACAATCTTCTTCGCTAACTCTCGCTTCTCTTCTGGCAACAAATTGACCTCGTCTATGTTCTTCATCTCCTCTTGAATCTCTTCCTCCACTATCTGAAGCAGCTCATTGGTGTAGCAGCCGTTATTACTGTCCTTCAGCTTCTGTTCGATGGTCTCCAGCAGATTTTTCACCTGAACTCTGTTGCTCCTGTATCCCATTTTTTTCTTATTCCAGTATTTACTGTCGATGACGTGACAGCGGCCTCCACATTTATCAACAAGCTCCTGTAGCTTTGGACTCATCTTCACAAATTCCTCGATGGTTTGACTTTCCAGCTGTTCGCCGTGAGTGAATAAAACCACTGAATGATTGAAGGTGTCTTCTCCACAACACTCCATGATTTTGTCCACAATCTCCATTTCTTGTCCCGTGTATCTCCCGACCTTCAGGACGATAGTGAACATGTCTGGACCCGGAGAGCTTTCGATCACGGATCTAATGATCTCGGATTTGATGGTCTCCTCATCCAGTACGGTGTCAAAGAGTCCAGGAGTGTCAATAATGGTGATCTTTCTGCCATCGACCTTCCGATCTCCACTGACGCATTCAGCCGTCACAGACTCAGGTGAAGCTTTACTCTTGAAGACTTGCTGTTTGAGAATCGTATTCCCGGCGCTGCTCTTGCCATCTCCGGTTCTCCCAAGAAGCACAATCCTTTTCTCAGGCTGAGACTCCGAAGCTGTTTGAGAAATATGTTGTTGTTAGTAAAGGAATTTACTATTCCAGTAAAAAGAAAAAAAGATTTCTTCAACATATAACCATAGTTAAAAACCAAGAAAGAAATATAACCAAGAAAAAAAAATCAGTCTTTTGATTATGCTCATGATTATGAGATAAAAGTTGAAATTATTACACACTGTCATTTTGATGACATCAAATGTCATTAGTATGCGATAAAAATCTAAATGGTCATACTTACTCATGATTATGCCATAAAATATCAAAATTATGTCATGCTAACTCAAGATTATGGCATAAAAAATTAAAAAAAATGAATGAAACAGATACAATTTAAATTATTACATAAATAATGACATAAAAAGTCAATTGTGGTGAAAGAGATTGACATAAGTAATGTCAAAATTAAAAATTGACATCTCTTATCTATTAAAAGTTAAGTATATGACATACTAAGTCACAATTGTGAGACAAAAAGTTGAAATTTATTTAAAAAAAAAACGATTAAACATGCATTACAAAAGTTGTCAATCTCATAAAAGTTGAAATCAGCCATAAAAAGTCTACTATTTGCTATTTGCAAGAAATATGCTGTTGTTATTAAAATGAATTATTGTTTTAAACAAATTTACAGACTTATATTGTCTTTTAAAGCATATTAAAACATTTAACCCCATTGATTTTCATTGTAGGGAAAACATTTTTTAAAAAAAAAGTCTTGTGTTCAACAGCAGAAATAAAGTCCTACAGTTTTGAAACAAAATGTGGGTGAATAAATGATAATAGCATTTTCATTTCGGGGTGAGCTGTCCCCTTAAGAGTGGTAGTGTGATCTGATTTTCTAAAGGTTAAAAACTAGTAGCTTTTATGTTAAATATAGAAACACTTGCTATAGTTCAAAGTCAAGGATCAATAAACACTTCAAAATCACGTTTTAGAATAATGATTTGATGAAAGGCATATTTTTAAAAGGTTTCCTTACCTCCCATGTTCTTGTCCTGTCTTCAACTGAGGTGCTTCAATGTATTAAAAGGTGTTGTATTAATTGTTTTCATCTATAATCTTATCCAGTTATGGTTCCTGGTGCTCTATATAATAAATTAAAAAAGCTACTATAAACACAAATGTCATTGGAGGTGTATCAGAGAACAGCATGGAGAGTTTCACTGCTTAAAACATCTTTGAATGAGTCTTTTGTCACCACAGATGAGCCACAGGAATAACCAGAATAACTAGTTCTCTGAATGTTTTCTGGAACCTCCTACTTTTACACACCCTCATTTACACAGCACATTTCTTCAAAATCAAAGCCATGAAATGCTTACTGTGAGATAAACACATGGCAAACATTGTCGAGTTACTTCTTGGATTACACATATCCTGCCTCTAACTCAGAAAAGAGCTTAGTCAACCACGGACACAAGGATCATCTCAAAAATGCCTTTTACTTTCAATCTTCAATAAAGTTACAATCTTAGTTGAATTGCAGTCTGTTGATTTCCATTCACATCTCAATTGATTAGAAGAAATGAGCTTAGTTTGCAGTTAGATTAGTAACTTGAAACAGTCATTGGTTTAGTAGAAAAGGCTGGATTAAGCTCAAGATCAAATTAGGTTGATAACCTTTAAAGAAAAAATAATAAAATGCCTAATTACAATCAAAACATTAGACACCCTGTGCATTAACACAATATGCACATTTTTAACAGACTTTTAAATACACATATGAATCGTATGCACTCTAGAGCAACCTTATCATACCCTATAGACCCTTTTACAGTTGGTAAACACGGTGACGTATTTGTGTGGGCGGAGCTTAGCTGGAGGCAGAAAGATCCCTCTGGCCGCTTCACTAACGTTAGTTTGCAAGTTTTGTTAGCTTGTTTTTTAACAATGACTGGAGAAAATCCGATTTTGTCTTAATGTGCAAGGTCACTCACTGTCCAGGACGCCGATTGTTATTTGCAAAAGTTAATTTTAACGGACGGAACCAGATGACCGTAAATGCTCAGTCAATGGACGAACTGACAGGATTAACGTTAACGCTCCCTCCGGTTGAGTGGCCTCAGCCTGACTTCTACACCTGCCTGATAGAGAAACTGAGGACATATAAATATATTTAGATGCCTATAATATAACTATGTGCTGAATGGTCATGTAAAGATTTGTGTGGTTCAATCCGCAGTTCTGCCTAGCCAACGCCAAGACGACAATGTAAAGAGTGACACTACGGTGCAATTTTAATGATATGAATATTTTCTAGAAATAAAAATTCCAGATACAGCATACTCATATTTCATTGATTCTTGCACCCAAGAACACAACAAGATGACTTTTAATAATAAAAATAATAATTTAAGCTCCTTATTATGTAGCCGAATCTGTGCTGGTTTGTATTGGCCGCCTCCAGTTTTCCGTTTGTTTTGCCTCCAGCTAGCGTCGTGACGTAACTGTGACGTCCGCACAAAAGGGGTCTATATAAATTAGTAAAATGTCTCAAAACACGTAAACATTACAAATAACACACAAGATGGCATTGATCTGAATATAAATTGTCATTAAGCTTGTTCAAACAGTTATCCTACCAGCAGCGTCTCAGGTTGACTAACCACTGATGTGCATCCAGTCTCTGTCGCCCTCATTCATTCATAACTCATAACTCTTTTCAATCACAAAGTTCTTTCATCAAAAGGAGACATTGTGTAACTGGATAAAAACCACAGGACAATTTTTTCCGCCCGTGTTTGGCGTTCAGTTTGCCCTAATTACAAGTGCACATGATACAGATTTCCCATGAGTTGAGTTCGGCTGCTTCCGACGGCGCTGTTTTAATACTTTAAATCTGCATTAATTCATTACTTATAATTGTTTTACATAACTTTTGACGTTAATTTGATTTATTATTGTTTTCCCATTTATGCGATGAACTATGACCAATTAGGCATTGTCAGGGTTTACAGATAAAGCAGACAAGATGGTAAGTTCTATTCTTTAATTGCAGAATGAAACAGAGATGCAGATAAATGGTGAGTATCAGCAACACAGATAATCAGAGAATGCTTAGCTGGATGGTAAAGTCTCTTTCTTTCTTTCTTGTAAGTGACGAAGATGGAAGATCGAAGAAGATGGCAGGCTGGCAGATGGATGGTGATGCGTCTCAGGTAAGGATCCAGGTAAGTGCTAAGGGGGTCTGTGAGTCTTGAATAGTCCTGTATAGACGAGACCAGACGAGGAGTGAAGGGAGAGTGCTGAATATAAAGGGTGAGACTGATGAGGGGGTGCAGGTGATGCTGATGATTAGTGATTGAGAGAGTGAGTGCAGGTGTGCGCCACGGAGGATTCTGGGGAATGTAGTGCACACAAACAGGTGAAGGCAGATGAAGGGAGAAGAACGTGAACGGATGGGCCGATGTGGAATCCTGGACGAAGCTGCTGGAGGCGGAACCCAGGAATCCACAGTCCCGGACGATGCTGGGGACTGGAAGACCCACAGCGAGCCCACCAATCCACTGACTTCTAGTGGGCGAGTGACAGGGCTGACAGGAGGCAGAGGAGATGAGGAAGGCTGAAGACAGACGAGAGGAGGTGGGAGAGGGAGGCTGGGTGGGACTTCAAAGACAGGCTTTGACACTAGGCTGGATGAGGCAGGGGTCGAAAGTGGCTCTGGGCTGGACAAAACCAGCGGCCATGAGGGCTCTGTGCTGGGCAGCGATGAGGGCTCTGTGCTGGGCAGCAGGACCAGTGGTGAAGGCTTTGTGCTGGGCAGGACCAGCGGTGAAGGCTCTGTGCTGGACGGGACCAGCGGTGAAGAAGGCTCTGTGCTGGACGAGACCAGTGGGAAAGAAGGCACTGTGCTGGACAAGACCAACGGGGAAGAAGGCTCTGTGCTGGACGGGACCAGCGGGGAAGAAGGCTCTGTGCTGGACGGGACCAGCGGTGAAGGGTCTCTGCTGGACGGGACCAGTGGCGAAGGGGCCTCAGTGCTGGACGGGACCAGCAGCGAAGAGGGCTTTGAGCTGGACGGGACCAGCTGTGAAGAGGGCTTTGAGCTGGACGGAACCAGCGGCGAAGAGGGCTTTGAGCTGGACGGGACCAGCGATGAAGAGGGCTTTGTGCTGGACGGAACCAGCGATGAAGAGGGCTTTGTGCTGGACGGAACCAGCGGCGAAGAGGGCTTTGAGCTGGACGGGACCAGCGATGAAGAGGGCTTTGTGCTGGACGGAACCAGCGGCGAAGAGGGCTTTGAGCTGGACGGGACCAGCGATGAAGAGGGCTTTGTGCTGGACGGAACCAGCGATGAAGAGGGCTTTGAGCTGGACGGAACCAGCGGCGAAGAGGGCTTTGAGCTGGACGGAACCAGCGATGAAGAGGGCTTTGTGCTGGACGGAACCAGCAGCGAAGAGGGCTTTGAGCTGGACGGAACCAGCTGTGAAGAGGGCTTTGAGCTGGACGGAACCAGCGGCGAAGAGGGCTTTGAGCTGGACGGGACCAGCGATGAAGAGGGCTTTGTGCTGGACGGAACCAGCGGCGAAGAGGGCTTTGAGCTGGACGGGACCAGCGATGAAGAGGGCTTTGTGCTGGACGGAACCAGCGATGAAGAGGGCTTTGAGCTGGACGGAACCAGCGGCGAAGAGGGCTTTGAGCTGGACGGAACCAGCGATGAAGAGGGCTTTGTGCTGGACGGAACCAGCTGTGAAGAGGGCTTTGAGCTGGACGGGACCAGCTGTGAAGAGGGCTTTGAGCTGGACGGAACCAGCGGCGAAGAGGGCTTTGAGCTGGACGGGACCAGCGATGAAGAGGGCTTTGTGCTGGTCGGAACCAGCGATGAAGAGGGCTTTGAGCTGGACGGAACCAGCGGCGAAGAGGGCTTTGAGCTGGACGGGACCAGCGATGAAGAGGGCTTTGTGCTGGACGGAACCAGCGATGAAGAGGGCTTTGTGCTGGACGGAACCAGCGATGAAGAGGGCTTTGTGCTGGACGGGACCAGCGATGAAGAGGGCTTTGTGCTGGACGGAACCAGCGATGAAGAGGGCTTTGTGCTGGACGGGACCAGCGATGAAGAGGGCTTTGTGCTGGACGGGACCAGCGATGAAGAGGGCTTAGAAAACTTTGGCTCTGGCTCGGGGAGAGCGACACTCAGACTCTAGCGGGCAGGCGACTGGCTCTGGCTCTATGGCGGGCAGGCGACTGGCTCTGGCTCTATGGCGGGCAGGCGACTGGCTCTGGCTCTATGGCGGGCAGGCGACTGGCTCTGGCGGGCAGGCGACTGGCTCGGGCTCTGGCGGGCAGGCAGGATGAGCGGGATCTGGATCAGTTGGGCCGATGAGAGGAGGGAGATCGGAGAAATCATCATCCCTGGAGATAAATTCGGTGGGTTTGACTGGTTTGACGAGATGAGTGGTTTTGGTAGAAAACGCACACTCGGGGATAAAGCTGTCCCAGCAGACAGATTTCGCCTCCCTCCAGCCTAGCCCTGAAAGATCAGGGAGCGGTCGTGGGTCAACGTACTGAGCCCCGATCCGGTAACAGGCTAGATAATATGATCGCTCAGACCACAGTCAACCGCCAGAGAACAAAATCCCAACGTGAACTCAAATAGATCACGGCTGTCCTGAGCCAGTGCCGCGATCAGGTTCCAACACATCCTGAGCACTGAAGCTGGATATTACTACGTGTGTGTGTCTGGTCTTCTGTCAGGGTTTACAGATGAAGCAGACAAGATGGTAAGTTTAATTCTTTAATTGCAGAATGAAACAGAGATGCAGATAAATGGTGAGTATCAGCAACACAGATAATCAGAGAATGCTTAGCTGGATGGTAAAGTCTCTCTTTCTTTCTTGTAGGTGACGAAGATGGAAGATCGAAGAAAATGGCAGGCTGGCAGATGGATGGTGATGCGTTTCAGGTAAGTGCTAAGGGGGTCTGTGAGTCTTGAATAGTCGTGTATAGACAAGACCAGACAAGGAGTGAAGGGAGAGTGCTGAATATAAAGGGTGAGACTGATGAGGAGGTGCAGGTGATGCTGATTAGTGATTGAGAGAGTGAGTGCAGGTGTGCGCCACAGAGGATTCTGGGGAATGTAGTGCACACAAACAGGTGAAGGCAGATGAAGGGAGAAGAACGTGAACGTGACCGTGACAGGCATAATGGTGGAGCTGAATTAGTCATCTCTTTGTTTTAAAGTTTTAAATAGTGACGTAAACGAGGATTTATGTAGCGTGAATACAATACATAAGCTACACACTCTTATTACATCTCGATACATATGATTATGACCGTTCATAATTGATAGACATCGATAAACACTGTGTGCTGACAGAAAGCAAATCATATATTTACAAATAACGTTACATGCTACTGTCATATTACTATGTTAACATGACCTAAAAATAACTGATTTTACAATTATAACTTTAATTGATAACTGAAATGAAATCAACCATCTGTAATAATTAATTAATTATTAAAAGATATAACAGAAGTAAAATATTTAGGCCATGAAATAATATTCCCATTAAATATGAATGTAATTTCTCTTGAATGTATATATTTCATCAGCACGTTAATCCATACAGAGCTAAATTTGACTCAAATATTAATTTGTTTCTTTTCTCCCATTTCCTTGTGTGTAATCAGATCATTGTTTCTGCTACTGTATGTAAGTATAATATTTGAATCGCTGTCTGATACATTTTCAGTTTTTGCATTGTAGATTTGTCATAGACATTTTGAAAAAAAAAAAACTTTCTTTGCACCATATAACTATTTTCATAAACATTTTGCTTGTTATCTGTTAATATTTTGGGTATACATTTTTTTTTTCTAAGGAGATGATCCTCACCCACTTAACAAATACTGTATTTGTCAGTGGTGTCATATGTAGCCTACATTGTCAGATGTTATTGTAAATATTCATGAATCAAAGTTTTAAACTGGGTTTATATCATTAAAATGTTGTTTGTTTTCTCTCTTTTCGGTATTTATTGCCATCTAGTTCTGATTGCCGAATTGAGCTCTAACCCCAGTTAAGCAGAGCCGAACCGGTTGATCAAGGTCTTCAGGATCAGCAGAAACTACAGGAAGGCTGGAGCTAAACTCTGCAGGACAGTGGTCCTCCATGACCAGGACTGGACAGCACTGCTGTAAGTAGGGTCGGATATCATTTGAATTTTAATGATTCCAATTCCTATTTCGATTCTGCTTATGCTGGGTACATACCAAAAGATTTTTTTCATCTTATAAGATTTTCAAAATGTGATAGACCACAAACATGAGGACAAAAAAATCCTAGATTTATCCGTTTTTCTCCTATAGTGTGTGGTGTGCCATGATGTGACAGACAGCACACCACACACGAACAGATTTTCAGCCAGAGTCTCGACTGTGAACACAGGAAATCTTGCGAGACTTCAGAATAAGCGTGGTGGACGATATGCAGGAAGAAATTGTGATGATATTGTTTGGAATGATTTTCACAGAAAATTCATGGAATTTGCCACAAATCAACAAGCTGATCCTCCATCTCTGCTGTCCACATCAATTTCACTCTGTGCTGCGCCATAACTGCATTTGTTATGCTTCTGTCTTCCATCATCTCGCTTTCTGATTGGATATTGTTTCGTTTCACGTGATAATCTCCAGAGCGTGCGTGCATTTGTCCTCGGGGGTTCCCCACACATCAGGATTTCTGATCATAAATATGCAACATGTTGTTATTGTAGCTGAATATCCTGAACAAAAATAAACAGGCCAAAGTACACTTTGCCTGTGATTTAAAAATACTACAGAAAAACTAATATAAATTTCAAGTATTATTAAAGACAAGTAAACACACAGTAATAAAAATAACATTGCACTTTATAAAAAAAAAAAAAAAATACATTCCAAATATAGTTACAACAGTTATTCAGTCAAGAACGAGTGAATTTTTTCTCTGTCTTTTGTTGTTTGATTAGTGTTATTATAGAGACGGCAACTGCTGTCACTTTAAGAGTTGCCCAGTATACTTAGACACGCCTGCAGCACTGAGTCCAACACACCTCAACCAGCTAATCAAGCTCTTTTGGTTTACTGACTAGAAAGTCACAAGCCGGTGAGATTGATCAGGGCTGGACATAAACTCTGCAAGACTGCGCACTTTGAGAACCAGAGTTGAGAACTTCTGACATACTAATTAGTCAATAATCACTGATGAAAAATTAATACATTTTAATTTGTATAGATTTATACAATATTTACTTATATTCAGTTGTCTTCTCTCTTTTCTCCTTTGTGATTGTGTATCTAACAGTTAAATGAACCGGAAAGCCACTCTGGCACAGGTCACTGCACCTTTTGCTGTGCAAGTATATTTTTGACTGTCGGACACATTCTCAGTATTTTCATTTTAATAAAAATGACATATTCATGCTGCAAGTTAGTCATCAATGATTTCTTAAAGGGGTGGTTGATTATGATTTCACTTTTTTAAAGGGTAACTAAACCCTAAAAACAACTTTTTTTTAGTTAATGATCTGTAAGACTGGGTCTTTATTAGTGTTGTTCATTGATTCGAGTACATTTTTTTGACATTTGGGTAAAAAACAAGTGTTTTAATTCTACAATATATGGTGTAAAAACGTCTGAGTGCTGCCCTCTTCAGGTTGAACGGTGGCTACTGCAGCTGAATTTTCCTATTGGATGTTGCGTTACTGCGTGACGTAAGCAGGTTCCAGCTCACCACGCCCTTGGCAGCCCCTGGTATAAAAACATCTTGTTTCTTCAAAACCACTGTACTGAGTAACGAGTCAGGAGTTGGAATTGCGAGTATTGAAAATGATCAGGATAGCCTATATTAGCATCTAGTTAGCATAGCATTTATATAGTTATTTAGATTATTTTAGTTACTAGCATAGTATTGCATCAGTTAGGAAAGCTTCAAGTTAGGGTAGATTTTTAGCATTAGCTTTATCTGTATTTAGTACAGTGGTTGGATGGGCCATAGGTGTAGTGTTGCTGGTTGCAACAGCACTGTTTGCACTGTAAAGCGACGCAGTGCCAAACGCTGCTCCTCCTCTATGGACTCCATCACTGCAGCGGCGTCTTGATGTGAGTGAGCATATATTTTTAGTCACAATTTATGTTCCTTCCTATTAGGGTAAAGTTAATCCTCGGGTCGACAAACGCGCCAGCTCGTTTTGCTGGATTTTGCAGCAAAATAGACTTAAAATACTATTATTTATGTTTTACTATTATTATACTATTAGTCATTATGGTCATACAGACTTAAGAAATATGAAAAAATAAACTGTTAAATGTCTACCTTTTCCACTTACATTCGAAATAAAACATTTTGCTTTTGTAAAATAAAGAAAATAAACAGGGTGTGCTTTCTGCCTCTGCGTCTCCGTGAACTTATTTTCTGGAGTACATCTCTAAACTTTCACAAAAGATAGAGATGTCAGTCGTTCTCATGACAACTCATCTGCGCCTACAGGGAGCGTGCGCTATTGAAACGAGTCTCAGGTGCACCCCCCCACCCCCCATTGCATTTTTTTCTGTAGAATGCAAAATAAGATATTTTGAATAATGTTTAATCTGTTTTGTCCATACAATGAAAACGGCATTGGATACCATTGAGTTTTTATTGCATTGAAAAACAAAGTAATTTTTCAAAATGTCATCTTCCACAGAATAAATCATGCAGGTTTGGAATGACATGAGGGTGAGTGCAAGTTGACACAATTATTTTTTACATTGTGTTTTTGTAAATTGGTCTCGTGCTCAGTTCATCGTGCTACTATAAACACAAATGCCATTTGATGTGATTTTTTTTATAGATTTTTTATGTTAACATTTCAACAGTTCATATTGTTAAGAATGGTCCTGCACCTTCCACATACAGTATATACATTTAAATACATTTAGACCACTTAGTGATTGCTATCCGGATGTGAAGAGACTTTCAACCAGCATAAAAATGTTTCTGGAACAAATCACCTGCCGTGAGAAAATGTACTGAATGTGATGGGAGATTCAGCCATTGTAATGCAGGCGAAGATTATATTGTAAATGTGACCTACACAAATAGCAAAAATTACAATTCTAATTTATAAAAACAACAAAGAAATATACTTCATAATAAATAATATAATGGGACTGCATCTTCATATAATTAGAGAGAACTAAAAACAAATCCCCATGCATTATTTAGACAAAAGTGCAACAACAATGATAATATAATCTTAGTAATCATCAAGTTTTAGTCATAACTACAAAACTGGTCTGTTCGCTGAGTAAAACTGTTTTCTCTCTCTCTCTTTTTTTAACAAGTCTGTGTTTATTTCTGTGCCTTTTCACTGCACCTCATAAATAATACTTTAAAATAGTTTATTATTATTTTATTATTATTAGCTATTATAATTCTAATTAACTTGCAATTAAACCAACACGTTATAATAAATAATATAATGTGACTGCATGTATACATGTAATATAGTGAGAGTTAAAAACAAATCTCCATGCATTATTTAGATAAAAACGATAAAGCACATACAGCAATGATAATATAATCTATTCCATAAATTACTAAAAACTGCTGTTCCCTAATCAGTGGTATTGTTCTCATTATTTAACAGTTTGTGTTGATGTTTCTGTGCCTTTTTCGCTGCACCTTTGGCATTCTCATAGTTGAGTTTGGCGGTGTTCTTTATTGTCTCACTCACCGAATCACCTTCGTCTGCTGCTTTGTATCCAGTAATTCCTCCTCCGACCGCTCCGGCTAAAGCTGCAACTCCAAAAGCAACGCCTGTAGCTGCAGCGAGACCTGAACCAGTGAGTCCAACACCAGCTCCTGCAGCAATAATCCCAGCCTTCACCGCTGCTGCTCCTGCTGCTATTCCCGCTGCTCCGGCGGCTCCTGCTGCCGCTCCTGCTTTAACCACTCCGGGAATGTTGGTGGCTTTCAGTAAACTCACAACAGCTGCTACTGCGACACCGATGCCCAGAAAAGCACCGGTCAGCGTCCCTGTGGTCACTCCCGCAAGCCGATTGAGAAGTTTTTTGTGCACAATCTTCTTCGCTAACTCTCGCTTCTCTTCTGGCAACAAATTGACCTCGTCTATGTTCTTCATCTCCTCTTGAATCTCTTCCTCCACTATCTGAAGCAGCTCATTGGTGTAGCAGCCGTTATTACTGTCCTTCAGCTTCTGTTCGATGGTCTCCAGCAGATTTTTCACCTGAACTCTGTTGCTCCTGTATCCCATTTTTCGCCTTTTCCAGTATTTACTGTCGATGACGTGACAGCGGCCTCCGCATTTATCAACAAGATCCTGTAGCTTTGGACTCATCTTCACAAATTCCTCGATGGTTTGACCTTCCAGCTGTTCGCCGTGAGTGAATAAAACCACTGAATGACTGAAGGTGTCTTCTCCACAACACTCCACGATTTTATCCACAATCTCCATTTCCTGTCCCGTGTATCTCCCGACCTTCAGGACGATAGTGAACATGTCTGGACCAGGGGAGCTTTCGATCACAGATCTAATGATCTCGGATTTGATGGTCTCCTCATCCAATCCGGTGTCAAAGAGTCCAGGAGTGTCAATAACGGTGATCTTTCTGCCATCGACCTTCCGATCTCCACTGACGCATTCAGCCGTCACAGACTCAGGTGAAGCTTTACTCTTGAAGACTTGCTGTTTGAGAATCGTATTCCCGGCGCTGCTCTTGCCATCTCCGGTTTTCCCAAGTAGAACGATCCTTTTCTCAGGCTGAGACTCAGAAGCTTTTTGAGAAATATGTTGTTGTTAGTAAAGGAATTTACTATTCCAGTAAAAAAAAAAAATGAAGCCTACATATCTAAATGATTTCTTGAACATATAACAGTAGTAAGGGGGGAAAAAATCATGCTTTTGATTATGCTCATGGTTGACATAAGTTTAAATTATTACACACCAAGTCGTATTGACGAAATTATGCCATACCAACTCATGATTATGCTATAAGAAATCAAAATTATGTCATGCTTAATCATGATTATGGCATAAAAGTCAAAATAATGAATGAAGCCGATACAATTGAAATGAAATTACCATTTAAAGTTTTTAATGAACTGTCCCTTTAAGACAGGTGGAATGATCTGAATTTTAAAAAGTTAAAAACTCTTAGTAGCTTTTTATTTTAAATATGGAAACACTTGCTATAGTTCAAAGTCAAAGATCAAAAAATACTTCAAGGTCATGTTTTAGAATAATGATTTGATGAAAGGCTTATTTTTTTTAAGGTGTCATTTCCTACCTCCCATGTTATTGTCCTCTCTTCAACTGAGGTGCTTCAATGTATAAGATTATGTTGTATTAATTGTTTTCATCTATAATCTTATCCAGTTATGGTTCCTGGTGTTCTATATGATCAATTAACAAAAGCTACTTTAAACACAAATGTCATTTGATGTGTATCAGCGAACAGCTTGAAGAGTTTCGTGCTCAAAACACCCTTGAATGCGTCATTTGACACCACAGATGAGCTACAGGAATTACCAGAAAGACTAGTTCTCTGGATGTTTTTTATTTTATTTTTCGGAACCTCCTACTTCTACACACCTTCATTTACACAGCAAATTCCTTCAAAATCAAAGCCACGTAAATCTTACTGTGAGATAAACACATGGCAAACATAATGTCAGCTCGGTTATTACCTGGAAAAGAGCACAACATACTGAAGTATAAATGATTCACATTACCTTAGCAGGATTCATATAGAAGCAGGAATGATAGTTTCACAGGCACCAATCCTAATCTTGGTTAGGTTAATTCCCAGATAGCAACATTGTGTCGGCCCACATGTGGAATGATGATCTGGGGCCGTATTCACAAAGCATTTTATCTTACCACTAGGAGTACTCCTAAATCGCACTAAAAGATTTTAGCTAGGAGTTTTCTCTTAAAAGTTATTCACAACGCCTTTCAGACCTACTCTTAGTAAAGAAAAATGACAACTCCTAAACTAAGAGTGAGTCTTCGTTGCCATGGATGACGTCATTACTCATGCACGAGCTTGACTGAAGTGACCACCTTGATTGGCTGATGATTGTAACGCGTGAATGATTCCAAACACCTCCCCTACGATGATGAGTGACAGGTGACAGGTCTGAGAATGCGTGCGCTACACAAGTAGTGCGAAGGACGGAAGATGATGAATAACTGAATAAATAGCCTAAATGAATAAAGAGTAAGGCAAAACAAAAAGCCTAGTAGCCTAATGAAATATATGGATTGATGCAATATCTTTGCAACATTATTGAATTAATCTGTCACTATATGCCTCTGCCTACGTTTGCAAAGAGAAGAACATTTTAATTTGATTCACTATGAAACGTTACAATTAGTTTACATGCAATGAGTAGCCTAGTTTTGGTTGTTGTTGGTGGTGGTGTTGCATACCTAGTTATGCCTACAATGCAGAATTTTTCCCTCGCGATTGGAAGCTCCTGTAGCCGCCGCATGCGCATCTCAAAACATCGCAACGTGAAATGCCACAAAAAGCGGTTTGTGAATAGGTCTTAGTGAGTTAGGAGTCCTCTCGACTTCTTTTAAGCTGTCCCAGACTTAGGTGCTACTTTTAGGGCTAAAATGCTTCGTGAATTACTCTTAGTGAAAAAAATTAGGAGTCCTAAAGTTACGAGTGACACGCCCATTATTTTTAGGAGTTGCTCCTAAATTCGCCAGTTAGGAGCTACTTTTAGCCTTAAAATTCTTTGTGAATACGGCCCCTGGACCTTATCCGAGCCACAAAATCTGTGTATATTAAATATGGTCATCTCACCCTTAAAGGATTAGTTCACTTTTTAAAAAACTTTTGCAGATAATTTACTCACCCCCATGTCATCCAAGATGTCCATGTCTTTCTTTCTTCAGTCGAAAACAAATTAAGGTTTTTGATGAAAACATTTCAGGATTTTTTTTCCATATAATGGACTTCGATGGGCCCCAAACGGTTCAAGGTCCAAATGACAGTTTCAGTGCAGCTTCAAAGGGCTTTAAACGGTACCAGACGATGAATAAGGGTCTTATCTAGCGAAACAATCGGTCATTTAAAAAATAAATAAAAAGGTTTAAGTTTTATAAGCACAAATGTTCGCCTTGCTCTGTTCTGTGATGTGCGTTCGTGACGTCACGTAATACGCAATTACGTTGAAACCTTAATTTCTTTTCGACTGAAGAAAGAAAGACATGGACATCTTGGATGACATGGGGGTGAGTAAATTATCAGCAAAAGTTTTTTTTAAAAGTGAACTAATCCTTTAATAAGCCTGTTAACAAGCAGAATCCCCAAAGGAAAGAAGAGAACAGAAAAAAAAGATGAGCAGAAACACAAAAACTACAACTGACTTCTACTCACAGCCTTAATTAAATCAATTGAATATAAAATGCATTAAATCTCTAAAGATCTAGACACAGGAGGATTAAACAACTCCACTGCACAGCATTACCAGCTGCACTCCACTGCACATCATTACTATCCAGGCTGACTTTATATCTGTTAGACGTCTACCAAATTTATTGAGAATTAACAGGGGTCTAACTCTGTCTCATTTTAACTCATCATAATGGTGATTTAGTGTTTCCATTAGTTGGGCTCTTAAAGTCACAGACACTCATTCTTAGTTTCATTATCATGGACTTTTAGTTTGTTTTCGCCAGTTTCTTGTCTTCCTTTTAGTTGTCCGGCCAATCTTTAGTTGTCATAGTCAAGTCAAGTCAAGTCAACTTTATTTATATAGCGCTTTTCACAATACAGATTGTATCAAAGCAGCTTCACAGTATTAAATAAAATAGTACATCAGTGTATGTTTCTGGTGTAAAACATCCACGTTTGGTAATGCAGATCAATAGCACTGTTGAATCGATTAATCAAATTAAGTATCCCCAACTGAGCAAGCCAAAGGCAACAGTGGCAAGGAACCGAAAAAAAAAAAACCTTGGGAGAACCCAGGCTCAGTCGGGGGCCAGTTCTCCTCTGGCGTTTATGAAGTAGAGACCGGATTTAACTGTAAGATTAAAATATTATATGAATGCCTGGCTGAAGAGATGCGTCTTTAATCTAGTTTTAAACTGGGAGAGCGAATCTGAGCAACGAACAGTATCAGGAAGGCTATTCCAGAGTTTTGGTGCTAAATGTGAAAATGCTCTCCCTCCTTTGGTGGATCTGGATATCCTAGGTATGACCAGAAGCCTCGAATTTAGTGATCTTAAAGAGCGCGATGGATTATAGGGCGATAGAAGATCCGTTAAATAAACTGGAGCTAAGCCGTTTAGGGCTTTATAAGTCAGTAGCAATACCTTGTAATTAATACGGAACTTTATAGGTAACCAATGTAGTGATGATAAAATTGGTGTTATATGGTCAAACTTTCTTGATCTAGTAAGAACTCTAGCGGCGGCATTTTGGACTAACTGTAGCTTGTTTATTGAGGATGCAGGACAACCAGCTAATAAAGCATTACAGTAATCTAGTCTCGAGGTCATGAATGCATGAACTAGCTTTTCTGCATCAGAAACAGATAGCATGTTACGTAATTTAGCAATATTTCTAAGGTGAAAAAAGGCTGTTTTTGTAACATATGAAATATGATTTTCAAAAGACAAGTTACAATCTAATATAACACCCAGGTCTTTTACTGTAGAGGATAAAGTAACAGGACACCCTACTATGTTAAAGTTGTATTGAAGGCAGTGGCGGAGCCAGAGGGGGGTTTTTTATTAAATTTTTATTTGCTACTGGCAGTTGCTAATGCTGATTTAAAAAAAAAAACGTTCGCCGGCAGCGCGGGCGCGGTGCGCGCGCAGTTTTCAAATGGACGAGCAGAGGACGAGAGATAGTTGCAAGAAGAAACCAAACTTCACCACCGAATAAGAAAACATCATATTTGAAGTAAGTTTTTAAGGTTTAGCATCAGGGGGGTTTGCTCCGAATACATTCGGCCTAATACGCATATAAAGTAGGCTACCTTGCCGTGTGTACGTTACAGTATACAAATGTTCTAGCTAAAGGCGGGCGTACACGGTGCGATTTTTGCTGTTTTTACGAGCTCGCAGATAATTTTTTTCACTCGGGAGAAATCGAGTGGAATCGGTGATGCTCGCATGGTCGTGGCTCGCAGCGTGTGAGAGGAATTACGAGCCGAGCCGAGCACGTTATGAGCACCTCCCCGACCTCCCGATCATCTTTAAACATGTTTAAAAAATTCGGGGAGTCGGCCCGATTTTCACCAGCTGTCCCCTATTTCCAAATTATACACAACCACGTGGGGCTATACCTCAGTGGCAGCAACCATACAGCGTGCGCATACACTGTCTCTCTCCCTCTCTCACACTCTCACACACCCACACTTCTCTCAATTAAAATAATAATAATAATAATATTAAATAAAAATAATTAAATACAAATAATAATTCTCTCTCTCTCTCTCTCTAGTTTTTATGTTGAATGGCTACTGTTCTCTGCTTTACAACAAATCATTTGCACACACATTTCGGTCATTTTTTCTATCTGAAGCTTTGCCATGCAACATTGACGGTCTCTGTGTTTAGCGCGAAAGCTCACGTGATTGCTGCCGGCTCGGGATAAAATTCGTGCAGGACAGTCGTGCCGTGTACCAGCTGCATTGACGCGATTATCAGTTAAACTGACTCGCAACGTGTGCAATATCTCACGACCTCCCGAGTGTCCGATCCTGGTCCGAACTCGCACCGTGCACGCCCGCCTTAATGTGAGGATAGGAGATCAAAAAAAGAAGAGCAGAAACAAAGCGATATCATAATGCGATCACTAGGGCTGTGAAGCTTTATGGGTGTAGGGTGTTGATGGACTCGATCTACTGTGTTTTGGTCATCATTAAATCTGATCTAGATGTAGTCTTTGATAAAAATGCGATTTTCTCAGCTTTTTGCTCATGTTGCTTTTTATGAAACTTGCCAACATTCAAGTGTTGATAAAAAAGACGCACGAAGCTAGAACAAAACAGATTTTATTTTTTATTTTTAAAAGCACAGGGTCTGTTCTTTCTTTTGGTATGTTCAGATATTCATACAACAAAATATTCTGGGGTGCCATGAAATTGTGAAAATTACCAAAAACACCATTTTTTTATACTGGAAAGAGTTAAGATAAAAATGTTGGTAATTGGATGATGATTAGAATATGAATATGATTGGAATCATATTTTAAATTTGGCATATTTTTTGAACAGGGTCAATTAAACATGAAAAGAAAGGGAGAGATAGGCTAAGAGTTATTTTTAATAAGCACAAACATAGTCCAGTCATTTTATGAAAAAAGGTTAAACAAATTGCAACAGAAGCAAACTCAAATAATTTTGTATCCTCAATATGTCCTGAGTAAGGAAAAAAAAGTCCAGAAGAATCCCATTAGGGGAAAGTTTTGAAAACTGTTTCTGGGTATTCACTTTTTATTTTACCTACCTTTTGTCTTCTGCATTCTCCTTACTCCTGTTCTTCCCTCAGACTCGTCCCCCAGAAACAGTCCCACGGACCCCGCCCAAAACCCCATCTCTTAAAAATAAATAAAGGCTGGTTTCTAAAGTACTTCTTCCTGCCTCTATGTGTTAATGCTCATGGGTAGCCTAAATGGGTTCCATTCAGACCTTAACATTAAGTATTTTACTGTTATATGTCAACAAGATTCAACAAGACATTTTCACCTGGCTATACCCAATGTTTAGATCTGTTGTGGTATTTATGCAAATTAGCACATACATTATAAGATTATGCACCATTTGTCCATGTTTACAAACAATAAAAAAAAAAAAAAAAACTTGTAATACATTTTTTGTTTGTCTTGATGTAAGTAATCAACTCTGTAATTTTCATGGTAATATTTAAAGGTTACAATTTTTACCCTATTCATGTGAGAGAAAGAATGAATAGGCTATATTTGGGTCTTTTTCGAAACGTTCCCCTAATGGGATTCTTCGGGACTTGTTTTTCCTTACTTAGGACATATTGAGGATACAAAATCAGTTGAGGTTGCTTCTGTTGCAATTTGTTCAAGGTTGACCCCCATTTTGGCTTAAAATGACAGACCCCAGCCCTTGCATCACCACTGGCTAGCAGAGTCAGTGTGGTCAGACTTCAGAACCAGCAACAGGTCAGAGCATCTACCAGACACAGGCAGTCAATCACATACCCAAATCAGGAATTTAAGTTGAGAAGATTTTGCCAGATTAAAAGGATAGTTCACCAAAAAATGAACACACACAAAAAAAATATAAATTAAATAATTATAATTAGAAAGAATAATTATAAATTATTATAATGAAAGAATTATGTTGTATTAAATCTTCCTAGGATAAGATTTTATATTGATGGGCAATAAAATTGTTTAAATTTTTCAAGTAAATGTCTGCTTGATGCCTGCTATATCTAATTAAAAAATAATAATTTTTGTAAATGTGATTTTTTTTGTAAATAAATGCAGCAGTTCATAACAGACACGTGCTACGGTATCTTATCTCCTTGGTGCTTCAGCTTTGTTTTCTGCAAATATTTTGGATGGTCAACACTTATAGACACAAACAGAGTGACCCAATTCCTTCCATAAGCTTTTCTACTGTGTGTGTGTGTGTGCGTGTGCGTGTGTGTGTGTACTGTGTGTACTGTGTACCCCCGCAAGTAGCAGTGGCCACCCCATGTATAAAACTCTAGTTCCGCCACTGATTGAAGGAGGTTTTGTGGGCGGTTTTTTGAACCGATAAGTATTGCCTCTGTCTTATCTGGATTTAATAAAAGAAAATTGTGCGTCATCCAATCTTTTATATCTTTAACACACTCTGTCAATTTGGATAATTTAGCGTTTTCATCCGGCCGTGATGAAATATATAGTTGAGTGTCATCAGCATAACAATGGAAACTAATTCCATGTTTCCTTATAATATTTCCAAGTGGCAGCATATATATTGAGAATAATAGAGGGCCTATAGCAATTCATTAAATCAGCACAGGTGTTTATCATTATTTCATTCATTTGGCTTGTACTTAAGTTTTCAATGTTCTGTTGTCGGTTCTTCTAATGCATTAGTCTTATTTCTTCGTATGCATTTTTTCGGATTACCTTCTGAGTATGTTATTAAAGACTTTAATCCTAATCTTCTTCGTCATCTTCAAGTATGCATGACAGAAGAACGGCCCAAAAACCAAGAATGGAAATTGCTTCCATTAACGTTGCCCTGATGAGGAGCAACACATTTCTGAGAGGAGTGACAGAGCGCTACGTGGAGGAGTTTCTCCACATCTGCTACCTGCGACGACATCTGTCTGATGGAGGGATTTCGGTGTTGTTTGGTCGAAGATCTCCGCTTCGTAAGCGGAAATGAAGACCCAACGTGAGTCTGACCGGGGTGTGAGCTGGCAACAGCCGTCCCTGAGGGAATCTTGGTTGAGATTGATACTGGGGAGGACTGGCTAATAAGATGGGACACTGTAATACTGCCTCCCACCCTGAATCATTTATCTGTTTTGCATCATCGCTGTTTCAGGACAGCACTGAAACTTGTATGGACTGTGAAATATCTTTTTGTTCGTCATCGCTATTGAACAGATTGAATTTAGGCATTCTCATATACTGTTTTCAAACACAAATCTCAGAAAGCGCCTGTGGTGGGGGGCTATCTGGATATGAAAATAGGTTTCTTTTAGATCCACCAATATTAACCAGTCTCCTGGTTGAACATGCTTGAGGATCTGTTTCACAGTCATCATTTTGATTAAGCGTTTTATCTGAGCGTTAGCCTGGGAAAACCCAGACTACTTCCGGCGAATTTCAATTCTCTCTTCAGGATAGTCTGGAGAAGAGCCCATTCAAACTCATTACTGTGCCGCTGAAATCGCGGCACCAATCAGAAACGTTGGGGGAGGGATTTACATGATGACGACAGCGCAGCGACGCTGAAGGAGTTCTCACGCAGTGAAAAATACATTGCGGAGCAGAGAGGAGACTGACAACACGCTGGCAGACAGGACAGAGCAGGCTACTTTTCGGTTACGTTTGATATTAAACATATTAAACAAAGTCTCAGCTTTCAAATTTGGTAATTTTTTAAAGAAATTTAAACAATAAATACCGTTTTGTTGCTCTTTAATGTGCCGTGACAGATCGCTGTAGAGCATCAGTTAAAGCTGTTCTTGTGAACCGATCATCTCTTCCTACTAGTTAATTTATAGCCTCAAATAAACATGAACAAACATAAGAAGGAATGTTGTTTTAACCACGGAAAGGCGTCAGTACACTCCGTTTTTCAAGTTCAAATCCTGTTACTACTCTCCTGACTGCTTTGTCGGACAAAATGGCGGATGGCGAAGTATGATTGGTCAGATCACCTGTCAATCAAGCTGAGCTACGTCGGTTGGTGACGCCCCTTTGGAAATGATTTGTCTACATAGCTTCTCCAGACCCTACACTCAGTTTCAACTGAGAAGCGTCTGGTTTTAACCAGGCTATCTGAGCGTTACAGTGGTCTCAAATCCCAAAAAAGGGCAAAGACTCCTGTCCTTTTTGGGAACTAGAAAGTAGCGACTGTATAAACCACTCTCTCTGAGGTCTCCACTTCTACGGTCTATTTTGCCAGGAGGGAATACATTTCTGCTTGCAAAACTGTCGCGTCTCAACCTGACACTTCTTTTGTGTTGCCACCCATTCTGGCACAGCTGGCAGCGCCATCCACACACTGGCAAAGTGGGTGAGGGGCTGTAATGCTTTGAATTGCATCTAAGGCAGCGTGCTGCTTGACAACAGGGCACTGTATGAACTGCCTCGCTTCAGGATTCACAGCAGGCTCTGAGTCCTTCCTCGAGCCTGAGGAAGATTGTGCTGGCGATCTGTACACTTGTGGGGCAGATGACGACCGGGAGCTTGACGAAGGCAGTGCTACACACTTCGGAAGAAAATGACTCGGTGCTTTGGATTGTTTCCGAGCCTCTAGAAACTTCTCAGAGAAAGCCCACACTGAAGAGTCTCTGGGGGCTTATTGGGGCATCTAGGAGTCAAGCCTTCTCGGAGTCCCGCATGTCTGTCAGCTGTCAGACGCCACTTGGCCAGCTGCCATATAAGCCTTATCGACGATTTGGGCAGTAGCACGGGACAGTCACCAGATAGGAAGCTGCTGTGTACATAACATTATCATCGTCATTTGCAGTGGTGATGCCAAAGGAGATTTTAGATTTCGATCATTTTAGATGACATGGTGTCACATCCATAAATAGGCAGACAAGGTAGAGTGTACAAACAAACCAACTTTATTAAAGTGCAGAGTGAGCGATGCAGGATGAGATGAACGATGATTACAATGCTGATATGGTGAACACTTAGCTGAACTTGAATAATGTATTTGCAGATGAAGATGATGAAACACAGGACGATGGACGGGGACGAAGGGCAACAACTGGACACCAGGTAAGTAGATCCACAGGTAGGTATGCTGGTAAGAAGTCTGAACCTTGTAGAGACGAGACCAGACACCGAGGTGCAGAAAACAGTGACTGATAAAGGGAGTGTAATCATGACGTGCAGGTGATGGATTTATATTATTAATGCAGAGAGATTTGTCTATTTCTAAAACTCTGTTAGACCATACTGTTTTTTTGCTAATATTTATATAATTTAAATTTATAAAATTTCTATTTTACACTAAGGAACAAATATTATCTAAAAGAATGACTGAGTTTACATCTGTATAATAATTCCAATCATAATTTTAAAAGCAGTTCTATTTTTGTCAGGGATTTCCTTCTGGTCTAAACATCCCTGCTTCTGCTGAATTATTTAACCCCTCTCTGTGGTTCGAGACTTATTTGAATAAAAAAATAAAATAAAAACCTCTTTATTCACAAATTGCATGCACCATGGTTGTAAGGATCCAAAGATCCCTGTGGAATTTAATATTGAGTTGAAAACATTTTGTTCTTGACAACAAATGAACATGCATTTGAAGATGGTATTTAGTTTTGCTTGGAAAAAGCTGGCCCCAAACCGAAGAAGTTTTTTAATTCTCCAATTATTGAAATAATGAAATATTTATTTGTTAAACTTTTATGACACAAATATTACTACATGTTGCCTAAATTATTTAATTCCTTCATTATCAACACTTTAATAGCCTAATGCTAATGTCTAGAATAGTGACTTCTCTTTGTTTTAAGTCAGTCTCAAACTCAGATAGCCTGTGGGGGGTTTGGAGGGGCAGTTCACTGGCTGTATCGTGGGGGTGCAGGACAATAAAGTGTTAATCACCCCTCTTTCATATGGAGAGTGTCGGATAGCCAGCCTGATGATACAGAGCAAAGAAAAAGGCAAAATTCCTTTCAGGATAAATCTCTCTGTGTCCAAATGTAGGCCCTATAGCCTATTGTAGTTCCCTTACGAGAACGTTCTCTCGTACTGCGTTGAAAACGCTGTGGGAAAACTCCTTTTCTCGAGAATATTGAAGCCTTTATTTTAAAACGCATTGCTGCAGCACATGCGAGAGCTAGAAGCTCGTGTGAGCGTGCTGATTGGCTTGTGCAAAGCAACTGCACGAACCAATGGCGGAACAGCAGAGGAGCGCGAGCCAATCGGGGCGCTTGGCACTCTGCCAGAGTCAAGCGCGCGAAACTGCACGTGACAGAAGAGTATAAATACACAGAGAATCCGCCATTTGACAGATTTTATCTCCTTCAGCTTTCGACTCACCTCGTCGCTGATTCTCTCCGAGTGAAGCCGCTCGTCGTCGAACAGCCTTCCAGCGGAACTGCTTCGCATCCCGGTGTCTGCCAAGCTGAGCGTTTCCCTGTGGCATCCGACGAGTATCCTTTTTCTAACTCAAAAAGAGCATTCTAAGAGAGCAAATCGCTGTTTTCACAGCGCGCGGCGTTGTTTCAAATGCCGCTCACCGTGTGTGACTCATGCGGGGTCTCCCTGCACGCCTCTGACACACACTCTCTGTGTGTTGCCTGCCTCGGCCCTGAGCACGCCGAGGCAGCGCTCACTAAAGGCGGCTGCCTCCACTGTGACGGAATGCCTGTTGCCACGCTCCGTGCCAGATCTTCCGCCGCCTCGCTGAGTGTTCCCGCCCACCTTCCATCTTCGGCGCCCCGTGAGCCCCGTAGGAAGAAGCGGCGCGACCAGAGGCCTCCTGAACGCGCTCATCTGGATGAATGCACGCCGGGTCTCTCCCTGCACGCTTCGCCCGCGCCTTCATCTCCAGTCCTGTTCTCACAGAGCGACCAACGCCCCTCTTCTGAAGCGGCAGGTCTCGTCTCTTTCGGTTTGTCCGAAGAACTGGACGACGCTGTTTCTATGGCGGCATCTGAAAGTGAGGAATGGTCGGGCTCCGCGGACCCCGCCCCCCTCTCTCAGCTGGATCCCATTGACACTCGAGCGAGCATCGACGCCGAACTCTTCCGTGTCATGTCTCACGCTGTCGAAGAACTGGGACTCAACTGGCTTTCCCCAGCTGAGCCTACCAAAAGCCGCCTCGACGAATGGTACCTGCCGGGGCGCCAACTGGCCCCTCGTCAACGTGCCGCCCCCTTCATGGCTGAAGTTCATGATGAGCTCACTAAAAGCTGGAGCGCGCCCTTTTCAGCGCGAACGCGCTCTTCAGCTTCTTCAACGCTCTCCTCTGTCGACGGCGCTGAAGAGAAAGGGTATGTTTCTCTACCTCCATTAGAGGAAGCGGTCGCTGCACACTTATGCCCTCCCACTGCTGGGAGTTGGAGGGCTAAAACCGTGCACCCCTCTAAGCCGTGCAGGACCACTTCGGCTCTCGCCAGCCGCGCTTATGCTGCCGCCGGCCAAGCCGCCTCTGCACTCCACGCTATGGCGACCCTGCAGGTGTTTCAAGCTAAGCTCCTCCGCACTATGGACGAGTCTGGCCCGGACCCAGACACCTTCAAAGACCTCAGGAGTGCTACAGATTTGGCGCTGAGGGCCACAAAGACCACCGTGCAAGCACTGGGCCGCAACATGTCTAGCCTGGTTGTCTTAGAGCGCCACTTGTGGCTTACTTTAACAGAGATCAGGGACGCTGACAAAACCGCCTTCCTCGACTCTCCATTCTCTCCATCCGGTCTCTTCGGCCCTTCTGTAAATGGCTTCGCTGATCGCTTCACGGAGGCTCAGAAAGCTTCAAGTGCTATGAGGCACTTCCTGCCCAAGCGCTCTAGCTCGGTCCAACGGCGCCCCAAGAGCACGCCGTGACCGGAAAAGCCCGCGTCTCAGGTTCTCCAGCCCCTCCCCGCGGCTGACACCACTCGACGCCTGAAGCCTGCAAAACGATTCCCGTTTCCCAGGCGCCAGGGCCCTCGACCGAAGCTGACGCTCGACCATGAGCCCAAGAAGCCGTCCTAACCGGCAGGAAAAGGGGTCTATGTCCCGCCGCGGCCGGACCAGCCCCGAAGATCGCTCGAGTGCTTCTCACAGCTCCCTCTTCAGTTCAGGCGGCTGGAGCAGTTGTGTATGCAGACAATGGGCCTGTTACGTGTTACGCACCCCTGCACCCAAACGCTGTTTTAACAGCGACCCACACAGAGCACAAAACGAGCAAAATTTCTCCCCTGACTTCATATCAGTTCGAGCCCCCGTCTCCGGGCATTCCAGATATAATGATGCCTCTGGCTCTTCGGGCTCTAGCCTGGCAGGCTATCCCAGGAGTTTCAGAATGGGTGATAAACATCATAAAGCACGGCTACTCGCTTCAGTTTGCACGCAGACCCCCGCGCTTTCGCGCTGTGGTTCAAACCTCGGTCAGCAGCACATTACGTCATGTCCTCCGCACCGAAGTATTAAGTCTGCTAGCAAAAGGGGCTATCGAGAGGGTTTCCCCTTCTCTAAGCGAGTCAGGCTTTTACAGCCGTTACTTTCTCGTTCCGAAAAAAGACGGCGGCCTGAGGACCATTTTAGATCTCAGACATCTGAACAAGGCTCTCATGTCACGGCCGTTCAGGATGCTCACGACCAGACATATACTGGCGCAAATTCGCCCAGGCGACTGGTTTTTCTCAGTAGATCTGAAAGACGCTTACTTTCACATTCAAGTGAATCCCCACCACAGGCCATTCTTGAGATTCGCCTTCGAGGGACAGACATACCAGTACACGGTTCTACCGTTTGGACTGGCTCTGGCACCTTGTACATTCACAAAGTGCATGGATGCAGCTCTCTCCCCCCTGAGACAGCGGGGCATGCGCATCCTGAACTACCTCGACAACTGGCTCATATTGACTCAGTCAGAGGCGGAGTCACATACTCACAAAGCCTGGCTCCTCAGCCATCTAGAATGTCTAGGGCTCAGGGTGAATTTTTCAAAGAGTATTCTGTCACCCAGCCAACGTATCATGTTCCTGGGGACAGTATTCGACTCCGTTCTTATGAGAGCATGGCCCTCCCCGGCCCGTGCTCTATCGATTCAGCGGCTCGCCGCATCGTTCACGGAGGGCTCTCATGCACCCCTCAGAACGTTTCAGAGGATCCTTGGCCTTATGGCCTCAGCATCATCAGTACTCCAACTAGGCCTACTGCGCATGCGTCCTCTTCAGCTATGGCTAGCACCTCGGGTGCCACCCCGCGCCTGGCACTCAGGCCGATTGACTATCAAGGTGGATCAGCGCTGTGTTCAAGCCCTGGCCCCTTGGACGAACGCCAGCTGGTTTCAGCAGGGCGTGAGTATGGGGGTGGTCTCCAAGAGGAGGATGATTTCAACGACGCTTCCAACTTATGTTGGGGAGCCCTGTACGAGGGCAGGCCTGCCTCCGGCCTCTGGTCGAGCTCGGAGAAACGCCTACACATCAACTGCCTCGAAATGAGGGCAGTTTTTCTGGCCCTGAAAACCTTCCTCCCATACCTGGCTGGACACCACGTATTGGTCCGGACGGACAACATGTCAGTGGTATCTTACATAAATCGCCAGGGCGGCCTCAGGTCCCGCAACCTGCTTGCCATAGCCACCCAGCTACTGTTATGGGCTCACACCAATCTGCGCTCGCTCAGGGCAGCTCACGTGCCGGGCACGTTGAACACGGGAGCAGACATGCTCTCTCGGGGCAGGGTTCCCCCAGAGGAATGGTCTCTCCACCCTCAGACGATTCTCCTACTTTGGGAGGTCTTCGGGAAGGCAGAAGTAGATCTCTTCGCCTCAGAAGACAATCGTCACTGCCCAATCTTCTTTTCAAAGAGCAGGGATGCGTTGGCCCACGACTGGCCCAGCCTTCCCCTCTATGCTTTTCCTCCGGTCTCGATGCTCCCTCAGGTCATCGAACGGATCAGAGACACGAAATGCGCAGTGCTCCTGATAGCTCCTCTATGGCGAACCCAGTCTTGGTTTCCGGAGCTGATACGGCTGTCTGTGACAGACCCTTGGCCAATCCCAGTGAGGCGCGACCTTCTGGCTCAGGCCAGCAGGACTATATGGCATCCCCGTCCCGATTTGTGGGCCCTACACGCTTGGCCACTCAACGGGTACCCCAGGACCTCCCAGAGGGCGTCCTGAACACGATCAGGGAAGCTAGAGCTCCGTCTACCAGACGCCTCTACCACCATAAATGGTCAGTGTTTTCCAGCTGGTGTTTAGCTCGAAACCTCGACCCACACACTTGTGAAATTCCAAGAGTGCTATCTTTTCTCCAGGAGATGCTGGATGCGGGTCGATCCCCCTCCACTCTCAAGGTATACGTAGCAGCCATTGCTGCACAGCATGTTTTGGAAGCCGGAGCCTCCTTAGGAAAATGCGACCTTATAGTTCGCTTCCTTAAGGGCGCCAGAAGGCTTAACCCGCCTCGGCCGCCATCTGTCCCAGCATGGGACCTTTCTTTGGTTCTGCGGGCTCTTAAGGGACCTCCCTTTGAACCACTTCGGTCAGCCGACCTAAAACCTCTCTCCCTGAAAACCGCCCTGCTGTTGGCACTGGCGTCAGTCAAGAGAGTGAGTGACTTACAGGCGCTCTCTACTAGCGCTTCCTGTCTGGAATTTGGCCCCAATGACTCTAAGGTCATCCTTAGGCCAAGACATGGATATATTGCTAAGGTGCTCTCAACTCCGTTCAGAGCCCAGGTTATTTCTCTGTCAGCTCTTCCCACCTCAGAAGAGTTCAGTGATGTTCTCACACTCTGCCCTGTCAGAGCTTTGAGAATTTATTTAGAGCGTTCAGCCTCTTTCAGACAGTCTGAACAGCTTTTTGTTTGCTTCGGGGGCCGAACCAAAGGTCTTCCTGTCACGAGGCTCACGCTGTCCAGGTGGATAGTGGATGCCATTGCTCTGGCCTACACCTCACTGGGTCTTACATGTCCCATAGGTGTTAGAGCTCACTCCACGAGAGGCGTCGCCTCTTCGTGGGCCTGGTCAAGTGGTGTTCCTATCGAAGACATTTGTGCGGCGGCCGGATGGTCCGTCCCGTCCACATTTGTGAGATTTTACAACCTGGAAGTTCCTGCTCTGCAGGCACGAGTTCTCTCTATCTAAGCTCTGGCTCTGCGGACCCAGGCTGGTTTTGACATTCTTTCTGTCACACTTGTGCGACGACCGGCTAGTCTGTTTCGTCCACATTTGTGAAACGTTACAACCCAAAAGTCCCTGCTCCGCGGGTACGAATTCTCTCTAGCTAGGCCCTGGCTCTATGGATCCAGACTAGTTATGAAAATGTCTATGCAGGACGTTATGCGCTATATAACATATGCGGCGGCCGGCTGGTCCGTTCCGTCCACATCTTAGACCTCTATGGTACCTGCCTTATAGGCATGAGTAGTCTCTATCTAACGCTGGCTCTGTGGACCCAGACTAGTTTTTGATTCAGACACTGGTTGTCATCTCGTGTTGTGGGATTCTTAAGACTGGCCCTTGGCCCAGCTTTATCTGTTTGGATATCTAAGGGCCCGAAGATTCGGTCTCTTTATCCTAGGCTATTCTGTACTTCCTGGAGCTCTCGGTGAGTCAGATTGGCCAAAGACGACAAGCACGGCGTTTTAAATAGTGTTCCCACAGCGTTTTCAACGCAGTACGAGAGAACGTTCTCGTAAGGGAACGTACTTGGTTACTTACGTAACCTCGGTTCCCTTAGAGATAAGGGAACGAGTACTGCGTTGCCTTGCCGTGCTATTGTCTTTTATGGCAGGTGTCTTTTCGCTTCAGTCGATTTAAACCTGTCAAATGGCGGATTCTCTGTGTATTTATACTCTTCTGTCACGTGCAGTTTCGCACGCTTGACTCTGGCAGAGTGCCAAGCGCCCCGATTGGCTCGCGCTCCTCTGCTGTTCCGCCATTGGTTCGTGCAGTTGGTTTGCACAAGCCAATCAGCACGTTCACGCGAGCTTCTAGCTCTCGCATGTGCTGCAGCAATGCGTTTTAAAATAAAGGCTTCAATATTCTCGAGAAAAGGAGTTTTCCCACAGCGTTTTCAACGCAGTACTCGTTCCCTTATCTCTAAGGGAACCGAGGTTACGTAAGTAACCAAGTACGTTTTATATGTAGGTTTTTCACACAGAATTTCAATTGAAGTGTTCAATCCAGTTGTTTCAACTGTTTTTGTAGAGTTTTAGAATGTTTGAGCAGTGTGTGTATGATTGTCAACAATCTGGCATTATCTAAACATGAACTGTTGACAAAACGAATGGGAGTGAGCAGCAGACACAAAGCGCTTTAATTCACGCTCAACTTGTTTTTTTTTTGTAAGGTGAATTCAACTAGGCATTCTGTGTCTTTGAAGCAACAAATGCTAAATCATTTGTTACATGTTTTTTCTTTTATTTCGTGATTTGTGTGGACGACACGCAGCGACGTATAGCCTACAGTAATATTATTAGCCTGTATGATGTGTTTTTACCCTGAAATGTTTAATTTCGAGAGAGACTCGGCACGCGCAGTGAAAGAGACAAAATAAACTTACTAAAAAGAGATCCAGCGCAAGAGAGAGGCAAAGAAAAACGCCTGTTCTTAAATTTGTTGTTTTGAAATATTTTCATTTTGTACTGTTTTAATTGTTTAATTTAGCTGCAATTTCTTTGACAATACAAATTTAAAATGTCGCAAAAATAAGATTCTGTACCTATTTCTAATTTTGCATTGCAAAGGGAAAAAAACTCTAATCTCGATGCAACCCTGTTTTAAATAAATAACTGTCCCGACACTATTTAAACCTTGAAATGTGCGATGGGGTTTCAAACTTAATTTTAATGTTCTTTTACATTTTCATTGGTTTTTATATTGAAAGCAATACTATTTAGTTTTTTTTTTTTTTTTTTTTGTGCAATGTATGGATCTGTTTTGAAGATTTATTAACAGCAGATATCTTCAATAATGTTCAATCATCACTCAGTTAATCACTTAATTATCACATTAACTCCAACACTGATTCAGTGTCACATTTAACACCCTATAGTGTGCACACTGCGCAGTGTTCATTTCATCTGGGCTAGCCAGAATCATTATTATTTTTTAGCTGCTTGAACAGTGTGTTCAGAAAACACTTTTTATTGCAGTAGAGGACATCAAAACTAGACAAGAATATCATCAGATGTTTCCTGTATTTAATGCTGACATTGGGAAGTACTCTTATTCACTGTTCACATCTGAAGTCTAATTGACTGATCAGAAGTGTGTTTTATCATTAATACTTTTAAATATCATACCACCATGTGATAATATGGAGTGACATCCAGCACTGACGTGATGATCAGATATGCAAAAAAATTGTGTAACTATGCTGTGATTAAGAAGTTAATAAATACAGTGTTATTTATACACTACATCAGGGCCGGAGTGGGGCCACTTTTCAGCCCGGGAGTTTCAGGCCCAAGACCGGCCCACTTTTTCCATGGTGGAATTCCAAATTAGCACTTTTTTAAAATTGGATAAATGAAGCAACAGTTCAGCTCGTACTATTGTGTAGTTAGTATTAATACCATGGGTTAACAAATAATGTAAAGGTTAAATAATAATTCACTTAGACTTTATAAGAAGCATAAGAAGCAATTGCAACTTTTTCACACAATTCTGACGTTATATTTCGCAATTCTGACTTTATATTTCGCAATTCTGACTTTATATTTCGCAATTCTGACATTATAACACGCAATTGCTACTTTATATCACACAATTCTGACTTTATATTTCGCAATTCTGACTTTATAACACGCAATTGCGACTTTATTTCACACAATTCTGACTTTATAATTTGCAATTCTGACTTTATAACACTTTATGATTTTATATCACACAATTCTGACTCTATATCTGGCAGTTCTGACTTTATAAGCAATTGTGACTTTATATCACACAATTCTGACTTTATATTTCGCAATTGTGACTTTATAACACGTTTTATGACTTTATATCACACAATTCTGACTCTATATCTTGCAGTTCTGACTTTATAAGCAATTGCGACTTTATTTCAGGCAGTTCTGATTTTATATCTTGCAATTCTGACTTTATAAGAAGCAATTGCGACTTTATATCACGCAATTCTGACTCTATATCTCACAATTATTTATAACACGCAATTGCAACTTTATTTCAGGCAATTCTGACTTTATATCTCACAATTCTGACTTTTTAACACGCAATTGCGACTTTATTTCAGGCAATTCTGACTTTATATCTCGCAATTCTGAGAAAAAAAGTCAGAATTGCGAGATGTAAACTCGAGATAAAAAGTCGCAATTATCTTTTCAAATGTTTTATTCTGTGGCGGAAACAAAGCTTCCATAGCCTACCTCCTGGCCTCTTCCTCCCATCCATCCTCCCTGACGCGTACCGTTACGGCCGGGGTGTCGTGCCGAAAAGTGATGGTCTGCCGAAAATTGATTGCATTATTTATTGCAATAAGTAGAGGCTTCAATCATTTTGTTATAAGTAGAATACTGTATTTTATGGGTTGTTTTCGACATTTGAAGGTATTTTAACAGGTAAAAAGGGCTGGATTGGTTGGTACACAGCAGGTAAAATAATGCAGAGTCATACGGATATTTGCAAAAGAGATCATGTCTTTATTTTATATATAGCTTAGCGGTATGTTAAGTCATGTTATTATAGGCTACAGTCCGTTTTCCAAATACAAACACGTATTCCATCGGCAACAACAGGCTTCTATTATTTCCTATAATGTAAATGTCATACCTGATTAAGCTATAAACTGCAAACGCTTATTTGGCCACAATTGTTATTATTATGTTAAAAGAAACGTTAAAGTATCACACAGACATACCTTTGCTATTACCACGGAGATAAACTGATGGTTATTTATTTGCACGTTATGTATGTTTAATCCAGCAGTAGACGTTAGGAGACTGGGCGCAATCAACTTTTCGGCACGACACCGGCCCAGCTATCAGTAGGCGCCGGCGGAGCCGCGGTAGCCTCCCTGAGAAAACGTTTTGAAAAGACGGGCTATGGACCCAACCATTTCTATAGGAGGGGAGGGGAGAACTCCCTCACATGGTACAACCCATGCTGAGTTGCGCGCTGTGGTGGCAGAATGCGGAACGTGTGTATCCTAATGTGACATTGAAATGTAAAAAAAAAAAAAATAATTCCTCGACCGGCCCAAAAGTGAAGCGGCCCACCGGGAATACTCCCGATTCTCCCGATTACCCACTCCGGGCCTGTACTACATACATCAATAATCAGCATATGAAACGCAACAATGGTGACGCTTCATGCCAGCACACAAAACTCACTCATGACTCCCAGCATGCATTGCGGCACAGATAATTTATGCAGCTGAAACTTTTACTGTTTAAATTTATATATATATATATATATATATATATATATATTTTTTTTTTTTTTTTTTTTTTTTTTTTGTCACCATTATTGAGGTTTGTATGATGAGTGCTGATGTCTAAGTGTGTCTCAATTTTTACTCAAAAGATGTTATAACATTTTTGGAAAATATCACACAGATCTCTTTATCATTTCAGTGTTAATGCATTACAATGGCTGTGTTCGAACCCACACACTCACAGGTACTTAATTTCAATAATACTTAATGAAGGCTAAATGAGTAGGTACTATATAACCTGAAAGCATGAAGTATGAATGTGATCCGGACATCATCCGCCATGTTAATGTTATCATGTGACTTACGGCATTATCACAAGTGCAACAACTTAAAAGATATGAGCGACAGGTTTAATTCATCTATCTGTAAATATCTTGTTATTGATGAAACTTGCTCATGTTATGGTCTTGTTGAAGAAACCGCTGCCCATGTATTTAGTAATTGTAGTAGGCTATAGTATTTTGGGTTGATTTAATTTCTTGTATTTTTAACTCTTCTAGTGTGACCCACAGTTTTATCCTTAAAGAGTTTTATTATGAAAACCCAAAATCATTTTCTCTTGAATATTTTTTTTTTTATTTCTTTATTTTATATGCAAAACTTTTCATCCACAAGCAAGTGGCTTAAATCTCCTTTGTTTTCCTTTTTTTTTCTTGTTTAAAGGGGGGGGGGGGTGAAATGCTATAAATGCTAATGTTTTTTACACTGTTAAAGAGCTGGATTCCCATGCTAAACATGGACAAAGTTTCAAAAATTAAGTTGTACGTTTGAAGGAACGGAAAGTTTCGGAAAGTTTTTTTCGAGTGTGGGTCTGTGTGACGTCAGCTGGAGCGGGGTTTCCTTATAAGGGTCCTAAGGGCACTTCTCTCGGGAGGGCGCGCGCGCACCCGTCGACCAGAGGGACGAGCAGAGAGCGAAAGCAGTACGCCCATAAAGCGCTGTGCTTGCGATGTCAAAGAAAGAAGTGTGTTTTTGGTTGCCAGGGCAGGACAATCTTGCACAGATTCCCAAAGAAACCAGCGTTAAGGGACCAGTGGATGGAGTTTGTTTTTCCAGAGCATCAACGGAGTTCCCTGTTCCCTGCATTTCGACGATGATTGTTTTATAAACAAGGCCCAGTTCGACGCCGGATATGCAGATCGTCTAATGCTTAATAATGGAGCAGTCCCAATGATAAAGGTTCGCGGTCGTGCGTTGGAAGCGCAGGCGGTGAGTAAAACTGCTTCAAATGTATGTGTGTTGTTAGCTATCGGCGCGTAAGCACAGCACGTAAACAGTGAACAGCGCTCGTGATTCTTCAGCTCCGCCCACACGGCACGCCTCCAGCCACTCGATTTTTTCCGGAAATACTCGGAACTGCCTATCTTTATTTTATAATTATAATAAAACTAAAGACTTTTTGGAGATATGAAGGATGCAGTACTACTCTATAGGCACTCAAGATTAACATGAGATTGACTGAAACTGAGTGTTTCACCCCCCCTTTAATTTAACTCTTGTTTCATCCCTCAGGCTTATAAATAACTAATAATAATAATAATGCATTATGGGCAATTCATAGATATTTAACCTTGTCAGTATGCTTTTTGTCTATCTCATACTATGATGTACACAAAACCATGATATTTATATATATGTATTTTTTATTTTTTTTACCACCACCAGTGTGCAGCATCCACACACACAAACACACACACACCAGCTGGAGAGGATAGAGAGGAATACAAGAAATCAGTTCATATTTAACAATCTCATAGCTTTATTTATGCAATTGTAAATGCAGTGTAAATATATTAATGCCAGATCTTATGCCGCCACTGTGTCACCTCTGCACTGCAAAGATGGATTTTGATTTGATGATTTAATTTGACTGATAACAGTGGCATTATGTAATTATTCTAATAGAATTTAATTTGAATGTTAGAATTTGGCATAAAAGGTGATGCATACATCTACAAATGTCCATATATATGTGAAAATGCCCCTGGAAATCAATTTAAGATGGCAAATATTACCCCTTAATAAAAAAATAAATGTTAATTTCTGTCACTGCTGTGAACTGACCACTGCATAGAATATGAAAAATATGAATATCTAACAGGCCTAAACCAGCCATGGCACCAAGCACAAAAACACAATCAGTAAAAAATCTTATTATTATCAAAAAACTTTGAAAATATCGATCGAGAGTTCGAGACATATTTTGTCAATATTGCACACCCCCTAATCCTAATGCATGGTATTAATTTTGATTTCTTCGGGTCTTAAAAAAGTTTTTAAAAAGCCTTAAATTTGACTTTAAAAACAGAAACCCTGCATGTATGTATATATATATAGTGCACATTAGTATTTTAGATGCACATATGTTATATTGATATTAAAAAGATACTCTTCAGTTACAGAAATGATCATTGTATACTGTAAAATCCAACAGTGATTCTAACTATCATAAGGTACGATGCAGATTTTTGTGCTGTGTTTTTAAAATTTATCATGAGTTCTGAGCGTTCTCACATAACTCTGTCCTCATTCATTTGTATGTTCCTCATCTTGTTTGGGCTGTTTAATATTAGTATTTTGTTTAAAATACTCTACCCCAGCACCCCCTGATCAAATATTTTCAAGTGGCTATACATAAGATACTCTTCAGTTACATACATTTTCATATGTATATACTTATATAAACACACACAGACTATGTTTAATATCAATTAATGATCTTTAAAAAAAATTGTTGCTCCTTTTTGTTGGTCATAAACCCCCTGTGAAACTTTGTGTTCAAGTCAAGTCAAATTTTATTTCTATAGCACATTTAAAAACAACAGAGTTGCACCAAAGTGCTGTACAGAACTACAATGTGCAAATAAAAAGCATCAAAATAGACAAGGCAAAATACAATTATAAACACATTACACCCGATACAATCCATTTAATAGATCATATAAAATTAATCAAAAGCGACTTAATTAAAAGCCAGAGAGAATAAATAAGTTTTAAGAGCCGATTTAAAACCGTATAATGACGGAGCAGTGAAAGTGAAAGTGAAAAGTGAACAGTTACAAGAAGCTGATTACAAGACCTAAGAGTTCTTTGGGGAGTGTACAGAGTCAGAAGGTCACATATGTATTTTGTGTTGATATAATCCATGTATATTTGGGACAATATCTCGAAATTGACCATGAGTCACACAGAGACTTCAACATTCAGCATACAAAACACAATAATGGCAACAATTCAATTTTATTTAAAGTAAATAATGAAGTACACTCAGTTCTTTTTATATACTAGAACTCTTGTGTATGTGAACTATTCTAACTAAGCATTCATTTTATTGCAAGCATCCAAGGCAATCGGTTTGCAATCTTTTTTTTTTTTTACTAATGAGATTTTAAAGTGTACTTTGATATAAGAATATTATCTGATGAAAACAAGAAACAAAAAAAAAAGATTTGCCAGTAATAAAAGAACAACACAAATATATCCTTCACTCATCATTTCTGCAGATGAAGTTGAGTTTGTTGTCTTGAGGAAGGCTGATCCAGCGCTGATCTCCTCCAGACTGAACTGCTCCAGATCTCACTGCAGACTCACAGTCCTCGTCTCCTGTGCCGTTCCCTGGAGCCCATTTCTGATAGCACACGGTCTCTCCGCTCACCCAGAACCAGAGGCCCACAGTGCAGGAGTGACGTAAACCCAACCACACCGCCTCAGTAGACGCACCTTTAACCACATTCATCACCTCCTCCTGCATCTCGACTGAATGAACCGAGACCAGATCCGTATAATTCTGTCTGCAGTATCTCAGAGCTTCAGGCCACGTCAGAGTCTTGTTGACCATAATCAGTTTATCTGGACACAAAACAAACCACAAGCAAAAACTAGAGAGAGACTGATCAAAAACAACATGCAGAACAAACACTGTGGAGGAATCTGTCATGTCAGACATGTAGCGTGAACTTTAAGATATCTGGAGGTGATGGATGGATTGTGTGTGTTTGTGAGGATCTGCTCACCTTCATGACACACAAAAGGATATTGGCTGTTGCAAGAGGTGTCTATCCATTTTCCTTGAGCGTTGTGTTCGATTGCTGCACAACTTTCATATCCTCCAGCATTATTAGGTTCATTAGTATTCCAGTATCTGAATGAGGAGTTACTCTGATCTGACCACTGCCATGAGTCTTTGACTCTGAACAGACCGATCCAGACATCATTAGATCTGTGACTATCATTGATGAACTTCTGAATCTGTTGATTCTCATTCTGGTTCCTCACACTGACCAGATCAGTGTTATTCTGTCTGCAGTATCTCTGAGCGTCTGTCCAGTTCTTCGTCTGATTGACAAAGACGAGTCCTGTGTTCACTTTAAGAAAAACACATGGAAACAGATTCATGAATTAGTTTGTTTATAATTATTATTATTTATGGTTTGGATGTGAATAAAAACAGCGGTGGAAGCATCAGAAACATGTGCCATTCAAAGAATGTTTCCACAGTTTATTATATATTAAATATTCACAATTTCTTTAAAAAAAAATCTGATATATCATTAAGCCCTGTAGGCATTTTTGCACATTCTGCACATTTTGCACATTTTCACATTCTGAGTTGCTTTTTTCTGATTGATATACACAAAAGTAAAGACTCATAACTCCAAAACTATAGCAAGGAGAGGCAAAAGGTATTGGTATCGTTTGATATAACTCTTTTTAATTTTTTAGAAAATTAACATTTACATTATATTTGGACATTATCATGCTGAGAAACTATTTTATTATAATGTTACATATCTTTCTTATTTGATAAGTTATTTACAAGTTCCCCTATATGTGAGCTGCATCTGGACCAAATTTTGTGGTGATAGCATAAAGTAATCAAAAGTTACAGCATTTGGAACTAAGGTAGCCTTTTTGTTTAGTACGAAAATGCAAAAAGGTGTGCACTCTAAGAATACTTTATTTGATACAAACAGGAGAAAATAAATATACAAACGTTTCGTACTGATGTCCATTTTATTTATTGATATGATGCACCGTGAAAACTAGACATACAAGAAACAACAACAAAAAAACACACACACAACTTAACACACTAAACACGCCACTAAAAACACAAAACAAAATGTACCCTTTTACTGTGTTTGACTGGTAACCAGCAGTAGAATGGTCAGGAGCACTAACACGTGTAACTGAATTCACGTTTCGCCATTCAGTTGGCGCTAACACTTCCAGGTTAAGTAGATCAGAAAGAGTCACATGACTGACATTCATTTTAGAAAAACTGCGAATACAACAGTACTAAAATACAATAACAACAAAATTATGAAATTGGCACAGAAATACATTTAAATTATTAAATCTTAAAAAAAAAACATCAACCTCTGAAATCCCCAGTATGTCATTCATTACCCACAGCTGACCTACTAGCAATACCCATATGTGTGAAATATGGGCAGTAAACCCCCGTGCCAGGTTGCGCCGATAGCCCATGATATTGTTTATCTAGAGATATTATCAAAAGCATCAGCCATATATATCAGGAGGATTTAGCATTTCCCAATTTATGTATTAAATGATTATTATTATTATTATTATTATTATTATTGTTGTTGTTTTTATTATTATTATTAGGTTAGGCCTACTTCTAGTATTAAACTGATATTACCGAACAATTAATTTGCCCTCTGTAAGGACCATCCATTGGCCCAAAGACGGAATCCAACGGCCTGGCGAAGGTTTAAAGCGTGTATGTCTTTTCAGCGATCCAGTGAAGTTCACTTAATTTATTGGAACTTAGTTTTAGTATTACTTGAGCTCTATGCGTAATCTGACTCCAATTTCAAATGATAATCAAATTTAGATCGTATTTCTGATTAGAAAATAATCATAAATATTGATTATGAATTAATTTAGATCTTTGAATATTCTGAATATCCCATACTTTCAGTTATTAATTCATTATGGACCCAATGCCGCACAGAGATCACGTCGGCCAATTCGTGTTTCTCACGGACACAAACTTGTTAATTCTGATTTTAGTCAGAGGATGTAGGGTGTGCTAATACCTCTAAAGTCGGTCGCCTACTGCTTACTCGGGCTAGAGAGTGTAGTTTAATTTAGCCATTTCCATACAACTTGCTAAACCAGTGATAGGCAGAAATCAAAAGATCTCCAGATGACGTGCCTACTGCTCCGTTCATACATGTGCCTTTAGTTTGACCTACCTTAACTAAGATTTGCGGTAGCACCAGCCTCCTTAATATATTAAAATAATGATTTCAGAATACTTCAGAATAAATCCAGATGTAACATTTATTTGTCAGGTAAAAATGTATCATGCCAATTACAGAAGTAAATTATTAAAAGCCAATTCAAAAATACATGACATCATTTAGGCTACTCAAAGATGACTCTAAAAGTAAGTAATGTTTTCCTGACAAAGACACACAGTAATGTGTCAGGATTTTCCAACAGGAAAATACTGACATGCATTACTGTGTGGGGGATGATCCTGGTAAAAGATTCCCAAAGATTGCTCTGTCCCCTCACCTTAAATACCAGACCAGAACAACAGGGGTTATACAAATGTTGTTTAGAGTTGTTTGGGCCAATCCATGTACCCCAGGGGGGTAGCACCTGGTTTCTTGAGATATCGTAAAGAGATATCAGCCAGAGAGGAGATACAGGATTCTCCTAAGTTCTCAATCTTTCTCATTAAACCAATGACTGCAATGAAATTAAGACCATTTTACCAATCGCACTGAGACCCTTAAAATGATACCAAACATGAAAAGGAAAAAACAACACATTCACAAGATATGCGATATATAGACATTCTTAATTTAACTTTCAGTGACTTGAGGAGGGAGAAGAGGAGGGAGAGGGGGGATGAGTTGAAGTCAAACAAAGGGACAAGGAGATAAGTTTGGGCAGGACAAGGTTCTGTGCTCTGTCTTTGCTATCTGCTGTCCAGGGGGCATTTTATGGCTTTATTGCAGGGTGAGTTTTGTTTTAGCAGGAAAATCAGTTCTTACACCTCCAATAATTTCATTGCACAAGTTCACGTTCAAGTAGCACATTTAAAAACAACCACAGTTGACCAAAGTGCTTAACAATGACAAGATCCACACAAATAAACAAATAAACAAATACAGTAGAAATTGTCTCAGTCGCAAAACTCAACTCGAAATAAAAGCTAAGGAATACAGGTACAGTGTAGGTCTTAAGCAATGACTTTACATTTCAGCATTCCTAGCTGTTCTAATATGAACCGGTAAACTATTCCAGAGATTAGGACCAGCCACTGCGACGGCTCGGTCACCTTTATCTTTCAACCTGGATCTCAAAACATCGAGGAACATCTGACTGGACGACCTCTGTAGGAGCCATATTTAGAATTTTGTGCACTACCAAATTGATACTTGTTTAATTCACTTATTTTATATTTTTCTTTTATGTTTCATATTTGGACTAACCTGTTCACGTGAATAGACTTGCTCCTCCTCCTTGACACGTCATTACGGCGCGAATGTGCAGGTCTTAAATGTGTATTAGAATTGTTGGTAGAGTGTGGAGAGCAACAGTTTTCTTCAATCGCATGCTATGGTATCGATGCTCACAGCGATATTTTGTTTTTTGTTTTCTTGGAAAGTTTAATTTAATTTTTTTGGGATTGAAAGTATACCGGAGATTATGTTCAATAAACCGTGGCTTTTGTTATGACTGCATCTCCGTGCGTGCTTTGTGGACATGTGAATCGGGAGAGACTCCTCCGCTAACCTCAAAAGGGCTAAAGAAAGTTTTAACAAGATTAGCCTCTACAACCTCAGTGCTTTGACGGGAGAGATAAAAAGTGTTTTCACGTTGCAAAGATAATAAAATATTAGATAGATTAGCTTACTCCTCATTGAAAATGATTTAAAAACATTTAGTTTGATTATACAATGAATTACAGAACTATAATTACAATTATTAAGTCCATAATGTAAAGTCCGAACACTGCAATAGTCATCAATGAAAATTAAAGAGTAGCTTTTTTAAAAAAAAAAAAAAAAAACTTGTTTAACACGAACAGTTTACAGTTTGTTTAACAGTAGGCTACTTCTGTTTTCAGTTTTTCACAATGTATATATGGGCCACAAGATAAATATTGAGAAAATAAATGTAGACAGTTTTATTATACTGCTATCAGCATGTTGAGTAGGATGTATCTCTCGTTGTCTCTGAGAGAATATGCGCCAAAACTCGTCAGTGTTTACTTTTATTTTCTGAGGTGGATAATTGACTGGGGTTTGAGATTTCTTCACCGGCACAACTCTCACAGAAAGGCACATTGCTTGTGTGATATCTACTGACTTGTCTTCATGGTTTAAAATGGAAAACGTATGTAATATTGCGCCGGTTTTCTTTTCTTTTTTTTTTTCTTTTTTTTCAATTAGAAAATGATGGACAACAGTTCACGTTTCCTGTGATGATAAAAATTAAGTAAATATTAAATAAATTAGTAAATAAAGTGAAAAGTGAAACAATTAAATGAATGATCAAGTAAATTAATAAAATATATGCCGGTGTATAGCCTATGTACTGGCAGGCTTGGAAGACGAGGGTAATATGGTTTAGCTATCCAGTTTGCAACACAAACTGGAGGTAAGCAACAGTTTGTTAAATTGCATTCAGTTTGATAGCCACAGAATTTAAAGATATCCCGGACGAAAATCACACAGTGTACAGTGTAAAACTTTGACCTGTAAATGAATGGTAAAATACTGGCAACACTGTTGTCAGTTATTTACTGTTAATTGTTCAGTTCTTTACTGTAATCTATGGTATGTTACTGTAAAGATACCATGCTAGAGTTAACTCATTTCATTTGCAGAAACCGACTGCCTTAAATTGGCCAACAGACATTACATTTATAATTATTTATAATGCGCCAATAATGTGAGCATAATATTACTGTGAACTTATTTATTTGGAGTCCACTAAGAAATATTTTAAATAAAGAGATTTTCACTGAATCAGCAACTACACAGTCCTCATCAGAACGTATAGGCTCACTATTGGCCAGCATCACACGCATCACACACATGACCACCGGCGATGAAGAGAGATAAATAGATAGCGGGTGCGGGGAGAGAGTATGTAGGGATGGGAAGTTAGGAGTGCCGTCGCTACTGTGATGAATGCTGATGCTTTTGAACTGCAAGAGCCCGGCTGGACTTTGCCCTTTTGATACGACTTACGGTGGGATTTCCCCTTTTGTGACTGAGACTGTCAGACGTCAATGTGAGTGCTGAAGTGACGACACACTGTGACGACACCGCTCACATTTCCCTTCATGTAACGGTGTGGAACCCTTTTGTTGAACTTATTCTTGTACTAACAGATGCTGTATTACTGTTTTTCTTGATTGCTTAAACACTATAACCATGCTTTTGAACTAAAAAAGCTCCAAGGCCAAGGCTAAGGCCAAAGAGACAAGCAGTGCCACTCTAGTTGCCCATGTCTTTGTCCATGGTTTGATTATGAGGGAGGCTGGGCAACGAGTACAGCCAAACTCGAGTCGCTTCACCGTCGCCTCGATCATAAGAACCTTCCTGGAGAAGAACAGGTACAGTAGATGTGCTTCAGACTGCTCTCTACTGTATTTGTTGAGAGCTGTACACTGTGCTGTTACAACACATACATGAACTGTAGCTGTTGCCCTACACTACTGGAATAAAAAGAATTGCAATCGATTGCCTCACATACCGATAGAGTTTTCTGAATGCTTCCATTTTGTAAAAATTATGTGTTACAGTAATCAGTACTTCTATTTTTCTAGAACACAGAGATGATGAAATGGAAGAAGCCTGCCAAATATTTCAGTTGATGCAAGAGGATTTATTTATTTATTTTATTTTTTTGGTGTGTTGTACTGTACAGTACATTAGGGAATAAAAAAAATATGTGCCAATGTATCCATTGGTTGTGCCTTTTGTGTTTTGGGGTTTGTGAGGGGGGAACCACAAGCAACATAACTTACCATGTAAGACTAAATGTAACTAAGACTAAGACTGTATGTAAGACTTGTAGTGTGTGTGATTTTGAGGGCTTATGTGTGATGTCTGAGGGCAAAGTTTGTTTTTTCAGCAAGAGTGAATGGTTTTGAGTATAGAGCTTCATTTTGAACTGAAAATAGGATGTTTGCTGTGTGTTTACTGTTTTGAGAAAACGAGGCATAGTTTCAAGAAATGTGTTTAAGCAATCAAGAAAAACTGTAAGCATGGAGTATTAAATGGAAATGTATCTGAAACGTGTGTATTTCACAAATATTGCATTTATTTCACTTCAGCTGTGGTAAAGTATGCAAACACCACGTGAGCGGTATAGCTACGGGAAGCAGAAAGTGTCCGACTCACTCTCAGTTTTCAGCTCCTGCACGCGGCAACTCTCTCCGATCGGTTACTCGCCACAGCCGCAGCCGATGAACAACTAACGAGAGATAAATCTACTTCATCTTATGCTGATAACGGTGTGACAGAACGGCTACCTCTCCCTCATAACCAGCAATAATTTTCATTAATGACTGATTATTCCAGTTTTCAGATATATTATAGACTGAGTTATAGGCATATAATTAAAATTATTAACATTGTATAACTGTATAATCTAAATGTTTTTAAATAATTTTCGATGAGGAGTAAGCTAATCCATCTAGGATGTAGACTTTAGATTTTGGTTGAAAATGAAATTTTGGTAGATTTATAGGCCTATTAATAGGTTGCTTTTAAAAGGTGACCATAACTTCTAACTAAAACACAAACTATTATTTTTTTCATGTTGAAAAGTTATCTTTTAAAAAATTGTTGCTAACACTTATGTCCAACACCTTGTAAAACTTGTAATTGGGTTAGTTCTATTTTTGTTACACCATCTTGTAATTGACCATGCTTGAGTCACACACACACTTCAACATTCAACAGCAAAACAACAATGGTAGCTATAATAAGTCAAGAGTAAATGTGAAGTAAATTATCAAGTACTCTCAGTTCTTTTTTTAGTTTCTAGAACTCTTGTGCAACTGAACTATACTAACTAAGCTTTTTTCAGTACAACATACTATTCCTATTTTACTTTACATAGTTTTTTAAGGCAATCGGTTTGCATGATTTGTTAAGTGTCTATTAGATTTTACAGTGCAGTATATGGTGTATCTTTTATAAATGAATGTTTGTTCTGATTGTATGGAGCTGCACTTACTGTTAGATGAACTGCAGATGAAAGTCAGGCTGTCACTACATTGAGAATCATGCCATTGTCCATTTCTCATCATAACACACTCATCTCTGCCGTCAGGTTGTCCAGATCCCCAGTTCAGATAGAGCGCAGGTTCACCTGAAGACCACTGCCATTTCCTCTCCAGTCCAATCCAGACATACTGACCAACTCCATCATTCACACTCTTGTTCAGCTCGTTCATGTCGTTCATGTTGTCAACGGTGGCCAGATCTGTGTAATTCTCTCTGCAGAATCTCTGAGCTTCAGTCCAGTTCTTCAACACGTTTATAAAGTGATACTGACGCTGAACACATTCAGATACGGAGCAGAGAGCTGTGAAAGAGAGCGTTTGATTTAATGCTTTTCATATCAGGGTCAAACCTGATGAAACTATAAACCATAAATAATACAACAAACACACTCACCAATGAGAAGAAGAATCAAATATAGAGTTTGGTCCATTTCTGAGGAAGAAACACATTGAAAAACTCAGAAATCAAACATTTACAGATTCATTATGGAGTAAAATATGACAATTTCAGGAACATGAATGAAACACATAATCATTGAGACAATATTAACATCTGAAAGTGTAATTGTGTTTGAAGAATGAACATGTTCTTACTTTAGAGGTCGTGTGTTTCTGTCCTGAGTCTGATGTTTCTGTCTGCAGGTTTAAACTATGTGATTATTATATCTGCTCTCATCCCTCATTCAGCTCATCACATCACTTGTTTATTACTCTAAAACTAATTTTCATATTTGACTTCCTCCGTATTTGTTCATTGTCCACCTCTCTTTTTCTTTATTTGCATATTGACGTCAGTATCAGTAAATCTACAAGTTCTGTAGGATAAAGTCTTGGCAACAACATGGACTAATCAGCAAACTATATACATGTAAACATTCATAATTTATATTTGAACATTCACAACTAAACAGCTGCTTTAATGTAATTGCTGGACTGTATAACTCGTGTTACATCCCGGTTCAATTTGACTTGTATGTTTTAATTTCAGTCTGGACCACTTTTGTCAAATGTGACCCTGGACCACAAAACCAGTCACATGGGTATTTTTATTATTATTGAGATTTATACATAATCTGAAAGCTGAATAAATAAGCTTCCCATTGATGTATGGTTTGTTAGAATAGGACAATAATTGGTCGAGATACAACTATTGAAAATCTGGAACAAAATCGAAACATTGAGAAAATCTCCTTTAAGAAAAACAACTGAAAACCAATTCATGAATCAGTTTGGTCATTATTCTTATTCTGATTTACAGTTTATGGTTTTTAATGTGAATAAGAGCAGCGAAGCATCAGAAACACGTGCCATTCAAAGTCTGTTTCTACAGCTGATGATATATTAAATATTCACAGTATATTACGTTTTTGCTGATAAAAACATTTCTGAATATTGTGATCATTTTCAAACTCTTTATTTCTCCATTATGTTTCCTTACATGATTCTCTAAAATATATTCATTAAAATTTATTCTGGCCAAAACAATGGTTTGATATGTACAGTAATTTACAGTATAAATTTTGCTGAAAAAAAACCCTACAATTAAATAATTTAATTGAATTAATTAAAAATGATTCTCTATGCTCTCTAATGGCAGATTCTGAAAGTTATCCAAAATAAAAGATCAACATGCATTAATTAAAAAAAAATTTCCAGTCCAATATCGGTTTGTCTCTAGAAATTTACTACAAGTTATCTCCGCTATATTTATGACCACATTAAAAAGTAGAAGAAATCCCTATTGCATTAAAATTTTGTACAGTATATGGTGAATCTTTTTATAAGAATGTTTATATGAGTATTTATTGTGATTGTATGGAGCTGCACTTACTGTTGTTAGATGAATTGCAGATGAAAGTCAGGCTGTCACTACATGACACATCATGCCATTCTCCATTTTTCATGATAGTACAGCTCTCATCTCTGCCATCAGGTTGTCCAGATCCCCAGTTCAGATAGAGCGCAGGTTCACCTGAAGACCACTGCCATTTATCAACACTCGTCCTCTTCAGCCCAATCCAGACATTCGGGACACCTGTATCATTCACACTCTTCTTCAGCTCGTTCATGTCGTTCATGTTGTCAACGGTGGCCAGATCTGTGTAATTCTCTCTGCAGAATCTCTGAGCTTCAGTCCAGGTCTTCAACACGTTTATAAAGTGATACTGACGCTGAACACATTCAGATACGGAGCAGAGAGCTGTGAAAGAGAGCGTTTGATTTAATGCTTTTCATAACAGGGTCAAACCTGATGAAACTATAAACCATAAATAATACAACAAACACACTCACCAATGAGAAGAAGAATCAAATATAGAGTTTGGTCCATTTCTGAGGAAGAAACACAGTGAAAAACTAAGATAATCTCATATTCAGTAATAAATAATGTTCTATGTGTGTGTGTGTGTGTGTGTGTGTGTGTGTGTGTGTGTGTGTGTGTGTGTGTGTCTGTGTGTGTAGTATGAATGTAATGCAGACGTACTACATTCGCCATGTTGTCATTATCATGTGACCTACCAGCGTCAGTTGCGTCGCTTCACTACCATTCATCAATCCTCTCCTGTGGCCTCATGGGATAGTAAAGTGTCCATCATATACACACTTCAGAATCTCAGGAAGAAGTAGATCATCCGGGTACTTTTTAACAACTCTTTTATGAGTGCTGTGAATTCAGACATAATTCTACTGTCACATACTGTCTTCACCTACTATATAGTGATGAATGGGATTTCAGATGTAGCCTTTGTGTTGACAAGAGGGTTTGAGGGATTAAAAAAGACAAAATGAAGAGAAAGGAAAGATGTTTCCTTGTTGAGGAGGAGACACGACAGACATTCACAACAGAGACGAGATAAAGACATTAAAGTGCTCATATCATGCTTTCATTCCCCTGAAGTCCATTTCTAATGTTAGTAAAGGTTGTTGGACTCTCATTATCTCACTGAAATAATATCATCATGTTCTGCTGTTTCAGAATAAATGTGTCTTTATTTCCTCCGTCTAAATACTTCATTGTGATTGGCTGGAATGCGGACATTAAAACATTGTTATGCGTTTTTAGAATTCATCTCTTTGTGATTTTTTTTTTTGTTTCATACTCCTGCTGTTTACTGTTTTTTTTTTTTTTGTTGTTTTTTTTGTTTTTGTTTTATAACACATGAACACATCTGCGTGTAAACACATCCTCATCACTCATTTGCTTATGTCCAGACCACATTTAGACATTCAGGATGGATGATATTTACATCTCTGACGTGGAAAAGAAGGATAAACACCATTGACCTTTAAAGAGATGCAATCAAATAATTTTTGAATGGTTCAAAACTTGGTCTTTTTTAGATATGACATCAAAAAAAAAAAAAAGGACTTCATTCAATCTGGTGGCCGTCATTCAAGTGGTCGAGAGGATGAGTCAAAATCTTAGGAGGGATAAAAATAAAAAGCAGGGTTAAAAAACATATTTTCTAAAACATGTTTAATTTATGGTGTGAATGAACATCTATCTATAAGATATTGAATAAAAGTTGGTTCCCTTTTGAAACATTTACTCGTATTGCGTTGCTAGACACTAGACGCTGATTCGCGAGCATAGTCGATACTTCGATGAAGAGCAACGTTGTTCATGTCCTCCACGCCAAACTAATGAGCTTACTTTCGCTTAAGACCGCATTACTGCTAGCATTAGCATCGGCTAAGCGAGTGGGAGACCTGCAAGCTCTCTGTCAGCGCTTCCTGCCTTGAGTTTGGGCTAACGACTCCAAGGTTGTCCTCAAGCCGAGGGATGGCTACGTGCCCAAAGTGCTCTCTACTCCATTCAGAGCACAAGTGATTACGCTGTCCGTTCTTCCCAATTCAGAAGACGAGTGTCAACCTCACTTACTCTGCCCTGTTCAGGCCTTAAGAGTATACATTCAGCGCTCTGCCGAAGCAGAGACAATCCCGTTGGGTAGTGGATGCTATAGCGTTGGCTTACGCTTCGGTGGACCTTCAATGTCCCCTCGGAGTCAGAGCTCACTCTACCAGAGGTGTGTCTATTGGTGACTTCTGTGCGGCGGCCGGCTGGTCCTTGCCGTCCACCTTCAACAGATTTTACAATCTGGAGGTCCCTCTGTCCCCACAAATCCTCTCTGTCTAGCTGGAGTTGACCTCGAGGCGAGCTCAACCCGCTATTACCCTTCCAGAGGCTCCGATCTCAGTCCGAGCCCTTCATTGTAGGCATATCTTGCTCTTCGCCCTAATCATAGGGACCCTCAATGGAGCGTTCCAGGCTAGGGCCACAGAACATGTCGTTCTGCTCATAAGCACGGTGTGATTGGATTGGTTCCCCATAGTGTCAAGCGACGCAATACGAGTAAACATTTCGAAAGGGAACGTCTCGGTTACTTACTGAGATAACGGGAATGAGTATTGCATGGACGGCTGTGCTATATCGCTTCACGTCTGGCGTTCATTGCTTCATTCAAATTAAACTTGATTCCTATGGCGAAATGAACTGCTTTTATAGGCAGACGCCCAGCCGCGATTGACTCGCTCAGACTCGCTGTTTCGCCATGGGTTCGTGCAGTTCCCCCTGAGCAGCCGATGAGCGCGCTCAGATCACCGCTCTGTTATGGCTGTGCAGTGGCACTGCGCTTTTGAATTATAGGCTTAAAAATTCGTAGAAAAGGAGTTTTCCCCATAGAGTCTAGCGATGCCATACAAGTTCCCGATATCTAAGGGAACCGAGGTTACACAAGTAACCGACGTTATCTCCTTATATTGAACATATACTGTAACATCATATCATCTTAAATAAATACTAAGTACATTAATAAAACCCATAACTGATATTTAATTCTGGAAGCTTGTAGACAGTAAAGTCATATTAATGTATTTCTTTGGAAGATCACATAAGCTGCAAGACAGCATGAACATATGAAAATAAAAGTTTTTGTTTTTTTTCTGATAAATATCTGATGCCTTAACATCTTTAAACAAACTTTCACAAATATGTCAACTCAAAAGCCCTGAAGAGTTACAATCTCATTTACATATGACAATGAAACTTTGTTTGAATATTATAGAAAATAAAATTAAAACATTACTTTTTGTGAAAATTCTTATTTTGTTGTTTCATACTCCTGCCGTTTACTGTTTTTTATTTTGTCTATAACACATGAACACATTTGCATGTAAACATCCTCATCACTCATTTGCTTATGTCCCCGTTTAGACGTTCAGGCTGGACAAAATTTACATTTCTGACGTGAAACAGGAGAAACAGTGAGTGTTATTGTTCTAGTCATATTTCATTAAATTTAATTCAGTCTTATTCATTTGCAGAGATGGGTATAAATATATTGTTACGTCCCAGGTCTAGGGTCCAGGAGTATAACATAAATAAAGTCTTTACACCTGACTGCTAATTTTATTTATTAAAACGTTGTTAAAATGGTCACTGTCAGCACACGACATCAAAAAGGATGTGTATTGTGATTGGGTCAGGGTTGGGTCAAGGCCAAACTTACAAACAAAAACTGAATCTACCCTTTTCCCCGAAGCAAACGTATTACCCTCTCAAAGAAAAAGTCTAAACTAAACACAGGCACTGAACTGACTCACTTACTAACCAAAAACAACAAACATAAAAAACAAGAGAAAATGAATGTTCACAACAAAGAAAATGGCACCCAACCCCTACAGCTTCTGTGTTTTAGTGATTTTTACAGTATTATGGTAAATGGTAAATGGACTGCATTTATATAGCGCTTTCACAGACCTATGACCACCAAAGCGCTTTACATAGCCTCACATTCACCCATTCACTCACTCATTCACACACCGACGGCGGTGTCAGCCATGCAAGGCGCCATCCAGCTCGTCGGGAGCAGCTGGGGTTAGGTGTCTTGCTCATGGACACCTCAACACTTGGTCAGGTGGAACCGGGGATTGACCCACCAACCTTTCGGTTTGTAGACAATCTACATATTAATAGTAACAAAACTACTATTTTCACAACAACTAGTTTAACAACAAAACTTTCCTCACATCCTAAAAGAGCATCAGCGATAAGATTTTCTGCACCCTTCTTGTGGCGTTTGTCAATGTTAAAACCCTGGGCCACCAAAGACCTCGCCTGACAAGCCAGACACACATCGAGATGTTGGGTCTGGGAACACACCATTGGCAGGACTCAATCCGAGGGCCGGGAGAAACGGTTGTCTTTCAGATTCCCTCTGCACACAATAGGATAGCGCTACAACCAACCAGAGCGTTTTCCCACCAGGAGCTAGTTGATAGATAAAAAGTTTGCCGTATCCGGTTGGCAAAACTCCGAACACATCTTCCTTTTTTAAGAATGACTTCAGTGCCGTTCTTTGTTCTTTCCTCAAAGAAAAGCTTAACTCCAAGTCTTCCAGAGTTGCGGCCAAAGCCGATTCGAAAGACCCATCTTCTTTGTTTTCAAGTAACAGGGAATTCACGCAGAACCAACACAACTCTGCCGTCGTTATGTTAAGCTCGCCCACCGACTCTATACACGATGTGATTGGCCTGACTAGAGTTTGGTTTTTCCAGCTCGCAAGTCAACGGAGAGTTGCTAGACGACACTGGCTGCAAATTACATTTGCTGTCTCTAGGGTGCCTCTAGATTTCTAGGCTTTTAATGTTGTTTACGTGTCTATGTGGTGTTTTTAATACACTTTAAGACAAACCATGTGTAAATTCATAAGTCGACACCATTTCTGAGTATTTTCTTCTTAAAACTGCAGTGAACCAAAGACAGTCTCAAAAACACGGTTTGAAATCTCTGGGGCACGTTCAAGTTCAAAACGGTGCGCAACGTTTTGCTACGGTTTCCGGGTTGAACTAGCCTGGCAAGCCAGACCTACATCAAGATGTTAGGTCTGGAAACTCACCATAGACGCTGTTTAATCCGAGGGGCGGGATAAACGGCTGTCTTTCAAATTCCCTCTGCACGCAATAGGACAGCGCTTAAACCAACCAGAGCGTTTTCCCACCAGCGGAGCTTAGTTGATAGATTCAACTTTTGCCATATCTGGCCGGCAAAACTACGAACACATCTTCCTTTTTTTAAGAATGACTTAAGTGCCGTTCTTTGCTCTTTTCTCAAAGAAAAACTTAACTCCAAGTCCTCCAGAGTCGCGGCCAAAGCCGATTCGAAAGACCGTTGTTCTCCATCAGCAGCCGCCATTCTTTGTTTTCAAGTGGAGAAATTAAAGGAGAACTCTGGTCAATTTTAACATTGAGCTCATTTTTTTGTACATTTGGAGTGCTGTCAATACAGAGAACAACGACAAAAATCGGTGTTGCCTACACCGTGTTATCCTCTTTTTAAAATTTGCACCCTGTTGACTTCAATGGGGCAAGTACTAAACCTGCTTTTAGCCTCTTAACATCCTTGATGTGTCATTACAAGTGCACAGAAAATGTGAGTGATTCCTTCAGAGTGATCACGAGTGAATCTGACTGCAGTAGATGTGAAAGATAAGAATAAAAATGATGTTATTTAAGCCAGCGCAAATACCTGTATTTACATCCTGTTTTTCGGTCGAAGGCCACAGTAATCGATTGTCGAGTTCACGCGCATAGGTTTAGTACCTATGATCACGCGCGTGAACTCGACAATCGACTACTGTGGACTTCGACGAAAACAGGAGGTAAATACAGGTATGTGCGCTGGCTGAAATAACATAATTTTTATTCATAAAGATTTCGTAGATTTATCCACGGCCAAATCCTTGGGGAAACGCCTGGAGAGGCAATCAAAGTTGGGGTGCCCAGACGGCCTGGGTAAAAATAATGATTTTTTTTTTTGGGGATTTTTTTTTTTGAGATGTCTAACTAGGGGTTTTAAGGGGTGCCGAATCTATCCCAGCCATTAGTTTTGAGTAAAAATGACTTTACAAAAAAAAAAAAAAATGACCACATAAAATGGTTTTATTGAACAATTACAAAACAAAACTTACTACATCGGCTTAAGGCGAGACACTACAGGTGAATAGAGTCAAATGTTTAACTAGCAGATATCACCATGAAACTTTCCCAGTTGATTACCTATATTAAGATGAGAAAAAAATGTATTACAAGTTTTCTGTAATTTAATGTTTAAATATGCAAATTAAGCAATATCTAATTAAATATGCGCTAATTTGCATATATATATATATAAAAAACGAAATCTGAGTATTGGATAAAGCCAGGTTAATTTTTTTTTTTTCATTGTGTTCACATATTAGATGGGAAAAAATTACTGAGGGATTTATGGATATCTACTTTTGTTATCCTGTAAATCCAAAAATACTGTCAATAGCCTTAAAAAATGATTTTCGCCATGTTTTTTGGAATAAAATGTTATATAAATCAGGCTAGGAATAATATATTTACAAATCCCTCTGTTTGTGTCTTCATAATATAACTAGGCACAAGACTGGAAAGTTTGGTGTACATAGGTGCTACTGAAGTGAAGATTTCGGACTTGGAGTATGAGAGAAAAGTCATTTTGAGAAAACGGGATTTAAAGATTTATCATCAGCCAATGAGATTGCGCATTCAGCCCTTTTACTTTCACGATTGGTTGCTGATAAAAAGGAAATGACCATATTTGGATCCGACAGCATTGTACAGGAGAGAGAGAGCTTCCTAACGGTGTGTGTGATGACAGGGTGACGGCTGAGATTGCGGAGCTGCGTGTTGATTAAGAACGCCAACTTTTGTTGAATTTGTGAGAAATCTACAGAAGCAAACAGACAAAGTGTACAAAAATAAAGACCTAAATGTGTATTTCGGACTTTTTTTCACGACAAGTCTGAAAGAAGACATGTTATTGAAGACAAATATCCAAAAATCTCAAAATTGACCAGTAAAAAAAACACGATGTTTTTGCCTGCTGTGTCTCGCCTTAAAATTTAACAAACCTCATCCAACTCCCCTACATCTCACTCACGCCTGTTATCATCTGGCTGGTTGATGTTCTGGCAAGAGTTACCATGACAGTTCCCACAAACAGAAATACGCTTGACGCCTTGCTTTTTACAAACTTCAGAAGGTAGTGCAGTGCAATGGGATCTGTTGTAGGGACTGGTGCATAACCTTGTTCTCCTTGTTTCCATCCATACTCAAGGACATCCAGTGGTGGACTTTGTAGCAGTAGCCGATCTCTGGTCTGGAGATCTGCCCGCAGAGAGTGCTGTGCTGCAGCTCCTGTAGTCGGAGGCAGTTTCTCAGGCTTGATGCTCCCGGCTGCGACCCGCTTGCTGATGATATCAAATCTTAAGTCTTTCAAATCTTCAGGTGGATTTCCGCAGAATGTGAGCTTGAACAGTTTGCAGCCAGCTTTGATGATGTCACTTTTCTTGGCTCTGGTGTCATTGAACACATCCATGGCCCCCTCTGCTTTGTCAGTCTTGCAGAGCTTGGTGAGCAAAGTTGGTTTGCTAAACCCAGAAATTGCTGATCCGGTATCGCAGCCAGAGAAGCTGTGTAGGAAGATCAGGTATTTACGGTATCTCTCCGGGAGGGCCTTCCGGATCTTTGTGACATCGTAAGATGTGTCTTTAAGGTAGTTTGTGACGTCAGAAACACCAGTGATTTCAAACCGTGTTTTTGAAACTGTCTTTAGTTCACTGCAGATCTTTTTTGACCTCACTCAGACCGGCCCCACGGTCTTCCCTTGAATGACACCATCCTTCCACCCATCCTCGAGAGGCAGAGGTGGACAAAGTACACAACTTCCTTACTTGAGTGAAAGTACAGACTGGTCAAATATTACTCCGTTACAAGTAAAAGTTCTAAAGACCAATTTTTACTGACTGTGAAAGGTAATATCTCAAAAGGTAATATAAAAAAAATATATATAAAAAAACATTATTTTTACCCAGGCCGTCTGGGCACCCCAACTTTGATTGCCTCTCCAGGCTTTTCCCCGAGGATTTGGCCGTAAATTGGGAGGTGTTACTAGACACCTATAGGAACACATGGTAAAAAAAACTATTGGTAAGAAAAAATTTTGCAGATTGGAAAAAAAAATCCTAACTTTCCCTAACTAAATACTGCCCATCCCTGTTCATCTGAAAGTTACTGCAACGACAGGAAAGTTACTCTATAACTGTGTCCCAATTCAGAGCTGAATCCTTCAAATTCACGAAGGTCGAAGTGAATGTTGTTAAACTAAACGCTCTAAAATACGGAGGATTTCCTGTTCCCGCCCACCGCTCCTGTCGCCTAGCAACTGTGACAGATGCCATCAGGACACAGCAGAGACGTCTCTGACAGACTTTTAAATACAAAGATGGAGACAGAAATGTTTCTATTTTTTTCCAGAAGGCAGCGCTGAGACAAGACCATAGTTAAAAGAAGTCTGGTTAAACTGTGTAATGTTAATTTTGATCTAATTAGCAACAATTAGTTAACTTAGATTATTTCACGTTATTTAACTGTGAACATTTCGTTTCATATTTGAAATAAGCAGTGGTGGAACGTCAGACATCTAATTTTGGTTGAAAATGAAAATCGAGATGACGTCTAAGCCCAACATTTGTTTGATGTCAAGCTCCAATGTTGAAGATGATTATATGTGAATATACACTACCGTTCAAAAGTCTGGGGTCAGTAAGATTTTTAATGTTTTTAAAAGAAGTCTCTTCTGCCCAGCAAGGCTGCATTTATTTGATTAAACATACAAACAAAAACAGAAATATTGTGAAATATTATTCCAATTTATTATTCCTGTGGGAACCTTTTCTGCTATCTAGCAAAGAAGGCGATATGACCAAAATCTTAATTTTACTTCACAGTAACAATATCATGGTTTCACAATTCTCAATATCAGTTTTAATTTCACAGCATAAACTGAATTTCAAACTCTTTTGAGTTTTTTTTTTTTTTTTTTCGCAGGTAGTCCAATGCTTTTTAAGTAATTTTATGTTTATTTTATGTAAAGTTTATTTGTTTCTATAAGTTTATTAAAATTAGAAAGTGTATTCAAAATTTTAAAATTAGAATTAATTTAGGTTCATTTGACACTATTTACCCCTTTTTTATTATTATTTTTTATGTACAATAAAAGTAAAAGCTGAAGATTTGTGTAGAGTATCATTCATCAGTGCTTCTTTTTCCACTCCAACGTTCCAGTAATTCCTGCCCACTAAAAGCTGCACGGATAAATTTGCTATTACCCCACAAATCTATGTAAACGATTTAGAAAAAGTTCCATCGATTCACACTTTATACGGTATCATTGCTATGACATCTAGTGTCACATCACCCAGCCCTAACATGCACTAATGCTTTAAACACATTTGACAAGCTAGTTGATCAAAATCAACAACCGGTCAAGACTGATTGGCTATCGCTATTTTCCCACTTGTCTGTGCTCTTTTATTCTTTCATGTTAATAATGCACTATTTTAACTTTAATCAACAAGTAGAATTGATCATGACATTCTCACCTTATATATATATAAAAAAAAAATATTAAAACAAATCGCTGATCCAATGCTGAGCTAGTGAATGTCTGAACTAGTTGATGCACAAAATCAATACCCTGATAAAGAGGTTGACTGGCAAAAAGTATTTTATGTATTTTGAAAATACAAAAATACTCATCTTAAATGTATTTAAATACAAATTACATTTGATTTTTTCCAAAGGCTTTAAAATACAAAATAGTATTTTGTATTTCAAATACGTATTTTAAATACATAGGCTATCTGAAATACTACCCATCCCTGATTACAGTGATCTTTCACACCACCATAAAAAAAAAAAAAAAAAAAATATATATATATATATATATATATATATATATATATATATATATATATATATATATTCATTTATGCTTCATTTTCATAATTGTCAGTCATGAAACTACAGAAAAAGCAGCTTTTACAACTTTGGTTTCATGTGTTCATTGTCTTGCTGTAAATATTTCCTTTACACAAAATTTGCTGACTTTACATCACGAGTTCACACTTATATACAATTAGAGGGAGTAAAGATTAATGTGTATTTGCAGCCTGATCTCATTGTTAATATGTAGGTATTAATACGTAATTTTCAAAGATAGAAAACGTACTTTTTTGTACGTTTGGATATATGCTGAAACGTAGGAAATTTGTACGTCGGTAAAGTTGTTTATACGTAAATTACGTTTTTGTGCTGTCAATACGTAAATGTTATACGTTTTAGTGCTGTAAATACGTCAATATTATACGTTTCTGTGTGTATAAAACGTAAATAAATGTAGGCCTACGTATGGTAGTGTACGTGTATGATAACTACACTTTACATAAAAATACACACATATTCTCATGAGATCACGTTGGTATTTGGCGTGCTGTCCGGGGGGAGTTCGGCCCGAACCCAGAGTACTCCCCCCGTATGTAAATGGTTAGGACTAGAAGTGTGGAGAAGGGGTGATGGAGGGATGCTGCTAATCTGTCAATGAACAGAGGTCAGACTGCTGAATATATATACACACACCTCTTATCGATGATTGCTGAGTTCTCTCCACTCGTGTTAATTATCTGAACGTGCTCCTCCCGAACTTTGTTAATAAAACATCATATGTTAGAGTACATGTGGCATACCACAAATTCATGTTGAGATGTACTGTATATGTATTTTATTAGTAAACATTTTGTGTGTGTGTGTATTTGGGTTTTTTATAAATGTAGGTGTCTCCCAAGACAAATGGTCACTCACCCCCAAGAGGTGTAACCTCTGAATGCAAATTTCTTTTGTTAGCACATGTTTACATGTGAAAGAGGTCTGGCTATTTAATGAGATTCAGCAGGGAGTTCAGGACCTTTTCTGTTCTTCAGATCGGCCCGTGAGGCTGAGAGAGAGAGAGATCTCTTAGCCTCACGTATTTCTTAATGTTGGGTTTGCATCTTCTCTCTATTCCAGAGCATTTGATGTTTTGTATCGATTATCTTTGAATTGATTATGAAATTGGCATGATACATTTACCTGACATAATAAATTGTTACATTTGATTATTCTAACTGACTTTGATATTATTTTCATTGAAGAGTTAAACGGAATAGTCAGACATTCACTCATGATTAATGATCCACAGATATCATTAAAACCTTTTCATTTATGGAGTCAGATGTTAACTGTCACGGGCCCACCGGTGGGCCCAAATCCATTACATATTTAAAACAGTAATATCCTATACTAAACCTAAACTAATCTTGACAAACTATATATCATTTGAAAGCTTACAATCTCTAGTTGTCATATTTGGTGACTGATTTTCAAAATAAATTACAGAGGAGCCGTAATTTATCAATTTGCATCAAGAATATTTTCATATTCCTAAGGCGTGTTCAGACCTTTATTTTGAAATGGCAATGAACATTTTTATGTTTCTTAGAGGTTGAATTCATATCAAAATCTGCCAAACTTCCCATATTACTTCTGAATAGAATGTCTACTTCATAAATTGTATGAAAATTGTGGAAATAATGGTTCAGATCACCACATATGGTAATGGAGGCGCCCTTATATGGGCAGCAATGGAGTCTGGTTGTCACCTAGTGAAAAAGTTTGGTACTGCGCCCAAACAAAATCTTACTGAAAGCTCATTTTTTGAGATATCAACCTAAATTTTGAAACACAACTTGTTCAGATTTTTGGCTTTGATTTTTTTGCAGTTTTAGAGTCGCCCAGGTTTTAAAAATATATATTTTATATAAAATATGAATAATTAATTTTTTTACATTGTACATTTCCATAAACTCAAACTTCTATAACTTTTTTCCTGTTTCACTTTCTTAATTTATTTTACTTCTACAAAAATCTGCCAAATGTCTTCTTTAAAACAAGACCAATTGTACGTCTATACTCCAAAGCATTCTTTAATTACAACCAATTAAGTTCGAAATGTGCATTTTAACGTCTACTCAAAAAAAGGGGGGTGACAGTTAACAGGTTAACGAGTAAATACATATGATCAATGTATTACAAATTTAACCAACCAATACTTTGCATGAGTGAGGACAGAACACGTGATACCTTCCCCGTGTATTGGCGGACCGGAGATTGGACCAATATAGCGGGCCTTACAGCTTTAAGAATAAACTATTCATTGACACAAACATCTGGCTTAAAAGAAGCTGATTACAAGACCTAAGAGTTCTTTGGGGAGTGTACAGAGTCAGAAGGTCACGTATGTATTTTGTGTTGATATAATCCATATATTTGGGACAATATCTCGAAATTGACCATGAGTCACACAGAGACTTCAACATTCAGCATACAAAACACAATAATGGCAACAATTCAATTTTATTTAAAGTAAATAATGAAGTACACTCAGTTCTTTTTATATACTAGAACTCTTGTGTATGTGAACTATTCTAACTAAGCATTCATTTTATTGCAAGCATCCAAGGCAATCGGTTTGCAAGCTTTTTTTTTTTTTACTAATGAGATTTTAAAGTGTACTTTGATATAAGAATATTATCTGATGAAAACAAGAAACAAAAAAAAAAGATTTGCCAGTAATAAAAGAACAACACAAATATATCCTTCACTCATCATTTCTGCAGATGAAGTTGAGTTTGTTGTCTTGAGGAAGGCTGATCCAGCGCTGATCTCCTCCAGACTGAACTGCTCCAGATCTCACTCCAGACTCACAGTCCTCGTCTCCTGTGCCGTTCCCTGGAGCCCAGTTCTGATAGCACACGGTCTCTCCGCTCACCCAGAACCAGAGGCCCACAGTGCAGGAGTGACGTAAACCCAACCACACCGCCTCAGTAGACGCACCTTTAACCACATTCATCACCTCCTCCTGCATCTCGACTGAATGAACCGAGACCAGATCCGTATAATTCTGTCTGCAGTATCTCAGAGCTTCAGGCCACGTCAGAGTCTCGTTGATCAGAATCAGTTTATCTGGACACAAAACAAACCACAAGCAAAAACTAGAGAGAGACTGATCAAAAACAACATGCAGAACAAACACTGTGGAGGAATCTGTCATGTCAGACATGTAGCGTGAACTTTAAGATATCTGGAGGTGATGGATGGATTGTGTGTGTTTGTGAGGATCTGCTCACCTTCATGACACACAAAAGGATATTGGTCGTTGCAAGAGACGTCTATCCATTTTCCTTGAGCGTTGTGTTCAAATGCTGCACAACTTTCATATCCTCCAGCATTATTAGGTTCACCAGTATTCCAGTATGTGAATGAGGAGTCACTCTGATCTGACCACTGCCAAGAGTCTTTGACTCTGAACAGACCGATCCAGACATCATTAGATCTGTGACTATCATTGATGAACTTCTGAATCTGTTGATTCTCATTCTGGTTCCTCACACTGACCAGATCAGTGTGATTCTCTCTGCAGTATCTCTGAGCGTCTCTCCAGTTCTTCGACTGATTGACAAAGACGAGTCCTGTGTTCACTTTAAGAAAAACACATGGAAACAGATTCATGAATTAGTTTGTTTATTATTATTATTATTATTCTGATTTATGGTTTGGATGTGAATAAAAACAGCGGTGGAAGCATCAGAAACACGTGTCATTCAAATACTGTTTCTACAGTTTATTATACATTAAATATTCACAATATATCATTAAGCCCTGTAGGCATTTTTGCACATTCTGCACATTTTGCACATTTTCACATTCTGAGTTGCTTTTTTCTGAGTGATATACACAAAAGTAAAGACTCATAACTCCAAAACTATAGCAAGGAGAGGCAAAAGGTATTGGTATCGTTTGATATAACTCTTTTTAAATTTTTAGAAAATTAACATTTACATTATATTTGGACATTCTCATGCTGAAAAACTTTTTTATTATAATGTTACATATCTTTCTTATTTGAATTGAATAAGGTAGGAGGACAAGTTCCCCTACATGTGAGCTGCATCTGGACCAAAAGTTACAGCATTTGGAACTAAGGTAGCCTTTTTGTTTAGTACGAAAATGCAAAAAGGTGTGCACTCTAAAAATACTTTATTTGTTACAAACAGGAGAAAAAAAAATGCAAACGTTTCGTACTGATGTCCATTTTATTTATTGATATGATGCACCATGAAAACTAGACATACAAGAAACAAAAAAAAAAAAAAAACTTAACACAGAACGCCACTAAAAACACAAAACAAAATGAACACTTTTACTGTGTTTGCCTGGTAACCAGCAGTAGAATGGTCAGGAGCACTAACACGTGTAACTGAATTCACGTTTCGCCATTCAGTTGGCGCTAACACTTTCAGGTTAAGTAGATCAGAAAGAGTCACATGACATTCAATTCAGACAAACTGCGAATACAACAGTACTAAAATGCAATAACAACAAAATTATGAAATTGGCACAGAAATACATTTAAATTATTAAATCATAAAAAAAAAACCATCAACCCCTGAAATCACCAGTATGTCATTCATTTCCCACAGCTGACCTACTAGCAATACCCATATGTGTGAAATATGGGCAGTAAACCCCCGTGCCAGGTTGCGCCGATAGACCATGATATTGTCTATCTAGAGATATTGTCAAAAGCATCAGCCATATATATCAGGAGGATTTAGCATTTCCAATTTATGTATTAAATGATTATTATTATTATTATTATTATTGTTGTTTTTATTATTATTATTATTATTATTATTATTATTATTAGGGTAGGCCTACTTCTAGTATTAAACTGATAATTTGCCCTGCAATAATTTAATTGCACAAGTTTAAGTTCAAGTAGCACATTTAAAAACAACCACAGTTGACCAAAGTGCTTAACAATGACAAGATCCACACAAATAAACAAATAAACAGAAAACAAACACAGTAGAAATTGTCTCAGTCGCAAAACTCAGCTCGAAATAAAAGCTAAGGAATACAGGTGGGTCTTAAGCAATGACTTTACATTTCAGCATTCCTAGCTGTTCTTATATGAACCGGTAAACTATTCCAGAGATTAGGACCAGCCACTGCGAAGGCTCGGTCACCTTTATCTTTCAACCTGGATCTCGGAACATCGAGGAACATCTGATTGGACGACCTCTGTAGGAGCCATATTTAGAATTTTGTGCACTACCAAATTGATATTTGTTTACTTCACTTATTTTATATTTTTCTTTTAGGTTTCATATTTTACGGTGGCCGAGAGAGCTCAACGCGCTGCAAATGAAGAAAACACATGCAAACAGAAAAAAACGCATGCAAACAGAAAAAAACACATGCAAATAGAAAAAAACGCATGCAAATAGAAAAAAACACCAGCGAATAAGAAAACATCTTCATCAGTTTTACAACTCACGTGCGTCCCAATACTCACAACACAACCAAATACGGAAACGCGCTGCAATTACAGAAACGCGCTGCAAAAGTTCACAACACAACCAAACAGAAACGCGCTGCAATTACAGAAACGCGCTGCAAAAGTTCACAACACAACCAAACAGAAACGCGCTGCAAATAGAACAGAACACAACGGAAATGTTTCCGGGGAACCCAATAAGTGACGGACGGACGGTCCTGTGTTGTGAGTATTGGGACGCACGTGAGTTGTAAAACTGATGAAGATGTTTTCTTATTCGCTGGTGTTTTTTTTCTGTTTGCATGCGTTTTTTTTCTGTTTGCATGTGTTTTCTTCATTTGCAGCGCGTTGAGCTCTCTCGGCCACCGTAATATTTGGACTAACCTGTTCACGTGAATAGACTTTCTCCTCCTCCTTGACACGTCATTACGGCGCGAATGTGCAGGTCTTAAATGTGTATTAGAATTGTTGGTAGACAGGATAGAGTGTGGAGAGCAACAGTTTTCTTCAATCGCATGCTATGGTATCGATGCTCACAGCGATATTTTGTTTTTTGTTTTCTTAGAAAGTTTTTTTTTTTTTTTGGATTGAAAGTAAACCGGAGATTATGTTCAATAAACCGCGGCTTTTGTTATGACTGCATCTCCGTGCGTGCTTTGTGGACATGTGAATCGGGAGAGACTCCTCCGCTAACCTCAAAAGGGCTAAAGAAAGTTTTAACAAGATTAGCCTCTACAACCTCAGTGCTTTGACGGGAGAGATAAAAGTGCTTTCATGTTGCAAAGATAATAAAATATTAGATAGATTAGCTTACTCCTCATTGAAAATGATTTAAAAAACATTTAGTTCGATTATACAATGAATTACAGAACTATAATTACGATTATTAAGTCCATAATGTCCGAACACTGCAATAGTCATCAATGAAAATTAAAGAGTAGCTTTATTTAAAGGTGCTGTATGTAGGATCCAGCGGCCTCTAGCGGTGATGTTTCAGATTGCAACAACAGCGCTCGTGCTCGTGCTCGTGCTCAAACTCAAGAGCGCGCACTCACTACCGGCCACACTGAGACTTTCAACACAACGGAGAAAGCATCACACAACATGCTGGAAACTCATGTAAACTCCCACTGCAACATTACCATAATAGGCTACTTTTATCAGCTTGACGTAGAACTAATGCTCCATGCTCGTACCATGATAACGTTACATTGACTGTATTTTGCCGACATGTGGTGTTATCTAGCATAAGGCATTTCACTAACTATTCGTGTATCTTTCACAATTAGCAATGTCAACATAGGTCAATGAATGATAACGAAAACGGTTAGTCAACTAGACTGAACAATTTCAGTGTAACAATAAGACAGTAGGAAGTAATATTACTGCAGGCCTACTGAACGTGTCTGGAAATGTGTATTATAAACAATATGATCGTAGTGGGATGAGTGACGTAAGACAGTAGACCTAGTACATAAAATAAAAGTTACATCCTAAAGCACCTACTTTTTGTTATCATGGAACAGTCTTTTGTATTCATTTCATGTCTCATGTATGTTGTATTTTACCTTGCTATTTCATTACAGTTTACTATTATTTATTTCAGCATATCTGAAAACTTGTAATTTATCAGAAAAAAAGCCAACTCAGGGTCTGTTTTTATAGGCTACCTAAAACAAAGCGGAGGTCTCTCCATAATTCAAACGCTCTGCCAATGTTGATCCGTGTTTTCGTCCTGAGTCGATCCGATTGACGTTTGGCCTGACGAGCTTCAGCAGATAATTTTTTTTTTTTTTTTTTTTTTTTTTTTTTGGAGTTTGTGTTGGAGCCTGTGTTGTGCTGGAGGCAGGTCGTTTTTTGGTGTTATCAGACTCCATGTCGTTAGCTGCAGTGCCGTCGCATAGACTGTATATAAAAAGGAGAGAGGCTCGGGAGCGCGCATGCACGTCACATCCGGTGGATTTCGCAGAAAATCCGACCCGGAGACTTCACATAAAAATAGGAATACTGGCCTTCAGAGGTAATAGCAAAACACGAAAAGTGGATCATTGTAATGTGTGATTACAACCCCTTCACAGACAGGCAATAAAAAAAGGATTCATTTTATAAAAAAAGTTACATACAGCACCTTTAAAAAACAACTTGTTTAACACGAACAGTTTACAGTTTGTTTAACAGTACTTCTCTTTTCAGTTTTCCACAATGTATATACGGGCCACAAGATAAATATTAAGAAAATAAATTTAGACAGTTATATTATACTGCTATCAGCATGTTGAGTAGGATGTATCTCTCGTTGTCTCTGAGAGAATATGCGCCAAAACTCGTCAGTTTTTACTTTTATTTTCTGAGGTGGATAATTGACTGGGGTTTGAGATTTCTTCACCGGCACAACTATCACGGAAAGGCACATTGCTTGTGTGATATCCACTGACTCGTCTTCATGGTTTAAAATAGAAAACGTACGTAATATTGCAACGTTTTTTTATTTTTATTTTTTTTATTATAAAATGATGGACAACAGTTCACGTTTCCTGTGATGATAAAAATTAAGTAAATATTAAATAAATTAGTAAATAAAGTGAAAAGTGAAACAATTAAATTAATGATCAAGTAAATTAATAAAGATATGCCGGTATGTACTGGCAGGCTTGGAAGACGAGGGTAATATGGTTTAGCTATCCAGTTTGCAACACAAACTGGAGGTAAGCAACAGTTTGTTAAATTGCATTCAGTTTGATAGCCACAGAATTTAAAGATATCCCGGACGAAAATCACACAGTGTACACTGTAAAACTTTGACCTGTAAATGAATGGTAAAATACTGGCAAAACTGTTGTCAGTTATTTACTGTTAATTGTTCAGTTCTTTACTGTAATCTATGGTATGTTACCGTAAAGATACCATGCTAGAGTTAACTCATTTCATTTGCAGAAACCGACTGCCTTAAATTGGCCAATTGACATTACATTTATAATTATTTATAATGCGCTAATAATGTGAGCATATTATTACTGTGAACTTATTTATTTGGAGTACACTAAGAAATATTATAAATAAAGAGATTTTCACTGAATCAGCAACTACACAGTCCTCGTCAGAATGTAGGCTCACTATTGGCCAGCATCACATCCATCACACACATGACCACCGGTGATGAAGAGAGATAAATAGATGGTGCAGGGAGAGAGTATATAGGGATGGGAAGTTAGGAGTGCCGTCGCTACTGTGCTGAACGCTGATGCTTTTGAACTGCAAGAGCCCGGCTGGACTTTTCCCTTTTGAAACGACTTACAGTGGGATTTCCCCTTTTATGACTAAGACTGTCAGACGTCAATGTGAGTGCTGAAGTGACGACACACCGTGACGACACCGCTCACATTTCCCTTCATGTAACGGTGTGGAACCCTTTTGTTAAACTTATTCTTGTACTAACAGATGCTGTATTACAGTTTTCTTGATTGCTTAAACACTATAACCACGCTTTTGAACTAAAATTTCAAAACCATAACGTTATCAAAAAGCACACCCATTTCACTAAACTATAAACACTATTCCCTTGTTTTGACACATGAGTCAGATTTGTTGAACTGTCACTGCAAAGCTCTACACACAAATCCCTTTGTTTCTCATTGCCTAGACCA